>NC_141875.1:416269385-416894385 GCF_056163025.1 Triticum urartu
ATTTTGATGAATTTTTTAAGTTTAAATCATTTTCTGGAATTTTACTAGATTATTGTTATTCCAGAAAATGATTAACTGCGTCACTATGACGTCAGTGAGTCAACTGACCTGGTCTAGGTCAAACCTGACCAGGGGGTCCCACTGGTCAGTGTCACGGTGCTGGTTAGGGCCGCTGATGTGTGGGCCTAGTCAACGGCCACGTCAGCGGGGTGAGCACAAGCATGTGGGTCCCACTGGGTTTTAAACTAACCTAAACAGAAACAAAACTGGGATTAACTAGGGCGTGGGGCCCATCCGCTAGTGATCTAGGGGGTTAGTTAGTGGCGTCGTTAGTGTTTAATTAAGGTGCCATGTCATCCTCGCCGGAGGTTAATCGGCGACGACCTCGGCCGACGGAAAAGGTGCATCGTTTAATCGCTACGGAGCACCGTTCGATGCGCGGTTTCCTCCTATGGGTTCCTGGAGTGCGCCGTAGCTTGTGGAGCAAGCTGGGTGAGCTGGGGTGGTCGGAGCTCGTCGAAAACGAGCTCGGGGCGGCGGCCGAAGCTCGGCCGTTGGTGGTTTTCCTGGTGCAGCGAGCTGGTGGGGAAACAGACGCACTAGAGAGGCTCTACAAGGTGACGTGAGTGCGTTAGGCACCCGTGCATGACCAAATGGTCACCAGAGTGACGCCGGCATCTAGCTCGCATGGCGACGTGCTACGGTGAGCAAGGGGGCGGCGTCTATAGCGAGCAAACGAAGCAGAGAAGAGGGGTGTTCGACGCAGAGGCTCACAGTGGTTGCAGCAGGCGTCGAAGCGGGCTCGGGGAAGGCCGGACGGCGACATACAGACGGTGGCGATCTCAGATGACCGAGGGGGAAAACAGCGGCGTTGGAGATGCAGCAGGGCTTTTGGCACCGCGTGGCTCGGTGTGGAGGACAAGGACATCATGGCGGAGCTCGGGGACACGTGGAGAGGCGATAGGTGGACGGTGGTCGTGGCTACGGTGAGCGGCGACGATGACTGCGCTCGGACGGTGTAGGGGAGAGAACCAGAGGAGGGGATGGGGATGAGGCAGCGAGCGAGGGGGTTCCAGGGGGTGCGTGGCGAAGAGGAGGAACTCATCCATGCGTCCAGTGGCTTGGCGACAAGCAGGTGATGGCGTGGCGAGCTCGGGCACGCCAGCGCTCACCTCTCTGCCTGCCTGGCGAGAGGAAGTAGCTGACTGGCCATGGGCCAGCACAACGCTGGGCCGGCCAGTGGGCTGCCAGGTGGGCTGCGCCAGGTAACTTCTCTCTCTCTCTCTCTCTCTCTCTCTCTTCTAATTTAGTTTTTCTTTTCTATTTTTCTGTAATTGTTTTGACTTAATTAAAATGCTAAGGCATTTTCAAAAACCCTAAAAATAATTGCGGGCTCCGTTTGGAATATTTCCAACAGCCCTCACTTATGTTCAGAATTATTTGGACATTTGAAATATTATATAGTATTTAAATGCCCAAATGGAAATAAAGTATGATTTAATTCAGTGACCTTAGGTGTCCTACAAAAATGTGAACCATTTTTGTCAGAGCTTCTAGACCAAGGCAGAGATAATGAACATTTTTGAAGGGCATTTCAGATTCATTGAAAATATTTTTATTTGATCCTAGTTGCATTTCATTTGTTGCTAGGGTTTGAACAATCCCCATTTCAAGATTAAAAGAAATTTAGACATGATGCAATAACCAAGCTAGTCCAAGTGCATAGCAAGGCTAGGGATGTTACAGCTCACCCCCACTAAACAAGAATCTCGTCCTGAGATTCAAGACGTGAGGTAAGAGGAAAGGGGGGTCACAAAACTATCACAATCTTCATGATCCATTTGCACTTCGTAAGAACGTTGATTTGTTGACTTAAATTGATCTGGAAGTCTTTGCTTTCGAGATCTGCATCCAACACGAGGACAAAAGAGCGAAACATGTCTACATGGATGGATCATCTTAATGATCACAAGATCTACTCATGGAATGAGACGTAGATACATCTCTCGAATTGAGACATGAAGCATACATCCAAAGGGATGGAGTGAAACAGATGACAAAGGTTCAAATTGGTAGGCAACAATTCCATGCTTAGGTAGGATGGTGAATGGTTTCAAGACAGTGATGAAATAATTGCCATGATTCCATTATGAGACACCTCGGGGAAGATGAATCGTAGAATTATTCCCTTAAGTGGCAAAAGAATTACTTTTGATACAGAGATCATTGAAACTCTCTATACCAGCCTAAGGAAAATCACAATCGATCATTTGATGGAGTTCGAGGGAACAACATACTCAGGCTAGAATGGATGATGTGGACTACCTTGTTGAAGACAACACGATAGATGATTTCTTCTTATCGTCGAGGATGGATAGGGCCCAGGTAAGCCACTTTTGAAGATGATCCTGGATGACAAATACCGAGAAGGCAGACCATAGTAAAATGGCACCGAGGCGGGTGCAAACTGGGAATAGAATGCAATTGTTGGGAATGTTCCAACCATCATATCTGCCTGAGATTCAGATCTAGTTAGTAATAGGATACGTCAGACTCAATATGTCTCCAAAAGAAAGTTTGCAACACAAATCGACAAGATGATGTTGCGAGATTCTCGGGAAATGAACTACAATAGCAAGCTCCAAAACATGAGCTGGTTCTGCTACACACATGTGAACACGCTGTCCCAGACAAGCATGACCACACAGTAGTCTTACAACGAAACACTACCGAGTTCAGGTGGGGAACCATCATCGAGGATATCAAAGTCTTGTGTGTTACCATGGATTAGCACTTAACTCCTTTTCCTAGAACAAATCAGTCAGTGGCTTGGTGTGCTAGGAAACACATATGGAGTGGTGGCAGCCAACCTATCAAACCATAGAGAACTTCGCACGTACATGACTAACTTGGGATGATTCCAGAGGAAGGAAAAACAAGCTTTCTCGAATTCAAGGCGGCAACTTGCATCAAGTGCACATGAATTAGAGGAAGTCACTTCTTTCATCCAAACATATGCTTCATGAGCTAGCATGAAGAAATGCTTTCAAAAAGTTTCCAACACTAGCTTAATGTTCAACACGAACCATGGATGAGATAAGATGTTGCTCATGGGCTCAACAACAAGTCATGAAGATTCCCATGAAGGTGGAATTCCACAACTATGCGAACAAGACGATAGTATTGATCATACCCAAAAGATATAATGGTGCATGCTCGAGGGTCAACCAAGAGTAAGACAACATTATGAATATCGTTGGTTCAGAGTTGATTTGAGAATAACCCACGCTCAAATTAAAATTTGGACAAGACAATAGATCCATCATTTGGTCACGGAGATCAACCGCTGAAGATACCAACTTTCTTCAACACACGTAAACAAAGAGATATCCCTTTGGAATGAACTAAGTCGGATAAAGCATTTATCTTCCAACTCTCCAAGTTGTTGTTTAGCTTAGCCAACTAGCTCAGGGTATCCAACACAGATTCTTGGAGAAGGGGTGTGTCATGGTTTTATCATGGCAAATGTCCTTGTGAAAGGACTTAGTCATGGAACCATCGCGACGGGTTAGCTTAAAGGGGTTAAAGCGGATGAAGGACGTGAGAGTTTTATACTGGTTCGGCCCCTTACGATGAAGGTAAAAGCCTACTCCAGTTGTGATGGAATTGCTAGGGTTTCGATGACCAGGGAGTGATTCCGCTTTGCCTGGTTCTCGAGTTGTTGTCCGTTGTCTCTAAACCGCCACCGGGTCGTCCCTTTATATATGTAGGTCAAAGCCCGTCGGTTTATAGAGTCCCGAGGCCGGATCATCAACATGTCCAACTCGGTCTCTATTCCTCCTATCTTACAATACAAGTTACATGATAATGTTGGTTTATGTCTACAGGCCTTAACCCGCCTTTAGGCCTAGGGCCTTCATGAAGAGCCATCATCCTTTGTCTTCTTGGGCTTCAAATAGTAATCATCATATAGTTAACTCGGCCGCTCCTGGCCGGTTTATGTCCAATAATAATATCCCCAACATTAGGCCCCAGATTGATTTGAACTTGTTCATGTCAATCTCCAACACTTAGAAGTTTTCCTCCAATTGCACCTTCGCATAGATCTTGTAAACCTCCCTAACGTCATCCCCCGGATTTGTAGTAAACCGTCGTGACATCACCTATTCATTTAAAGCTGAAGATACTCCTTTTATTAATGAACATCCAACAATCGAGGCAACAATCTCGTTATTTATCCATTTTTGGGCTCCTCGATTCCTGCGCCTGTCGCTTATCTCTTTGTCCTTATAAATAGGGCGGAGGACCCCTTCCTTTTCCTTCCGTTGCCCTCTCCTCTCTTTGTCCTCCTCGCGACACCTCTTCACCCGAGCGCCGCGCCGTCGTCGAGCTTCGTCTTTGCCTCATCGTTGGCCGCTGCATCGACCTGATCGCTCCAGAGAGACGCGGCACACCTCTGCTACTTCGATAGCTATTGTAAGCCTTCCCCTTTCTCCGTAGATCCGCTTAGGGTTCATGTGAGTTCATGGAGCTCCCTTCTTGTTCTTCGTCAGTCCATACATAGCAAACCTAAGACTTGATGTGTTTCGTGTAGTAACTATGGTAGTCCTTATCTCAACCATTAAACGAAACCTTATACACAAAAGAACTTGATATATACCTTTTGTGAACAGCTTCAGGACCATACTGTTTTTAGGTCGAAATCTTTTTCATTTTCTTGACTTGCGGTAGATCCAAAACACGAACGTGATTCTGTGAAACCTGTTTTTCTTCACTTAGCCATTTTTTGCTTCAGATATGTACCTTCTTTACCTGCACAGACGGTTTATCTCTGTAGAAAATAATCTGTCATATGCCATTAGTCCCCTTGTAAACCGTTCATCGCTTTATCACTTATAAACACTTTGTCATAGGTGGTTTATAACTTCCTACGGTTTATCAATTTTACATGCTTAAATTCCTTTTTCCTCAACCTGTTGTACTTTATGTGTTGTCATTAATGAATCATAAACCGGCATTATTCCTTTCCAGCTCTTCACTTGCAATGGCTAAACAATTCTATTCCTGTAACTGGGCCCCTTCCCGGGTCTGAGGAGCAACTGAACGGATGTGTCAAAATTGGTACCTTACCGAAGAAGAATGAAATCCGGTGGTGAGTTCCTGGACTGGAAAATCCTCCTACCCCTAGAGATGGTGAAGTAGTAGTGTTTGCTGATCATATGGGTCGTGGTTTTAAACCGCCTGGATCCAAGTTTTTCCGGGATGTACTTGCCAGCTTTCAAATACACCCTCAAGATATTGGACCCAACTCTATATCCAATATCTACAACTTTCAGGTGTTTTACGAAGCCTGTCTACAAGAAGAGCCGACTGTCGAGCTGTTCTGGGATTTCTTCCACTTAAACCATCGCACTGAATTCGTAGACGGGCCCAATACTGAACTCGGCGGCGTCTCCATTCAGAAAAAGGAAGGATGTTAGTTTTCCTCACGCCAAAGTTCACAGTCACCCAAAGGAGTGGAATCAAACTTGGTTCTATTGCAAGGACACCTCTCCTGAATATGAGAACCCTCTGCCGGGTTACCGTGCTCACCGGCTTGCCAATACTCATCCGCTTCCACAACGACTAAGTGCCAAGGAATGGGCCTCGTATGCACCACAACTCGCCAAGCTTAGAGCTTTCATGGCCAATGGGTTAACAGGTGTGGACTTCGTTCGTTGCTGGATATCCTGGAGTATCTATCCATTAAGTCGCCGCTCCAGTTTAATGTGCGAGTACACCGGTGATGTAAAAGACTCCCAACGTCATATTGACATTCAGCTAACAGATGATGAAGTTACTGAGTCTGTCAAGAAAATGCTGAATGAATCGGAAGCTGTCTGTAGCAAGACCGTGTTAAGTCCCTTTTACACATAGAACAAAACGCCCGCTGTAAGAATTGTTTTGCTTCCGCTTTACACCTAATATTTTTGAATTGTGCAACTTTGAATACCTTATGCCCATTTTTAAACAGGGTGATGACCCGTTCTAGAAAAAGAAACCTCAGGAGAAAGCGGTGAAGCCTTCTCGACCTAAAATGAAAGTTGTCAAGAAAACTGCGAAGAGGAGGGCAACTAAACCCATCGGTTTAGAGCTTGATGACGACCCTGATGAACCGGAAGCAGAGGTAGAACTTGATTCACTTGGTTCACTTTTCATGCACTGTAACACCCTCGATGCGACTATATCTCCCACGTGTCGAGGCACGACTTAGAGGCATAATCACATTGTAGGCATATGTCGCAAGTTAGGCAATGCAAGAACAATAACATAGCATGCACGGATCAACTACAACATCATCAGCAAATTGCAAACAAGTTGACAATCTGCCCAGATTCACAAAGTAGCAGAAGTAGAGCTCGATTGACTCAAGCTAGGGTGCTCCATAATTGCAAACAAAGACATGGATGGAGAGAGCACTACAAGATTAACAAAACATCCTTACCTATCATCCTAAAATGAGGCATAGATCACTAGGAAACAACATGAACATATGGCAACATGAGATAAACAGATCAAGGACTTAGTGGAATTGCTAAGTCCCTGAAAACAGAATTACCAAGTGCACCACTTTGCAAGCTTGTGCTAGTTACCACAAACATGACAAAAATACATGGGTTGCACCTCTGGAAAGATGACAAAACCCTTAGCAAAACATATGTAGAGCAACAGGACATATCATGCATACAATAATCATGGCAAAAATGACAAAAGGCTAAATGGAGTAGCAGATCTGACAATTATCTCAAGTAGCCCTCTTCTAACAGCATTCCGGGCATCAAGATGAACTGAAATGAAAATGATGCAATAGAATGAAATGATGTACTCTCTGAGATGAACATTTTGATATGCTATATGCCCAAATCGGAGCTACGGATGCAAAGTTACGAGGCTATGAACATGAGCACATGGATCTGGAATTTGGGACTTAGAAGAAATTTCGACCTCCGGATCTATGGTTTGACCCGGCACGCGAACCGAGGTGGCAGCGCTGCTCGCCGGGGAAGCTCGTCGGCGTCGATGGCCGTGGTGGCCGGACCTTGAGGTGGCGGAGAGGGGCGCGGGCCCGGGCGGCGATGGAGGCCGTGGTCGAGGTGGGAGGAGCCGGGCGGAGCGGCGCGGCTGCCGGCGCCGTTGAACGCGGGCGGCGGCGATGAGGTTCGGCGGCCAGAGCGGGGCGGCTTGCCGGAGCGCGAGGAACGGGGCGGCGCGGGCGGCTGCGCGGAGGAGGACGGCGGTGGGGGCGGCGTCGGGCCCGCGGGGGCTCTCCACGGGCCGAGCGGGCCGGTGCGGGCGCGGGTGGCGGCGGGACACGTGGCAGGCGGCGGTTGGCTGGGGCGCGGCGGCGGACGTGTCCAATCAGGCGGCGGACATGTCCGTCGGTGGCGGGGCGATTTTAGGGTTTCGGGGGGAGAAGGAGATCCGAATTTCGGGGGGGGGGGTTCTATTTATAGCCATAGAGGGAGCTAGGAGAGTCCAAATGAGGTGCGGTTTTCGGCCACGCGATCGTGATCGAACGCTCTAGAAGATGGAGAAGGCTTAGGTGGGTTTTGGGCCAAATTGAAGGGGTGTTGGGCTGCAACACACACGAGGCCTTTTCGGTCCCTCGGTTAACCGTTGGAGTATCAAACGAAGTCCAAATGATACGAAACTTGACAGGCGGTCTACCAGTAGTAAACCAAGGCCGCTTGGAAAGTCTCGGTCCAATCCGGAAATGTTTAATCCCCACACATGAAAGAAAGTTAGAAATGACCACCGGAGGAGAACGAAGTGCCGGAATGCAAAACGGGCAACGGGGAAAATGCTCGAATGCAAGAGACGAACACGTATGCAAATGCAATGCACATGATGACATGATATGAGATGCATGACAACGACAACAACACATGGAGACAAAGACCCGAACCCGAGAAAATAAAATAACTTAACGCCGGAAACGGCAAGAGTTGGAGTACAAATTGGGAAAGTTACATCCGGGGTGTTACAACACTCCACCACTACAAAAGGATCTCGTGCCGAGATCTAGGACTAAAAGAACGCCGGGTATTCAGAACGGAGGTGATCCTCGCGTTCCCAGGTAGCTTCATGGTCGGAATGGTGTGACCACTTGACTTTGAGAAATTTGATTGACTTGTTGCGAGTCTTGCGTTCAGTCTCTTCAAGATTAGCAACTGGGTGCTCACGATAAGAGAGATCTTCTTGGAGCTCAATGTCCTCGAAGTTGACGGTGCGGGCAGGAGTCTTGAAGCACTTTCGAAGCTGAGAGACATGGAACACGTCATGAACATTTGCAAAGTTTGAAGGAAGCTCGAGTTGATAGGCGAGATCGCCTCTCTTGCTGACAATCTTGAAAGGTCCCACGTATCTAGGGGAAAGCTTCCCTTTGATACCGAAGCGACGAGTACCTTTCATAGGAGAGACGCGGAGGTAAACATGATCTCCGATCTCGAAAGCCAAATCACGGTGCTTACTATCATAGTAGCTCTTCTGACGGGATTGGGCTGCTTTGAGGTTATCACGAATGACTTTGCACATTTTCTCTGCCTCTGTGATTAAGTCATTACCCAAAAGCTGGCGTTCACCAGTTTCAGACCAGTTGAGAGGGGTACGACACTTCCTGCCATACAGAACTTCAAAAGGGGCCTTGCCCGAACTTGCTTGAAAACTGTTGTTGTAGGAGAATTCAGCATAAGGAAGACAATCCTCCCACTTCATGCCGAAGGAGATCACACAAGCCCTGAGCATATCTTCAAGAATCTGGTTGACACGCTCGACTTGACCGCTAGTTTGAGGATGGAAAGTTGTGCTGAAGCGGATGTTGGTGCCCATGGCCTTCTGAAAAGAATCCCAAAACTTGGATGTAAAGATGCTGCCATGGTCTGAAGGGATCACCTATGGAATACCATGCAGAGAGGCAATACGAGAGGTATAGAGTTCCGCCAATTGAGCTGCAGTGATTGACTCTTTGATAGGCAGAAAGTGAGCCACTTTAGTGAGTTTGTCGATGACAACGAATATAGCATCATTGCCACGCTTGGACTTTGGAAACCCAGTCATGAAGTCCATTTCAATGTGGTCAAACTTCCATTCTGGAATGGCAAGAGGTTGGAGGAGACCTGCTGGCCTTTGGTGTTCTGCCTTCATTCTTCTGCAGACATCACATTCATTCACGAATTGAGCAATCTCGCACTTCATTCGAGTCCACCAATAAGCCTGCTTAAGGTCCTGATACATCTTCGTGCTCCCAGGGTGGATGGAGAGGAGAGAATTGTGAGCCTCGTTCATGATCACTTTACGGAGGTCACCTTTGGGTACAACAATACGATCCTCGAAGAAGAGAGTGTCCTTGTCATCAAAGCGGTAGCACTGGTACTTGGGTTGACTCTTGGCAATCCCAATCTTCACCTTTTTCACCATAGCATCAAGAAGCTGAGCTTGGCGAATCTGGTCTTCTAAGGTAGGAGAGACTTGAAGGTTGGTGAGGAAACCTTGAGGAACAACTTGCAGATTAAGTTTGCGGAAAGCTTCACAAAGCTCGGGTTGATAAGGCTTGAGAATCAGACTGTTGCAATAAGCTTTTCTGCTCAAAGCATCAGCAATCACATTGGCCTTGCCTGGAGTATACTCGATACTTGGATTATACTCTTGAATCATTTCAACCCATCGAGTTTGCCTGAGGTTGAGATTAGGCTGAGTGAAGATGTACTTGAGACTCTTGTGATCAGTGAAAATGTCCACTTTTCTTCCCAATAGAAGATGTCTCCAAGTCAAAAGAGCATGCACAACTGCCGCCAACTCGAGATCATGAGTGGGGTAGTTCTTCTCATTAGGCTTCAACTGGCGAGAGGTATAAGCAACAACTTTCTTATCTTGCATCAATACTGTGCCAAGGCCTTGGAGAGAGGCATCACAAAAGACCTCGTACGGCTTGGATTCATCAGGCGGAGTCAGAACTGGGGCAGTGATCAATTTCTCTTTCATAGTGTTGAAAGCAATATCACACTCTGGAGACCAAATGTACTTGACGTGCTTCTGGAGAAGACTTGAGAGAGGCTTCGCGATCTTAGAAAAGTTTTCAACGAATCTTCGGCAGTAGCTTGCAAGACCGAGGAAGCTACGGAGTTGCTTCACGTTCTGAGGAGGTTCCCAATTCACAATTGCAGACACCTTCTCAGGATTCACGGCAATGCCCTTGGCAGAGATGATATGACCAAGATAAAGAACCTCATCGAGCCAAAATTCACACTTGGAGAACTTGGGGTAGAACTGATGTTCCCTCAGCTTATCGAGTACCAAACGCAAGTGCTTGGCATGGTCTTCCTTGTTCTTCAAGAAAACCAGAATGTCGTCGAGATAGACCAAAACGAAGTCATTGGTGTAGGCGTTGAAGATGAAGTTCATCATGCGAGAGAACGTCGGAGGAGCGTTGATGAGGCCAAAAGACATGACAGTGTATTCATATGAACCAAAGCTTGTCCTAAACACCGTCTTGGGAATATCTTGCTCACAGATTCGAATCTGATGATAACCCATGCGGAGATCAAGCTTGGAGAATACTTGAGCACCTTTGAGTTGTTCGAACAGCTCATTGATGTTGGGAAGTGGGTATTTGTTCTTGATGGTCTTCTTGTTCACTGGACGGTAATCAACACAAAGTCGGTCCGTTCCATCCTTCTTCTTCACAAAAAGAACACCACAACCCCACGGAGAAGAACTAGGCCGGATGAGACCCATTTTCTCTTGAATATCGAGTTGCTTCTTCAGCTCCTTCATCTCTTCAGGTCCGAGCTTGTAAGGGCGCTTGCACACAGGTTCCGTGCCAGGCTCAAGATCAACAACTAATTCAACTGGCTGGTGCGGAGGCATTCCTGGAAGCTCTTCTGGAAAGACGTCTTGATATTCGCAAACGACTGGAATTTGCGAGATAGCATCCAATTCACCCTTCTCATTGAGAGAAAACAGAAGGATGGTATCATCACGAGCGGCAAAGACAATTACATCCTCAGACGAATGAGTCAATTGAATCTGCATGGCTGCACAATCAAGCTGTGCCTTGTGCTTAGAAAGCTAATCCATTCCGAGAATAAAATCAATATCTGAGTTGCCAAGAACCATTGGGGAAGAAAGAAACTTGTTGTCGCCCAAGGTGATAGTAACATCTGGCACCTCCAGACTTGCACTTAAATGTTTGCCAGGAGAAACGATATCCATTTGTTTACCCAAATGAGAAGAAATGAACTCATGCTTGGTAAAAAAATGGCTTTGACATGAAACAATGCGATGCACCAGTGTCAAAAAGAACTCTTGCAGGAATATCGTTAACAGGAAGGTTACCCATGATGACATCTGACGAGTCCTCTGCCTGAGCTGCATTCAGCAAGTTGACCTTAGCGTACTTGGGGTTATGCTTGACCACAGCTGTACTTGCCGATCTGACAGGAGGAGGAGGAGGACGCCTCTGATTGAGACACTTGTTGGCATAGTGACCCTTCTGTTGGCACTTGTTGCACGTGACCTCTGAAAGCGGAAGGTGATACGGAGCACTCGATCTTGGAGCTTGAGACGAAGTCTTATACTGAAAGCCAGGGTTGGGTGGGTGGGAAGGTCCACTGCCACCTTTGCTCTTCTGCTGATACGGCTGACAGAATGGAGGAGGAAGCCAATACTTCTGCTGCTTGGCCACTTGAGTAGAGGAAGAAGGAGTAACATCCCTGACTCGCTTCTTGGAAGCATCACACCTCAACTGAGCAGCCTCTTGCTTCAGTGCCATGTTGTAGAACTCATCGTATCTCAAGGGCTCGAAGAGAACAAGAGCTAGCTGAATTTCTTCTCTGAGACCACCCCTGATCTGGTATATCATGCTCTTCTCATCAGGGACGTTCTTCTTAGCAAAGCGGGCGAGCTTCTGGAACAACTTGTTGTAGTCATAGACAGACAAAGAACCTTGCTTCCGGTTGCGCAATTCCTCACGCTTGCTTTCAACCACGCTTTGAGGAATATGATGAGCTCTGAAATCTCGACGGAAATCATCCCAAGTGATAACACATCCGCCTCTGGAGTCCTTGTACTGCTGGAACCATTCTGCAGCTTGATCTTTGAGTTGGAAGGAAGCGAACTTGACAAAGTCCTCAGGCCTGACGTTACTGCACTCGAAATGCTTGCACAGATCCACAAGCCAATCGTCAGCATCGGTTGCCTCAACACAATTGCTGAAAGTCTTTGGCCCGTTAGCAAGGAACTGGTGGAGTGTAGCAAAGTGATTCTGATTGTTGCCTTGGTTCCCTTGGTTGCCTTGATTGCGCTCTTGGAGAATTTGCATGATCAACTGTGTGTTTGCATTGGTTGCGGCCATCACAGCTTGCCATGCCTCCGGAGGAGGTGGAGGTGGTGGCGGATTAGGATTCGGAGTCATGCGCGTTGGAGGAGCCATCCTGAAGAGGTTGACATCCATTAGCACATAGATAGACAAATATTGAAGCTGAAACCAACGGAATGAAAATTGCAACATATAGTCTTCACATCCGAACAAAATGAACGAATGCATTCCTCTTGAAATGGTCACATATCCATAAATTGAGAAGCCACTTGGAATTAAGGTAGAGAAATAAATCAACAAGGAACGGATCAAGAACAAATAATCGGTAAGAAATCCCAATCTCAAACCAATATTCGTGGAAGAAGAACTAGAGCTACAAGAATTCCCACCTATGAAACTCCCGAACCTTTCCGGTTATGTAATCAGGTGTTGGGGATACAGGGGAAGCATAATATCTCACCCAAATCTAGCAAATCCTACATCCAGCTGTATCCATCCTTCAACACATAACCAAGAAACCTTCGGAAACCATCTACCTCAGCCTTCGAAAAGCATCCATTATACAAGTTATGGCGATACTCCCGAACTCCCGCTCTAGTACTGGGTGGCGTCGAGGTTATCTCACCAACGAACTGCATAAAAGAGATTTTTGATGTCGGCGTACTAAACTCAGGTATCCCAGAACTGCAACGATAATATTATGACGACAACACCTCAGAGCTCAACTCCCCGGGACACTTCCACTAAACCCCTGACAGGAGGCACCAAGACAATGTTCTCATCATAAAACCATCGGAACGATTCCAAGATACCCGCGTGATCCTAATTTTTTTTGTGAAATTTGAGAAGAGAAGAGTCAAAACTCTACGTCAGGATGCCTTACCAGAGCGATGATGAGACTAGGAAGTAAAAATAATTCCTAAACTCTCCGATATATAATTCCTAAATGACTCAAAACATTTTTCTAGACACAACTCGGCCGCTAAAAACGATCAAGCAATGGGGCTCCTAAGGTCGGGGAAGGCTCTGATTACCAACTTGTAACACCCTCGATGCGACTATATCTCCCACGTGTCGAGGCACGACTTAGAGGCATAATCGCATTGAAGGCATATGTCGCAAGTTAGGCAATGCAAGAACAATAACATAGCATGCACGGATCAACTACAACATCATCGGCAAAATTGCAAACAAGTTGACAATCTGCCCAGATTCACAAAGTAGCAAAAGTAGAGCTCGATGGACTCAAGCTAGGGTGCTCCATAATTTCAAACAAAGACATGGATGGATAGAGCACTACAAGATTAACAAAACATCCTTACTGATCATCCTCAAAAGAGGCACAGATCACTAGGAAACAACATGAACATATGGCAACATGAGAAAAACAGATCAAGGACTTAGTGGAATTGCTAAGT
Organism: Triticum urartu; assembly: GCF_056163025.1. NCBI lineage: Eukaryota > Viridiplantae > Streptophyta > Magnoliopsida > Poales > Poaceae > Triticum > Triticum urartu. The sequence continues at coordinate 416,283,159 of NC_141875.1, forward strand.
CCCTGAAAACAGAATTACCAACTGCACCACTTTGCAAGCTTGTGCTAGTTACCACACACATCACAAAAATACATGGGTTGCACCTCTGGAAAGATGACAAAACCCTTAGCAAAACATATGTAGAGCAACAGGACATATCATGCATACAATAATCATGGCAAAAATGACAAAAGGCTAAATGGAGTGGCAGATCTGACAATTATCTCAAGTAGCCCTCTTCTAACAACATTCCGGGCATCAAGATGAACTGAAATGAAAATGATGCAATGGAATGAAATGATGTACTCTCTGAGATGAACATTTTGATATGCTATATGCCCAAATCGGAGCTACGGATGCAAAGTTACGAGGCTATGAACATGAGCACATGGATCTGGAATTTGGGACTTAGAAGAAATTTCGACCTCCGGATCTAGGGTTTGACCCGGCACGCGAACCGAGGTGGCGGCGCTGCTCGCCGGGGAAGCTCGTCGGCGTCGATGGCCGCGGTGGCCGGACATTGAGGTGGCGGAGAGGGGCGCGGGCCCGGGCGGCGATGGAGGCCGTGGTCGAGGCGGGAGGAGCCGGGCGGAGCGGCACGGCTGCCGGCGCCGTTGAACGCGGGCGGCGGCGACGAGGTTCGGCAGCCGGAGCGGGGCGGCTTGCCGGAGTGCGAGGAACGGGGCGGCGCGGGTGGCTGCGCAGAGGAGGACGGCGGCGGGGGCGGCGGCGGGCCCGCGGAGGCTCTCCCCGGGCCGAGCGGGCCGGTGCGGGCGCGGGTGGCGGCGGGACACGTGGCAGGCGGCGGTTGGCTGGGGCGCGGCAGCGGACGTGTCCGATCAGGCGGCGGACATGTCCGTCGGTGGCGGGGCGATTTTAGGGTTTCGGGGGGAGAAGGAGATCCGAATTTGGGGGGGGGGGGTTCTATTTATAGCCATAGAGGGAGCTAGGAGAGTTCAAATGAGGTGCGGTTTTCGGCCACACGATCTTGATCGAACGCTCTAGAAGATGGAGAAGGCTTAGGTGGGTTTTGGGCCAAATTGAAGCGGTGTTGGGCTGCAACACACACGAGGCCTTTTTGGTCCCTCGGTTAACCGTTGGAGTATCAAACGAAGTCCAAATGATACGAAACTTGACAGGCGGTCTACCGGTAGTAAACCAAGGCCGCTTGGCAAGTCTCAGTCCAATCCAGAAATGTTTAATCCCCACACACTAAAGAAAGGTAGAAATGACCACCGGAGGAGAACGAAGCGCCGGAATGCAAAACGGGCAACAGGGAAAATGCTCGAATGCAAGAGACGAACATGTATGCAAATGCAATGCACATGATGACATGATATGAGATGCATGACAACGACAACAACACACGGAGACAAAGACCCGAACCTAAGAAAATAAAATAACTTAATGCCGGAAACGGCAAGAGTTGGAGTACAAATTGCGAAATTTACATCCGGGGTGTTCCATGCACGTCATTGACAATGATATTTACCAGGAGGACGCTGAGGGCAGCCAAGCTCACAATGCAGAGGTAATTATCCTTTCCTACGGTTCAGACCCTCTGCCAACACAAAAAATCCGTCAAGCAGTCCGGAAAGTAAGATTTTCTCACCCTCTTGCTCACTTGGATCCAAAATTTCTTTTGAAGAAGCAGCAGCACGAGGCTCGCCGCACAACCCGGCACAGCGACCAAACAATCACTTCGACCGGTTTACCGAACACCCTGGTTCGAAAACGCCGACATTAGGTCTCACCCACTTCTGACACTTCTTATCCCAAGGCAGGCTATTTCCGACAACCTCTTAATCCATCCGATTCGAATTATCAGGTAACACCTCCTTCATCATCCGGCGAATCAATGGCCACACAACTCCCTCCTCTTAAGATCATTGTTGGGTAAGTATTTCAACTCAATCTTTTGACGCTTTACACTTTGTATGCTATGCTAACCTTTGATCTGTTCTATTTAGAGCCAAGGCCAGACCCAGTAAGAAGGCTCGGGTGAATAACCCGTCTGACGACCATGTGGTGATTGAAACGGAGCCGACTACGGAACGGGAAGGTCCAAATACTAAGGCCACGTTTGATGAAACGCCCCCTCAAGATCATAATGTCGATGAACAAGCAGAAGTTCATACTGCTGTGCAAGCTGATAAACCGGCAAGTCCAGTTCGAACTGATGATGGACCTTCTAGTCCAGTTAAGGCTACTGATATTCCATCAACTCCAGAAAAGGCGGCTGGCGACAAGGAAGATGAGGTTATCATTACTGGCGTTGGCCACACATCCCCTGGCCATCCTGTTGTATTGGCAAAACATAGTGCCAAAGAAGAATGTGCTACCATGGAGAAAGGCAAGTGGAGCACCGATATATCAAGCTATGCCCACCTTAATGCCCAAGAGCTCTATTCTGGTTTTCTGAACCGTCTGTACTCAAACCGTGACTATGAAGCCGGTTTAAATGAATTTGATGAAGGAACGTTATGAAGTAAGTAGAAATCCTTTTCTCTCTTAATTCCAATTGTAGGTACCAATTCCTGTAGCTCCCAAGGGCTGATTTATGATAGTAATCAAAAACCAGGACTTCATAATACTGTACTTCTGCATACTTATCCTCCAAGGGTCGGTTGATCCTTTAAAAATGAACCGGTACTTTAGCATTGTAACCTCGTAACTTTCGCCTGTGTAGTCGCCAAGTGCCGGTTTACCTTTCCAAGGTGAACTGGGACTTTAATCACTGTTACTTTTGAGCAGATGTACATTAGCCCCCAAGTGCCAAGAATAATGCTTGTATTATACGCTTGGGACTTGAAATAATTTTCTAGAATGAAGCGAGTAGGCATTAGCCCCCAAGTGCATAACTTGTTATACGCTTGGTACTTAAAATATATACAACCTGTTGATGACATGTATGCTCTTTATAGGCTGAGCGGAGCTAAAAGGACTCCCAAACCGCTGATCTTCAAGAGAACATCAAATCTCAGCAAGCGGAGGCTTCCAAAGCCAAAGAGGAACTGACTAATGCCTTAACAGCCATGGAGAAGATGAAGGAAAATTTTAAGAAGGAACATGCAGATTGGGATACCGAGAAGGCCGCTTTAGCAAAGAAAGCCGAAGACGCAGAAGCAGCCCTTAAACCGGTGGTTGAGGAACTGACTGGTTTAAAGTGGCAAATAAATGCTATGACCTCTGCTGTATTTGGTAAGCGCCCTCATCTGATATGTTTCAAGTCCCCTTTACCTTATCAGTTACTGGTTTACCGATGCTCGCAATGTCACAGGGACCCGCATTACCCATCTGGGCTCTGATATGCGGATGAAGCTGAAGGCTGCCTATACTTCGATAGAGCAGCTATATTCCGGATCCCAACAAGCTATTTGCACTACTGACTATAACAGGCCTCCTCTGACTTTGATAAAGGAAACCATCGAGAAGTTGTCAATGTTGCCCGCCCGGTTAGATGAACTTAAGAAATCAGCTGCAAGGTCAGGTGCACTGACCGCGCTAGTCCGGGCCAAGGCATAGATTCTAGATCTTGAACCGGCAGATATCGGCCAAGGCTATCTGGCGTGAAGGAAGATGGTTCAGAATTTAATAATGATGATCTCCGAAGGCTGACAAGGGAAATGCGACCTATAGCAAGCAAGTTGGCGGACGAAACAGATTTGTCTCATTATCAGTCGGTTTATGATGTTGATCAGAAATGATATCCTGTGCCGATACATGATGTAGAGGATCTTGTTTTGTCAATTCGTAAGCACACTTATGCCCCTGACATTGATCCTTTGCCCCTTATAAGTGAAGAAGCCGTGTTCCAAGCTTTAACCAGAATCGATTGGACAACAATTGATTTCCAGCCACTGGGTAGAGAGGAGGAGGATGCACCAACTCAAGATGATCCGCAATCTTCAAGATGTCCTGATGATGAATCCTGAACCGGAGGCCGGTTTAGCCTATCGTAGCCTACCCTTCTTGCTGAAACAATTATCCTATGTGGGCATAAAAACGTCTTGTAATAGGCTAGTTCAAACACTTTGTCTGTTATGCCATCGAGCATACTTATGTTGCTGGATACTGATAATTCGCCATGCTTTTGGGATTGTTATTATATGCATAATCCGTAGTGGCTGTATGTTAACTTGTTCCTGCATACAAGAGATTGAAAAAGGGTCCTGGCGGTTTACCGCTGGACGGGTCATGATGCCCAAATATAGAACCTAGATGTAGGACCAAGGCTGTTTATAACATAGAAAATACTTGTTACCTCGTTCATTTCACCCATGGCCGTGTAAAAAAGAGGTGATAACACCAAGCTGGAGTATAGATGACTCCTTTCAGGTTTGCCGGTTTACGATAAAACTGTATTGGGTTATGATAAACATCGGTTTAACCATATAATAGTGGTGACTTGTAGTCAAAACCAGACGGGGACAGAAAAAGCCGGATTATAGCTGATCATGTACTAACAATTTAGCATTGTAAGTCATGCTGGGTTAAAATAAACGCCGGTTTATCAGAAAACACTTATGAATTTTATAAAAGAAAAGAAAACTTTGCAAAAAATACAAGAAGAATATACGAGGCTTTTCATGGGCTGCCAGGCCCTAAATCGAGGCTTTTCATGGGCTGCCAGGCCACTGAGTTAAACCATTTTTTCAAAGCCTTTTAGGATGGACCTTAATCTTTAACCAGTCATCGTTTTAACTATGACAAGTTCAGGGTCTATGAGATTGACTTGTCAAACGTTCGATGGGTCATACCAGGTTTACCTGGACGGAGTGGCTTACTTAAAGAGGCAGGATAACCCGGGGTTTTAGGTGAATACACCTAACTTCCAAGCCTAGCTTGATAGCCTATTGCAAAGGTGGAGGCTCTTTGTTCTTTGGGAAGCAAAGAGCCCCTAAGCAACATGTGAGCTGAGCTCGGTGGGTGCCTATGTTTGAGTTGTGCTGGTGCAACACTCTCTTTGGTCCCACATAATTTCCTTTTGGCCTTAAGCCTATCAAGAGGTGTAGCTATGGTGTAAATACAACCAAGCCCCCTAGTGATTTCCCTTTGGCTTTAAGCCGATCAAGAGGTGTTGCTCAGGTTCGGATATGACCAAGCCCCCTAGTGATTTCATATGTGTGGCTAGACAAGCCGGATCAGCAGAACTCCGCTTTTATGAATAGGAGCCCTTATGTAAACATACTGGATGTAAAGACAACAGAGACCCCGCTTTAGCTGAGGCTCTGGTTTATTATATTGATCATAATATATACATTGTCATAATTATGTACATAAAAAAGAGCCTATGGCTTAAGTATAGTAAGGCCGAAGATGAGCTATATTCCACGGCCGCTTGGTCTCCTCCTCCGATTTACATGAGTCTTTGTGCTCTCGAACATCGATAAGGTAGTATGATCCATTGTGCAAATTTTTGCTGACCACAAAAGGCCCTTCCCAAGGTGGGGATAACTTGTGCATATCAGTCTGATCTTGGATGAGCCAGAGCACCAGATCGCCTTCTTGAAAAGTCCTGGTTTTAACCCGGCGGCTGTGATAACGTCGTAGATCTTGTTGGTAAATTGCCGAACGTGCTGCCACAAGATCACGTTCCTCATCCAACAGGTCCAGTGAGTCCTGACGTGCTTTCTCATTATCAACTTCAACATAAGCCGCCACACGGGGTGAGTCATGACGTATGTTACTAGGAAGAACTGCCTCTGCTCCGTAAACCATGAAGAAAGGTGTGTAACCCATAGATCTGTTTGGTGTGGTGTTGATACTCCATAACATAGAAGGTAACTCCTCCACCCAACAACCCGGCGTCCGTTTTAAAGGAACCATAAGCCGGGGTTTGATACCTCTCAAAATTTCTTGATTGGCCCATTCTGGTTGACCATTAGATTGGGGGTGAGCCACTGATGACACGTCAAGATGGATGTGCTCATGTTGACAAAACTCTTCCATAGCACCCTTGGATACAATAGTACCATTATCAGTGATAATGTTGTGTGGAAAACCAAACCGGAATATCACCTTTTTGATGAATTGAACCGCCGTGGTCGCATCACACTTACTGACTGGCTCCGCCTCTACCCACTTGGTAAACTTATCAACCGCCACCAGCAGGTGGGTTTTCTTGTCCTTGCACCTCTTAAGAGGTCCAACCATATCGAGCCCCCAAGTTGCAAACGGCCAAGTTATTGGGATAATTCTCAATTCTTGGGCCGGAACATGAGCACGGCGTGCAAACTTTTGACAACCATCACAACTCTTTACCAAATCCTCAGCATCAGCATGAGCCGTCAACCAATAGAAGCCGTGACGAAAAGCCTTGGCCACGAAGGATTTTGAACCGGCGTGATGACCACAATCTCCCTTGTGGATCTCACGCAAGATCTCACAACCTTCTTGAGGAGAGACACAACGCTGAAATGCTCCTGTGACACTACAATGATGTAGCTCCCCATTGACAGTGGTCATTGACTTGGATCACCAGATTATCTGTCGGGCCAAGGTTTCGTCGTCTGGCAACTCACCCCGGTTCATGTATGCCAGATACGGGACCGTCCAATCTGGTATAACATGAAGAGCCGCCACCAATTGAGCCTTCGGGTCGGGCACAGCCAAATCCTCCTCCGTAGGTATCTTCACTAACGGATTATGCGGTACATCAAGGAAGGTATTGGGTGGCACCGGTTTACGTTGAGAGCCTAAGCGACTTAAAGCATTTGCTGCTTCATTCTTCCGCCGGTCTATATGGTCCACTTGATAACCCTTGAAGTGACCAGCCACCGCATCCACCTCTCGTCTATATGCTGCCATAAGTGGATCCTTGGAATCCCAAGTGCCAGATACCTGATGAGCCACCAGGTCCGAGTCACCAAAGCACTTAACTCAGCTTAAGTTCATTTCCTTAGCCATCCGAAGACCATGGAGCAAGGCCACATACTCAGCTGCATTGTTAGTACAAGGGAACATTAAACGGAGAACATAACAAAACTTATCACCTCGTGGGAAAGTTAATATGACTCCATCCCCTGAGCCCTCCAATTGCCTGGACCGATCAAAGTGAATAGTCCAATATGTGTTGTCTGGCTTTTCCTCCGGTGCTTGCGACTCTGTCCAATCATTGATGAAGTCCACAAGTGCTTGGGATTTGATTGTTGTGCGAGGTGTATATTTTAGCCCGTGAGGTCCAAGCACAATAGCCCACTTACAATCCGGCCATTTGCTTCTCTGTTTTGGATGATATCTCCCAGGGGGCTGAACTGACCACTGTGATAGGATGACCCTGAAAATAATGCTTGAGCTTCCAACATGCCATAAGAACTCCATACACCAGTTTCTGCCAATGTGGGTATCTCTGTTTGGACTCGATAAGCACCTCGCTGATATAATAAACTGGCCGTTGAATCGGATACTCTTTCCCAGCCTCCTTCCGCTCCACAACAATAGACACACTAATAGCTCGGGCATTAGTAGCCACATATAGCAATAAGGGCCCCTTATCAACCAGAGCCGCAAGGACAAGTGGCTCAGCTAACTGTCTTTTCAGATCTGCAAGTGCTTCATCAGCAGCATCACTCCAGACGAAAGGGATAGCCTTCTCTCCAAGGCGACTGATAAACCGGCTTAAGGCTGCAATCCGGCCCGCCAAACATTGAACATCGTTAATGCACGCCCATTTAGCCAGAGACGTGATAGCCGTGATCTTCTCCGGATTAGCTTCAATCCCCCTGTTACACACCAGAAAACCCAAAAGCTTGCATGCCAGTACACCAAAGGCACATTTTGCCGGATTAAGCATCATCTTATAAACCCGGAGGTTATCAAAAGTTTCCCTCAAGTCACCTATCAATGTCTCCTCCTTTCTGGATTTCACCACAATATCATCCACATATGCATGTACTTTGCACCCAATCTGTTTATGTAGACAATTCTGAACACAGCGCTGATAAGTTGCTTGGGCACTCTTGAGCCCGAAAGGCATGGATACATAGCAGAAGGCTCCAAAGGGAGTTATGAAGGCTGTCTTCTCCTGGTCCTTAACTACCATTTTGATCTGATGATAACAATAATAAGCATGCAGAAAACACAAACGGTCACAACCTGCTGTAGCATCAATAATTTGATCAATTCGGGGGAGAGTAAAGGGGTCAGCTGGACAGGCTTTGTTTAAGTCTTTGTAATCCACACACATATGCCAAGTGCCGTTTTTCTTAAGTACCAGCACCGGATTAGATATCCACTCAGGGTGAAAGACCTCCACAATAAACCCTGCTGCCAAGAGCCGGGCTACCTCCTCACCAATAGCTTTACGCCTTTCTTCATTGAAGCGGCGAAGAAACTGCTTGACCGTTTTAAACTTAGGATCTATATTAAGGGTGTGCTCAGCGAGTTCCCTCGGTACACCTGGCATGACAGAAGGCTTCCATGCAAAGATGTCCCGGTTCTCACGGATGAACTCAATGAGCGCGCCTTCCTATTTCGGATCCAATTTAGCGCTGATGCTGAACTGCTTGGATGAATCGCCAGGAACAAAGTCAACCAGTTTAGTCTCCTCAGCCGATTTAAACTTCAATGCCGGATCATGCTCAGTAGTTGGTTTTTTCAGGGAAGTCATATCTGCTGGATCAACATTGTCTTTGTAAAATTTTAGCTCCTCCGTGGCACAAACCGACTCAGCATAAGCTGCATCACCTTCTTCACATTCCAAAGCAATCTTTCGGCTCCCATGCACCATGATGGTCCCCTTATGACCCGGCATCTTAAGCTACAAATAAACATAACAAGGCCTTGCCATGAACTTAGCATAATTCAGCCGTCCGAACAGTGCATGATATGGACTCTTGATTTTCACTACTTCAAAAGTCAACACCTCTGATCTTGAATCATGATCGTCTCCAAAAGCAACTTCCAGAGCTATCTTGCCAACTGGGTATGCCGATTTACCAGGCACTACCCCATGAAACACAGTGTTCGACGGTTTAAGATTCTTATCTGTTAACCCCATGCGACGAAAGGTTTCATAGTAAAGGATATTGATACTGCTTCCTCCATCCATAAGCACCTGGTAAATTTATACCCCCCAACCTGGGGTGCCACCACTAAAGCCAGATGACCCGGATTGTCAACCCGGGGTGGATGATCCTCTCGACTCCACAATATGGGTTGTTCAGACCAGCGCAGATAATGAGGTACCGCCGGTTCAACAGAGTTCACAGCTCTTTTATGAAGCTTCTGATCGCGCTTACATAAGCTAGTGGTGAAGACATGGTACTGCCAACTATTCAACTGTTTTGGATTGCTCTGATAACCCGATTGTTGTTGTTGTTGATTCCCCTGATGGTTGTAACCTTCTTGGTTGCCCTGGCTGTTCTGATTGCCATGTCCGGTTTGGTTGCCCTGGAACCCTGAACCGGAACTGCCACCACCATAACCTGGCCCATGGAAACCGCCTCCTGAACCGCCAGGCGGTCCATTGTCATGTTGAAAGAGATTTGAATTTTTGAACTCCCGCATGATGAAGCAATCCTTCCAAAGATGCGTAGCCGGCCTCTCCTTTGATCCATGCTTTGGGCAAGGCTCGTTTCACAGGCGCTCCAGATTGGGGCCTGACCCTCCACCCCGCTGGGGCCATTTACCCTTACGCCGTTGACCATTATCCTGGGCGTTGGTGTTAGCCATAAAGTCCAAGCTATTATCTGCCTTGTGTTTACCATTGTTCCCATGACCTGTCGGATTATGCTGCTGCCCCTTGGCGTTGCCGCTCTTCTTTCCCTTCCCTGTCTTGTCATCTTCAGACTCGGGGTCCTTGGTACTATCAGAGTCAGCATATTTTACCAGAACTGCCATAAGCGTTCCCATGTCATTACAATAATGTTTGAGCCATCCCAATTTTAGCTTCAAAGGTGGAAACCAGGAATTGCCTTCCAATGTTAAAACGGCTGTGTCAGCATTGATGTGGTCTGATGAATGCAAAATCTCTGAAACCCGGCGCACCTAGTGGGTTGTTGATTCTCCTTCCTCCTGGACACAGGCAGCTAAATCCACGATGGACATGGGCTACTTGCACGTATCTTTGAAGTTCTAGATAAACCGGGCCCTTAATTCGGCCCATGATCCAATAGAGTTGGCTGGCAGATTTTTCAACCACATGCGAGCTGTTCCCTCCAACATCATGGTAAAGTATTTGGCACACGCCGCTTCATCCACATCCAGCATCTCCATTGCCATCTCATAACTCTCCACCCATGACTCAGGGGATAAATCGGCGGTGTAATTTGGCACCTTACGCGGTCCCTTGAAATCCTTGGGTAACCGTACATTGCACAGCGCCGGGATAAGACATGGCACCCCCAAAGAACTGGAGGTAACCCCTGGTTTCACCGATGTTGTTGGATGAACCGGAGTGAACTAACGAACCGGCGTGAGCTGATGAATCGGTGCTTCGTGTTGTGCCGCTAACTCGGCTTCCCGACGTGCCCTAGCGCAACACACTACATCTTGGGCATTGCCACCGCCAACCGTCGGGTTATTGCCACGGGGCGGATTACGATTCCTCGCACTGCTTGATACGGCCAGTTCATCGATATGCCTGCTGTAGCTCCAGCTTCGGAGGGGAGTAGAATGAATCCTTTCACGGCTATAACAATAGGCCTGCTGCTGAGTCAAAGCCGTCTGAAGGAGCTCCCTAGCCCGTTGTGTCTCAACTGCTACTGGGGACTCACCATCAATCGGGAGAGCTGCCAATTGTGAAGTGGCAGCAACAATGTTATCCAATGGGTTGGAGTAATGACCCGGAGGTGTTGAGACGTGTCGTGATGGAATGTCGTTCTGACGAGGCGGAGGCGGCGGATCCGTCGCACGAGGCGGAACCGGTGCCATGGTCCCATGTGCCTCCGCCCGGTTTACCACAGGTTGGTTGCTGGTGCACGCTCCTGGCGTGTTAAAGAGATTCCTCGCCTCCAAGACCGACGGAAGGCGCGATCGATATCTTCTCCTCATGACGTCATCTGATGCACTCTGATCCAGCATAAGCCGGTACGCCTGAGCCTCCAACCCGGCCCGCTCTGTAGCCATCCTGGTGTTTTCTGCTGCCAGATCCGCTTTAGCTTGAGTTATCTGATCCTTCACCTTTGCAATCTCTGCATTGTGCTAATCCCGGTTTGTTGCGTCCACCTCCGCTGCCAGCAACGTTGCTAAAGCGTCGAATAGATTGGACAAAACCTGAGCCGGAGGCGGCACAGAGCCCCCTGCTCCCACTGGTGTTGCTGTTGCTGAACCGGAGATCATCGTCGCGGCGGTAGAAGAGTGCTGTGCTGGTTGTGTTCCGACCATGAAGCCCGCGACCCAGCTTGGCAGATCGAGGGGGTCCGGAATACTGTTGCCATCGGAACCTCCACTAATCCAGACATCCTACAGTTGGTACAGCGACTCGGTCTCTCCGGTTGAAGACTCATCATCAGAGCAGACAACGATTTCGCCACCAGATGCCAATCTATCCTCATATTCCGCTCCATGGATGACACCTATGAAGACATGCTTTACGGTGGGCTGAACCTGGGCAGAGCTTGCACGCTGAGCCGTCTCGATGATGTCGGTGCAGATGTTTGGCTCAGGGCCAGGTTCGCCGATCTTGCCGATGAAGACGTGAATTCCACCAAAGGGGACCCGCTACCCGTACTTGACTGAACCAGCCTCGGGACCCCATCCTGCGTCGTCGATGTAGAGCTTGCCGCGACGACTTTTAGTCATCCGGCCCACAGCGTATCCCTTGAGTCCTTCGATGCTACCATTCAAGAACTCTAAACCATCGTGCGATAGCCCCACGGTGGGCGCCGACTATCGTGGTTTTGTCACGATAGATGTCCTTGTGTAAGGACTTAGTCGTGGAGCCATCGCGATGGGTTAGCTTAAAGGGGTTAAAGCGGACGAAGGACATGAGAGTTTTATACTGGTTCGGCCCCTTACGATGAATGTAAAATCCTACTCAAGTTGTGATGGAATTGCTAGGGTTTCGATGACCAGGGAGCGAATCCCCTTTGCCTGGTTCTCGAGTTGTTGCCCGTTGTCTCCAAACCGCTGCTGGGCCATCCCTTTATATACATAGGTCGACGCACGTCGGTTTACAGAGTCCCGAGGCCGGATCATCAACGTGTCCAACTCGTTCTCTATTCCTCCTATCTTACAATACAAGTTACATGATAATGTTGGTTTATGTCTACAGGCCTTAACCTGCCTTTGGACCTTGCGCCTTCATGAAGCGCCATGATCCTTTGTCTTCCTGGACTTCAAGTAGTAATCATCATATAGTTAATCCGGCCACTCCTGGCTGATTTATGTCCAGTAATAATATCCCCAACAGGGTGGTTTAGGGAAAACCCATCTTGATTACGAACTCAACATAACGGCCAGGGAACAACCTGGTGATTCCTCTGAGAAGATAATCAGGAAATCACGAACCACCGATATGTTATGAAGCTCAAAAACAATCTTGCTTTTCAGGGCAAGACGATATGATCAAAAGAGCGAGGGATTGACACAATCTTAACTCATTGATCGAGGAGTGCACCAGGAAAAATGGACTCGGTAACACGATCAATCTCAAGATGATGATTGAATAACCAACACGCTAAGAATGAGGTTGTTGTCCATTAACTACCAAGCAACAGATTTGCTAGGAGTATTGCTTTCACACGTCATGGCTCACTTGCCGGTATTCCGGTCACAACAACACGGAGACCAGCGAATGAATAATGACGGAGAGAAGTATCACTGCACCAAGAATTCATAAGATGGTGTGCAATTCCTATGAGATTCTTGACATAAAGAGGGTAATACCCCAGGGTAGAACAGAACAAAAGCTGGATTGGCATTTGATCTGCGGAATACAACTGCTTTGACCAAATCCTAGAAATGGAGAAGGTACTGGAGTTTGTTTCTCCTAGTCATTCTGAAATAGAATGGCTTGACGAACCACAAGAATAATAGGCATCGATAACATGAGCGTGTGACTACTCCTGACTACAAATTGATAGACGAGGGCTAGAAAACAACTAAAGAGGGAGAACTAAAAAGAACATATGCTTTTCTGAGTTGTGGATGCATAGATTAGCATGTCGAACGAGTTCAACATATTTCTTCCGGATAACCCATGCGGAGAAGGTAGAACTGGTAGAGTCACAAAATGAATGGAGTACCCCTCAAGAGCACCCTGGTTGTGATCTTTTGGTTCAAAAGAACTTCTGCCATGATGGTTCATGGTATTGGAAGAATGAGATACCACAGACCTCGAGGACTGTCGCAAAGGTTACTAATATCATAAGGAACTAGCAAAGACTACCAACATGAATGAGTAGAGTGAACCTCGGGTTCAAGAACCCAGGAATGGAATGCCTACTAACTAAATGGCATCACTGGATGCTTTCGAAAATGATGGCCAGAATCATCACACTGGGAATATAGAGCATTGCTAGATTAGTGGGTGGTCCTCTAAGACACCTAGGGTCATTATAATAACTCCAACATATATGTCAAGGTAACAGGGTACCTCAACTCAACGATTAGTGTGGTTAATATGGCCCAAAGGAACATTGAGAACGGAAAGAAGGGATTTGCAAACAGCATCAGATTATTTAGAAACCTCGAATGACTCAGACAGCATAACGGCTGTAATTACTCAAGAAGATTTGAGACATCCTGCAAAATGGTGGCATAACCACTCAGAAGCACAATATCAAGGTTTTGAGATCAACTGTCAACACACAGAAGTAGTAAGAACTGAACTAGGGCTTGAAACCATCAATCTTATAGGTCTACAGATTAGTAACACGTGATCTTGATAGAAAGATGAGAAGCCTAGTTCTTAATCCCCGCAGAAAAGAAGAGGTTGACTCAGATCAGAAGGGCATAAGGTAAAGGAGTAAAAAGAGCATTACGTCCCCTTCCACAATCAATTCCCTTATATAACTAAAGCATTGCTAGACTCAACTTCGACCAGTTTGACTTGGTAATCCTACAGGCAGTCAGGCTCTGATACCAAAGCTGTCAGGACCCCGATTCTAAGTCACACCGATCTAGCATGTAACACATCATATCACTTTGCAGCCTCATGCATGGTATTCCCACGGGTGCCACCTTACCTGGCCCAGGACCGTTTGCGCCTTTTGGCTCACGTATATGATAGTGTCGCTAGCATCCATATGACAAAGAACCCAGGCCGATATGACTAGTCGTAAACCCAAAGTGGCACTAACTTACGGGGACATGCATACATGAACCAACATCGAACGTGTCAGCCATCAACATGTGAATCCGGGCTGTAGCAACTGGGCTAACAGGACTCTAGGAACCCGGGCTGTAGCAGGCTACCAGGACTCCGGATGTCACCGCGTGACATTTCCCCGAAGGGACAAACACAGGGACGAAGTGGATCACATGGCGGCCAATCTAAGTGTTCCGGAGCAGTAGTAACTGGGCTAGCAGGACTCTGGTAAACCGGGCTGTAGCATACTACCATGGCTCAGTGGAAGCACTAGACTACATTTCCCCATAAGAAAGGCTACCAAGGATAAACAACTAGGTTGTCGGATCCCACACATACCAAGCATTTCAAAATCATACACACAATATGCTCGATATGTGCAAATACAACATGGCATCACAACAAGACTCTACGACTCAGAGTATTTATTCATTAGGCCCCGAAGAGCTAGATATTACAAACATGGGTCTGATGACCCAGCATTCAAGTCATACAAACAACAAGCACATGCGGAAACTTATCTTGTCTGAGTACAGACAACTGCAAAAGAAAAAGGCTAAGAAGCATGACTGTCTACAAGACCTTGCTGAGGGCACAAGATCGTAGCTGAGGTAACAAGCTAAACGTCGAAGTCCATGCGGAACTACTAGCAAGACTGAAATCTCTCTGCAAAAACATAAAATAGGCAAAGGTGAGTACAAATGTACCCAACAAGAATTACATCAGAACTATCTATATATGCATCGGTATCAATAAAGGGGGTGGTGGAGTTTAACTGCAGCAAGCCAGCTTTGACTCAGTGGCTAACCTGAACTACGACTGCAAGTAACTCTTTTGAGGTGGCGCACACGAGTCCACATATTTACCATTGAATACACCACTATGGATCTGCTCCCATCTACCCACGAGAACGCCATCCATAGCACTCACGCTTATCTTGCGCATTTTAGAGTATCCACTTTCACTTGTCTTCGAACTGTACAGGAAACCCAGAAGTGCTTTACCGTGGACAGGCTATTCGAATAGATGATGTTAACCCTGCAAGGGTGTACTTCTTCACACACGCTCTCGCCACTTACCACCATGTACACGTCATGTATCTCGGCAACCTTCAAGCGGAAGCCTGGTGAGGGAGTCAGCCACGACCTGACTAACCACACAAGTCTCTCGTCCAGGTTTATCGCCTATTCGGGTTCCATCCGCAAGGAGATCCGGCCGGGGTATCGCTCACAGCCCGAAATGATGTGTGCAGGGTTCCCAAGCCCACCTCGGTGGATGGATCTACGCTTGGTACACCGTGCCATGGTGCCTAGTCTGTCCCAAGCCCACCTGTACTGGGTACCACTTGGTAGACTACTAACACAACCTACAAACACTAGAAACTAGTTGCAACTCCTGGACAGAGACCAGGTTGATTAATAAGTCGAGAGGGGCACTTAAGCATTCCAATGCGTGGTAGTAGCTTGCTACCTCTTGAGCACTGCGTTGGTTTTCCCTTGAAGAGGAAAGAGTGATGCAGCAAAGTAGCGTAAGTATTTCCCTCAGTTTTGAGAACCAAGGTATCAATCCAGTAGGAGGCTACGCGCGAGTCCCTCGCACCTGCACAAAACAAATAAATCCTTGCAACCAACGCAATAAGGGGTTGTCAATCCCTACACGGCCACTTATGAGAGTGAGATATGATAGATATGATAAGATAATATTTTTGGTATTTTTATGATAAATATGCAAAGTAAAATAAAAGGCAAGTAAAAAGCAAAGGAAATAACTAAGTATTGGAAGAATAATATGATGAAGATAGACCCCGGGGCCATACGTTTCACTAGTGGCTTCTCTCAAGAGCATAGGTATTTTACGGTGGGTGAACGAATTATTGTTGAACAATTGACAGAATTGAGCATAGTTATGAGAATATCTAGGTATGATCATGAATATAGGCATCACGTCCGAGACAAGTAGACTGACTCCTGCCTGCATCTACTACTATTACTCCACTCATCGACCGCTATCCAGCATGCATCTAGAGTATTAAGTTCATGGAAACAGAGTAACGCCTTAAGCAAGATGACATGATGTAGAGGGATAAACTCATGCAATATGATGAAAACCCCATCTTGTTATCCTCGATGGCAACAATACAATACGTGCCTTGCTGCCCCTACTGTCACTGGGAAAGGACACCGCAAGATTGAACCCAAAGCTAAGCACTTCTCCCATTGCAAGAAAGATCAATCTAGTAGGCCAAACCAAACTGATAATTCAAATAGACTTGCAAAGATAACCAATCATACATAAAATAATTCAGAGAAGATTCAAATATTGTTCATAGATAGACTTGATCATAAACCAACAATTCATCGGTCTCAACAAACACACCGCAAAAAGAAGATTACATCGAATAGATCTCCGCAAGAGAGGGGGAGAACATTGTATTGAGATCCAAAAAGAGAGAAGAAGCCATCTAGCTAATAACTATGGACCCGTAGGTCTGAGGTAAACTACTCACACTACATCGAAGGGGCTATGGTGATGATGTAGAAGCCCTCCGTGATGGATCCCCCCTCCGACGGAGCTCCAGAACAGGCCCCAAGATGGGATCTCATGGATACAGAAAGTTACGGCGGTGGAATTAGGGTTTTGGCTCCATATCTGATCGTGGGGGGGTACATAGGTATATATAGGAGGAAGGAGTACGTCAGTGGAGCAACAGGGGGCCCACGAGGGTGGAGGGCGCGCCTGGGGGGTAGGCACGCCCCCTACCTCATGGCCTCCTCCTTTGTTTCTTGACGTAGGGTCCAAGTCTCTTGGATCATGTTTGGTGAGAAAATCACGTTCCCGAAGGTTTCATTCTGTTTGGACTCCGTTTGATATTCCTTTTCTTCGAAACCCTAAAATAGGCAAAAAACACAATTCTGGGCTGGGCCTCCGGTTAATAGGTTAGTCCCAAAAATAATATAAAAGTGGATAATAAAGCCCAATAATGTCCAAAACAGTAGATAATATAGCATGGAGCAATCAAAAATTATAGATACATTGGAGACGTATCAAGCATCCCCAAGCTTAATTCCTGCTCGTCCATGAGTAGGTAAATGATAAAAACAGAATTTTTGATGCGGAGTGCTACTTGGCATAATTTTAATGTAATTCTTCTTAATTGTGGTATGAATATTCAGATCCAGAAGATTCAAGGTAAAAGTTTATATTGCCATAAAATAATAATACTTCAAGCATACTAACTAAGCAATTATATCCTCTCAAAATAACATGGCCAAAGAAAGTTCATACCTACAAAATCATATAGTTTAGTCATGCTCCATTTTCGTCACACAAGAATGCTCTCTTCATGCACAACCCCGATGACAAGCCAAGCAATTGTTTCATACTTTAGTAATCTCAAACCTATAAACTTTCACGCAATATATGAGCGCGAGCCATGGATATAGCACTATGGGTGGAATAGAATATGATGATGGGGGTTATGTGGAGAAGACAAAAAAGGAGAAAGTCTCACATCAACGAGGCTAATCAATGGGCTATGGAGATGCCCATCGATTGATGTCAATGCAAGGAGTAGGGATTGCCATGCAACGGATGCAGTAGAGCTATAAATGTATGAAAGCTCAACAAAAGAAACTAAGTGGGTGTGCATCTAACTTGCTTGCTCACAAAGACCTAGGGCACTTGAGGAGGCCCATTGTTGGAATATACAAGCCAAGTTCTATAATTAAAATTTCCCACTAGTATATGAGAGTGACAAAACAAAAGACTCTCTATCATGAAGATTATGGTGCTACTTTGAAGCACAAGTGTGCCAAAGGATAGTAGCATTGTCCCTTTTATATATTTTTATATTTTTTATTTGGCCTTTTTTTGCTTTCTCTTTTTTAGGACAATGCTCTATGAATGATGGTCATCACACTTCTATTTATTTACAACTCAAGAATTACAACTCGATACTTAGAACAAGATATGACTCTATATGAATGCCTCCGGCGGTGTACCGGGATATGCAATGAACCAAGAGTGACATGTATGAAAGAATTATGAACGGTGGCTTTGCCACAAATACTATGTCAACTACATGACCATGCTAAGCTATATGACAAGGATGAACGTGTCATGATAAACGGAATGGTGGAAAGTTGCATGGCAATATATCTCGGAATGGCTATGGAAATGCCATAATAGGTAGGTATGGTGGCTGTTTTGAGGAAGATATAAGGAGGTTTATGTGTGAAAGAGCGTATCATATCACGGGGTTTGGACGCACCGGCGAAGTTTGCACCAACTCTCAATGTGAGAAAGGGCAATGCACGGTACCGAAGAGGCGAGCAATGATGGAAGGGTGAGAGTGTGTATAATCCATGGACTCAACATTAGTCATAAAGAACTCACATACTTATTGCAAAAATCTACAAGTAATCAAAAACCAAGCACTACACGCATGCCCCCATGGGGATAGATTGGTAGGAAAAGACCATCGCTCGTCCCCGACCGCCACTCATAAGGAAGACAATCAAATAACACATCATGTTTCAAATTTGTTACATAATGTTTACCATACGTGCATGCTATGGGACTTGCAAACTTCAACACAAGCATTTCTCAAATTCACAACTACTCAACTAGCACGACTTTGATATTATTACCTCCATATTTCAAAACAATCATCAAGCATCAAACTTCTCTTAGTATTCAAAACACTCATAAGAATTTTTTTTACTAATCTTGAATACCTAGCATATTAGGATTATTTAAGCAAATTACCATGCTATTTAAGACTCTCAAAATAATCTAAGTGAAGCATGAGAGATCAATAGTTTCTATAAAACAAATCCACCATCGTGCTCTAAAAGATATAAGTGAAGTACTAGAGCAAAACTATATAACTCAAATGATATAAGCGAAGCACATAGAGTATTCTAACAAATTCCAAATCATGTATGGCTCTCTCAAAAGGTATGTACAGCAAGGATGATTGTGGTAAACTAAAAAGAAAAGACTCAAATCATACAAGACGCTCCAAGCAAAACACATACCATGTGGTGAATAAAAATATAGCTCCAAGTAAAGTTACCGATAGAAGTAGACAAAAAGAGGGGATGCCTTTCGGGGAATCCCCAAGCTTTGGCTTTTAGGTGTCCTTAGATTATCTTGGGGGTGCCATGGGCATCCCCAAGCTTAGGCTCTTGCCACTCCTTGTTCCATAATCCATCAAATCTTTACCCAAAACTTGAAAACTTCACAACACAAAACTTAAAGTAGAAAATCTCCTGAGCTCCGTTAGCGAAAGAAAAGAAATGACCACTTCAAGGTACTGTAATGAACTCATTCTTTATTTATATTGGTGTTAAACCTACTGTATTACAACTTCTATATGGTTTATAAACTATTTTACTAGCCATAGATTCATCAAAATAAGCAAATAACACACGAAAAACAGAATCTGTCAAAAACAGAACAGTCTGTATTAATCTGTAGCTAGCGCAAGATCCTAAACCCCAAAAATTCTAAAATAAATTCCTGGACGTGAGGAATTTATCTATTAATCATCTGCAAAAATAATTAACTAAATAGCACTTTACAAATAAAAATGGCAGCAATCAAAAATGTCCAAAACAGTAGATCATATAGCATGGTGCAATCAAAAATTATAGATACGTTGGAGACGTGTCATAGCTGTTCATGGATCACAAACACATAACTCAGTTCCTGAGGACGGCTGCAATGAGAGAACCCACCATGTAATCCTACATGGCCTCTCGCCGCTACCTTTACCAAATCATGTTCACACACTTAGCTCTCAACAGTAGGACATGTTCACCACATTCCAATTCAGCCCCGATGAATTAGACCTGACTCAACTCCAAGCAGTAGCAGGCATGACAAACAAGCATGAATGAGTAGGCACATTAGGGCTCAAACAACTCCTACTCATGCTAGTGGGTTTCATCTATTTACTGTGGCAATGACAGGTCATGCAGAGGAAAGGGGTTCAACTACCGCAACATGTAACTGTTGAATCGTCGTTGTCCTAATGCAGTAAAAGAGAGCAGGAGCGAGAGAGTGGGATTGTATCGGAATGAACAAGGGGGTTTTGCTTGACTGGCACTTCTGAAGATAGTATAGTTCTTCATCAGTGTCATCGATCTCATCACCGGAACAACATCTAGTGAAGGGGACAATTACCAGCAACAGAGACGAAATACGATCAATGCAATGCAACAATATGATGCATGAATGGGAGATGGCAATATGATGTGATTTGAGCTAATGCATCTAGCAACAGAAGGGTTTGAGTTGATTTGAACCAAAGGTTCAAATTCAAATTCAAACTATGAACTAATAAAGTTGCATTATCATGTTTTGATCTAAACAGCAATGTTAAGTTGATTAAACATGCATAAAACAAGTATAGATGGAAAGACTAGATTTTTCTAATAATTGTTCATATATAAATTATTTCGTTTGGAGTTACGGTTGAATTTCTGTGAATTTTTGAAGTTTAAATCATTTTCTAGAATTTTACTGGATTATTGTTATTCCAGAAAATGATTAACCGCGTCACTGTGACGTCAGCGAGTCAACTGACCCGGTCCAGGTCAAACCTGAACAGGGGGTCCCACTGGTCAGTGTCACGGTGCTGGTTAGGGTCGCTGACGTGTGGGCCTAGTCAACGGCCATGTCAGCGGGGTCAACTCAAGCATGTGGGTCCCGTTGGGTTTTAAACTAACCTAAACAGAAACAAAACTGGGATTAACTAGGGTGTGGGGCCCATCCGCCAGTGAGCTAGGGGGTTAGTTAGTGGCGTCATTAGAGTTTAATTAAGGTGCCACGTCATCCTCGCCGGAGGTTAATCGGCGACGACCTCGGCCGACAGCGGAGGTGCATCCTGTGCTCGCTATGGAGCACCGTTCGATTTGCGGTTTGCTCCTATGGGTTACTGGGAGTGCGTCGTGGATGGTGGAGCAAGAGGGTGAGCTGGGGTGCTCGGAGCTCGTCGGAAACGAGCTCAGGGCGGCGGCCGGAGCTCGGCCATTGGTGGTTTTGCTGCTGCAACGAGCTAGTGGGGAAATAGACGCACTAGAGAGGCTCTACGAGGTGCGGTGAGTGTTTTAGGCACCCGTGCGTGACCAAATGGTCACCGGAGTGACACCGGCGTCGAGCTCGCGTGGCAGCGTGCTACGGTGAGCAAGGGGGTGGCGTCTACAGCGAGCAAACGAAGCAGAGAAGAGCGGTGTTCGACGCAGGGGCTCACAGCGGTTGCAGCAAGCGTCGAAGCGGGCTCGGGGAAGGCCGGGCAACGACGTACGGACGGCTGCGATCTTGAATGACCGAGGGGGGAATGGCGGCGTTGGAGATGCAGCAGGGCTTCTGGCACCGTGTGGCTCGGTGGGGAGGACAAGGACATCGTGGCGTAGCTCGGGGACACGTCAGAGAGGCGATAGGAGGACGGTGGTCGTGGCTACGGCGAGCGGCGGCGATGACTGCGCTCGGGCGGTGCAGGGGAGAGAACCAGAGGAGGGGATGGGAACGAGGCAGTGAGCGAGGGGGTTCCAGGGGGTGCTTGGCGACGAGGAGGAACTCATCCACGCGTCCAGCTGCTTGGCGACAAGTAGGTGACGACGTGGCGAGCTCGGGCACGCCGGGGCTCACCTCTCTACCTGCCTGGCGAGAGGAAGCAGCTGACTGGTCATGGGCCAGCACAGCGCTGGGCCGGCCAGTGGGCTGCCAGGTGGGCTGCGCCAGGTAACTTCTCTCTCTCTCTCTCTCTCTCTCTCTCTCTCTCTCTCTTCTAATTTAGTTTTAGTTTTCTATTTTTCTGCAATTGTTTTGACTTAATTAAAATGCTAAGGCATTTTCAAAAACCCTAAAAATAATTGTGGGCTCTGTTTGGAATATTTCCAACAGCCCTCACTTAAGTTCAGAATTATTTGGACATTTAAAATATTATATAGTATTTAAATGCCCAAATGCAAATAAAGTATGATTTAATTCAGTGACCTTAGGTGTCCTACAAAAATGTGAACCATTCTTGTCAGAGGTTATAGACTAAGGCAGAGATGATGAACATTTTTGAAGGGCATTTCAGATCCATTGAAAATATTTTTATTTGATCCTAGTTGCATTTCATTTGGTGCTAGGGTTTGAACAATCCCCATTTCAAGTTTAAAAGAAATTTAGACATGATGCAACAACCAAGCTAGTCTAAGTGCATAGCAAGGCTAGGGATGTTACATATTATCTTCTCTCTTTTAGTTTAATATCAGAAATATTTCGAAGAGAAAAATATTAAAACCAAAATGATCCCCTCTTCAAATTTGAGAAAAAAAATCAAATATGAAAATAAATGAAATCCCCAACTCTCTCCGTGGGTCCTTGAGTTGCTTAAGATTTCCAGGATCACAAACAAAAAGGAAATAAAAATATGATATGCATATGATGACCTATGTATAACATCCAAATTGAAAATTTGGGATGTTACAAACCTACCCCCCCTTACGATGAATCTCGCCCTCGAGATTCGGGTTGGCTATAAAATAGGTGTGGGTGGTCTTTCCGTAGATCTTCCTCTCGTTCCCACGTGGCTTCATCCTCGGTATGGTGGCTGCACTGAACTTTGCAAAACTTGATAACCTTATTGTGCGTAACTCGGCTGGCAAACTCGAGAATCTTGACGGGTTTCTCCTCGTAGGTCAAATCACTATCCAACTGAATTGCTTCCAGGGGCACTGTATCTCTCAGAGGAATATCGGCCATCTCAGCATGGCACTTCTTCAACTAGGAAACATGAAATACGTCATGAACTCCTGACAGTCCTTCGGGTAACTCCAACTTGTAGGCCACTTCTCCCATTCGCTCCAAAACTCGGTATAGTCCTACAAATCTTGGGGCTAACTTCCTCTTAGCTCCAAATCATTTAACTCCTCGCAGAGGTGACACACGAAGATACACTCTGTCGTTTCATAGACTACCTCCTTGCGCTTTGTATTGGCATAACTCTTCTTCCTGGACTGAGCTACCTTTAGTCTGTCGCGAATCAACTTGACCTTCTCTTCAAACTCTTTGATCAAATCTGGTCCAAACAACTGACGGTCTCCAACTTCATCCCACATTAACGGTGTCCTGCACCTCCTTCCATACAAAGTTTCAAAAGGTGCCATCTTCAAACTAGCCTGATAATTGTTATTGTATG
Source organism: Triticum urartu (assembly GCF_056163025.1). Classification (NCBI taxonomy): domain Eukaryota; kingdom Viridiplantae; phylum Streptophyta; class Magnoliopsida; order Poales; family Poaceae; genus Triticum; species Triticum urartu. Next base: position 416,306,588 of record NC_141875.1, read on the forward strand.
TGAACTCTTCGTAAGGCAGATTATCATCCCAACTAGATCCATAATCTAGCGCACAAGCTCTCAACATGTCCTCTAGAATCTGATTGACTCTCTCGGTCTGTCCATTTGTCTGCGGATGAAAGGTTGTATTGAACTCTAGGCTGGTACCCAAAGTCTGGTGTAGCCGATTCCAAAACTTCGAGGTGAATTGTGTTCCTCTATATGATATGATGGTCCTCGGAACTCCATGCAGACATACGATCCTGGTCATATATATCTTGGCCAACTCCGCACTCGTGTAGGTGGTTTTCACTGGGATAAAGTGAGCCACTTTGGTCAAACGATCCACTACTACCCAGATAGAATCATATCCCAATCGGGTCCTGGGTATCCAGTAATGAAATCCATGCCAAGCTTGTCCCACTTCCATTCGGGTATCGGCATAGGCTGCAGTAATCTTGTTGGCTTCTGATGTTCTGCCTTCACTCTCTAACATACATCACATACTGCTACATACTCTGCAATATCCTTCTTCATACCAGTCCACCAGAAACACTCCTTCAAATCCAAATACATCTTGGTTTTTCCGGGGTGTATTGAGTATGGCGAGTCATGAGCTTCTTGAAGTATTAACTTCATGATCTCCGCATTATTGGGTACACATACACGATCCTCAAACCATAAAATTCCGTACTCATCCTCACGAAAACCTTTGGCTTTTCCTTTGCTCATTTTCTCCTTTATCTCGGCAATCTCCTTATCATCCTTCTGAGCTTCTCGAATATTTCCCAATAATGTTGACTGAAACTCCATTGCTGCAATGAAAGTTCTAGGAACTATATCCAAACGAAGCTCCCTGAGATCTTCGACCAACTCCTTTGGTAATCCTCCGCTTATGAGGGTATTGACATAACTCTTCTGGCTTAAAGCGTCTGCTACGACATTGGCCTTTCCTGGATGATAATGTAACTTCGTATCATAATCCTTTATAAGCTCCAACCATCTCCTTTGCCTAAGGTTCAGCTCCTTTTGCGTGAAAATGTACTTCAAACTCTTGTGATCCGTGTACACATCACAACAGTTTCCAATAAGAAAATGTCTCCAGGTCTTAAGTGCATGCACTACGGCTGCTAACTCCAAATCATGCGTGGCATAATTCAATTCGTGCGGTCGAAGCTGACGTGAGGTATATGAAACAACTCTTCCGTCCTGCATAAATACTCCTCCAAGTCCTAAGAGAGAAGCATCGCAATACACTTGGAAATCCTTGCGTATATCCGGAAGAATTAGCACTGGGGCTGTAACGAAATGTTTCTTCAACTCCTGAAAACTGGCTTCACACTCCTCGGTCCATTTGAACTTGGTGTCTTTCTTCAACAACTCTGTCATAGGTTTCACAATCTTGGAAAAAATTCTCAATGAATCTCCGATAATATCCCACAAGTCCAAGAAAACCGTGGATCTCTCCTACTGAGGTGGGTGACAACCAATCGGTGACTGACTGAACGTTGGTAGGGTCTACTGCTATACTCTCTCCTGATATGACATGTCCAAGGAATCCAACTTCCTTCAACCAAAACTCACATTTGCTAAATTTGGCATACAACTGATGTTCCCTGAGCTTCTCAAGAACTAAACGCAAATGTTCCTTGTGCTCCTCTTCATTCTTCGAGTATACCAAAATATCATCAATGAACACCACAACAAACTTATCCAAGAATTCCATGAACACCTTATTCATCATACTCATGAAATAGGCGGGAGCATTAGTCAATCCGAACGACATAACTGTATACCCATATAGGCTGTACCTCGTGGTGAAGGCCGTCTTAGGTATATCCTGTTCTCGGATCTTCAGCTGGTGGTATCCTAGTCGCAGATCAATCTTGGAAAATACTTTAGCTCCTTGTAGCTGGTCAAACAAATTGTCGATCATCGGTAGTGGGTACTTGTTCTTGATCGTCACTTCATTCAATGCACGATAATCAACAACCATTCTCAAAGATCCATCCTTCTTCTCAACTAAGAGCACTGGGGCTCCCCATGGTGACGAACTTCGTCAAATGTAAACTTTCTCCAATAACTCCTTAGTCTGCTTCTTAATCTCCTCTAGATCATTTGCGGGCATCCGGTATGGTCTCTTTGATATCGGTCCAGTGTTTGGCAACATCTCTATCAAAAATTCTATATCCCGATCTTGGCGGCATGCCTGGTAGTTCCTATGGAAATACATCCGGGTAATCCTTCACTACAGGCACTTCCTCCTGAACAACTCGTGAGAGGGAATTTACACTACAAGAAATATGGTAACTTGTGACCACCACTATTGGTCACTGAATGGTCACAAATTTCCATTTGTGACCTTTTTGTGACCAAAAACATAAGGTCAAAAGCTGGCCGTCATAAACTGACTATAGCGACCTTTCTTCTGGAATGGTCGTAGACGTTTATGACCAAAATACGTCTACTGTGGAGTTTTGGTCACTAGCAACCTCCCCAGGCCACGTAGGCATCCAGCGTGGCAAGCTGATGTGGCACAAGATTCAGCCCGGTCCGATTAGGTGTTTTACATGGGCCGAGCCCTTTAATTCAGCCTTTTTAATATATATTTTTCTGTTAATTTTCGCTAGGTACATGGGCCTGGCCCAACAATTTGGCCTTTTTATTTTCTGGGCCGTGGCCTTTTATAGTATATTTATTTTCCAGTTTCAGCCATTATATATTCAAACTGGTCCCACTAGTCAGATGGGTCCCACTTGTCAATTTCATCTATCAAATAGGTCCCACATGTCAGAAATGTACAAATTAGACAGATTATTTTCGTAAGTGGCCCCATTGTTCAGTTTCCACTTCACAAGTTTTCAAATCACATACATAATAAATATTTCAAAAAGAACAAAGAACACATAAATTCATCAAATATACCACTAAATAAGTCTATTACAATCTTTACAACACAGATATGCTACAGTATACTGCTGTTCACTCAGTAGGACTTCACGGCTTCACACTTCTAGACTTCACACTTCACACTTGAGCTTCTGTAAAAGAGGAACCACCGCAATTTTAAGTCTACAATACAACAATTGATAATAATCAAGGATAATAAAAAAACAAGTAATAGGTTCAAATGTGAAGGCAGCATGAAACTAGTGATACGACAACATGCAGAAAACACTACAATGTAATACTGTTAAGTTCATATCAACACAACAAATGATATGCCCCAGCACTGTTATATAAAGCAAATGATATGCCCCCCTTTTATCTAAAAGTGTAGCGTATGCTAGTGACAGAACAAGAGATTGTGGTGTATGCTAGGTCTAGCATTGGTTAAAAATAACTAATAATCACATGACGAATCTGAATGCAGCATATAAGAAGAACTAATTCATTTCATCAGTATGAGATCTAACTGTTTGCCACTCGGTAGATAACCTACCAGGGAGGCCTTGATATAAACAGGGGTACGTGTAAATATATGTGTTCACAAGCTCGAATACATCGCCAGGAACTGTAAGTACAGAACATGTAACATGGTGGCTACATAAACAGAACGAGATGTGGCATGCTTAAAAGCCCGAGCCCGTGCTATGCCTATATACAATCAGGTGCAGCTTAAATATACGTGGGCACATACTGAAAGGAACAAGATAGCATGATGATATCCGATCGACTAGATTTGGGAGAAACTTGATCGAGCCAACACAAAAAAGAAATAGAGTAAGATTTGAGCTGCACCTGCAGAGTGTTACTTATGGTCGAACTGCAGGAGACTTGCTCGGATTTAGTCAACATGAATTGTAAGTGTAAAGCAGATCATCTTGGCTGTTACACACGAAAAGAAAAGACAGTGTGTTTTTTAGACTGCATGGTCAACAATAACAACAACAAATGTACAGAATGTTTAGGTACACAAGCATGCGTAGCAAGTATTAAAAGTTCAATCTGTTTGGTGGAAGGCACCATTGATCTCGTTCTCACAGCCATACTTACACGAACACATGCAGTTTTAATTAATTAAATGAGCAGGCAACAAAGGCAATTACGAATCTTGGGGCAGGAGGTAGTGAGAGCAACTCAAATGTACACTAGTAGAGGGATCGTCAAGATGTAGGGGATGGAGGTGTCTCACTTGGTTTCAAAATAAGATGCACAAGACAACCACATAAATATAGCAGTGCATAGTACTGACAAAACAGGGACATCTTTTTGCCAACATGTATAATTCGGAGTAGCAATAGCGAGCAAAGGAAGATGAGAGGGAGATGGAGAAGCTCAGTGATACGCTTCTCATACAGAGCAAACCCAGCGACCTCCCTGATCAAGTACATGACGAAATGCACCCTCTTGGTACCTTTCTGCAAACCAAAATGGTAACCGGTCAGAACAATGAGAATGAAAAACTTAAACAGGAGGAAACATCACAATAATATGAATTCTTACTACCACAAAGGATCTATTGCACTTGAGAATGAAGGAATTGTCACATATTCAACAAATTCAGAATCTAAACTGAATTTCGTCTACCAAATAAACTAGAATGCCTCAAATCCAGTCTGCTAAGAGTATTTATTTATCTACACTACATAGTCAAAGAAATTTCAAAAGAAAGCCCATGTTGTGAAATCCAGGCAGCTATATGAAATATGTTGTTGGCACACAAGATTGACAATATCTACTTCAGAGTTTTGCAAAAACTCTGAAGCCGACATACTCAAGTCGAAAATAGTCTGGAAGTGCAGACAGAGATGTCAAATGTGAATCAAATCAAATCAACCTTCCATACAGTAAAACAAACAAACAGCTCTATATTGTGATCTACTAGTATTAACAAACAGTGAAAATCTCACATCAATGATCTTAGAGGTGTATGTGATATAGTAAAACAAACAAACAAACAGCTCTGTGTTGTGATGTACTACTAGAAATATACTTGAAGGAAATAAAACTGACTTGTAACTAAGGATATTCCATGGATAGGAGAGATGCACCGAGTTAACATGATGGGAATGTAGTGAAATTTTGGACAAGAATGACAGTAGGTCAAAAGTCAAAAGCCCAGCCTGAAACCCCAAACATGTCCAATAGATCAATGGTAGTCAATATAAGGTTAAATTGCAGCTGGAAATAAATCAAAGTATTGCATCCGTGACAAGAATAACAAACAGGCTAAGCTGACAATATCAGGATGACAAGCTTCAACTTGTACTGTGATTTTTGGACAAACAGAACTGCATAACAGGGAAGATATCTAGTACAAACCATGAAAAATTGAGATGCCATTTACAACCTTTTAATAACTCATGGAATTTCGAAGACAAAAAAATCCCGCTGAATGGCATACAACCCTCAGCAACCAGTTTGCTCTCAAAACTGGTACATGGATTTTAGATAAAGTAAAAAGACTAGTTGAGTGGTCACTCCAAAGAACATATTAATTGTATAAGTCAAGTAGTTGGCAAGAGCACATTGATCAAACAACTAAAAAATTTCTCAAGCAATGACAGACCAATGAATGGTGGATTGTTTCGGCATGTCAATCATGGTGCTAAGAATCCACGACTAGTTACTAACCTTTACAAGTGCTGCTCCCAGATGAACAACAGCTGCTTTTACACTAGTGCCAATCATGTCATACTCTGACCTGCAAAAGGTAGTATGGGAAACTTATTACTGCTTGTACATCAGTGTTTAATGCAGCAGATCAATACCTCATTTATGGTTCTTATTTTGACGCGTCGCACACGATAGTATGTGAAAGTTATTAGTGGACTACACCCCTTAAACATTGGTACTTATCTTTTAACAATCACACACTAACAGCTTTCAGTTCTCTAATCTTGTGTGCTGTGAAATTTTCTTCCAATGTGCATCACTGATATCAATTTTGATAAGTCGTGAACCAAACAGTTCAGAATCCTTTGACGAATATGGACTACATTGTGAGATTTTGTTGCAATGTGCATCGGTTGAAGATTAAACCTGGACGTCTCCAAGGCTGGTGCCCACGGCGAGGTAGGAGCCCTCGCGCGTCCAGTGCACGGCGCAGACACTGTCCCTCGGCCCCAGATCGCACAGCTTGGTAACCTGGACAACGGTGCCATTAGCAATCTGACCTGAGCGTGATCCATGGATGCAACAAGAAGATGCAAGAAAGAAAGAAAGAAATGCACCTTGCAGCTGGATGCGGACCAGAGGTAGACGCAGGTGCCGAGGCCGACGGAGAGCATGTTCTGCGAGGACCAGTCGACGAGGTTCAGGTAGAAGTCGTCCTGCAGGGACGGCGCGTCCAGCACCTGCACGCCGGCGACGACCACACACCAGTTAGTAGTAGATCGGAGATCGGAGAATTCGGTGCGCGCGAGGTGTTTGCGGGAATGGGCGGGCGGGCGGATCGAACCTTGTGGGGCGTCTTGGGGACCTTGCAGGGCGCCTTCTTGGGGGTAGGGGAGCCGGCGCCGCCGGCGCAGTCCAGCTTCTCGGCGAAGGGGGAGAAGGGTGCGGAGGAGCGGTCCGTCTTGAAGCGGAAGAGGTTGTTGGAGCGTGCCCGGTGACGACCTGGCGGGTGGAGTCGTCGTGCCCGGCGACGGCCGCCTCCATCCGAATCTGCCTGCGTGGGGAGCTAGCGGACGAGTGGTGCCGCGATGGGAGGGGAAGCCGAGACCCCTCGCTTCCCCCACCGCGGCCTCCATCAGGTGGGAGACGGAGGGAGACGAAGGCGGGGCGGCGGGGTGCCTCGATCTGGATCGAGGAGAGGGAGGCCGCGCGCTGGATCTTGCCGGAGGGGAGGGAGGAGCAGAGCATGGGGATCTTGGAGCGCGCTGGATCTTGCCAGAGGGGAGGGGAGGGAGGAAAGCGAGGGGAGGGGTGGGTGGTGGCGAGGGGAGGGGAGGTGGGAGGGATCGGGGAGCGCTAGGGTTTGCGGGGGAGGAGTGCAGGCTGTGGCCTGTGGGTTGTTGGGCTAGGTGGCGTGAGAAACGTGATGAGGGAGCGCTGCCGTTGGATCCGGGTGGATAGGACGGTGCTCGATCCATAATCCGCGTGACATGCCTCTGAACCAATCAAAATAGAGTACATGTGCGCAACGTCCATGACCATTTAAGTAGGTCGTAACCGGCTGAAAATAAAGTGCACATCTCTTTGGCTAAGAGAACTGACTCTTTTTGCGCCGTCTTTCGGTGGTTCCCCTCCGCCGGTGACTTCTTGGTCGTCGGCGGTGAGGAGGGTCGTCGGATCCCGCGCGTGTGGACCATTTTAGCTTTAGGTTTTAGGGTCCTAGTAGCTTAGGTTTTTGGATCATTCGATGTCTCGACTTCAGGGGCGGAGGTGGCAATACTGAATAAAGAAGCTCTGGATTTTTATCCGGCAAAGCCGCCAGCAAGGACCTCGGCACATAGAAGAGCAGGGCATCGAGGTGGTGGTCACGAGCGCGGAGTTCGTCGTCGTCACCTTCGCGGTGACCGAAGACACGTAGTCATACCCGCCGTTTTGACAACATTTTGAAAGAAATTCAAAAAACAATGTTCTCATATTGTGCACAAGGGTGCATAGTAGAATGGAAAACAATGTTGCCTAAGGAAGTTTTCATTTCTTTTGGACGAAAAAATCATTTTCCATTTTTCGAGTGCCCGAAAGGAGGTTTTTTTGTGAAGGACCTCCCAAATAATTGTTGCAAAATTGGACCAAATCATTTTTCTAAAATACTTGGCCATATTTAATGCACAATTGACCAAATGGTTGGGTGTAAAAAGTTTTAATCCACCTCTCGTGAAAAAGACAAATTTCCGCCGATTCAGCTGGAAGCGGGTCAAATTTGAACTGCAGCTGCCTCATAGTTTGCTATTTATTTTTTCCAAAAATCATTTATAGGTACATAAGGACATATTTAATCAGAGAAACACCAAAAAAATTCCAAGATTCAACCACTAGCTAGGAACGGTCATTCCCGCCGTTTTGACCGCATTTTGAAACGGGCATAAAAAATTCAAAAAAAATCAAAAAATTGGGAAACCTTCGCATTGTGTCATCATATGTGGCCAAGTTCCCAGGAAAAATAACAAACTTGTAATACGGTAATTATTTTAAAAAATGTTCTCAGAAACGAGCTATCATGTGTGGAGATCAATGGCTTTCAAGCCAAATGACCAATCTTATGGCCACATTCATGGCGTAGTTTGTACAAATGATATCATATTGTGCACAAGGGTGCATATTGGAATGGCAAACAATGTTGCCTAAGGAAGTTTTAATTTTCTTTGGACGAAAAAACCATTTTCCATTTTTTGAGTGCCTGAAATGAGGTTTTATTGTGAAGGACCTACCAAATAATTGTTGCAAAATTGGACCAAATAAATTTTATAAAATACTAGGACATATTTAATGCACAATTGACAAAATGGTTGGGTGTCAAAAGTTTTGATCCACCTCTGGTGAAAAAGACAAATTTCTGACGATTCAGCTGGAAGCGGGTCAAATTTGAACTGCAGCTGCCTCATAGTTTGCTATTTATTTTTTCCAAAAATGATTTCTAGGTACATAAGTATCTATTTAATCAGAGAAACACCAAAAAAATTCCAATATTCAACCACTAGCTAGGAACGGTCAAGCCCGCCGTTTTGACCGCATTTTGAAACGGGCATAAAAAATTCAAAAAAATCAAAAAATTGGAAAACCTTCGCATTGTGTCATTATATGTGAACAAGTTTCCAGGAAAAATAATAAAATTGTAATACAGTAATTATTTTAAAAAAGTGTTCTCGGAAATGAGCTATCAAGTGTGAAGATTCATGGATTATCAAGCCAAATGATCAATCTTATGGCCGCATTCATGGCATAGTTTGTTCAAATGATCTCATATTGTGCACAAGGGTGCATATTGGAATGGCAAACAATGTTGCCTAAGGAAGTTTTCATTTTCGTTGGACGAAAAAACAATTTTCCATTTTTCGAGTGCCCGAAAGGAGGTTTTTTTGTGAAGGAACTACCAAATAATTGTTGCAAAATTGGTCCAAATTATTTTTATAAAATACTAGGCCATATTTAATGCACAATTGACAAAATGGTTGGGTGTAAAAGTTTTTGATCCACCTCTCGTGAAAAAGACAAATTTCCGCCGATTCAGCTGGAAGCGGGTCAAATTTGAACTGCAGCTGCCTCATAGTTTGCTATTTATTTTTTCCAAAAATCATTTCTAGTTACATAAGGACCTATTTAATCATAAATACATGGTTTGGTGGCGATACGTCGAGGTTTGGGCGGTGGCCGAGGGCCCCAACTCTAGAGCGCGTAAACTCGCATGCCCGTCGCGTGGTCACCGCGTGACCGTAATGTTGCCATGTGTTCTGGGAGGCCTAGGCATGTCTAGTGGGTTGGGAACTCCCCAGGTTGGTGCTAGGAAGAAAATGACAACATAAGATTCTCACGAGGAGACCGATCGATGCTCAAACATGAATTAGCAGCCAAGTGTTTGATTAGCGGTACGGGAAATGCACATGGCCAATGGGCATGAGTTTTGGCTGAGGATGATCATCTACTAAGGAGAATGTCTTCACAAATTTTTAGCTCAAAAGGAGGATTCTAGGTGGTACTTGCTTTGCAAAGTACCACGCTGGACAAAAATATGAATGTTGAAGCTGGGCTCAAAATAATGAATGGAGTGAGCTCAAATTTTGTGGAGGATGGTTATTTGGGCATAGGAAAGCATTGTAGAAAATTGATACCATTTGGACATGCCAAAGTAGTACTTCCTTCACAATGCTCTTCTATGGACAAAAACTTGGGAAAACTAGTGAGAGAGATTGGATGAATGAAATGAGCTCAAAATTGGTGTAGGTAAGTTAATTAGGTGTGGTCATGCGCTGGTAAATTTTCAGATCATTTGGGTAAGCCTAGCTAGTAATTACTTCACAAAGCTTCTCTCGAGGTAGAAACTTTGGAAATTTCCCGAGAAAGATTTACTAGGAAAATTGAGCTGAATATTATCATGTGGCAATTATTTGGGTATGGAAGAGTGCCCGAAAAGTTTGAGGGTAATAGGAGGGGTCTATATAACACTTGCTTTGCAACGTGCTAATTTGGCCATAAAATATAAATTGAACCTGGGCTCACATAGATGATTTGACTGAGCTGCAATTTGGAGGAGGGTGATAATTTGGGCATATTAAGGAACTATATAAATTTCATGTCATTTAGAGATATAAAAAAGGTACTTCCTTTACAATGCTTCTAGGTGGACAAAAACTTTGGAAATTTGCCGAGGAAGATTTGCTAGGCAAATGGAGCTGAATTTTTTCATGCGGTAATTATTTGGATAGGAAAGAGTGCCCAAAAATTCTGAGGGCAATCAAGAATATATAAATAGTAGTTCCTTCATAAAGTGTTGTTGTGAACAGAATAGGAAAATGAATATTGTTGAATTAGTTTTGAACTAGGCAAGGAAGGATTTTTACATATTTGATGAAGATATGCCCCAAAGAATTTTTGAGATTTTTTTGGGAATTTTGGGAATGATAGAAATATAGGTTGCTTCACAACCTAGGGCAAAAACTGCCACATGGACATGACACATATGCAAAACTGATGAGATGGCGCCTAGTCATCACAACCCACCACAATCTACAAGGCTATGACCATCTATATTGGTCATTAACAACTAGAAATAAGGCAGCGGACTAGCACTGTTTGCTTCGTGACCATTTTGTGTAAGGAAATTACGACCTTTCAGACCAAAATGGTCGCAATGGTTTAGGGTTTGGAGCCCCCTGAACAGCTTTTGACCAATTGGTCTAAAATGGTCATAAATTTATGACCAATTCTTCGAGGGTCACTGACAGAAGGTCATAAGTTGACATATTTCTTGTAGTGTTACTTGGGTCCTTCTTGGCGCATGCCTGGATACATACTTGATCCTTTTTTCCTCAGGGGGGTGAGCAGAATTGACTTACTAGCACAGTCAATGTTTCCTCCATACTTCAATAGCCAATCCATGCCTAGTATTATATCCAATCCTTGTGACTTCAAAATTACTAGGTCGGAGGGGAAAACATGGCTACCAATGGTTAAGGGTAACCGATCACACCATAGGCTGGCCATGTACTCTACTCCTGGCGAGCTCACTAACATGGGTGACGTAAGGGCTAGGGTTGGCAATTTAAACCTTTCCACGAATCCCCTTGATATGTATGAATGTGATGCACCAGTATCAAAAAGAACGACTGTGGTAAATGACTTAATCAAAAACTTACCGATCACTGCGTCAGGCTGATCTTCAACCTCCTCCACGTTGATGTGGTTCACCTGACCTCTGGTGAAGGGATTGGGCTTCTTCCCTGAACTTCCATTGCCATTTCCATTATTGGCTTCAGGACATAAAGTGGCGTAGTGTCCAGTCTTCCCGCACTTGAAACAAGTAATGTGACTTAAATCCTTCTTGGCGGGTGTAGAGGGGTTGGAACGGTTCTGGCCGCTACTTCTTCCATTTCCATTCCCATTCTTGGGGCCACTATGGTTATGTGAACTTCCTCCATTATGGGTGTGGCCTCCGTGGTTATGGTGAGTATGTCCTCCCGAGTTCGGGGTAAAATGAGGTCTTTGCTGAGCTCCTGAATTGTACTTCCCTTGTCCATACTTCCTTTTGCGGCTCTCTATCTGCTGCTGCTTCCCTTCAATCATAAGAGCCCTGTCTACCAATTCCTGGTAGTTTGCAAATGTTGCTACCATCAACTGCATACTCAGCTCATCATTCAGCCCTTCCATAAACTTCTCCTGCTTCGCGGCATCTGTGGCCACATCATCCGGGGCATAACGAGCTAACTTACTGAACTCATCCATGTACTGCCCCACAGTATGATTTCCTTGGCGTAAGTTGCGAAACTCATGCTTTTTCATGTTCATAGCTCCAGTTGAGACATGGGCTGGGCAGAATTCTTGCTCAAATTGTTCCCAAGTGACATTGGCTATGGGGAACGTGGTTGTGTACTTCTCCCACCATGAGGCTGCGGGTCCATCCAGTTGGTGTGCGGCAAAGCGCACCTTCTCAGCATCAGTGCAACCTGTGGTGGTCAACTCCCTTCCAATCTTATGTAGCCAATCATCAGCAACAATTGGCTCGGTGCTACTGGAAAACACCGGCAGATTCAACCTCGGAAAATGGGCTAAGTTGTCAACTGGAGGTGGTTGAGGTGGGTTGTTGTTGTTGTTGCCTTGGTTCTGGACTAGCAACTGCATCAAGGCATTCTGCTGTTGGATCAACTGAGTGAGCTCCGGTGGGAAGACAAATCCGAGGTCACGTCTCGGAGGCATCTGATGGGTTTAGAGGGAAGAGATTTAGAATAGAATGAGGTCTAAAGAGAATACACTACCCATATGCACATGAGACAAACACAATCATATCACACCACTCAATTCAAACAAGGGCATACAATCGATCTAACTACCATTAAAAAATACTTGGACTACTACTATATACATGAGGGAATACTACTGATAATATGGTTGTCATCTAAAAATTTTGATCGGTGGAAGACTCCATGATATCTGCTCCAGCTTCGTCTTCGTAATCATCATCACTACTGTCGGGGTCGCAGTCAGTGTCGTCGATGATGATGTAGTCCTTGGGATGGTCGTCATCTCCTCCTGGCGTGGGGTCTCCCATAAATACTCCTAGCCTCCTTGTTAGGTCGTCAATCTTTTCTACTAGTATTGCGATTTCCTCCTCGTATCCGTCGCGTGTAGACTTGAGTTCCTCTTCAAGCTCCATGTTCCTAGTCATCACCTTCTTCAGATCTATCATGCTTGTGGACATTTGGTTCTCCTGGCGACGAATGTGCTGGTTTAACTCCTGGATGAAGGCTGTAATGGACCTGTCCCTCCTAGTGCTAATCATCTCCCATTGCTCATCTTGACACCCACATATCTGGTAGATGGTGTCCTTAAGATCCTTGTGATAAACTTCGCCGATGCATCCCATGGCGATGTGGGCTGCCATGCTCTTTCCTAGACTCCAGGTTGGTGCATCAAAGGAAAACTCTATGGGCTCAGTAACTTGCGTGAATGTCCTTGCTGGAACATGAACTCGAATCATCCAACGCTCCTCTTCTGGTAAAGTGGCGGTGTAGGTCTCGGTGAAGCTTGGTATTCGGATGTTCAGGTACCTAGTGACTTCCTTCAAGTGTCATCCAAAAGGTGTGTCTTCATCCGGTTGGGCAAACTTGTTCCTTGGGTCCGCCATCTATAGAGTGGAAAATGGAGAGGAACCAGAAATGAGTAGAGAAGAGTGACATATGGCTTATCTTAGTGGTCGTGTCCTACAATCAGCGTGTTCTCTAATACCATCTTGTAGTGATCCGACCTGAAACGGTCAAATCTCTGTGCATAAGTGTCATCCCTGGATCGGTAATGCTGACACACATAGTACTTGAAGGATTTATAATAGAGTGCAATCACACACTTATTACATCGAATGTCTCAAAAGAGAACTTATTAAAATAATATGGCTTAAGGCCATCTAAATAAGATAACTGCGGAAGCATCGAAGGTAAATGAGTCCATCAACTCCAACGACATAGCTGAGTGCACGACAATGACCTAGCGCACCTTACTCCTCATCTGAAAAGTCTGCAACACAATACGTTGCAGCCCGAAAATGGGCCAGCACATGGAATATGCTGGCAAAATAATAGTGTAGAGCAATGAACATGAAATAGCTATGACTACATGCATATATGGCTGGTGGAGGCTCTACGGTTTTCATGTTTTTTGCGAAAAGCCATTTTTTCCTACAACAAAGGAATATATTTTGTTTAACTATCATGGTAGTTGATAAACACTGAGAAGGTTCCTCCAACTCAATTCCAATTAAATAGTATTAAAAACCCAACAAATTAATTTAGAGTGATGAGATCAAATCAATAATTCAAGAACCAGATACTCAAGATGTCCATAACCAGGGACACGGCTAACCATGATTAGTTTTTGAACTCTACAGTAGTTTGCGCACTTTTCCCCACAAGACTCGATCTCCTCCGTTGGATTTCTCGCACTAATGGTGTTTGAGAACGGATGACCGAGACACAGCCTTTCAGAAGCATTAACTCTTTACTCTGGGTAGACAGTACCACCTATATCCCCTACATCTGCTAGCCTACCACAGAAAGAGGTCACGCAACATACTCAACTATGCTAGAGCCCATAATGGCTTGTGGATGCACACGGAAGTTTCTAGCATGAATAATCTTATGACCCCTTTGAGCCTAGGTGGCTAACCATAGGATGATCACACAGGTACTCCGGGATATCCTAGGACAACACTAGATTCTCCAGGTGCCCGCAACCAATCCACCTAGATGTGTATTAAAGTAGCCACATTAAGTTTAACCATTAATAATACTCTCACATCTGTCATGGATCTCTCAAACCAAACCACGTCTACTAGCATAGCATAGCAGTATAAGCATAGTGTAAAAGTAACTCCCAGGGTTTGATATAAAGGACAATAGGTTCTACCTCATCATCTACTTCCCAATACACACATGTTATCAATCCTACTCATGCAATGTTTGAGGGTTGAAACTAATGCATACAAACTGGGTAATGACAGGGTATGATCAAAGTGTTACTTGCCTTGCTGATGATCTGCAAACCCTAGAGACTCGTAGTAGCACGCTTCACACTCCAGGAATTCTATCACAAACAAACAATAGCATACATAAGCACTCAAGCATAGATGCAAGGGTAAAACTCAGATGAGAAAGTCCAAACTGAAAGTTCAACTAAAGTGCTTCGATTTGCAAAAAGAATCGCCCAAATCAGAGCTACGAAACTCAAACTACGATCAAAGGAAGTTCAAATTCAAATCTGCTTTCAACCAAATTTTAAATTGTCAAAATCATGTTCAAGTTGATTAACTGGAAAGAGGGGTTTGAGACGAAGATTCTGGCGTTGGTTTCACTAGATTTGGATGAACGGTTGAAAAACTACGAGGGTTTGAAGATTAGGGGCTAATATGCGATAAAAATAATCGCGGATAGGTCCCTGGCAAAAAACAACAGAAAAAGAAAAATCTATCGGATGAATGTCCGCTAACAGAGAAAAACAAATGAATTCGTTCGTTATAAGAACTAAACGAACGAACGTTCGCAGAATAGATCTAAACCGAAGAAAAACCGAGAAAACTGACCTATAAAAAACCTAGCTAGATCTAGGGTTTCCTGAAATAAACCAATGAAAACCGGGGGCTGCCGATCTGAATGGCGGTGGGGCGGCGGAATCCGGCGCGGGCGGCGGCGGGGCGGCGGAATCCGGCTCCGGCGCGGCGGCAGAGGCTAACGGCGGGCAACGCGGTTTGGGAGGCGGCGGCGGCTGCGGGCTAGGGTGTAGAGGAGAGGCGGCAGGGTGGTGGCTTATAAGAGGGGGCGGGACAGGGCGGCTTGGGGGAGGGGGTCAAGGCGGGGGGGGGGGGGGGCGGGGCCGAGCCGGACTCGGCGTTCATGCGGCGGCGGGGCTCCGTGACAGGAAGCCGGTGGCGCTGAGGCGGGCCGGCCTGCTCGGCTGGGCCGTTGGCCCAGTCGGGCGAAACCCTTTTTAAAAAAAATAAATTCCGCAGAAGAAAAATCCTAAATAAATATAAAAAATTCTTTAAAATGTCAAAAACAATTTTCGCCATCTAAATAAAATATTTAGAACAAAGTGAACATTTTTCTGGCCTAAGAATGCAATTCTGAAAAATGCATATTTTTTTCTAATTCAAATAAAATCTCGAATAAAATCCAAATAAAATATTTATTTGATTTTAAAATCTTTCCTCTGAAATTTCTCTCTTTTTGAAGAAGTCATATTATCTTCTTTCTTTTATTTTAATATCAGAAATATTTTGGAGAGAAAAATATTAAAACCGAAATGATCCTCTCTTCAAATTTGAGAGAAATTCAAATATGAAAATAAATGAAAATCCCCAACTCTCTTCGTAGGTCCTTGAGTTGCTTAAGATTTCCAGGATCACAAACAAAAAGCAAATAAAATATGATATGCATATGATGACCTATGTATAACATCCAAATTGAATATTTGGGATGTTACATGCTAAGCCCGTAGCAACCACGTAAAACTTGCAACAATAGAGTAGAGGACGTCTAACTTGTTTTTGCAGGGCATGTTGTGATGTGATATGGTCAAGACGTGATTATATAAATTGTTGTATGAGATGATCATGTTTTGTAACACAGTTATCAGCAACTGGCAGGAGCCATATGGTTGTCGCTTTATTGTATGAAATGCAATCACCATGTAATTGCTTTACTTTATCACTAAGCGACAGCGATAGTCGTAGAAGCAATAGTTGGCGAGACGACAACGATGCTACGATGGAGATCAAGGTGTCAAGCTGGTGACGATGGTGATCATGACGGTGCTTTGGAGATGGAGATCAAAGGCACAAGATGATGATGGCCATATCATATCACTTATATTGATTGCATGTGATGTTTATCCTTTATGCATCTTATTTTGCTTAGTACGGCGGTAGCATTATAAGATGATCCCTCACTAAAGTTCAAGGTATAAGTGTTCTCCCTGAGTATGCACCTTTTCTATAGTTTGTCGTGCCGAGACACCACGTGATGATCGGGTGTGATAAGCTCTACATTCACATACAACGGGTGCAAGCCAGTTTTGCACAAGCAGAGTAGTCAGGTTAAACTTGACGAGCCTGGCGTATGCAGATATGGCCTCGGAACACTGAGACCGAAAGGTCGAGCGTGAATCATATAGTAGACATGATCAACATAGTGATGTTCACCATTGAAAACTACTCCATCTCACGTGATGATTGAACATGGTTTAGTTGATATGGATCACGTGATCACTTAGATGATTAGAGGGATGTCTATATAAGTGGGAGTTCTTAAGTAATATGGTTAATTGAACTTTAATTTATCATGAACTTAGTACCTGATAGTATTTTGCATGTCTATGTTGTTGTAGATAACTGGCCCATGTTGTTGTTCCGTTGAATTTTAATGCGTTCATAGAGAAATGTAAGTTGAAAGATGATGGTAGCAACTACATGGACTGGGTCCGTAACTTGAGGATTATCCTCATTGCTGCACAGAAGAATTACGTCCTGGAAGCACCGCTAGGTGTCAAACCCGCTGCAGGAGCAACTCCAAATGTTATGAACACCTGGCAGAGCAAAGCTGATGACTACTCGATAGTTCAGTGTGCCATGCTTTATGGCTTAGAACCGGGACTTCAACGACGTTTTGAACGTCATGGAGCATACGAGATGTTCCAGGAGTTGAAGTTAATATTTCAAGCAAATGCCCGGATTGAGAGATATGAAGTCTCCAATAAGTTCTATAGCTACAAAATGGAGGAGAATAGTTCTGTCAGTGAACACATACTCAGAATATCTGGGTACCACAATCACTTGGCTCAACTGGGAGTTAATCTTCTGGTTGATAGTGTCATTAACAGAGTTCTTCAATCACTGCCACCAAGCTACAAAAGCTTCGTGATGAACTATAATATGCAAGGGATGGATAAGACAATTACCGAGCTCTTCGCGATGCTAAAGGCTGGGGAGGTAGAAATCAAGAAGGAGCATCAAGTGTTGAAGATCAACAAGACCACCAGTTTCAAGAAGAAGGGCAAAGGGAAGAAGGGGAACTTCAAGAAGAACAACAAACAAGTTGTTGCTCAAGTGAAGAATCCCAAGTCTAGACCTAAGCCTGAGACTGAGTGCTTCTACTGCAAAGGAACTAGTCACTGTAAGCGGAACTGCCCCAAGTATTTGGTGGATAAGAAGGATGGCAAAGTGAATGGTATATTTGATATACATGTTATTGATGTGTACCTTACTAATGCTCGTAGTAGCGCCTGTGTATTTGATACTGGTTCTGTTGCTAATATTTGCAACTCGAAACATGGGCTACGGATTAAGCGAAGATTGGCTAAGGACGAGGTGATGATGCGCGTGGGAAATGGTTCCAAAGTCGATGCGATCGCCGTCGGCACGCTACCTCTACATCTACCTTCGGGCTTAGTTTTAGACCTGAATAATTGTTATTTGGTGCCAGCATTTAGCATCGACATTATATCTGGATCTTGTTTGATGTGAGATGGTTATTCATTTAAATCAGAGAACAATGGTTGTTCTGTTTATATGAGTAATATCTTTTATGGCCATGCACACTTGATGAGTGGTCTATTTTTACTAAATCTTGATAGTAGTGATACACATATTCATAGTATTGAAGCCAAAAGATATAAGTTTAATAATGATAGTGCAACTTATTTGTGGGACTGTCATTTAGGTCATATTGGTGTAAAGCGCATGAAGAAACTCCATGCTGATGGGCTTTTGGAATCACTTGATTATGAATCACTTGATTCTTTCCAACCATGCCTCATGGGCAAGATGACTAAAACTCTGTTCTCCTGAACAATGGAACAAGCAACATACTTATTGGAAATAATACATACTGATGTATGAGGTACAATGTGTGTTGATGCTCGTGGCAGGTATCATTATTTTCTGACCTTCACAGATGATTTGAGCAGATATGGGTATATCTACTTGATGAAACATAAGTCTGAAACATTTGAAAAGTTCAAAGAATTTCAGAGTGAAGTGGAAAATCATCGTAACCAAAAAATTAAGTTTCTATGATCTGATCGTGGAGGTGAATATTTGAGTTATGAGTTTGGTCTTCATTTGAAACAATGCGGAATAGTTTTGCAACTCACACCACCTGGAACACCACAGCGTAATGGTGTGTCCGAATGTTGTAACCGCACTTTATTAGTTATGGTGCGATCTATGATGTCTCTTACTGATTTACCTCTATCGTTTTGGGGTTATGCTTTAGAGACGGCTGCATTCACGTTAAATAGGGCACCATCAAAATCCGTTGAGACGACACCATATGAACTGTGGTTTCGCAAGAAACCCAAGTTGTCGTTTCTTAAAGTTTGGGGCTGCGATGCTTTTCTGAAAAAGCTTCAACCTGATAAGCTCGAACCCAAATCGGAGAAATGTGTCTTCATAGGATACCCAAAGGAGAATGTTGGGTACACCTTCTATCACAGATCCGAAGGCAAGATATTCGTTGCTAAGAATGGATCCTTTCTAGAGAAGGAGTTTCTCTCGAAAGAAATGAGTGGGGGGAAAGTAGAACTTGATGAGGTAATTGTACCTGCACCCCTATTGGAAAGTAGTTCATCACAGAAATCAGTTCCAGTGATTCCTACACCAATTAGTGAGGAAGCTAATGATGATGATCATGAAACTTCTGATCAAGTTACTACCGAACCTCGTAGGTCAACCAGAGTAAGATCCGCACAAGAGTGGCACGGTAATCCTGTTCTAGAGGTCATGTTACTTGACCATAACGAACCTACGAACTATGAGGAAGCGATGATGAGCCCAGATTCTGCAAAATGGCTTGAGGCCATGAAATCTGAGATGGGATCCATGTATGAGAACAAAGTGTGGACTTTGGTTGACTTGCCCGATGATTGGCAAGCCATAGAGAATAAATGGATCTTCAAGAAGAAGACTGACGTTGATGGTAATGTTGCTGTTTACAAAGCTCGACTTGTTGCAAAAGGTTTTCGACAAGTTCAAGGAGTTGACTACGATGAGACCTTCTCACCCGTAGTGATGCTTAATTCCATCCGAATCATGTTAGCAATTGCCGCATTTTATGATTATGAAATTTGGCAAATGGATGTCAAAACTGCATTCCTTAATGGATATCTTAAAGAACAGTTGTATATGATTTAACCAGAAGGTTTTGTCGATCCAAATGGTGCTAACAAAGTGTGCAAGCTCAGCGATCCATTTATGGACTGGTGCAAGCCTCTCGGAGTTGGAATATACGCTTTGATAGTGTGATCAAAGCATATGGTCTTATACAGACTTTTGGAGAAGCTTGTATTTACAAGAAAGTGAGTGGGAGCTCTGTAGCATTTCTAATATTATATGTGGATGACATATTTTTGATTGGAAATGATACTAAATTTTTGAATAGCATAAAACGATACTTGAATAAGAATTTCTCAATGAAAGACCTCTGTGAAGCTCCTTATATATTGGGCATCAAGATCTATAGAGATAGATCAAAACGCTTAATTGGACTTTCACAATGCACATACATTGATAAAGTTTTGAAGAAGTTCAAAATGGATCAAGCAAAGAAAGGGTTCTTGCCTGTGTTACAAGGTGTGAAGTTGAGTCAGACTCAATGCCCGACCACTTCAGAAGATAGAGAGAAAATGAAAGTCATTCCCTATGCTTCAGCCATAGGTTCTATCATGTATGCAATGTTGTGTACCAGACCTGATGTGTGCCTTGCTATTAGTTTAGCAGGAAGGTACCAAAGTAATCCAGGAGTGGATCACTGGACAGCGGTCAAGAACATCCTGAAATACCTGAAAAGGACTAAGGATATGTTTCTCGTTTATGGAGGTGACAAAGAGCTCGTCGTAAACGGCTACGTCGATGCAAGCTTTGACACTGATTCGGATCACTCTAAATCACAAACCGGATACGTATTTTTATTGAATGGTGGAGCTGTCAGTTGGTGTAGTTCTAAGCAAAGCGTCATGGCGGGATCTACATGTGAAGCGGAATACATAGCTGCTTCGGAAGCAGCAAATGGAGTCTGGATGATGGAGTTCATATCCGATCTAGGTGTCACACCTAGTGCATGGGGTCCACTGAAAATCTTTTGTGACAATATTGGTGCAATTGCCTTGGCAAAGGAATCCAGATTTCACAAGAGAACCAAGCACATCAAGAGACGCTCCAATTCCATCTGCGATCAAGTCAAGGAGGGAGACATAGAGATTTGCAAGATACATACGGATCTGAATGTTGCAGACCCGTTGACTAAGCCTCTCTCACGAGCAAAACATGATCAGCACCAAGACTCCATGGGTGTTAGAATCATTACAATGTAATCTAGATTATTATTCATGCTAGAATTGTATTAACCAGAAACTTAGTACATGTGTGAATACATAGACAAACAGAGTGTCACTAGTATGCCTCTACATTGACTAGCTCGTCAATCAAAGATGGTTAAGTTTCCTAACCATAGACATGAGTTGTCATTTGATGAACGGGATCGCAACATTAGGGAATGATGTGATTGACTTGACCCATCCGTTAGCTTAGCTCTATGATCGTTTAGTTTATTGCTATTGCTTTCTCCATAACTTATACATGTTCCTATGACTATCGGATTATGCAACTCCCGAATACCGGAGGAACACTTAGTGTGCTATCAAACGTCACAACGTAACTGGGTGATTATAAAGATGCTCTACAGGTGTCTCCGGTGGTGTTTGTTGAGTTGGCATAGATCAAGGTTAGGATTTGTCACTCCGATTGTCGGAGAGGTATCTCTGGGCCCTCTCGGTAATGCACATCACTATAAGCATTGCAAGCAATGTGACTAATGAGTTAGTTGCCGGATGTTGCATTACGGAACAAGTAAAGAGACTTGCCGGTAACAAGATTGAACTAGGTATGATGATACCGACGATCGGATCTCGGGCAAGTAACATACCGATGACAAAAGGAACAACGTATGTTGTTGTGCGGTTTGACCGTTAAAGATCTTCGTACAATATGTAGGAACCAATATGAGCATCCAGGTTCCACTATTGGTTATTTACCGGAGATGAGTCTCGGTCATGTCTACATAGTTCCCGAACCCGTAGGGTCCGCACGCTTAACGTTCGATGACGAACGGTATTATGAGTTTATGTGTTTTGATGAACCGAAGGTAGTTCGGAGTCCCGGATGTGATCACGGACATGACGAGGAGTCTCGAAATGGTCGAGACATGAAGATTGATATATTGGAAGGTTATGTTTGGACACCGGAAGGGTTTCGGGTTAGTTCGGGCATATACCAGAGTACTGGGGGGTTACCGGAACCCCCTGGGGGCTTAATGGGCCTACATGGGCTTTAGTGGAAGAGAGAGGAGGTGTCCAAGAGGTGGGGGCACGCCCCCCAAGCCCAATCTGAATTGGGAAGGGGGACAGCCTCCCTTCTTCTCCTCTTCCCCTTCCTTCCGCCTCCTAGTTGGACTAGGAAATGGGGGAAACCTACTACTAGTAGGAGTAGGAATCCCCCCTTTGGGGGCGCACCATGAGGCCGGCCGGCCCCCTCCTCCCCTCCTTTATATACGGGGGAGGGGGCACCCCATACACACACAAGTTGATCTCTTAACCGTGTGCAGTGCCCCCTCCACAGATTTCCACCTCGGTCATATCGTTGTAGTGCTTAGGCAAAGCCTTGCGTCGGTAACTTCATCATCACCGTCAACACACCGTCGTGCTGACGAAAATCTCCCTCGGCCTCATCTGGATCTAGAGTTCGAGGGACGTCACCAAGCTGAACGTGTGCAGATCACGGAGGTGTCGTGTGTTCGGTACTTGATCGGTTGGATCGCGAAGACGTTCAACTACATCGACCGCGTTACTTAACGCTTCCCCTTTAAGTCTACGAGGGTACATAGACACACTCTCCCCTCTCGTTGCTATGCATCCCTAGATAGATCTTGCGTGATCGTAGGAATGTTTTGAAATACTACATTCCCCGATAGTATAAGCCATGAAAAAGTTAAAATACAACA
The DNA here is from genome assembly GCF_056163025.1 of Triticum urartu. NCBI lineage: Eukaryota > Viridiplantae > Streptophyta > Magnoliopsida > Poales > Poaceae > Triticum > Triticum urartu. Next base: position 416,329,213 of record NC_141875.1, read on the forward strand.
GCTACAATGCAAAAACAAAATATGAATGGGTTTGCAACAGTACTTAAAGTAGTGATTTGCATTATTATACTAATATATCTTACCGAGTTTTCTATTAATTTTTGTGTGGATGAAGTGATCAAAGATCGAGGAGGTCCCGATATGAGGAGGAGGAGAGGCAAGAGTTCAAGCTTGGGGATGCCCAAGGCACCGAAATAAGTATTCAAGGATACTCAAGCGTCTAAGCTTGGGATGCCCCAGAAGGCATCCCATCTTTCTTCAACAGGTATCGGTATGTTTTCGTTTTCGTTTCGTTCATGTGATATGCGTGAATCTTGGAGTGTCTTTTGTGTTTAGTTTTCATTTTTCTTTTATGCACCATGCTGGTATGAGATAGACCATGGTTGATTTATAGAATGCTCATTGTACTTCACTTATATCTTTTTAGTATGGCTTTATAGAATGCTTCACGTGCTTCACTTATATCATTTGAAGTTCGGATTACCCGTTTCCCTTCACATGGAAACCATTAATTGTAGAATGCTCTTTTGCTTCACTTATATTTGTTAGAGCATGATATTTTGTAGAAAGAATTGAACTCTCTTGCTTCACTTATATCTATTTAGAGAGTCAATAGGAATTGGTCATTTGCATGGTTAGTCATAAAATGCTACATAAAACTTGTGAATCACTGAATATGTTATGTTTGATTCCTTGCAATAGTTTTATGATATAGAGATGGAATATGTGGGAGGTACTAGTGGATGATCGTGTTTAGTAAGATATTGGTGTTAAGGTTTGTGATTCCCGAAGCATGCACGTATAGTCTCCCGTTATGCAATGAAATTGGAGCATGATTTATTATTGATTGTCTTCCTTTGCGTAGAGGTCAGGGGCGCGCGATGCTTAACTCCTACCAACCTCCCCCCTAGGGGCATGCGTAGTAGTACTTTGCTTAGAGAGCTAATAAACTTTTGCAATAAGTATATGAGTTCTTTATGACTAATGTGGGTCCATGGATTATACGCACTCTTACCTTTTCGCAATTTGCTAGCCTCTACGGTGTCGTGCATTTCCCTTTCTCACCTCGAGAGTCGGTGCAAACTTCGTTGGTGCATCCAAACCCTGTGATATGATATGCTCTATTACACATAAGCCTTATTATATCTTCCTCAAAACAGCCACCATACCAACCTATTATGGCCTTTCCATAGCCATTCCGAGATATATTGCCATGCAACTTCCACCGCTTCCATTTTGATGACTTGAGCATTGATTGTCATATTTCTTTGCATGATCGTAAGATAGCTAGCATGATATTTTCGTGGTTTGTCCATTTTTTGATATCTCTGCTACGTTAGATCATTGCACATCCTGGTACACTTCCAGAGGCATTCATATAAAGTCATACTTTGTTCTAGGTATCGAGTTATAATTTTTATTTCTTTTGAGTTGTGAGTAAATAGAAGTGTGATGATCATCATTATTCATTATGAGAGCATGTCCCAGTGAAGAAAGGATGACGGATACTATGATTCCCCCACAAGTCGGGATGAGGCTCTGGATAAATATAAAAAAAGAAAAGAAAAAAATGAAAAATGTGAGGCAAAAAAGAGCATAAGAAAAAATGAAAAAGAAAAAAAGAGAGAAAAGAGAGAAGGGCATGCAAATACCACACTTATGCTTCCAAGTAGCACCATTTTTTTCATATAGAGAGTCTCCTATGTTGTCACTTCCATATACTAGTGGGAATTTTTCAGTATAGGATTAGATGCACACCCACTTAGTTTTCTTGGTGAGCTTTCATACACTTATAGCTCTTAGTGCATTCGTTGCATGGAAATCCCTACTCCTCGCATTGATATCAATTGATGGGCATCTCCATAGCCCGTTGGTCAGCCACATCGATATGAGACTTTCTCACTTTTTTGTCTTCTCCATATTTAGTTATTTACCCCTATCATCATACTCTATTCCACCCGTAGTGGTATATCCATGGGTCGCGCTCATGTATTGCGTGAGGGTTGAAAAATCTGAAGCGCGTTAAAAAAGTATGAACCAATTGCTTGGCTGACACGGGGTTGTGCATGATAAACACTTTGTGTTAAGAAGATGGAGCATGACAAGACTATATGATTTTGTAGGGATATCTTTCTTTAGCGTTGATATTATGAAAGACACGTTTGTTTGTTGGGCTGCCTGAGTATTGACGTCTTTATGTCAAATTATAGACTATTGCTTTGAATCAGACGTGTCTTAATATTCATGCCATGATTAGATATATGATCAAGATTATGCTAGGTAGCATTCCAAATCAAAAGTTATCTTTTTATCATTTACCTACTCGAGGATGAGTAGGAATTAAGATTGGGGATGTTGATACATCTCCGTCGTTTCTATAATTTTTGATTGTTTCATGCCAATATTATACAACTTTCACATACTTTTGGCAACATTTTATATGATTTATTGGACTAACCTATTGATCCAGTGCCTAGTGCCAGTTCCTGTTTTTTGCATGTTTTTTGCTTCACAGAATATCCATATCAAACAAAGTCCAAACGCGATAAAAAATTGTGGAGAATTATTTTGGAATATTTGTGATTTTTGGGAGGTGGAATCAACACAAACTGGGGCCCACAACCACCACAAGACACCTGGACGCGCTAGGCAGCCTAGGAGCATGGTGGTGGGTTGTGCCCTCCTCATACGTCAGTTGGAGCTCTACTTCGGGCAAAAGGAAGCTTATATCCGGGAGAAAACTGTGTAAAAATCTCTGTGCAATCAGAGTTACAGATCTCCGGGAATATAAGAAACGGTTTTCGGCCAGAAAACAGGGTCGTGAAACAGAAGAGAACAGAGAGGGAGATCCAATCTCGGAGGGGCTCCCTCCCCTCTGCCGCCATGGAGGCAATGGACCAGAGGGGGAACTCTCCTCCCATCTAGGGGGGAGGCCAACGAAGAAGAAGAAGAAGGAGGGGGCTCTCTCCCCCTCTCTCCCGGTGACACCGGAGTGCCGCCGGGGCAAGGATCGTGATGACGATCTACATCAACAATCCTGCTACCATCAACACCAACTCTGTCCCCCTCTATACAGCGGTGTAACACCCCTTCTACTTGTTGTAATCTCTACTTAAACATGGTGGTTAATGCTATATATTATTTCCCAATGATCTATGGCTATCTTATGATGTTTGAGTAGATCCGTTTTGCCGTATGGGTTAATTGTGATCTTGGTTGGTATGAGTGTATATTTATTTTGGTACTATCCTATGGTGCCCTCTATATCGTGCTAATGGAGGGATACCCACTGTAGAGTGTTGTAATACGTTCAGAATTCGCTTATAGTGGGTGGCGTGAGTGACAGAATATACAGACCCGAGTAAGTTGGCTATTGCGTATGGGAGTAAAGAGGACTTGGTACTTAATGCTATGGTTGGGTTTTACCTTAATGATCTCTGGTAGTTGCGGATGCTTGCTAGAGTTCCAATCGTAAGTGCATATGATCCAAGTAGAGAAGGTATGTTAGATCATGCCTCTCCCTCGTATAAAATTGCATGAATGATTACCGGTATAGATATCGATTGCCTAGGGACAAATGACTTTCTTGTTGACAAAAGTTATCTACTTTTATTACCTTGCAATTTATTTGTAGTTTTATTCTCGAAAATTACTCGTAGTTTTATTCTTGCAAAATAGTTTCATACTTGTTTTAGGTAAAGAAGACGTCAAGTGTGCATAGAGTTGTTTCGATGGTCGATAGAACTTGAGGTTCGATACTCTTATTAGGTTCGATACTCTTATTTATCGAAAAAGGCTACAAACAGTCCCCTATATTTGTGGGTTATTACTCATCCACGAGTGGTGAATGAAGTGCAGACTGAGAAGATCCTCAACAACATCATTGCACCTGGTCCCCTCACACGCTCAAGAGCCACACAATTAGCTAACTTTTGTGGGCATTTTTATTTTTCTCTATCATAGATCCCACTAAAGTAGATGAAGCATTTATGGACCTTGAATGGATTCAAGCCATGCAAGAAGAATTGCAAAAATTTGAGCTCAACAATGTGCGGGAGCTTGTGAATCGCCCTGATCCACGCAAGCACAATATCACCGGCACGAAGTTGATCTACAGCAATAAGCAAGACGAAAATGGCCAAGTAGTGATAAGTAAGGCTTGTCTTGTAGCACAAGGCTACACACAACTTGAGGGTATAGATTTCGGTGGAACTTTTTCACCTGTTGCTAGGCTTGAAGCTATTCGTATATTGCTTGCATATTCTAACCATCACAATATTCTCATATATCAAATGGATGTGAAAAGTGCATTCCTCATTGGTAAGCTTGGGGAAGAAGTATATGTTGCTCAACCACCAGGTTTTGAGGATCCAAAGCATCCTGACAAAGTCTTCAGACTCAAAAAGGCTCTCTATGGCCTCAAGCAAGCCCCACGGGCTTGGTATGACAGTGTGAAGGATTCCTAAAGAAAAATGGATTGAAACCAGGTTCACTTGACCCTACACTTTTCACAAAGTCTTACGATGGTGAACTGTTCATATGCCACATATACGTTGATGATATTATCTTTGGTTGCACTAACAAGTGTTTGAGTGGTGAATTTGCATATATGAGGCGTGAAGAATATCATATGTCTATGATGGGAGAATTTAGATTCTTCCTTGGTCTTCAAATTCGTCAACAACCAAATGGCATCTTCATTTCTCAAGATAAATACCTCAGAGATTGCATGAAGAAATTCGGCATGCAAGACTGCAAAGGCCTCAAAATACCAATGCCTACAATGGTCAACTCTGCATTGACGAAAATGGTAAAGATTTCAATCAGAAGGTATAATGCTCCATCATTGGTTCGCTGGTTTAACTATGTGAATCTAGGCTAGATATTATTCTTGGAGTTTGCACGTGTACCCGATTGAAAGCGACATCGAAGGAATCACACCACCAGTTTGTGAAGCGAATTCTTCGATATTTAGCTCACACACCAACGCTTGGATTATGGTATCCCAAGGGCTCATCTTTTGATCTAGCTGGATTTCCTGATTCTGATTACGCTGTAGATCATGTGGATCTCAAGTCTAAATCATGCACATGTCATTTCCCCGAACGATCTCTTGTATGTTGGTCCCCAAAGAAGCAGAACAACGTCGCACTTTCCACAACTGAGGCTGAATACATTGCCGCTGGTGCCTGCTGCTCATAGTTACTATGGATGAAGCAAACCATCAAGTACTTTGGCATCAACGTGAAGAATGTCCCTCTCTACTGTGAAATGAGAGTGCTACCAAGATGGCCCACAACCCAGTGCAACACTACAAGACTCAAGTATATTCAGATTCGTCACCACTTTCTTCGTGATCATGTGTTGAAGGGAGACATTGTCATCGACCACATAAAGACTAAAGACCAGCTTGTTGATATCTTCACTAAGCCCTTTGATGAGAAGAGGTTCTACATGTTCTGGTGTGAGCAAAACATCCTACAATCTTCGAATGTCCTCTGAAGTGGACACACATCCTAATGCTTATGCGTTTTGGATGACTTTGATGCACAACACACGAAGTAACGTGTTTCTTCAATTAATGAAGACTTACCTGATGTCGCTTGAGATGCGTCGGTGTTTCCCTAAGGAATAAGGGAAGATGCAGCAAAACAATGGCAAGGTATTTCCCTCAGTGATGAGACCAAGGTTATCGAACCAGTAGGAGAACCACACAACACTACGTAAATGGTACCTACACACAAATAACAAATACTTGCAACCCGACGCGTTAAAGGGGTTGTCAATCTTGGGTAGCGGTGCCAAAAAGTGACGTGAGGATAGGATAAAATTTTAGTAGATTGATAGATGCAAATAAAAGTAAATAAAACACAGTAAGGTATTTTTGGGTTTTTGATAATATAGATCTAAAAATAAAAGAAGCAAAGAAAAGAAAAGGCAATTGGCAATATGGATCTGAAAGTATATAATGGAAAATAGACCCGGGGGCCGTAGATTTCACTAGTGGCTTCTCTTGAGAAAATAGCAACGGTGGGTAGACAAATTATTGTTGGGAAATCTATACCTACTAATAAAAGAAATAGGTATTCTCAGTCCGTTTTTCTATTTTATAGAAAACCCCCTAATGTTTCTGACATTAAACCCGCATTACATATCAAATGTTTTTTTAAATACTCATATCTTCTAAACCGTAGCTCTAAATTTAACATGTTATATATGGAATTTGATTAGAAAAATATGTAGAATCTGAAAATTATGTTATACCTGTTAACAATTTAAAAATATTATTTAGGCTGCAGTGTTAATCAACAATACATTATCCGTCTTTTTGTCATACCGGTACTGATTCATATCAAGGATGAACACCTCAGCAAAATCAAGATTGGACATGAAATTGAAGATAAATTTGTTAGAGGCACCCAATAAATAAGGACATGCATGACAAGAAATAAAAGAAGGACCCAATAAAGATGGGATGTCCGCTATAAAAGAAATAAAACAGAAAATGTAGAGGAGATCTGATAAAGATGAGATGTTGCGCTATTATGTAATATATAAGAAGAAAAAAGAGAGGACATGCATGAAAAAAGTAAAAAGGAGGCATGGATGACAAAAAATAAAATAAAAATCAAGTTTGATAAGATAAGAATAGTGATGAAACAGGGACCAATACCTATGACATGTATGGCAAGAAATAGTGATGAAATAAGGGCGCAAGTACCTGCGTCCACAGGAGACTATACAAAAATATTCTTTTCCCGACAAAAAAAATCTCTTTTTATGATTAAAAAATAATGTATATTTTTAACAACCTTTTTAACAACTCTTCATCTATTAAAGAAATATTCATGTGACAAAAAGTGTTCAAGAGTTACCCTAAGTTCGTGATTCTTAAACTGAAAACTGCCATTGATGCACACATCTCTCCATAATGTGCTAATGTGTCATCATTTGTTTTTGTCGCTTTTATTTACTCGCCCGTAACAACACCCCATTCCAAACATGACATGAATAAATGCATGATCACTTGCCCGTTTCTTTGTACGGATTAAATCTACATGCAAGCTGTGTTGAAATAAAACACCCGTAGAGTCTTAGACTGCGCTTTTATAGGTTAAGACCATATTTGTTTGGGTGATAGCTACAAAATCTCAGATTATAGACCATTTTTTGTAAATTAAAAGTGTGTCGTATTTTTTCTCCCGTTGCAACGCACGAGCCTTTTTGCTAGTTGATAGAAAGCAATAATTGTGACGATATCCAAGACAATGATCATGTATATAGGCATCACATCCAAGATTAGTAGACCGACTCCTACCTGCATCTACTACTATTACTCCACACATCGACCACTATCCAGCATGCATCTAGTGTATTAAGTTCATGGAAAAACGTAGTAATGCAATAAGAACGATGACAGGATGTAGACAAGATTTATTCATGTAGGAATAGACCCCATCTTTTTATCCTTAATAGCAATGACACATGCGTGCCTTGCTGCCCCTTCTGTCAGTGGGAAAGGACGCCGCAAGATCGAACCCATTACAAAGCACCTCTTCATATTGCAAGATAAATAGATGAAGTTGGCCAAACAAAACCCAAATATCGGAGAAGAAATACGAGGCTATAACAATCAAGATTGGATATTAAATCAAGGTAAATCTGATCATAAACTCGCAATTCATCGGATCCCAACAAACACACCGCAAAGAGTCATTACATCAAATAGATCTCCAAGAGAACGTTGTATTGAGATACAAAGAGAGAAAAAGCCATCTAGCTACTACCTACATACTCGTAGGTCTGAGTTGAACTACTCATGCATCATCGGAGAGGCACCAATGAGGATGATGAACCCCTCCGTGATGGTGTCTAGATTGGATCTATGGTTTCTGGAACTTGCGGTGGCTGGAATTGTTTTTTGTCGACTCCCCTAGGGTTTCTGGTGCAAGGAGGTATTTATAGAGCGAAGAGGTAGTGTAGGAACCACCGAGGTGGGAACAACCCACTTGGGCATGCCTGGAGGCCCAGGCGCACCCTGGTGGTTTGTGCTCCCCTCGGGGCAGCCCCCAGGTGCTTCTCTGGCCCATCTGGTGTCTACTGGTCCAAAAAATCCACAAAAAGATTCGTTGCATTTGGACTCTGTTTGATATTTATTTTCTGTGATGTAAAAAACAAGAAGAAAACAACCACTGGCACTGTTGGATTTCGGGCTCCGCGGAACCTTGATAGATTCAAACTCTCGGGTGGGTGCAAAGATGTCAGCCTCCCAGTCTGCCTACTCGCCAACCTCATGGCCTAGTGATACGTCTCCAACGTATCTATAATTTTTGGTTGCTCCATGCTATTATATTATCTGTTTTGGACGTTAATGGGCTTATTTATACACTTTATATTATTTTTGGGACTAACCTACTAACCCAAGGCCCAGTGCAAATTGTTGTTTTTTTTGCCTATTTCAGTGTTTCGCAGAAAAGGAATATCAAACGGAATCCAAATGGAATGAAACCTTCAAGAGAATTATTTTTGGAACAAACGCGATCCAGAGGACTTGGAGTGGATGTCAAGAAATCAACGAGGAGTCCACGAGGCAGGGGGCGCGCCTACCCCCTGGGCACGCCCTCCACCCTCGTGGGCCCCTCATCCTCCACTGACCTACTTCTTCCTCCTATATATATACATATACCCCGAAAACATCCAGGAGCACCACGAAACCCTATTTCCACCGCCGCAACCTTATGTACACAAAAGATCCCATCTTGGGGCCTTTTCTAGAGCTCCGCCGGAGGGGGAATCAATCACGGAGGGCTTCTACATCAACACCATAGCCTCTCCGATGATGTGTGATTAGTTTACTTCAGACCTTCGGGTCCATAGTTATTAGCTAGATGGCTTCTTCTCTCTCTTTGGATCTCAATACAATGTTCTCCTCAATCTTCTTCGAGATCTATTTGATGTAACTCTTTTTGCGGTGTGTTTGTCGAGATCCGATGAATTGTGGGTTTATGATCAAGATTATCTATGAACAATATTTCATTCTTCTCTGAAATCTTTTATGTAGGATTGGTTATCTTTGCAAGTCTCTTCGAATTATCAGTTTGGTTTGGCCCACTAGATTGATCTTTCTTGCAATGGGAGAAGTGCTTAGCTTTGGGTTCAATCTTGCGGTGTCCTTTCCCAGTGACAGTAGGGGCAGCAAGGCACGTATTGTATTGTTGCCATCGAGGATAAAAGATGGGGTTTATATCATATTGCTTGAGTTTATCCCTATACATCATGCCATCTTGCCTAATGTGTTACTCTATTCTTATGAACTTAATACTCTAGATGCATGCTGGATAGCGGTCAATGTGTGGAGTAATAGTAGTAGATGCAGAATCGTTTCGGTCTACTTGTCACGGACGTGATGCCTATATACACGATCATGCCTAGATATTCTCATACTTTTCTATGAATTGCTCGACAGTAATTTGTTTACCCACCGTAATACTTATGCTATCTTGAGAGAAGCCACAAGTGAAACCTATGGCCCCCGGGTCTATTTTCCATCATATAAGTTTCCAATCTATTTTACTTTGCAATCTTTACTTTCAATCTATATCATAAAAATACCAAAAATGTTTATCTTATTATTATTATCCCTATCAGATCTCACTCTCCTAAGTGACCATGAAGGGCTTGACAACCCCTTTATCGCGTTGGTTGCGAGGTTCTTATTTGTTTGTGTAGGTACGAGGTGATGAAGCTATGTACCTAGGGTAGGGTCATAGGCCTGACCTAGACACCCTCTCCTAGGACGCCATCTTAAAACCAGAAGCATTAAAGGGATAGCATCATCCACTCGACCACAAGTCATTCCACTCATAAGGTTCAAGGTCACTTGACCACAACAATTATCACTCAACGACAGAAGACCTAAAGTCACTCTGCATGGCAACGGTCGGACGTTTACTTCATAGACTTAATAAGCATTTATGTCACTTAATTACTAGCGTTACCAGTAACGCCTCCTTCTTAATGTACTTTAAACCCTTTGTAACGTGGGTTGGCTGGGGTCCTGGCGCACTCTATATAAGCCACCCCCTCCACTAGCACAAGGGTTCATACCGTCTGTAAACACACACTTACATAATCCAGTCAACCGCCTCAGGGCACCGAGACGTAGGGCTATTACTTCCTCTGCGAAGGGCCTAAACTTGTAAAACTCATGTGTACAACTTCGCCATAGCTAGGATCTTGCCTCCTCATACCTACCCCCCATTCTACTGTCAGTCTTAGATCCACGACAGCTGGCGCCCACCTTGGGGCAGGTGTCTTAGCGACTTTCTGGTGGAGTTGCAATCTTTTCGATTCTCATCATCATGGTTTCTGCCGGCGGACTGGTTGAGGGCCGCGAGATCCGTCTCAGCGCGCTCATGTTCATCACCGACGATTCCGCCTGGCTCCTAGAAGCTCCACTCGACGTTGATGCGCTCCCTCTCCGCGGGGCGACGCACTTTTGCGCGTGCGTCCGCGGCGTCCTTCTCCGGCAACCGTCGACTCGGTATCGGTCGGTTCCTATGGTGTCCTCATCCTCCGCCACTCACTGACACAAGCGTTCTGGTCGGTCACCGCTCTAGCGGTGGGTGAGGCACACGGTGGCCCGTCAGTCGGCCACCTCACACATCGCAGCAATCAAGCCCGATGAAACTCTCTACGGCATGTTCGACCTGTCGACTGGCTCCGTCAAGAGCGCATCCGAATGTGACAGCAGTGATCCCGCGGTAGAAGTCTTGATGGTCGACGGACCACCCAGTCCTCCTAGCTTCCCCCACAACAACGGTGGCGATGGTGGCAGCGATCCGTCGCGCGTCCACGAGGAGTACCGCCCCGAGCCCCTTTCTTCGCAGCGGAGGGAGGAGCTTCACCGCCACAACATGGATGCACGTCACACTCCTATCGTTGGAGAAACCCCCGAGGCTCGGGCCTTGGAGGAAGCGCGCCTAGCCAACTTGGCTGAGCGCACTCGACTGGAGAACCTGCAGCATGCACTCGAGGATCATGCTCGGCAGCGGATCCCTGTATCCAGTCGGCGACAGCTTTTTCTGCCTCAAACTTAGGTATACCACACTCCGATACAAAATCTCACAGCCCCAGCCCGAATAGCAGAGTCAATCCAGCCTTCCCAGTCGGAGGCAGGTAGGGGCTTGATGTAGATCTGGGCCTTGCTTCGAGTAGCTAGAGAACAGAATAAAGCAGTATCTCAGTCGCGGAATAGGATTCACAGAAGGTCTGTGGTGGCAGACATAGTCCAGTCAGCTCATAGCCCAAGATCGCCTCCGCGGCGTGAAGGACGTGGGCACCGCAAGATCAGTACAGAAACCGCAAGCAGTATGATCACCGAATCGACCACGATGACCGTCGTCGAGTGCCCACGCCTCCTCCGAGGAGTGGGTCAGACGTGCCCCGGCGGCAGGATGACAGGCGCCCCCACAGCGGCGAGCGAAGAGTAACAGTCAACCCAAGGGAGCCAGGCTTCGATGCGAGATCTATTCTTGTTCAAGGTCTGGTCGACAGGCTTTGATGCGCATAGAGAAGGTCATGACAGAGATTATCCAACAGGCAACAGAGTGCACGTCTCCGGTCCCAAGTGTTTCAGCAGAGCCATCAGGGCCGCGATGATTCCTCCCAACTTTAGGTTGGCGGCTGGAGTCAGCAAGTTCACCGATGAATCTAAGCCTGACACTTGGCTTGAAGATTACTGAGTGGCTGTGCAAATTGGTGGTGTCAATGATGAAGTGGCAATGAAGCACCTCCCTCTCATGTTGGAAGGCTCGGCCAGGCGTGGCTGAACCAGTTGGCGCCTGGTAGCATATACAGTTGGGAGGAACTCGCCAGAGTGTTTGTTAGAACTTTTGAGGGTACTTGCAAGCGACCAGCAGGGTTGACAGAATTGCAGTGTTGTGTACAGAAACCGAATGAAACCTTGAGAGACTATATCCATAGATGGATCACGTTACACCATACGGTGGAGAATGTGTCAGATCACCAAGCAATATGTGCCTTCATGGAAGGCATTAAGTATCGGGAGTTGAATCTGAAATTCGGTCGGACAAGAGATATGACTCTAACTCGAATGATGGAGATCTCCACAAAATACGCTAACGGCGAAGAGGAAGACCGACTCCGGAGTGGCAAGCACAAAATAGGCACCCAAGACACCGGTGGAGGTACTTCCAATCGGAAACAGAAGCGTAAGGCCGAGCCAGTTGCTCCTGGTGAAGCCTTAGTTGTGGCTCAAGGAAAGTTCAAGGGGAAGCCCAAGGGGCCCTGGAATCCCAAGAAAGTGAAAGATCAAGACAGAAATGATGTGTTGGATTTGCCATGTCACATTCACACAAATAAAGATGAAGAGGGTAATTTGATTTGTCCCAAGCACACCACTCGGCAGTGTCGACTCCTGATCCAGCAATTCCGAGAGAAGTAACCCAAGGAGAAGGAAAAGGAGTCAGACAAGGATGAGGACAAGGAAGAGGATGATGACAGTTTTCCCAATGTCAACTCCACTCTGATGATTTTTGCTGATGTTGAGAGCAAAAGTCGATTGAAAGTTATTAACAGAGAAGTGAACATGGTTGCTCCGGTAACACAAAGTTATTTGAAGTGGTCCTAGACTACCATCACATTTGACCAGTCTGACCATCCAGCACGTATAGTCACCCCTGGGAGGCAAGCATTGGTGGTCGACCCAGTTGTTGAAGGCACTCGACTGACTAAAGTGCTGATGGATGGTGGTAGTGGCATGAATATCCTTTATGCTGAAACCTTGAAGGGAATGGGGATTCCGATGTCCATGCTCAGCGAAAGTAATATGAGTTTCCATGGTGTTATACCCGGCAAGAAGGCAGAATCACTCGGCCAGATCGCCCTTGATGTGGTTTTTGGTGATTCTAAGAATTACCGCAAAGAAAAGTTGACATTTGAAGTAGTGAATTTCAAGAGTGCTTATCATGCCATTCTGGGTAGGCCTGCCTATGCACGTTTCATGGATCGACCGTGTTACGTGTACCTCAAATTGAAAATGCTTGGTCCCAGAGGAGTGATCGCTATCACTGGCAATTGGCAGAAAGCAGAAGAGTGCTTCCAGAAGGGCTAAAAAAATGTCGATGCACAAATGGCAGCAGTCGAAATGCAAGAATACCAGAAGAATGCAGATCTGAGTGATTTTCTGCGCTCCAAGAAGCCTACCACTGATTCTGCATTTCAGTCGTCCGATGAAACCAAGCCGATTCATATTCACCAGACCGATCCTAATGCTGCTCCTACTCATATTTCAACTTCAGTCGACCGCAAATAGGAAGAAGCGCTCATCCAGTTCCTCCGTGAGAACTGGGACATCTTTGCATGGAAACCTTCTGACATGCCGGGTGTACCCACGGGACTAGCTAAGCATCGTTTGTGAGTCGACCCTAAAGTAAAACCAGTCAAACAACATCTTCGACGGTCTGCCGTACAGAAGAGAAAAGCAATTGGCGAGGAAAGTGGCTCGGCTCCTAGCAGCTGAGTTCATCGGTGATATTTACCACTCCGAGTGGCTCGCCAATGTTGTTATGGTCCCCAAGAAGGACGACTCACTTCGCATGTGCATTGACTTCAAGCATATCAATCTGTCCTACCCGAAAGATCATTTTCCTCTCCCCCACATCGACCAAATTGTCGATTCGACTGCAGGCTGTGAACGTTTGTATTTCCTAGACGCCTATTCCGGGTACTATAAGATCCGACTGTATGGACCCGATGAGATAAAAACAACTTTCATCACTCCATTCGGATGTTTTTGTTATGTCACCATGCCATTCGGTCTCAAGAACGCTGGGGCCACATTCATGAGGATGATTCAGAAGTGTCTGCTCACTCAAATTAGTCGGAATGTGGAAGCATACATGGATGACATTGTGGTCAAGGCGCGTAAAGGTTCCAACCTGCGGACTGACCTTGCTGAAACCTTTGCCAACCTGAGAAGGTATGATATCAAGCTTAACCCATCAAAGTGTACTTTCGGAGTTCCTGGCGAAAAGTTACTCGGCTTCCTCGTTTCCGAACGAGGGATCGACGCGAACCTAGAGAAAGTTGGTGTCATACTCCAGATGAAGCACCCTGTGCGCGTGATGATGTCCAGAAGCTTACTGGTTGTTTGGCCGCCTTGAGTCGATTCATTTCTCGCCTCGGTGAAAAGGCATTGCCTTTTTACTGACTGATGAAGAAATCTGACAAGTTCGAGTGGACTCCTGAAGTTGATGCAGCGTTTGCAGATCTCAAAGCCCTGCTTTCCACCCAGCCGGTGCTCGTTGCCCCAATCAGCAAAGAGCCTTTACTGCTTTACATTGCAACCACTGGACAAGTTGTCAGTATAGTACTCACGGTCAAGCGGGAAGAAGAAGGAAAAGCTTATAAAGTTCAGCGCCCAGTATATTATGTTTCTGAAGTTTTAACTCCATCAAGGCAAAGATATCCACATTATCAGAAGCTTGTTTATGGTATTTACATGACCACGAAGAAGGTTGCACATTATTTCTCTGATCACTCTATTACAGTCGTCAGCGACGCACCATTGTCAGAAATTCTGAACAACAGAGATGCAACTGGTCGAGTGGAAAAATGGGTGATTGAACTCCTTCCCTTAGATATCAAGTTTGGGGCAAGGAAAGCTATCAAGTACCAGGCAATAGCGGATTTCCTCGCCGAGTGGATCGAACAGCAACTGCCGACTCAGATTCACCCGGACCACTGGACCATGTTCTTTGATGGATCCAAGATGCTGAATGGTTCTGGTGCTGGGGTGGTATTGGTATCCCCCATAGGCGACAAGCTCCACTATGTTCTCCAAATTCGTTTCGATTCCTCAAACAACAAAGCTGAATATGAGGCACTTTTGTACGGTTGCGTATGGCCATTTCACTCGGCGTCCGTCGCCTCATGGTCTACGATGACTCAGATTTGGTGGTGAATCAAGTGATGAAGGAGTGGGATGTCAGAAGCCTAGCTATGACTGGATACTGCAATGCGGTGAGAAAGTTAGAGAAGAAGTTTGAGGGTTTAGAACTCCATCATATCCCCCGACTGAAAAATCAAGCAGCGGATGATTTGGCGAAGATAGGTTCCAAGAGGGAAGCCATTCCCAGCAATGTGTTTTTGGAGCACATTCATACACCTTCAGTCCAGGAAGATCCTTTCACTGAAGATCCCCCGCAACCAAAGAGCACCACTGATCCGACTAAAGTCGAAGTCCCGCCGTGGTCGACTTGATCATGGAGGTTTTGGTCATCACTCCCGACTGGATAGTGCCGTACATTGCATACATCCTCAGCAAGGAACTCCCAGAGGACGAAGCAGAGGCCCGACAGATCATCCGCCGATCCAAAGCTTTTATTATGATAAGAGGGCGGCTGTTCAGAGAAAGTGTAACTGGAGTCAGCCAGAAATGCATAACACCAGAGGAAGGTCGAGTGATCCTCAACTACATCCACTCGGGGACCTGTGGTCATCATGCGTCCTCTCGGACCATTGTGGCCAAAGCATACCGAGCAGGATTTTATTGGCCACGGGCGAATGAGATGGCACAAGAAATAGTCAACAAATGTGAAGGTTGCCAGTTTTACTCCAACATGTCTCACAAGCCTACGTCAGCCCTGAAGACCATTCCACTCATCTGGTCGTTTACTGTTTGGGGTATGGACATGGCTGGACCTCTGAGAATGGGTAGGAGCGGCTTCACTCATGTACTCGTGGCAGTCGACAAATTCACCAAATGGATTGAAGCCAAACCTATCAAAAGTCTTGAAGGCAGTACTGCGGTCAGTTTCATCACAGAGTTAACATTTAGATATGGTGTTCAGCACAGCATCATCACTGACAATGGGTTGAACTTCGATTCGGATGAGTTCAGGGCCTTCTGTGCTTCCCAAGGCACTCGAGTCGACTATGCTTCAATCGCCCATCCCCAGTCGAATGGACAAGCTGAAAGAGCAAACGGGTTGATCCTCAAAGGACTGAAACCCCGACTGATGCATGATCTCAAGCATGTGGCAGGCGCCTGGGTCGATGAACTTCCATCAGTACTTTGGGGTTTGAGGACGACTCTGAATCAGTCGACTAGTCGAACTCCATTCTTCTTGGTCTATGAAGCTGAAGCTGTGTTTCCGAGTGACTTGCTTTACATGCACCCAGAGTCGAGCTTTTCTTAGAAGATGAAGCAGAACAGGCTCGGCAAGACGCAGTTTACCTCATGGAAGAGGAAAGAGAGATGCTCTGATCCGATCGACCATTTATCAGCAAGACATGTGTCGATTCCACGCCAGAAACGTGAGGGGTTGAGCATTTCAGGAAGGAGACTTGGTTCTTCGAGTGGATCAGCAGAAACCACACAAGCTCGCCCCTACTTCGGAAGGTCCTTTCATCATCACTAGAGTGCTCCACAATGGAGCGTACCACCTCTACAACGTCGAGCATAAGAAAGACGAGCCACACACTTGGAATGCGGAGTTGCTCTGCCACCTTTACACTTAAGCATTCAGACTGTTGAGATCTAATAAGAAATACCCTTTAGTTTGATTATCAAAGACACGGTTTTACAGTCTTGTAAATGATCGTTGTTCCTTTTTTGTATGTTCTAAATCCCCCCAGTGGGTGCCTTAGATGCGAATCCGTTTTGCCTAAGTTTAACAAATCCTACCAAGTGATGAGCAAGCCTCTCACTCGGGGGCTTAGCTGCGAATCCATTTCGCCTAAGTTTGAAAAATCCTACTGAGTGGTGAGCTAGCCTCTCACTCGGAGGCTTAGCTGCAGTCCAGTACTCGCCTAAGTTTGAAAAATCCTACCGACTGGTGAGAAAGCCTCTCACTCGGAGGCTTAGCTGCAGTCCAGTACTCGCCTAAGTTTGAAAAATCCTACCGAGTGGTGAGAAAGCCTCTCACTCGGAGGCTTAGCTGCAGTCCAGTACTCGCCTAAGTTTGAAAAATCCTACCGAGTGGTGAGCAAGCCTCTCACTCGGAGGCTTAGCTGTAGTCCAGTACTCGCCTAAGTTTGAAAAATCCTACTGAGTGGTGAGCAAGCCTCTCACTCGGAGGCTTAGCTGTAGTCCAGTACTCGCCTAGGTTTAAAAAATCCGACCGAGTGATGAGCAACCCTCACACTCAGGGGCTTAGCTGCAGTCCAGTACTCGCTTAAGTTTAAAAAATCCTATCGAGTGATGAGCAACCCTCACACTCGGGGGCTTAGCTGCAGTCCAGTACTCGCCTAAGTTTAAAAAAACCTACCGAGTGATGAGCAACCCTCAGACTCGGGGGCTTAGCTGCAGTCCAGTACTCGCCTAAGTTTAAAAAATCCTACCAAGTGTGAGAAACCCTCACACTCGGGGGCTTAGCTGCAGTCCAGTACTCGCCTAAGTTTAAAAAATCCTACCAAGTGTGAGAAACCCTCACACTCGGGGGCTTAGCTGCAGTCCAGTACTCGCCTAAGTTCAAAAAATCCTACCGAGTGATGAGCAACCCTCACACTCGGGGGCTTAGCTGCAGTCCAATACTCTCCTAAGTTTAAAAAATTGTACCAAGTGTGAGCAACCCTCACACTCGGGGGCTTAGCTGCAGTCCAGTACTCGCCTAAATTTAAAAATCCTACCGAGTGATGAGCAAACCTCATACTCGGGGGCTTAGCTGTAGCCCAGTACTCGCCTAGGTTTGAAAAACATCCCTATCTGCAAGGGCGACGAGGTGCAGGTGGATGCAATCCTCTCCTCGTTGCTGCGCCACAAGTACAACGTGTGCTCCATCCCTACCTGCAAGGACGACGAGGTGCAGGTCGACTGCAATCCCCTCCTCGGAGCTGCGCCACAAGTACAACATGCGCTCCATCCCTATCTGCAAGGACGACAAGGTGCAGGTCGACTGCAATCCCCTCCTAGGAGCTGCGCCACAAGTACAAAGTGCGCTCCGTCCCTATCCGCAAGGACGACGAGGTGTAGGTCGACTGCAATCCTCTCCTTGGAGCTGCGCCACAAGTACAATGTGTGCTCCATCCCTATCCGCAAGGACGATGAGGTGCAGGTTGACTGGGACATCCTCCTCAGAATTGCATCTCAAGTACAAAGAATATTCCGAGTGAAGAACAAGTTCCACTCGAAGGCAAATGCAACCACATTCAGAAGATAAACCAAGTTCGGATAAATCTTAAAGTCCCAGAAAGAAGATAAAAGTACTCGAGCATCAGGCCCGAAGGAGTTTAACGGTTACAAAACCACTCAGCATTCTAAGGCAAATTTAAGGCGAGATATAATGTTTTTTCACTCCACAAGAGGAGGGCTTGCAGGCTCGACGAACTCGTCCAGGTCAATTCCGTCAGCGATTTGAGTGGCAGCAGCAATGAAGGTTTCCATAAAGGATTGGAAGTCATGCTTTTTTGTATTGGCAACCTTGATCGCCGCTAGCTTCTCTTCTCGAGCTTCTTTGCAGTGGACCCTAACCAGCGATAGAGCCACGTCAGCACCGCATCGGGCAGAAGACTTCTTCCATTCCTGCACTCGACCAGGAACTTCATGGAGTCGAGCCATCAAAGACTCGAGGTCATTTTGAAGCGTTGCCCTGGGCTAGAGCGATGTATTAATGCGCGACACCGCCATCTTCAGCCGAGCAAGATAGCTTGTAACGCTGGCAATGCGAGATTCCAGTCGAAGCACATTCATGGTAGCCTCATCACTAACTGGAGAAAGTATAGGATCCAAGCCTGTCTCAATTTGCCCGGTTTCCTCTTCAAAGTTTTGGCAGAATTCTGCAGATTCAAGGAGTTAATGAGTCGACCGGTTCATGATGACTTGCAAACAGTGAATCAGCCGGATAAAGAGAAGTACCTTCGAGCATAAGGAAGAGCCTCTTGGCGAGTGCTTTCAGATAAGCTTCTAGGTCGTTCCTCCGGCGAGACATGCTTTCCAGCTGCTCGTTCAGAGTCACCTTATATTTCTTTAGACGAGTCGCCTCTCGGTTAGATTTAGTAAGAGATGACTTCAGCTTGGTTATTTCCTCCTCTAGCTCTCTGACCCAAGCTAGTTTTTTGTCAGCAAGGGCAGTCTTCTCCTGAGCCTCCTTGTGTGCAGCTGCAAGGTCGAGGTCCTTCTTCGCCACCAGCGTCATTTTTTCAGCAAAATATGCATTTGGGTCAAACAGAAGAACGAAGGGATAACTTGAAGGATGGTCGAGATAAACAGTCGATAGGCCGTTACCTTCCGTACCAGCAACTTCATCTTGAGCCTTTTTTAAGTTCTGTTGGGCCAGCTCCAAGTCAAGGTTGAGTTGCCTCTACTTTTCCTCGAATTCAGCAAACTTGGAGATAAGCGCACAGGATTTCTACAATGAGTAAGGACATGTCAATGGACAAGATCAAAGATTATTTACTTCCGAGTGAATCAAACTTTAAGACTACTTTAGAATCAAACATTCTACAGTAGTCTCGGGGACTACACCCAGTGGGTGCACTTAGCGTGCCCCCACTGGTTCAGATTCCACTCGACACGGTCCACTCAGACCGAGTGGAAGAAAAAAAAGAGAGAGGGAAAGAAATACTCAGACCCCAACCGACTGCCAGCAGTCGACTGCGGTCTCGGGGACTACACCCAGTGGGTGCACTTAGCGTGCCCCCACTGATTCAGTTTCCACTCGACATGGTCCACCCAGAACGAGTGGAAGAGTGAAAACAACAAAGATGTCAAAACACCCAGTGGGTGCGTAGATGCGAAGTGCAGGATAACAAGAGATTACACGGAGAAAAGTCTTCAGGTAGCATATCCTAACAGAACAAGTTCAGTCGGAAGACAACTTACTTGGACATTGGCTCAAAGAGCCGCACTGGCACCGTAAGCAGCCTGACTGTTTTCGTGCACCACCTTCACTCGCTCCATCATTAGCCCAGCTTGGCGATTGGCTTCTGCAGCGATGTCCGCCTTGCTTTCCGGAACATGATGGGTAGTGAAGAATGGGACTGACGGTCCAGACGCAGCAGCTAGAAGTTACGAGGCATGAAGCTGGACGGTGGAAGCAAGCACTGGCACAGTCAACGATGTGGGGCGTTCACTCAATACTGGATCAACAAAAGTAACAGAAGCCCGAGTCACATCTTTGGGCTATTGAACCGCTGGCACCGATTGGTATGTCTTGCCAGCTGATGCCTTTTTGTTCCTCCTGGCCCTCGGCGGCACGTCCTCGTCGTCATCTGGAAGCTCAATGACATTGGGAGGAGCTGCAACAGATCAGTTGACTCCAGATTAATCGTCAGAATTTAATTGACTGAGTAACTAAAGACAGGATTACGAGACGATGTACCCGGGTTGGAGGTGACTGTGTCTTCCATTTCTTCATCTACATACTTGTGGGTGGAAGTCCCGGAGGTAGCAGCACTGCAAATTTCAAGATTTCAATTGGTCAAACCTATCACGGTGGTCGACCAAAATTCGATTTGTACTATACCAAGGAATCAGGTCTGATTATTACACGGAAACAGTAGGAATGGCCACTTTGATCTTGGGCAAAGCCTTTGGCGGTTTTGACGGCGCAGCTTTCACTTGTTTTAACGCCTTGTTAGTCGGTGTCGGTGTCAAAACCGGCGGATCTCGGGTAGGGGGTCCCGAACTGTGCGTCTAAGGTGGATGGTAATAGGAGGTGGGGGACACAATGTTTACCCAGGTTCGGGCCCTCTCGATGGAGGTAATAGCCTACTTCCTGCTTGATTGATCTTGATGATATCAGTATTACAAGAGTTGATCTACCACGAGATCGGAGAGGCTACACCCTAGAAGCTATCCTATGGTATGATTGTTATTGTCCTATGGACTAAAACCCTCTGGTTTATATAGACACTTGAGGGGCTAGGGTTACACAGAGTCGGTTACAAGGGAGGAGATATACATATCCGAATTGCCAAGCTTGCCTTCCACGCAAAGGAGAGTCCCATCCGGACACAGGACGAAGTCTTCAATCTTGTATCTTCATAGTCCAATAGTCCGACCAAAGTATATAGTCTAGCTGTCCAGGGACCCCCTAATCCAGGACTCCCTCCGTAGCCCCTGAACCATGCTTCAACGGCGACAAGTTCGGCGCGCAGATTGTCTTCGGCACTGCAAGGCGGGTTCCTCCTCCGAATACTCCATAGAAGATTTTGAACACAAGGATAGTGTCCGACTCTGCAAAACAAATTCCACATACCACCGTAGAGAGTATAATATTTCCACAAATCTAATCTGCTGACAACTTTTCATAACGTGACATCATGCCATGGCCCCGGTTATTATTCGAACCGTTTTTCTCAACCAGCTACTGCACATATTGTGAGGCGGTTTTCTTGGCACGTCTTGTCGAAGTAGAGATTGTGTCCCCTTATCACGGGATTCTCATCAATACGGGTGTGGGTAACCCAACCGCACCATCAATCACGACACTTGGGGAATAAGGGAGTTTTACCAGGCAAGTGGGGAGGTGCATGGTTTCTTCCGCCCATATAAAGGGGTAACGGTTCCGCCTTTTTACCCACGCCTTCTTCTCTCCTACCCATCCATTCTTGCGCATTCGAGCTCCAGCGCCCAAGGTCGCATTTTCTCTGAAGAACCACTCCAAATATGTTCGTAGTGGGAGGCATGTGGATGGCCTCTACCGTCCGGAAGAAGGACATCAAGAAACTTCGGGAGGCTGGGTATCTAGCCCAGAAAATCGGCCACCGTCTCCCGACGGTGGGACAGATCGTCCCTACCTCGGAACCCCACGAAAGGGTCGTATTCCTCCCTCATTTTATCCATGGGCTAGGGTTTCCCCTCCACCCATTTGTTCACGGCATCATGTATTATTACAGGATCGATTTTCATGATCTATCCCCCAATTCCTTCCTCAACATCTCGACATTCATTGTCGTGTGCGAGGCTTTTCTCCACATCCGACCACACTTCGGCTTATGGATGAAGATCTTTAATGTGAAGCCCAAGGTAGTGGGCGGTCAGCACGCTGAGTGCGGGGGCGCTATGGTGAGCAAGATGCCCAACATCACATGGCCAACATGTACCTTCAATGATTCGTCAGGGAGTGGCAACAGGAGTGGTTTTACATTACTGAGCCGCGAGGCGCGAAGTGGGCCACTGCTCCCGAGTTCTGATCCGGAGCCCCTCTGTGGCTCACGTCCTGGCTCAAGAAGGGCCTGGACTGGTCTTCGTCCGATGAACCGTTGGCGCTCCAAACGCGCGTCAAGGATATGGAAGATAAGAATATCGAACTTGTCAATGTAGTCCAGGTGATGTTAGTCCGTCAGATCCTACCTTATCAACACCGGACTTGCAATCTATGGGAATTCGATCCGGACAAGCACCAGACCCTGCGAGAGCTCTTTGGCTGCTCGCACGAAGACATCTGGAAGGTGCTTTTTAAGCCAGGCAAATCATGGCCAGACTCGGCTGAGTACCGCGGTACCAACTGTCCCGCCCTGCAAGCTCGGTAAGTTACCATACATTTTATTCACATAACTGAAGGGAAATGCTTAATGTGTTTTACACAACTCTCCTAGGGCTGGACGAAGAAGACGGGCCGGATCCAATGTCCGGCCCTGCTGCCCGAAGAACCGGTCGTCCCACTTCTGACGAATATGTTGGACCCGGCGCCTTACAAGGTGCCGGAGAAGAAGACCGAAAAGGAGGCCAGAAAGACCCGGGGCGGCCTTCGTCACCGTGCCCGACCCGCCTCCGAAGAGGATGAGGAGGAGGAAGACGAATCCCAGTAGGGGGAAGAAAGAAGAGGACGGCGACCGTACACTTGGAGGCCAAGTCGCCTAAAAGGGGAAAACTCTTCTTCCGGAAGAGTCCACTACCGTCGCCGATAGTAGCCCAGCGTGGGATCCTAGGGCCCAGCCCCTAGTGAACTCGTAAGTATATAAAATCCGAACACGTTCATGTGTCCGGAGCCATCATGGCATAGTACTTTAACATGAGACATATTTTTTGTAGTTCGACGGGGTCCCGTTCCAAACAATCCTCATCCGAGGATTTGCTGAGCTCGGATGCTATGGAGAGCGGGACGCCTGCGAAGGCCCCTCCCCCCGAACATGTGATCAACACCGAGGCCTCGTCCCAGAGGGACTCCGTCCAAGGAGGGGCAGCGAAAATCGTGAAGGCGGCGCCTAGAGGTCCAACTTCAGGGGCCGGAGACATTGGGGAGAATATCTCCACAGGAGTCGATGGCGGAGACCATCTTGAATTCGGCCCCCAGCCGAACAGAGTTTCAGAGACCAATATGGCTCCAAAATCATGCAGGTGGCCTTCCTTGGCTGGAGAGGGCGTTCCTGTTCCACCGGTGACCTCTGTCCAACTAGAGGCACCAGGTGCTTTATTGGCGGCGCTGAAGAGCGCCTCCATCATTGATGAACACCGTGTCCTTATGGGTGTGGTGATTGAGAAGATTCAGCCCACTGAAAATGGACTGAATGAAGCCTGTATCGACCTTATGAGAGGTTTTGAGGTATGTTCTATACGGTTTCAAAGAGTGTCATAGTATGGATAGTAGCCCCTTATACACTGTCTGGTGAACGAAAGAACCGGACAGAGGATCAAATATATTTTTCATAGGAAGACTCATTTGATGACATCTATCTCTCTTCTTTTGTAAGCAGGCGTCTGTAGCGGCTACTGCCGCTCATACCGTGGAGGTTTCCGGATTGAATCAAAGTCTGGAGCGGGCCGAAGCGGAGCTTGGCCAGTTAAAAAGGCAGTTGGAAGATCAACAAGGTATGCACAAATCTTATTTGCGTTCAGTGCGAACGAATGTTCAGTATGATAGAATATGTGTCATGATTTGCGCCAGGGGTGATGACCGAAGTCGAGGCTCTGAAGAAGGCTGTTGCCGAGGCTGAGGAAAAGGCAGCCACAGAGCAGGCTCTTCGTGAGAAGCATGAGGCCAAGGTTGTGGAAGCTAGGCGAGAGCTCCAAGAGGCCATGAAAAAATGTGAGACCCTGGAGCAGAGTTTAACGGATAAAGAATCCGAACTCACCAGGGCTCATCTGGCTGTGTGCGATGCCCGTGGGAAAACCTGAGACGCCCTGCAGGAGATCCAAGAGGCGAGGGAGATCATGGCGGGTAAGGTGTTTTTCCATGTAAACCAAGTATTTCAGGAGAAAATTATGCTTTATAATTTTAAGTTCGGATTTCTCCAGGGGTATTTGCGGAACTTCCTTGCAGCATATCATATGCCGCCCAATTCTACCGAGCCGAAGAGGGGAATACTATGGATAAGCTCTTCTGGTCGCAGTATCTGGCACCGAATTATCCGGTGCCTTTTACCGATCAACTGAAACAGCTGATCGAACTGCATAAGGCGGCCGAACTAGCCATGAAGGATTTGATTATCTGGCTATGGCCCGCTGAGCCGATTCCAGGTAGCTACTTCGGGCTCGTGAAGCGGCTTGTTAGTGCCTGCCCTCGAGTTGACGTCATCAAGTGGTCGGTCTGCATAGAAGGTGCACGAATGGCCTTTGCCCGTGCAAAGGTGCACTGGGGGAAGATGGATGCTGAAAAGCTGATGACCGAGGGACTGCTAGAGGGAAAGGAGTACAGCAAGCCCGAATTGTATTATGAAAGTGTCATGAAAGGATCCTGCCTTGCGGTGGAGCAATGCACCAAGGACATTGTATTTCCATGAATATAGTCATGTTGTCCTTTGTAATGTGTGAACAAGGTCATTTCTATTATTTATTGCCTGTTATAAAAGTTTACCCTCTT
Source organism: Triticum urartu (assembly GCF_056163025.1). Lineage (NCBI taxonomy): Eukaryota > Viridiplantae > Streptophyta > Magnoliopsida > Poales > Poaceae > Triticum > Triticum urartu. The sequence goes on from NC_141875.1 coordinate 416,353,983, forward strand.
GCACGGCCGTTTTATATATTAAACCTGAGAATTGGCCAATCGTCGGCTTCTGCCCCTCGTAAGAAATACGGTGGTGTTCGTGATAAACCTGATCACTCTTTACCCCAGTGTTGGGTCCTTTGAAGGAGGTGTTCAGCACAACGAACCAGGCAATCAGACTATAGGGATTTATCATTCTCACTTAGCCATAGGAGCATTAGGAAGGTAGGCGCAGCCCCTGGTGTTCGGAAGACCGCACGAGGGGCCCTATAGGCACCTGATCGGAAGAAGAACCGATCCATCGCACGCAGCATTGGTTATGGCATTATGCGGGAGAAATCCTTCAAGATTTTACAACCTCTCGAATAGCTGACCAGCTCTCGCCGTATCATGAGAGTCAGTTTTCGGCTTTCTCTACTGAGGTGCTCGTCTGGAAGAACCGGGACACAATCGCAGTAGTTCTCCCTGTGCCGCCTTAGCCGATATAGAAGGACATAAGGCGGCAAAACATGGGAGCCGGGCAAACCCAACATTTGACCCAAGACATGATTCGAAGCTGATGCATATAATGCTATAAGTTCGGGGTGCCGAACTTCCGTGAAGGTGTTCGGACTTTATTGCCGTATTATGGGTAAAACGAAGCCCCTGGCAAAGGCATATCGCGGTGTACGGATGCCACTTAACAAAAGAGTTTCAATAAGAAATAATAGCAAATAAGCGTCATATGAATCCACATGTTGTATTTGAATAATACGTCGAAGCGTATGATTACAGGTAATGAGATAAAAAGGGGAATATGACTATGAAACCTGCTGGGACCGGGGAGGAAGAAGATGTGTGCAGATCCAGAGTATAGTCGGATGGACGTTGCGAGGAATATCTAAAGATTCCCTTGTGCGTTCGAGCTGTTACCATGTCACCGGCCCCGGTCTGCGCAAAGGTGAGCCTGCAAAGGAAATGTAAGAAATATTTGTGTGCCGGAGAGCGGTTGAGCCGCGATATGTGGCATGTTCTGGACTTCGCCGGAATGTTTAGTTGAGCCCTGGATGATCCGGGTTATCCTGCCGTGAAGTAGTTTGGACTACTTTGAATGTGTCCGGGGTTTTAGCCGTCGACTCAAGATTTGACTAAAAGGTGCCCTCCATTGCTTCTGCTGTTAAAGCGACGGCGTACTTTGTGGTACCAAGGGAGAGTTCGGCCTCACCATTAACCGTGATGACGCCGCGCGAACCGGGCATCTTGAGTTTACGATAGGCATAATGTGGCACCGCGTTGAATCGAGCGAACACAGTTCGCCCGAGCAGTGCCTGATAATCAATGCGAAAGGGGACGATGTCGAAGATTAACTCTTCGGCACGGTAATTGTCTGGTGATCCGAAGATTACCTCGAGGGCGATGGAGCCGGTACAGCTAGCCTCCATGCCTGGTATAATACCTCTAAAGGTGGCTTTAGTGGGTTTGATCATCGAATGATCGATGCCCATCTTGCGCACTATGTCCTGGTAAAGCAGATTTAGACTGCTGCCTCCGTCCATAAGGACTCATGTGAGGTGGAACCCATCAATTATTGGGTCAAGGACTAGTGCGGCTGGATTGTCGTGACTGGTGTAGACCGGACGATCCATTTGGTTGAAGGTGATCGGTCCTAGTTTGTATTGTGGGCTGACTGGTTTCGTTAGGTCGACATCACTAAGGGTGTGCATCCGGTCCGGGTTGGGAGTGTGGGTGGAGTTTACCATATTCACCGTTTGGATTTGCTAGAGAGATTTCTTTTGTCCTCCTCTATTCGGTGATCTGGGCTCCTCGTCGTTGTCATCCCTTTGAGACCCCTTATCTTTGTTTTTGGCGCCTAACCTGCCAGCTTGTTTGAAGACCCAACATTCTATGTTGGTATGATTGGCTGGTGTTCCTGGTTTATCATGAATTTGGCATGGACGGTCGAGTATGTGGTCCAAACTAGACGGACCTGAATTGTCATTTTTGAGTGGCCCTTTCCGCTGACCAGACTTGGAGCTATTAAATCCGGCATTGACTGTCGTGTCTTCGACGCTTTCACCATGTTTGCGGCGTTTGTGTTTATTGCGCCGTGGTTTGCCGTTGCTATCTCTGACTTTGATTTGCCAGTGTTGCTTGCTGTGTTGTTGCTACGAGCCAAGCAGCTATCCTCGCCCACGCAGAAGCGGGTCATGAGTGTCATGAGGGCTGCCATGGACTTTGGCTTCTCTTGGCCGAGATGTCAGGCGAGCCACTCATCACAGATGTTATGTTTAAAGGCCTCTAGGGCTTCAACATCCCGACAGTCCACAATTTGGTTCTTTTTGGTTAGGAACCGGGTCCAGAATTTCCTGGCTGACTCTCCGGGTTGTTGTGTTATGTGACTCAAATCATCGGCATCCGGTGGTCGCATATATGTGCCTTGGAAGTTATCCATGAATGCGTCTGCCAGGTTCTCCCAACTTCCGATGGAGTTTGCTGGCAAGCTATTCAGCCAATGCCGAGCCGGTCCTTTGAGTTTCAACGGGAGATACTTGATGGCGTGTAGATCATCCCCGCGGGCTATGTGAATGTGGAGGAAGAAATCCTCGATCCATTCCGCGGGGTTAGTAGTACCATCGTATGATTCAATGTTCACGGGTTTAAACCCTTCTAGGAATTCATGATCCATTACTTCATCAGTGAAGCATCGGGGGTGTGCGGCACCTCTATGTCGGGCTATGTCACGATGCAGTTCTTACGAGTCTTGTCTGCTGTGTTCGGCCCAGCCGGATTTGCTTTTGGTATATCTGGCATGACGGTCGTCGCCATGTGTTGGGGCGCGCCCTCGTGATCCGAAGATCGATCTTTTGTGTCCTGCTTTGTTTTCCAATACGTCTCGCAGGTCCTGCGTGTTACCCCGGGCCTTGCTGTTTTTGTTTGACTGGCAACGGGGTGCGGGCTGGACTTCGGGCTTATATGCCACTTTGTCCCGGCCACGAGGTGGCCGGTTTGCCGCATCATACGCTGGAAGCGCAGGCTTTGATGCTTCCTCTTCAAGTTGGGGTAGCAACCTGCGCTTTGGGAAACTTTTGATTGGGCGCTCGAGTTCGTGTTCCTTGGCCGCCAGGACCTCAGTCCATCTATCTGCTAGCAGATATTGCTCAGCTTGAAGTTGTTGTTGCTTTTTCTTCAGGCTTTTTGCTATGGCAATAAGACGGCGCTTAAAGCGCTCCTGTTCGACGGGATTCTCAGGCACGATAAATTCTTCGTCGCCGAGGCTCACCTCGTCTTTGGAGAGAGGCATGTAGTTGTTATCCTCTGATTCTCCGTCTTCTTCCCATTCCATAGGGCTGGCTTGCCCATCCTCCTGCTCGAAGCCTGGCTGGAGGGGATTGTCTTCGTCTTTGGCACTATTTGCAGCGTTATTGTCTCCTGTGCCGGTATCATTGTTTTTGCTATGGCGGGGCTTAGAGCGGCACCGATGACGCCGGTTCTTGAATTGCTTCTCGGGGGGATTATCCGCTATTGCCTTATTGCCATCGCTTTCTTTGGGGGTGTCCACCATGTATATATCATACGATGAGGTGGCAGTCCGGCGCCCTATGGGCGGTGGTTCCTGTTCGTCTCCCGCATCATCGTCCATACCGTCGATGTCTTCGGAGTCGAAATCGAGCATGTTGGTTTAGTTGTCGACAGTGGCTACTAAGTGGGTGGTGGGTGGGGAACGAATTTCTTCGCCGTCCGCTTCCCACTCGAGCCGAACATAGTTCGGCCAAGGGTCTCCTGACAATGAGAGAGACCGTAATGAGTTTAGTACGTCGCCTAGGGGCGAGTGCTGAAAGATATCCGCGGAGGTGAACTCCATGATCGGTGCCCAATCAGATTGGGTGGGCACGGACGCGAGCGGTTCAGAGTATGTGGCCGGGGACGAATCTAGGTCTCATAGGAGGTGAAGTCATTATTCCGCTCTATCATCGCTGAGTGTGCGGCCTCCGTGGCGAGGTCCATCCACCCGTCCTCAGACAGCACGATCTGTTCCGGATTGAGGGCCAGAGTAGTTACAGGTGTGATCTCCCAAACATTGTCTGATGGCAGAGCTAAATCATGCTCATCATGACTATGCGGCCTACCTGACATGGGTTCGAATCCGTCAAAGATCAAGTCTCCGCGGATGTTGGTGGTATAGTTCAAGCTTCCAAACCTGACCTGATGGCCAGGGGCGTAGCTCTCGATCTGCTCCAGATGGCCGAGCGAGTTGGCCCGCAGTACGAAGCCGCCGAATATGAAGATCTGTCTGGGGAGGAAAACCTCACCCTAGATCGCATCATTGCCGATGATCGAAGGAGCCATCAAGCCTTATGATGACGACACAGTGGAACTCTCAATGAAAGCACCAATGTCGGTAACAGGAGGCGGGGGACACAATGTTTACACTACAAAAAAAGACACATCCGTGACATTTTGGGCCGAACGAATTTTTTTCTGTCATACATATGACACTTCTATGACGATAATTGTGACAAAACCCGGTATCATCATAGATGTGGTGGGCTCCTACTTCTATGACAAAAAATATGATAGAAAATGGGCTTTTCATCCTGGGCGGGCCGGAGACGCAGCTGCATGACATTCTTTGGGCCGTCCATGACGGAAAAAACCATGGTAGAAGCGAGGGCGAGGAAAATTTCAGGGAGTTCCCGGTTAGGGTGGGAGGTCGAGGGCCGAGCGATGCGTGCTTCTCACATACATGTACGCGCGTGTGTGCGAGGCATTGGCTCTAACTGAACCCGAGCGAGGCGTTGGGCTCTAACTGAACCCGAGCGATTGCACTGCAGGCTACGCGTTACTGAACTCAAGCGATCGATCGATGGATGTTAACTGAACCCGATCGAGCGATTCCTTCGCTACTGCTGCTAACTGAAGCTGATCGATGCCGCCTCTAGATGAACAGTGATCATTGCGGGGGGGGGGGGGGGGGGGGGGTTGGATGAACAGTTCCCGGTGGGGGTGGATGAACTGGACCCCGTGGTGTTGCCTCTGGATGAACAGGACCCCGATTGATCAAGCCGGTTGGGGCTGGATGAACAGGACCCCATGGAGGGCTGGATGAACAGGACCACCCCGTGGAGGGCAGGATGAACAGTAGACGGTGGAGGGCAGGATGAACAGTAGCCCGTGGAGGGGTGGTTGAACAGGAGCTCGTGGAGAGCGCTGGTTGAACAGTAGCCGGTGGAGTAGCGCGCGGTGGAGGCTGGATGAACAGGAGCCCGTGGATGAACAGTCGCAGGTGGAGGCCGGAGTAGGTCGACGGTGGATGAACAGTAGCTCGTGGAGGCTGGAGGGGGTCAACGGTGGAGATGAACAGTATCCCGTGGAGTCTCGTTTTGCGGTACGCCACACCCCTCCCGATGAACAGGACCCCCATTTCGACTGTAGCGCTCCAACACAAGTCTGTTTCCTCCGTTTTGTGGTACGCCACACCCCTCCCAATGAATAGGACCCCCGTTTCGACCATAGGAGGTCCGTTTCCTCCGTTTTGCGGTACGCCAGACCCCTCCCAATCAACAGGACCCCGTTCCGAACGTAGGAGGTCCGTTTCCTCCGTTGTGCGGTACGCCAGGCCTCGTTTCCATCGCATGTTCCGTCCAAGCCCTCCCGATGAACACGACCATGCATTCCATTCCGACCCAGCCGGTTGGCTCCCACGCGTTCTGTTGCCTCCCGATGAACACGACGCATTCCGTTACCTCCCCATGAACACGACGCATTCCGTTGCCTCCCCATGAACACGACGCATTCTGTTGCCTCCCCATGAACACGACGCATTCTGTTGCCTCCCCATGAACACGACGACGATGCTGTTTCTCCATTTCGACCCAGCCATGTACACGAGCCCTGGTCGTACGTATGCATGAGTAGGCGTTCGAGACCCCGCCCGTATGTACACATACGTGGCCGTATTTTCTTTCTTGCACCCTGGCCGCTGTACGTACGTGTACATGCTATGTGCGCGCCTCTACTACGACACGTGCACGCCTCTACATCGACCAGTATGTACGTACCCATTCGCGACCAGAATGACAACGCTACGTACGCTTCGACCAGGTGGGTCCCGACTGTCAGGCACTTCCTTGCCTGCGAAGATGTAGCTGGTGGGTCCCAGCAGTCAGGGGGCGAATTGTTTGTTTTTTCCCGGACGCACTTCCTTGCGTGCGAAGATGTAGCTGGTGGGTTCCAGCAATCAGGGGGAAACGTTTTTTTCACGAAATACAGTGGCTCGTCCGGTGGGTCCCAGCTATCAGGTGGAGGAATCATTATTTTCAGCGTAATAAGGAGGCACTTCCTTGCTGCAGCCGTGGACCCAGCTGTCAGCCTCTCCACGTACAGTCCACGTCCGATGGAAGTCGTTCCTTGACCACGTTGACCATGCCGCGCCGAGAGCACCAGGGCGGTGGACGACGGCGAGGCCTAGGAAGGGGATGACACGGAGGCAGGGAAGACTCAGCAGTTGTTTCCCACGCAGAGGGGAGTACGACTGTACGAGGGTTTACTGGTTCGTCTTCCATCGCCGGAGAATAACAACAGGTGTGGGTGAGTAAAGGGATGGCTAGGCCACCGATGGGAGTACGGTCGGGCGGTGAGGCCTGCGCGGCAACACAGCCGGCAGTGAGGAGGAGGGAGCAGGCAGTACCGTCGGCGCTTGATTGAGAGGCTGGAGCAGGAAGAGTAGAGATTGAAGAAGCACGACGGCCGTTGGATGCACATCCAACAGTCAGTGCTTGTGCGTCAACCTTTTTTAGGAAAGCCTCAAATATGTGGAAAACAGCATACAACCCATCTGCCATTATTTCTAATAATTCACAGCCCATTTGCTAATTGTTAAGGTTTTTTTGGAGCCCATATTCTTTTTGTTAGCATTACAGCCCATATTATGGCAACGGTTAAAAAATTATACGAAATTTTGCATATATCGGTGCGGTCCGAACTGTTTTTAATCCCAAAATTTCGACTCACATTCAAACTGATTTTAAAAATAAATGTATATCAATATAAAATCCAACAAATTCTCCACGCATAAAAATTAATGTAATTTAAAATCTTGAAATGAAAAAAAGATATTTGAAACTAATTGCTGGTTTGATGTGTTTAAAAAATGTACAACCCATTGCTCATTACTGATGGGCCATTTTCTCGGCCAGCCGAATGAAAGCTCCTCCTCGTCTTGAAATATTTGCAGCCCAACAGGCCTGACAAAGCGACTTACTTGGCAAATCACAAAAAACTGGGCTGTGGCCATGGACCCAACTGTCAGCCTCTCCACGTACAGTACTCTTCCGATGGAAGTCGTTCCGTGACCACCTTGACCACGCCGCCCGGAGAGCACCACGGCGGTGGACGACGGCGAGGCCTAGGAAGGGGACGACGCAACAGTGGAAGCCCGCGCGGAGAGGACTACGAGGGTGCACTGGTTCGGCTGCGGTGTGAGGCTGCCGTCGCCGCAGGGCCTGGCCAATGTTGGGAATAGTAGGGGGCGGTGAGGCCTCTACGGCAGAACAGCCGGCCACGGGAGGCAGGAGCATGCGGCACGACCGGCGCTGCTTTGGGCGGCTGGAGCAAGAAGACCAGAGGTTGAAGAAGCACTACGGCCGTTGGATGGACATCGTACGGTCACTGGAGCTAGAATCGTTCATATTGACTAAGTTGACAAAGCCCTTCGTCCCCGTCTACTTAGTAGGCCCACAAGTCAGCCTCCCAGCAAGGTGGGTCCCAGCTAGCCGGGGGAGTATTCATTTTTTTGTGCGTAATAAGGAGTCACTTCCGGTGGGTCCGAGCTGACAGCGGGGGGGGGGGGATGTTTTTTTCACAAAATACGGTGGCCCGTCCGGTGGGTCCCAGCAGTCAGGGGGAAACGATATTTTTCGCAAAATACCGGTGGCCCGTCCGGTGGGTCCCCGTTGTTAGGTGGAGCGATAATTATTTTGAACGTAATAAGGAGGCACTTCCTTACTGCGGCCGTGGACCCAGCTGTCAGCCTCTCCACGTACAGTCCACGTCCGATGGAAGCCGTTCCTTGACCACGTTTATCATGCCGCGCCGAGAGCACCAGGGCGGTGGACGATGGCGTGGCCTAGGAAGGGGACGACGCGGAGCCGGGGAAGACACGACAGTGGATGCCCATGCATAGAGGAGTCCGAGGGTTCACTGGTTCGCTGCGGTGTGAGCACTACTAAAAAAGACACATCCGTGACATTTTGGGCCGAACGATTTTTTTTCTGTCATACATATGACACTTCTTTGACGATAATTGTGACAAAACCCGGTATCATCATAGATGTGGTGGGCTCCTACTTCTATGACAAAAAATCATGACAGAAAATGGGCTTTTCGTCCTGGGTGGGCTGGAGACGCAGCTGCATGACATTCTTTGGGCTGTCCATGACGGAAAAAACCGTGGTAGAAGCGAGGGGGAGGAAAATTTCGGGGAGTTCCCGGTTATGGTGGGAGGTCGGGGGCCAAGCAATGCGCGTTTCTCTCGTACACGTACGCGCATGTGTGCGAGGTGTTGGCTCTAACTGAACCCGAGTGAGGCGTTGGGCTCTAACTGAACCCGAGCGATTGCACTGCAGGCTACGCATTACTGAACCCGAGCGATTGATCGATGGTTGTTAACTGAACCCGATCGAGCGATTCCTTCGCTACTGCTGCTAACTGAAGCCAATCGATGGGATGAACAGTGAGCGTTGCGGGGGGGTTTGGATGAACAGTGAGCGGTGGCGTTGCCTCTGGATGAACAGGACCCCCTGGTATGGTGGAGGGCTGGATGAACAGTAGACGGTGGAGGGGTGCCCGTGGTGGGGTGGATGAACAGGACCCCGTGGTGTGGAGGGCTGGATGAACAGTAGACGGTGGAGGGGTGGTTGAACAGGACCCCGTGGTGTGGAGGGCTGGATGAACAGTAGACGGTGGAGGGGAGCCCGTGGAGGGGTGGTTGAACAGGACCCTATGGTGTGGAGGGCTGGATGAACAGTAGACGGTGGAGGGGTGGTTGAACAGTAGCCGGTGGAGTAGCGCGCGGTGGAGGCTGGATGAACAGGAGTCCATGGAGGCTGGATGAATAGGAGCCCGTGGAGGCTGGAGGAGGTCGACGGTGGAGATGAACAGTATCCCGTGGAGTCCCGTTTTGCGATACGCCACACCCCTCCCGATGAACAGGACCCCCGTTTCGACCATAGCGCTCCAACACAAGTCCATTTCGTTCGTTTTGCGGTACGCCACACCCCTCCCGATCAACAGGACCCCCGTTTCAACCGTAGGAGGTCCGTTTCCTCCATTTTGCGGTACGCTAGACCCCTCCCAATGAACAGGATCCCATTTTGAACGTGGCCGGTCGAACGCAAGGCCGTTTCCTCCATTCTGCGGTACGCCAGGCCTCGTTTCCATCGCCTGTTCCGTCCAAGCCCTCCCGATGAACACGACGCATTCCGTTGCCTCCCCATGAACACGACGCATTCTGTTGCCTCCCCATGAACACGATGACGATGTTGTTTCTCCGTTCCAACCCAGCCATGTACACGAACCCTGGCCGTACGTATGTGCGAGTAGGCGTTTGAGACCCCCCCCGTATGTACACATACGTGGCTGTATTTTCTTTCTTGCACCCTGGCCGCTATACGTACATGTAAATGCTACATGCGCGCCTCTACTACGACACATGCACGCCTCTACTACGACACGTGCGTGACTCTACATCGACCAGTATGTACGTACACGTTCGCGACTAGAATGACAACGCTACATACGCTTCGACCAGGTGGGTCCCGACTGTCAGGCACTTCCTTGCCTGCAAAGATGTAGCTGGTGGGTCCCAGCAGTCAGGGGGCGAATCGTTTCTTTTTGCCCGAACGCACTTCCTTGCGTCCGAAGATGTAGCTGGTGGGTCCCAGAAGACAGCGTGAAACATTTTTTTTTCGTGAAATACAGTGGCCCGTTCGGTGGGTCCCAGCTGTGAGGTGGAGGAATCATTATTTTCCACGTAATAAGGAGGCACTTCCTTGCTACGGCCGTGGACCCAGCTATCAGCCTCTCCACGTACAGTCCACGTCCGATGGAAGTTGTTCCTTGACCACGTTGACCACGCCACACCGAGAGCACCAGGGCAGTGGACGACGGCGAGGCCTAGGAAGGGGGCGACACAGAGGCAGGGAAGACTCGACAGTTGTTTCCACGCGGAGGGGAGTACGACTGTATGAGGGTTTACTGGTTCATCTGCCGTCGCCGGAGAATAACAGCAAGTGTGGGTGAGTGGAGGGATGGCTAGGCCAGTGATGGGAGTACGGTCGGGCGGTGAGGCCTGCGCGGCAGCACAACCGGCCGCGAGGAGGAGGGAGCAGGCAGTCCCACCGGCGCTTGTTTGAGCGGCTGGAGCAGGAAGAGCAGAGATTGAAGAAGCATGACGGCCGTTGGATGGACATCCAACAGTCAGTGCTTGTGCGTCAACCTTTTTTTTAGGGAAGCCTCAAATCTGTGGAAAACAGCATACAGCCCATCTGCCATTATTTCTAATAATTTACAGCTCATTTGCTAATTCTTAAGGTTTTTTGGAGCCCATATTCTTTTTGTTAGCATTACAGCCCATACTGTGGCAACGGTTAAAAAATTATACGAAATTTTGCATATTTCGGTGCGGTCCAAACTGTTTTTAATCATGAAATTTCGACCCACATTCAAACTGATTTTAAAAATAAATGTATATCAATATAAAATCCAACAAATTCTCCATGCATAAAAATTAATGTAATATAAAATCTTGAAATGAAAAAAAAAGATATTTGAAACTAATTGCCGGTTTGATGTGTTTTAAAAATGTACATCCCATTGCTCATTACTGATGGGCCATTTTCTCGGCCAGCCGAATGAAAGCTCTCCTCGTCTTGAAATATTTGCAGCCCAACAGGCCTGACAAAGCGACTTACTTGGCAAATCACAAAAAAAACTGGGCTATGGCCGTGGACCCAGCTGTCAGCCTCTCCACGTACAGTGCTCTTCTGATGGAAGTCGTTCCTTGACCACGTTGACCACGCCGCGCAGAGAGCACCACGGCGGTGGACGACGGCGAGGCCTAGGAAGGGGACGACGCGGCAGTGGAAGCCCGCGTGGAGATGACTACGAGGGTTCACTGGTTCGGCTGCGGTGTGAGGCGGCCGTCGCCGCAGGGCTTGGCCAGCGGTGGTAATAGTAGGGGGCGGTGAGGCCTCTGCGGCAGCACAGCCGGCCACGGGAGGCAGGAGCATGCGACATGACCGGCGCTGCTTTGGGCGGCTGGAGCAAGAAGACCAGAGGTTGAAGAAGCACTAGGGCCGTTGGATGGACATCGTACGGTCACTGGAGCTAGAATCGTTCATATTGACTAAGTTGACAAAGCCCTTCGTCCTTGTCAACTTAGTAGGTCCACAAGTCAGCCTCCCAGCAAGGTGGGTCCCAGCTAGCCGGGGGAGTATTCATGTTTTGTGCGTAATAAGGAGGCACTTCTGGTGGGTCTGAGCTGACAGCGGGGGGAATGTTTTTTTCGCGAAATACGGTGGCCCGTCCGGTGGGTCCCAGCAGTCAGGGGGAAACGATTTTTTTCACAAAATACTGGTGGCCCGTCCGGTGGGTCCCCACTGTCAAGTGGAGGAATAATTATTTTCCGCATAATAAGGAGGCACTTCCTTGTGGCTGCCATGGACCCAGCTGTCAGCCTCTCCACGTACAGTACTCTTCCGATGGAAGTCGGTCATTGACCACGTTGACCACGCCATGCCAAGAGCACCAGGGCGGTGGACGACGACGAGGACTAGGAAGGGAATGAATCGGATCCGGGGAAGACGCAGGAGTGGATGCCCAAGCGAAGAGGAGTACGAGGGTTCACTGGTTCGGCTGCGGTGTGAGGCTACTGTCACCGCAGAATAACAGGGGGTGTGGGTGAGTAGAGGGATGGACTGGCTAGCGGTGGGAGTAGTTGGGGGCGGTGAGGCCTCCGTGGCATCACAGCCGGCCACGGGAGGCACAAGCACGCGGCACGACCAGCGCTGGTTTGGGTGGCTGGAGCAAGAAGACCAGAGGTTGAAGAAGCACTACGACCGTTGAATGAATATCGTACGGTAACAGGAGCTAGAATCGTTCATATTGACTAAGTTGACAAAGCCCTCCGTCCCCATCAACTTGGTAGGCCCACAAGTCAGCCTCCCACTATGCTGGGTTCCACCTGGCAGGGGGAATATTTATTTTTTTGTGCGTAATAAGGAGGCACTTCCTTGTGTGCGAAGATAGCTGGTGGGTCCGACATGTTAGCGGGGAGCACTTTATTTCGCAAAATACAAAGGCCCTTCCGGTGGGTCCCATATGTCAGGTGGAGGAATCATTATTTTGCGCGTAATAAGGAGGCATTTCGTTGTGTGTGGCCGTGGACCCAGCTGTCAGCCTCTCCATGCACAGTCTACTTCCGATGGTGTCGTTCGTTGACCACGTTGACCACGCCGCGCCGAGTGCATCCAAGGTGGTGGATGACGGCGAGGCCCCGGACAGCAACGAGCCGGAGATGGGAAGACGCAGGAGTAGAGTCGCAAACAGAGAGCTGTACGAGGGTTAACTGGTTCTAGTGTGGTGTGGTTCAACAGTCGGTGGAGAAGAGCAAGAGGTGTGGAGGGGTGGAGGGATGGCCTGGCCAACGGTGGAGTAGCGCTTCATAGCGAAGCGTGCTAAGCAGAGCTGCTAGCAGCAGGAGGTGGGAGGTGGTCCCGGCGGCGCTGGAGGAAGAACACGAGAGATTGAAGATGGATGCCGGTCGTTGGATGTAAATCCAACGGCTAACATGTCAGAATCATTTTTTGACTAAATTGACAATGACTTGCATTGGCTTCGACCTATTGGCCCACATTTTAGCCTCCAAAAATGCGGCACGTATTCAACCCATTTTTTCAGAATTTACAGTCTTTTTTTGCGCCGTAGAATTTACAGTCAATTTGATGTTTTTTTCTGAATTACAGCCATTAGCTGGGCTGGGTGAACAAATAATGTAGCGTCCATGCGGCCCGTTTATTTTATTTCCTAAAAAATTACAGCCCATTTGCACTTTCTCGAAATACACGATTTTGCTGGGCTGATTCTAATTATAATGTTGGGTCGGGCCAGCAATGTTATCAAAAAATAAAAAGGGGCTGAGCATTTTGTTATAAATATATTTAAATAATAAGTGATATTATTACATTCGTCCTTAAATTTACAGTCTTACCAAGCTTTATATAATAACATATAAAATAATTTTTTTTAGAAAAACATGGAGCATCTCCCCGGTTCCATTGCTGAGAAGGGAACCACAACATATTCTGATACAGCAGCTCAAAGAGCAGTTCGAAAGCAAAGGTAGAAAAGCTACAAACTAGGGGGGTGGATGAACAAGTTCTCTGAATAACACAAATCACCCGAGTGGTGCCAAAGGCAGAGCGGATACAGCACTCAAATGACACAAGGAAGGTCCAGCGAAGCCTTCAGGTCTTCAGCCGAGGGGCCATGTCAACCTGGGGCGACCAGTAAGCAAGCGGAGACATCGGGCTGGAAGGCGTAGCATGGTGGATGTCCCTCTTTTTCGGCGCCAGGTGCCCATCATCTTCATCAGAGATCTTGAGACGAGCCCACGGGTCCAGCCCCAGAGCAAGTCGAGCCATGTTCAGCCACAAGTGATCGCCAACGGTTTCTGGAGGGATCTTGTTAGGGTTTCCACGAAGCTCATCAACTTGTCCTTGTTCGATCCGGAGGAGAGAATCGCCCAGTTCCTCACCATGTTCCTGATCAACCTCAAGACCTGCAGAATAGGAATCCAGGAGGTGTTACTGAAATCATATCATTTCTATATTTCCAGAGGCACCAAAGGACAGCTGAGCTAACAGTGTTCAAAACTGAGCACTTTTTGGTAGCAATCCAGAATTTGGCGACAGATTCGAAGGATGAGCCAATCTGACTAGAGAAATATTCCTCAATGTGGGCCCAGAGATGTTTAGCAACTATACATTCAAAAAATATGTGAGAACAAGACTCACAATCAAGGGGTTTGATGATGTGTCTCTTCCTAAGGTTATCCCTAGTCATCAATTTGTTTTTGGAGAGAAGCCAGAGAAATACATCAATTTTAGGGGGGAACTCTCAATTTCCAGATAGCAGGGATAAACACGGGTTGAACCCCTCTAAAGTTGATAACATGATAGAGGGAGCTGGAGGAATACTTCCCCTTATTGTCCAGCTGCCAAATTAGGGCATTCGGCTCGGCAGTAAAGGTAATGCTTTTGGCAATTTCCTCCAACTGGAACCATTGTTCCATGAGACTATCACTAAAGTTCCTTCTAAAAGAGAGTTTTAGGCATTGACCATCCCAAACTTCATTGAAACTTTTGTTAAGCTCATTGCGGACAGAGTAAATAGGCCAAAATTGGACTGCTAGGGGGGATGTGCCAAACCAAGTATCTTCCGAGAACCTGGTTCTGCTCCCATCCCCTATGTTCCATCTGTAGCCAAATTTCACAGCATGCATAATAGATTTTAATCCTTTCCAGAATCTAGAGGTCTTAGGGTTGGAGGAAGGGACAAAAATATTAGGTTTATTTCCTAGGTATTTATGGGTAATAAGAAGCTTCCAGGGTTTCAGGTCTTCCTCATCGAATCTTTTAATCCAAGACCCTAGAAGACAGATGTTAATTCCTTGGAGGTTAGGTATGAGTAGGCCTCCAAAATCTTTTTTCATAGAGAAAAGGGCCCAATTAGCAAGGTGTAGCTTCTTATTTCCCTCAAAATCATTCCACAAGCAATGAGACATCTGAGAATTGATGAGGTTCACTGCCCATTTAGGGAACTTGAAGAAGGAGATGAGATACACTGGAATGCTAGCCAAACAAGCTTGTATGAGGATCAATCTACCTCTGTAAGAGAGAAGTTTGCCCCTCCACCCAGCAATCCTTTTAATGATTTTATCCAGAAGGGGTTGGATATCCTCTCTCCTCAGTTTATCATAGTGGAGAGGGATACCTAGGTACTTAATGGGGAAGTTACCTTTATTACAGACTAGAATAGAGAGGAAGTCAGCTAACTCCTGATCAACCATGTTGATAGGGATGAGTTCACTTTTAGAGTAGTTGATTCTCATGCCTGAGACTTGTTCAAACCAGGTTAGAACAGTTTTCAGATTGCTAGCATGTGTGGAGTCACTGTCTAAGAAAAGGATGGTATCATCTGCATATTGAAGGCAGATGATGGCACCAGGGCAGACCTCAGGACAGAGCCCTGCAATCAGACTATGATCAGCAGCTTTGCTTAGCATTTTAGTAAGAACGTCCACTACTAAATTAAACAAAAGCGGGGAGATGGGGTCACCTTGCCTAAGGCCTTTACCAGCAAGGGAAAAATCACTTTCACAGTTATTTAACTTGACCCCAACAGACCCCCCATGAGTAAGTTGTTGGATCCAACTCTCCTCTATGAAAGGCTTGGAAAAGATCTAAGAGATCATTTTTCACCAAGTCCCAAAAATGCTGGTAAAACAAGAAGGGAATCCCATCAGGACTAGGAGCCCGATCAGGATAAGAGCTAAAAATGGCTTCCTTCACCTCTGTCTCTAAAAAAGGGGCTTCTAGCAGCTCATTTTCAGCAGGAGAGACTTTTTCAGAAGCAGAGAAAAAATTGTTTTGTAGAGAGAACCCAAAAGGGTTTTTCTTTCTTAAACAGGTCTTTGTAGAAGTCACTAGCCACTTTCAGCATCTCATCTACCTCAGTAACAGGCCCATTAGGGCCATCAAGGGAGTGAATGAGGGTTTTCCTCCTCTGGTTAGCTACTGCATGGAAGTAAGAAGTATTTCTATCACCCTCCTTAATGTTCCTATCTCTAGACCTTTGTTTGGATTTGATTTCTTCTTGAAGCCAAATTTTCTTGAGCTCTCCATGCACAAAGTTTAATCTATTAGTCTCAGCCTCAGAGAGGTCAGTGGTTTCTGCTTTAATATCTAGAGAATCAAACTTAAGGAGGAGAAGCCTTTTATATCTTCTAAGATTAGCTTCCTCATTGGAGTTCCACCCTTTGGTAGTTCTTCTAAATCTCCTGATTTTGATCTGCCAATTTTCTAGGGGCAGCTGCTCCCAGTAGGCTCATTCCAGATTTTCCTGACTAGCTCAGTAAAATCTTCTCTAAGCAACCACCACTCTTCAAATTTAAAACTATTGCTCTTTGAAGTTTGGTTAAGACCAGAGTCCCAGAGCAAAGGAGTGTGGTCACTACCACATCTAGGCAGAGCTCTACAACTAGAAAGGGGAAAAAACTATCTAATTCTGTGTCACGAAAAATTCTGTCAATGGTGGACATAATTCTAGAGCAGCACTTCCAACATATCTAGCAGAACTATGGGTTTTGCTCCTGACAGGGTAATTCTCAACTTTATGGGAAACCATTTTGTAGATAAAACAACTCTTGGGCTTGACACATTTATCCAAATGATGCCCTGGTTCCCCACAGTTGTAGCAGATCACCTCAGAGTATGCCATAAGGCCCGAAGCAGGGGCATGAGAAGTTTTCTGGATGTCCTATCTCTTCTTTTGTTGATTCTTGCCTTGAGATTTCCCACTGATCTGAGAGTCAGAACCACCAACAGATTGATCTTGGGCAATTACAGGAGCCTGCCTAGATTGTGCCCCCATTTGGGGCGGAGGTGGGCCGTACCACTGCCCAACCGGCGCTCCCCCCATTGTGATAGGGGAAATTCATCGGAGTTCCTGGTTCCTTCTCATCCTCCAGCCAGATGTTGTCTCTCAGGAAGCAGAAATAACCACCAGACAACTCAATTGAAGCAGATTGCAAGCCTAATTTCAATCTTCTGCGGGTTTGGGGGAGAGGTAAGGTAGGGGATCCACTTGCTCCGGCTCCGGTGGCATGCAAGTGGGCAGGAGTCCAGTCAAGCATTCCCATCTCAGAGCACGGCATGGATCTCCTGAATTCACTTCTCCTTTCGCCCATCGAATGAACGCAATCGGCGGCTCACTGGGGTGGGGCATCCTGTGCTTCTCCGACAAATCTCCTTCGAAGTAGATCCATAGGGCTAGATTCAGCAGCTCCCAATCCACATGGTCCTTGCACATCTAAGCATACTTGCACGAGTGAGAGAACGGATCGGTCCCTCCTTGGCTTCCTCCCTCGCAGCTTCCTCCTCTGCTTCCCTCCATTCGCGCGTGCACTGGGTCCAGGAGAGAGCGTCGTCGCGGATCCGCATCGCCCACTCCCTCCATCTCCTCCCTCCAGTCTCCCGAAGCACCGCCGGCATGACGGAGTCGAGCGGCTGGAGCATCCGCGGGAAGGCTTTGTAGACATGTGGGAGATGTATCTTGTACATTTTCCTGTCTTCCAGCCATTCCCCCGTGGATATGGCCGGCGACTCCATGGGGCACGCAAGCGGACTTGCTGAGGGGGGCAGGCGCGCCCGGATTCAGGAGGCGGGGGTGGCGGCGAGATCTATGGTGGCGGCGAGGGTGGAGGTAGTGGCGGGGGCGGCGGCAAGGGTGGAGGTGGTGGCGGGGGCGAAGGGGATCGTGAGAGCGGTCATCTATTTGCCAATTATGTGAACTAAACAGTCAACATATAAAATAATTTAAATATATACAATATAGTTAGAAGGGAAACATAAGTTGGACCTGGCGTTCCTATTCTTATATAAAAATAGAACAGACCTCTGCGTTTTCTTCAAAAAAATACATAAATTGGGCTGCCAAAAATAAAACCTTGGATGGGAGGTCCATAGGCCGGTCAATACATGACAGCCCTAAGAAAATACAAACAGGCCAATGGACCTCCCATCCGAGGACGTGGGCTGCGCATATTAAAAATGAAAGCCTAGACGGGGCAGCCCAAAACCACGTTTTCTCTGTGTTTCGCACACTCGACATTGTGTGCGCATTTTGACTGTGCATCATATGAAGATGTGCTATGCATGAATGTTGATCAGCATGATGTTAACTGGCTGGTAGTTCCATTTTCAACCATGAATAAAACTTCCAGCATGATGTTAACCCTGTTTGATAAGGCCATGTTAATATAAATGCTCTGCCTCTGAAAGTTGCATTTTCTTATCTGAAACTGAACTTGCAGTTTCTTATCTGAAACTGAAACTTGCAGTTTCTTCTCTGAGAATCACATTGTCTGCACTTTTATACTCCTATGAAACTACATTTTTTTAAGTGCTAAAAATAGATATCTAGAATTCATAAAATACTTCATATGCTCAATACTGCAAATCTGAAATTCAAAAGACATTCATATCTGAAAGTACTCTCAAAATACACAACACAAAACAAAATTCACAACCTGCAAATACTGATAACCCTAAGCTCCTCCTGACAATTCACAACCTGCCTGACTATTGGGCTGGGGGGCAGCCCCCTCCTATTCCTCGGCGGCAGACAACCGCCCCCTGAGACGATGTGAACGGCGAGGGAGACGATGGTGGGGAAGCATCGTCGGGCCAACTGCTTTTCTCCTCTTACAGTTGGGTTCGGTCGACGAAGACTCCACCGGCTCGCTCTGGCAGGACACCCTCACAAACGGCACCCTATAGATGCTCGATCCTTCAATCTCTGGTGGATGCTCCATCCGGGATCGATACTCCCACCACCGCTCCCTCACGATCGGATTCGGTGAATCTATTTGCTCCATGGCCCAGAGGAGCAGCTCTATGTACTCCGGCGTGACTCCGTCTGGGAGTATCGCCGCCTTTTCGCTCTGTTGCAGATATTTGGCCATGGATGTCGCCGTCGCTGCTAGTTGGTCCTTGTTGTCAAACCAAGACTGTATCTCCAACATCCTAGCTAGCTTCACAGGGTCGCCGACTACGATCCTCACGTATCGGTTGTACTCCTCCATCGATCTACTTCTCCACAACACCTTCACTCGCCGGCGGTGGTTTTTGAATGGAAGAGGAGAGGAGCAGCGCTGGTTTTGGATTAGAACGGGAGAGGAGCGACGCTGGTTTTGGACTGGAACAGGAGAGGAGGGGCGGTGGTTTTGAAATGGAAGAGGAGAGGAGCGACACTGCATTTAGATTGGAACAAGAGAGGAGCGGCGGTGGTTTAAGAGGAGAAGAGCGGAAGAGCGGCGCTGGTCTTGAAAGTATTTGTTGTTGTTTCGTGTATTTTGGGTCAAAGTTTGACCACGTACTGTATTTGACAAGCAAAATGTGAATGCACGTCACCAAATTGATTTTGATTTTGATGCAGTCAGAGCGCGCTGGCCCTCTCGTCCAATCCTAAATCACTGCCGCACGCTCCTCTCCCTCTTCTCCATTGCAAAACCACCTCCTCTCCTCTCCATCATCTCCACTCCAAAACCACCGTATCGCCTCTCCCTCTTCTCTATTGCAAGACCAATGTCTCTCCTCCGTTTTCTTGACGCTTTGCTCCATGGCGCGGGCGCAATCCATGGATACAAAATTAGTATACTGTATACTATTTAAAAGTCTAGGGCGGGGCTTTTCCTGCACGGTAGGCGGTGGGGCAGTTCCGCCAGTCGGTTCGATAGAGACGCGAGAAGATGAGGGAGTAGGCTGCTGCAAATGTAGGGCTGTGTGATTTGACAGCGAGTTACTGCTGGACAGGTGGGGCCCCGTGATTTGACTTGCCATTATCATTTTAACTGCGGCGCTACGACCGGCGTGAGTCTCCCAGATTCCTGACCACCTCCATACAGGTTCCTCTCCCAATGCTCCACCATGTAGTAGAGGCTGGCTCTTGCATGAGAGCCCACTTCTCCACTTTTTCCTTGCCTCTCTTTCCTCCACATATGCAAAAATGCCATGTAAAGCGCACTATTGTACTTACTTTTACTTGATCCTACAGGTGCTTAAGCTTGCCACATAAGCATAAAGTCTGATGTGGCAAGTTAATCAAGAAGAGAGAGACTAGTTTGGTGACCCAAGGAAGAAACGGTGCTAAGCGCGTGTACCTAGGTCAAAAGACAATTTTGAGTCTATAGCTAATTAAATGAAGCAAACTTAGCAACACCATTTCATTGGAAGAGGTCACTCCTTGGCAAATGCAATAAATACACGCGCTTAGCACCATTTCTTCCTTGAGTACGAAGAAAGAGATAGAGAGGAGTAAAAAATACACTTATAGCCAACCTTGTTGTAGTATGAGTGACTAAGTGATGACTATGTATGACATGCCAACATCAGATAGCCTAACGCACTGAGTTAAATCGCCAAGGGCGCGACCGCGCGAGAGAAGCGACGGTCGTGGTAGGCGCGACCATGATACGGGCTGCTGGCAGCCCTTGGATCTGAGATCAAATGGTCGCATGTTAAGTTGCTGAAAATTTGCAGAATAACCCTCCAGGATATGATATTCACCCATAGGTCTAGAATCATGCCATGCAACCATTCGATCTCAGATCCAAGGGCTCTCGGAAGCCCGTATCATGGGATAATGGAAAGCCACTACCCTGCCGTTCGCACACTGGCAGTTCGCTCCTACTCATCCCCGCATGTCCTTCAATACTACGGCGGTTTGCTCCTGGTTGTCTCGTCTATTCACATTACTGCAGTTCCACTAATCCTAACCCTCCTCCCAAATCCATGGCGTCCCAAATCTCCACGATCGGCGGTGAGTACAAGGTTAGAACCATCACCGGCAATGAGTTCGACGTCATTTACACCCGTTCTTCCGCGATGGTGAAAGGATGCCTTTATCGCTTCAGACGCATGTTCGAAGACTCAGATGATGAGTGGGTCGCTGGGCTAGATGTTGAGTACACCACAGTCCTGGGACGAGAGAAGGATCTAAAGGACGAAGAGAGGAAGAAGCCCGCCGTGATCCAGGTTTGCGTGCATGACTTATGCTTGGTCTACCACATATGCCATGCCGACATTGAGTGCCAGGATTTTAAGGACTTCCTCGAGAGCAACCTAGTCAAATTTGTTACTGTAGACTTTGGTAACGACAAAGAAGTCCTGCATCGAATAGGCCTCGTTGTAGGCAACACCTTCGACCTCCAGAAGAATCGGCTGGTGTCCTCTCGTCAGCCTTCAATGCTGACCCTGGTAGGAGCCATGGTTCATCCTTCGTACGGTAAACTGGAGAAACCTCATTACATGTTTCATCGTCATGCATGGCAGCGGAATGTACTAGATATATACCACATCCACTACGCTGCAATGGATGGCTACCTTTGCTTCAATATCTATAAGGGTTGGACGAAGAGCAACAGCCAAGTGTGCGGTTCAAGCAAAGAAGTATCGGCCAAGAGGAACAGGGACAAGGACGAAGTCGAGGACGTGGACGAGGACTCCGAGTAAGGTGGCAGTGTCGTTGCTCATGGTGGTTCTAATGCAGTGTCTACAGGAATAGTTGCAAAGTTTAATTTCAGGTGTGCTTAGTTTAATTTGAGGGGTGTGTTGTGCTAAGCCCCCAGCAGAACTATGTTATATTTCTTCTCGTTACTTTAACAGTTCAGTACGTACATACTAGTATTTCTTACATTTCATCTTTTAGTTGGTACACTACCACCACTCGTTTCTTCACATTATATACGTACAATATATATGGCCAACATCATATAGCCAGCAGTTTAGTTGTCAAAGAATATCAGGGTGCTTAGTTTTGTCAAAGAATTCCAGGATGCTTAGAGGGTGCTTGGATCCAAGGGACTTATTTTAGTCTCACTAAAAATAGTCTCTTTAAGAGGCTAAAGTTCCAAGCACCCCTGACTAAAGAGGGGCTAAAACTAGTCTTGAGACTAAAAATTTTTAGTCAGGGGTACCCCTACTAAAATGTGGATTAGTCCTCTCTCTACTCATTTAACTCGTCTCCTTTAACACAGGCGAGTTCTGGATTGGAGGGTTTGGAGGATAATAAATGCTCATTAACTTGATTTTAGCCTTTTTAGTATTTGGATCCAAGCATGGGTGAGGCTAGCATGTTTTAGTCCCACTACTTTTAGTCATGGGACTAAAACGTATCCAAGCACCCTCTTACTTTTATTTGAGGGGTGGGTTGTGCTGGACACCATTATTGTGACTAGCCTTTTTAATAGTACTATATGCATAATTTGGCGACGAGCGCTCTCTATATGTACCACCTTTTTTCTAATTTCAAGTTTTGCTCGATGGCACAATCCATCGATATTACTGCTGTACAAAAGTATACATTTTTTAAAAGGCTAGAGGGCAGGGCAGTCTAGCTTGGTCGGTTTCACGAGAGGCGAGGGCCTTTGTGATTTGACGGCTCATTACTGCTGGAGGGCGGGGCCTTGTGATTTGACTGCTCGTATAAATGCGCCGACGACCCGATCGAGGAGGAGCAAAGAACCGTGCGGTATACTCAAGTTTTCCACTGGAGTAGTACTGCGACGGAGGAGCACGAAACACGCCAGCCCAGTGCCATATGGCGATAAAAATGATCTAATTTTCTAGTCATCTCATTGTTAGCATTGTTCTATTCATTCCCTCAAAAAAAACATTGTTCTATTCATGCCTCGCAGAGAACGTGACACGTGCGGCGAAACACCTGAAGCAAAAGATGAAACACAGGAGCAAAAGAAGAAGGAAGATTATCACCCCAAATGATCTAATTCGCCGCGGAGTCGTAACTGCTTCTTCATCGCCTCCACGACCTCCATATCCTTGCGCGTCTCCTCCGCCATCTTCATCATTGTGTCCATGACGCGGCATTTCTCGGCGCGAGCCTTCATCATCTGTTCCACGGCCATATTACGTACCTTGACAGCAGGCGGGTGCTCGATGCGGAGCTTCGCCAACTCTTCCTTCTGTTCCATGGCGAGGGCCTGTAGCATCTTCATCGAGGAACTACTATTCTCATGCAGCTTCTTCCAGCCGGCGTTCTTCTCCTTCAACAGGTCGATCTCGTGGCAGAGCTTCACATTGTCCTCCCGAAGTCGCAAGATTTCGCCGGTCGCCTTCTTCTCCGAGGCAATGCTCTTCTTCAGCAGCATCACCAAGCCGGCGGTCAACTCCCCCTGCTGATTGAGCTCAACGGGCATGTCATCGAGGCTCTCCTTCAGCAACTCCATCAAGCCTTGGATGAACTCCTTCTGCTTATTGAGCTGATCGGGCAAGCCGTCGAGGGATAACGACTCCAGCTCCGCCGGCCCGGCATGTTCGCCTCCGCGGCTAGGGCGCTCCTGGGAGCCATCGCCTGCCCGTGAGAGATCTTTCGAGGTCTCTGCGTGGAGGCGAGCCCTCTCTTTTTTTTCCGCAGCCTTGGTTGCCGCTCCCTTGTTACGAGTAGTTCTCAACCTAGAGCTCTGCTGACCGGCCATGGCAACGACGGACGAAGAAGAAGCACTTATGAGGAGGAAAGGTAGAGTGATTTTCGGTTAGGTTGTTCCCCTTTTTATAACCAAAGTACTAGCACTAGTACTAATACCTGCATAGTGGGAACACGTTCTGGTTTTGTACATACTACTAGTAGGTGTGAGCAGGCTTTCGAATGTGATGGGAACAAGGTAAAGATTAATTGATGGTTTTGGTTTTGAGGCCCGAAACGGCTCCCGATGAGTTTAGCGGAACATAAATTTCAAGTACTACTAAACTGCTCAAATGCGTAAATATTATGTTACTATCAAAAATTGGCACAAAATACGAAGGAGACCAATGGAAGTACTACTAGCAACCCACGATTTAACTACTCGCATGCGCGGAGTGGAGTAATAATGTCTTTCTTCCGCCCTCACGTCCACTGAATTTGCATGCGCTGTATTAATTGACCATCAATGAAGTGAACGACTTTACACGCGTCAAATTATCACATGGGGTGGATCTTGGTACAAAATTGCGTCCGCCCGTGTACCCGCATGTGCGTGCAAGGAATGAGTGCGTGCACATCTTCACTTCGTGCATGTACCACCAGTATGGCTCAGGGAGGACGAGTACATTCTTCTGGAACTAGCAGCACGTCACTGTGATCAATCCACGCAAGGAGGTCGTGACAACGCCTACACATGTGCCACGTGGCTTCATGAACTGTAAGAGAGATACTGTGTAGTGTTCCATTGGTATTCTAATTTACGTGTTTTGCACATACTCGAAGTACAAGTAAGGTACACGTGCATTGCACGCATCAGATTTTGCAACCAAATTATGAATAAATACCACACTATAGCATGTAAGCTCTGAGTCATATATGCCTGATGTAGCCCTTCGTTTAATTCTTATAGTTCATCTCATTCAAAATCAATTAGTTTTTATAAAAAAGCTAAGAACGCGGGAATAGGAAAAACATGGGATTATAGTGGAATGTCATCTTGAATCCTACAAAATTGTACGAGTGTTTGATTGTGCATAGAAAAAACGTAGAATTCTTTCAAATAGGTTTGAGTGGATGGGATGTTTCCTATGAAATCTAGTGCAAATGAATCATATGGAAAAATTCCTATGGTTTACAATCCTACGAATCAAACAACCAAGATAGCAAAAATTCCTAATGATTAGAATCCTCCAAAATTCCTTTGAGAATCCTTTGAATCAAAGAAGCCCTTAATCTATTTTATGATTCATGGAATTGTGCGTTGTAAAGCATAAAGTAAAAACAAATAATGGCAATTCAACTAGGAAAAAGTTTGGGCAGTTATGATACGGAAGATTCTAGAACAAAAGAGAACCATTGTTGTTTTGAGGTTTGTGCATTATGCTTAAGTTCAACCATGGAGTCTGCTAGATTGTACATGTGGCAAAATCCGGTGGGGGGCTAGAAGATGGTGCGAGGGGCCGCGTGGAGGGAGACTATGAAGGAATGCACAAGTGCGAGATCGATGTTTAGAGAGAGAGAGAGAGAGGGCGAACACGTGCGCTGATGCGTGCAGTGGCGGAGCCATGAAAAATAAATGAGCTAGGGGGCCAAGCATTGCTAATCCTTTACAAGGAGGGTTAATTCATGAACTTAAACCATTTTTAGCAGCAATTTTCTAATGATCACATTCATATTAGCCTTGATATATAGTGATGTTAGGGGGGAGGGGGCAGGGCCCTTACTGCCCCTGTCTTCGCCATTGTGCACGCGTCTGAGAGATGAAGCGGAAGGCATGGATGATGAGAGGGGGACGTTGGATACATAATTAATGTGGGTGTATTAGCTATATATGTTAGTCCTATATAGAGAGGTATAGATTGATCGATGTGGACGTGGGAAAGAGGGTGAGACCTCACTGGATATATCGATTGATCGGTTTGTGTGGAAAACTATGAAAGACCTAGCTATATACACACATACATAGAGGAACATCAATCGTTGTGCATGCAGCGTGAGAGATAAAGAATGCCCGATATGATGGAGAGGGGGATGTGTGTTGGTGTGTGCCTTCATGGGAGACCGACCTAAAGAAAAAGATTGCATGCGTGCGATGGATAATGCCGAGTGGTAGTGTGTGTGCATGCATGCATGAGAGAAGGTTAGTGGTACAATTATAAAGAGAAGACTACTGTGTGGGTGTAAAAGAATAGCTGAATAGGTGAGGTCACAATCAATGTAAACTTGAATTCAAATATTTGAATAAGAGATCCTGATGTTTGAAACCCATGCATGCATGAATATAACAGAGATCTGCACGGTGTGGTTTGGAAACGAGCATGTTGTAATGTATACACATTGAACAAGGTCAGACTGATTTGAATTTGAGATACCGATGGCAGACATCATTTGGCCACGTCGCATCCGTGCATGGACACATTATTCTAATTGGAGATGATGGGCGGCTTTTGCAACACATATCTATATCTATACCCCTATATATATATATTTATATATTTTTTATATTGTGTGCGGGTAACTTTAACTTTGAAAGATGGTCGTTGGATGAGGTGAATCCGATGGTCCAAAGATGACAAATTTGAGCACTACTGGCCGTTGGATATCATCTAGATTCCACCAGATTTTGCCACATGTATAATCTAGAAGACTCCATGGTTGAACTTAAGCATAATGCACAAACATCAAAACACAAGCACTTCTTATTTGTTCTAGAATCTTCTGTATCAGAATTTCCCAAATGTTTTTCTACATGATTTGCCATTATTTGTTTTTACTTTATGTCTTATGACGCACAATTCCATGAATCTTAAAATAGATTAGCTTTCTTATAAAAACTAGATGATTTTGAATGAAATGAACTATAAGAATTAAACAAACATCTACATCATGCACATATGACTCAAATCTTGCATGCTATAATGTGGTATTTATTCATAATTTGGTTGCCAAATCTCATGCGTGCAATGCACGTGTACCTTACTCTAGTCTAAATGGTGTTTGTGTGTGTGTTGTGCGTGTTGAGGTGCAAATTGTCTTTTTTTGGGTACACGTTAAGATTGTTCTTCCGAAATTTCAAGCCGCGCCTTGTTAAGCCAAAAATTCAAGCTAGCGTCTCTGTCTATCGTGCCGGGAAACTCCCGCCTCTTCAACCCGCGCCTTGTTAGCCTGAAATATTTAAGATATATCTTTGTCTCGTTGTGCTCCGACAACTCCCTCCATCTCAACCCGCGCCTTGCTATTTTAAATTACAATGCGCGCGAAAACTCGCACCTCCTGTGAAATCCCGACACACGAAATGCCCATGGTACCCCTAAACCGAAAGAACCGCCTCAAATCGGTGGGGGTACTTTCGTAACTTACCCCACATTTCGGACAAGCGCGTCTCTAAGCCATGGTTCCCCACTACCATCCCATCCGCCCACCCATTCGTACACCGAGGCCGCAAAAACCCGCAACGAAACCCCACACCCTGCTCCGTCCGCCACCCAGCCGGAGCCTCTTCTCCGACGATGTTGTCCACAGCAACACCTCGACATCCCTCATCCACCGTACCGGATGAGGATCCGTCGTCGATCTCATCGTCCCGCCGGTTCAGCCACACTGTCCTCCACCTCCAAGGAGCTGCCCCGACGTTCCCCTCGTCTTTCGCGCCACCTCCATTCCCACACTGCCGTCTTCACCTGCACCACCGGAAGAGCATCATCATCACCGTTTCCTCGGATGAAGCTGTAGCCTAATTGGCGCCACCAAAGAGGTCGTACACTAATCGCCGCATTTTCTTCTTGATTCGATCTCACGGTGCTGCCGGCGCTTGGTCCCGAGCCGACACGGCGCGGCTCCACCCACGGCGGCGTCGCCGGCCACTTCCTCCATGGCGTCGCTCCCTCGGCGGCGACGTCCACATCAGTAGGACCTGCTGCTGCTTTAGCTCTCGCTCACGCTGCTGCTCTGCTCTTGCTCTCGGCCCCCTGCCTGGTCTGCTCTTGCTATTGCTCTTGCTCGCGCTGCTGCTCTCGCTCTTGCTCTTGCTTGCGATGCTGCTCCGATTTAGCTACACTTCACTCTGATGCCGCCGGGGTGAAGGAAGAACCAGCCGCGACGGGGAGGGGGGCTCGCCGGAGAGGTACCCCACTATCTATCTTAGGGTTCAGGATGGGGGCGGTGGTCGCCGGCGGTGGTGGGGCGTTGGCGGGGCGGTGGCGTGGGGATCGCCGGAGAAAAAGCTCGGCACGGGGGGGGGGCCTAGAGGGATGGCCGGGGCGGCGGCGGACCGGCGGTGGGGAGTGTTTTCGGGGCGGGCGGGGCGGCGCACCGCCGGCCGCGGGCGGCGGGGGGGCTGCTCTTTGGCCGGCTCAGGGGGTGGAGGTTGAAGATGAACCGCAGGCCCTTGATTTCGTATCCAATGGCTGGAAAATCGACTGACCAGAGATGAAAAAGTCAGTCGACCGACGTGTAGCCTCACCTTGCTAGTGCGTTCAGTTTTGACAGCAAAATTCAGTTTCGACAGCAAAATTCAGTTTCGACAGTTAAGTTCAGTTTTGACAGTTAAATTCAGTTTCAACAGTTAAGTTCAGAGATGAGCGGCTGATGTATTTTACATCTAGCACTTTGTGTTTATGTATTTTACGTCATGTATTGGAGATGCTATTAGAATTCCACTCAGGTTAACGTTGTTTGTTGTCTCTCTTGTCCTGCTTCATCCTCGGCGTCGTACAACTCACCGGAGCTACTCCAACGACGAAACCCTCCATCATAGCGGAGCTGTACCTCGGGATCCATCTCCAGACGCCTAAGATCTTCTTCCCCTCCTCCGACAGCCAAGTCAGCCGGAGCATCCTCACCGGCCAACCCAATCACGCTAAGATCGACATGGCTTCGCCAAAGAGGTTGTACACTTGTTGCATCTCTTTTTTACTCTACATGTTATATATATTGTCCACTGAGCACTCGTAGTAATGGGAAATACAATTATTTTATCCTACTATATGACAAGAAGTGAGGTACCAGGCAACTTAGCTATCCGTGGTGGACACTATCTCTGCGCGTTTGTGCTGTGCATTTGTCGATGGGCCTGGGAGTTGAGCTAGTATGGCAGTGGCCTGGGTCCAAAGTAATAGAAGTAGCACAAAAACATTTTTTAGTGTAGGATTTTCCTTGCTCAAGCCTGCCTACTAGAATCGCCAGTGCTTGAAAGGAAAAGTAAATGAAAAACATCGGAATTGGAAAGTTTCCTATGGTACTACTTTTCATGAATTTGGTGCAAAGGAATGGAGCAAAGGAAAACTGTAGGATTTGTTCCTTTAGTGTCTCCTTGAAAGAAAAACCATAGGAATTCTAATTTCCACTTCTCCTCATTTTCATATTCTTATTCATCAAGCACAAGACTAAGAGATAGTAGCATAATAGCATTTTAACCGTACATTTTCTTATGGTTTGACTTAATCTCACCATGCTTTTTTGCATCCTGTGATCTTCCAATTGTTGGGAATCAAACACCCGGATTGGCAGAAATCCCGTGTTTTTAAATTCTCTGTTTTGCACGTGCATTCCTATCCTATTCCTGTCTATTTCCTATCCCTGCATTGTTAGAATCCTCAAATTCAAACAAGCCCTTAGTCAATTACTTCTGTTACAGATATGTGTCAAATAAAACCTTGTGTGGTTTGTCCTGCTCCTGCGGCGCTGTGTTCCACCCCAGCTCAGCTGCTCCAACGACGGAAGGGTTCACCACAGCAGGGATCCGCTCTCCAGACTGTCTTTGGCCGCCTCAGATCTTCTTCCCCGCCGCCGGCAGCCATGGCAACTGCATTACCATCATCAACTGAGCAGATGACCTTGAGGACTACACGGGTCCGCAAGAGAGGTCACACTCTTCTGTGTCTACTTACATTATGCGTCGCTTAATCTGATGACATGCTACATTATCATCGTGTTCACCTATTAGACTCCGAGCCAGGTCCAAACTAATGATGAAACTTGAGTTTTTAAATGGTTGAGGGGTACATATTGGGGCAGCAATCAGTACTATCTGTCTACTACCTGGTTAATCTCCGGTGTCTACTATGAGTTTCATGTTGGGTGCAAACAAACATTAAAGGAGCCATTATCTGTATTTTTTAACTAAAGCTATTATCTGCCTGCTATCATTGGTTTTGGGTCTATCCACAGTTTGCTACAATCACTCTGGATTTGTGCATGCACTCCTTACATAATCTCACTATGTTTTATTCCTATGCACGCCGGTTATTGTACACAATGGAACTGATCATGTAGAGCAAAAGAGACGAGCCTTGCGTGGCAATAAAATTTCATGCAGACGTCGTTCCATGGTGGGCGCAAAGGCAACCCCCCCTCCACCCATTTTGGATCGTAATCAAGAGGAAGATAACTGTTATGAGGGGGATTCAGAAGGAGAAGACCACTCCTATTTCCCATGAGGTCTTCGCTCTAACTTGGCATGCTGATGTTGGTAATATCATGCATATGGTGCCTTGCATTTCTTACTGTATACATTAAAGATGTCATCTGCTTAGTTTGGACATGCTTTGTGTCAATGCCATCTGTTTAGTTTCTTTATCGTATATGTGAATCATGCAATGCCATCTTGTCTAGCCAGGCATCATATATGTGAATTTTTCAAAGTCACCCTGGTTAGCCAGTCATCTTATATGTGAATTATATCATGCCAACATTTTTTATTACGTGTTAAATTTGTCAACAATTTTAGTACATTCAATTACTCTTCCTGTGCATCAGCCATTTGGCACGGTCACGGAAAAATCTGGAGTGGAAACAAGGTCTTCAGAGCAGACAATGCTATCTAACGAAGCGCATGTCTTGCTAGTTACCGATAGCTCCTCAGAGGAGGATTCAGAGACAGATGACCAGTCATATTTCCCCGCCTAGGTGCATGCCCTAACTTGGCAGGGTTATGTTGCTCATATCGTGCGTATGGTATCTTGCATTGCTATGTCATTTGCTTAGTTTAGACATGCTTTGTGTGAATGCCACCTGTTTAGTGTCTAATTACCATATATGTGAATTATGCAATGCCATCTTGTTGCAAGACATTATATATGTGAATTATGCAATGTTATCTTGTTGCAAGGCATTATGTATGTGAATTATGCAATGCCATGCTGTTTAGGCAAGCATCATATATGTGAATTATATCATGCCCTCCTTTTTTGTATTTCTCATTGCTTTTGTCGACAATGTTTGTATATTTAACTGCTCTTCCTGTGCATCAGCCATTTGAATTGGTGATGGAGAAATCTAGAGTGAAAACAAGGTGTTCAGAGCAGACAATGCTGCCTGCTGAAGCAGATATCTTGCTGGTTACAGATAGCTCTTCAGAGGAGGATTCAGAGGCAGATGACCAGTCCTATTATCCCCCTGAGGTGTATGCTCAAACTTGGCAGGGTTATATTACTCATATAATGCATATGTTGTATTGCAATGCTTAGTTTTTACATCATATACACAATATTGAATGCCATCTCATTAGTTGACACATCATATATGCGATTGCCCTCTGCTCACTTCCTTAGTATATAAATCATATATTTGAATTATGCCATGCCATGATGTTTACATAGACAGCATGTATCTGAATTATGGCATGCCAACCCATTTTCTAAAGACATAATATAGTTATATCATCTCATCCTGTTTACATAGTCATCATATTTAAATTATGTCATTCTATCCGTGAATTATATCATGCCATCATGTTTCCATTGACGGCATGTTTGTGATTTATGGCATGCCAACCACTTTAATAGACACATCGTATAGTTATATCATGTCATCCTGTTTACATAGTCATCATATTTTGAAGTATGTCATTCTATCCTGTTTAGTTAGCCATCATACATGTGAAATTGTGTCATGCTATCATGTTTAATTAGCCATCATATATGTGAAATGATGTCCTGCTATTCTGTTTGCTTAGACAACATAAATGTGAATTATTTCATGCCCTGTTTTCTTCCCTACTATCCATTGCACCTGTCTCTCTTACCATGTCTATACATTCAATTACTTTTCTTGTTTATCAGCCATTTCAATTGGAGGGAGTGATGGCAGTATCTGTGGGAGTAAAAACATGGTCTTCAGAAAAGATCGTGCTACCTGTTGATGCAGATAGAACCACAGTTGTACTTGCCCAAGAACCAGCCCCACGACACATAACCCACACTCATGCAGATTGTACCCCTACACAGTTGGAAAGAGAACCAGCTACACCCCTTCTAACCCCAACCCCAGTAGATAGACACCCAGTTCCCGTTGACACAGCACCGTCTCCACCACAGAGAACCCAAACACGAGTAGTTAGTAAGGCAACTGAAGTGCCCATATCACGAGGACCACCACTCCGAACTCGAAGTCAACGCTTAAAGCAGAAGAAGAATTGTTCTCAGGTCAGGTTCTGTAGCTATGGTTCATACTACTTTGCTCTTGCATCACTGTATTTACTGATACCAACTAATTTCAAATTTGAAGGATGCAATTGAAACTCCAATGGCGCAACAGGTATGTTTTAAACCTATTTCTTCAACGTGTTTGGCTGTTTGCTGTTGTAACTTGCTCTATGTTGATTTCAGTTTCAATTGAAAAAACAGTTATGTTCTCATGCCATGCACATTACAAGTGTTGTTATTGCTGTGTAGTTTCCCACACTTATATTTTGTCTATGCTGCTTTGTCTTAAATAGATATGATTCGAACTATATCTATCTTGATTTGGCAACATAAACTAGAATGATATAGACCATACAGTGACCATACAACATAGATATATGTTTTTTTCATGTTATTATCCTGTCCACCTTACTACTGAACTGGTTTACCAAAATGAGTTTCATATACTACATTGTAAACCTAAGATGTGTTTGTTTGTTTCTCTTTTAGAACGCGGATAAAATATTGGAGAAGAGTCCCCTGTTATGCAATGGTAAAGGAAGTAATGCAGATAAGGTTGAAGATAGTGAGACATCCCAGTTGGTCTCCAAGAAAGCTGATAAAAACTATATTGAAGACACTGAGACAACCCCAAAGTCCTGTCTTGATGTAGTGTTCGAGTTAGTGGCTACCACTGCTGGCACCAGCTCTTCGAACTCATTGCCTGAATCAGTTCGGCTTCTTGAGTCTCAACTTCAAGTTGAAAGACATCGATCAGATGTTATGTGACAGGAAGCCGAAGGACTGAGGAAGTCCCTGCAGAATTCAGATGCATACTTTCTGGTGCAACAGCAAGCGTTGGAGGACTTAAGCGCCAAACAAGAGAAACTTAATAAGCTTGCTAAGCTTGCTAAGCATCTTGCCAGCATTATGGGTACCCAGGAGATTGTTTCTTGAGCTCTTCTGAAGTGGTTTCAGTTCTGGACTTGTTTTGCTGTGGCATTTATATGCAGCTGTGTTCCCTATATTTGCACTGGTGGCGAACTTTGATGCCCAGTGGATGTAATATGTGTAATAGCCGTGATAGCCTAGTGTAAGTTGCTTGCTTATTTATTTCCTTGTTGTCTTGTTTATTTGTTTGCTTGTAGTCAGTGCAGTTCTTTTTCTACAGTTTGCGAGTGGCTGCAATAACCTATTTTTTAAAAGTAAGCCACAATAACCATGGGCTAATATTTACTGTAGTGACACTGGGCCTCCTATGGGCCGTAGAAACAGTGGGCCTTCTACGGGCCGTAGAAACAGTGGGTCTTCTATGGGCCATAGAAATAGTAGGCCTTCTACGGGCCGTAGAAACAATGGGCCTTCTACGGGCCGTATCATCAATGGGCCTTCTACGGGCCGTATCATCAATGGGCCTTATACGGGCCATATGATTGATTGGCCAAACATGGGCCAAACAGACTGCATTCCGGCCGTAAACAGGCTATAGTTGGAATCGTCCATTCATGGGCCGACCATAACGGGCCATCGTTAATAGGCCGTATTTGATGATGCTATGAAAACGACCCAACGTATTAACGGACCACAAACGGGCCGACTGTAACCACGGGCTGAATTTGGCCCACAAGCAGAAAATGATAGTAACGGGCCGTAAGTAAACGAATGCTGGAAATGAGCCCAAGAATAAATGGGCTCTGAGAAGGCCGAAAGATAACATGGGCTGGAGACGGCCCAATGGAAAAACGGGCCATTAATGGGTATAAAGTGATACACTGTTCATTACGGGCCAGTTTCACCACGGGCCGTTAATGGGTGTAAAGTGATACACCGTTCATTATGGGCCAGTTTCAGCACGGGCCACTAATGGGCCAAGAGTTACAAAGGGCCTCATATGGGCCGAAAGACGTCATGGGCTATACATGGGCCAGAAGTGAAAACGGGCTGGAATCATATTGGACAGCCCAGATGACGCTACTGGGCCTAATTCGGATAGGGCATAACGGGCCTTGGGTTAGCGGCTGTAAATGGGCTATATGCGCACAGGTCGTTAACAGGCTTTCCATGGGCCGGCCCGCTAGCTTTTGACCAAGTCAAATGGGCCGGCCTTTTCACAGGAATGGGCCACTGTTGGGCCGTGCCACGTGTCGACGTATCATACGCGCCTTCTGTCCAGTGAGTGGATGACATCTGTCCCAACGATGAGCCGACACGTGTTTCCTCTAGCCAATGATGATTTCACACGTGGAAAATCCCCATTGGTCGGGGCTGTTAACGGGTTATCAGATCCAAAACCCGACCTGATAGCTTAACGGCATTCCGTTATGGTGGATGCCACGTGTCGGTCACCCTTGACGAAAGCACTTCTGTGACGCGCGATTTATTGTCATGGAAGTGGACACTTCCGTGATGATAATTTTGGTAATGTCATGGAACACTTCTACGACAGCATAGGTATGACTATCTTGATTTTGTCATAAATTTGTCATGGATGTACATGCATGACAAAAAAGCGACCTACTGTGACAAACACGTATCATCACGGAAGTGTATTTTTTGTAGTGGAGGCTGCCGTCGCCACAGAATAACAGGGGGTGTGGGTGAGTAGAGGGATGGCCTGGCCAGCGGTGGGAGTAGTAGGGGCGGTGAGGCCTCCGCCGCATCGCAGCCGGCCACGGGAGGCAGGAGCATGAGGCACGACCGGCGCTGGTTTGGGCGGCTGGAGCAAGAAGACCAGAGGTTGAAGAAGCACTACGGTCGTTGGATGGACATCGTACGGCCACTGGAGCTAGAATCGTGCATATTGACTAAGTTGACAAAGCCCTCCGTCCCCGTAAATTTAGTAGGCCCACAAGTCAGCCTGCCACTAAGGTGGGTCCCAGCTAGAAGGGGGGTATTCATTTTTTTGTGCGTAATAAGGAGGCACTTCTGGTGGGTCCAAGCTGACAGCAGGGGCAACATTTTTTTCACGAAATACAGTGGCCCATTGGGTGGGTCCCAGCAGTCAGGGGCAAATTTTTTTTCACGATATACTAGTGGGCGTCTGGTGGGTCCCTGCTGTGAGGTGGAGGAATAATTATTTTCCGCGTAATAAGGAGGCACTTCCTTGCGGCTGCCGTGGACCCAGCTGTCAGCCTCTCCACGTACAGTATTCTTCCGATGGAATTCGGTCGTTGACCACGCCGCGCCGATAGCACCACGGCGGTGGATGACGGTGAGGCCTAGGAAGGGGACTAC
Organism: Triticum urartu; assembly: GCF_056163025.1. Classification (NCBI taxonomy): domain Eukaryota; kingdom Viridiplantae; phylum Streptophyta; class Magnoliopsida; order Poales; family Poaceae; genus Triticum; species Triticum urartu. Next base: position 416,388,896 of record NC_141875.1, read on the forward strand.
GCGGAGCCGGGGAAGACGCAGGAGTGGATGCCCACGCGGAGGGGAGTACGAGGGTTCACTGGTTCGGCTGCGCTGCCGTCGCTGCAGAATAACAAGGGGTGTGGGTGAGTGGAGTGGAGGGATGGCCTGGCCAGTGGTGGGAGTAGTATGGGGGCGTTGAGGCCTCCACGGCAGCACAGTCGGCCACGGGAGGGAGGAGCAGGCGGCATGACCGGCGCTGCTTTGGGCGGCTGGAGCAAGAAGACCAGAGGTTGAAGAAGCACTACGGCCGTTGGATGGACATCGTACGGTAAGTCGAGCTAGAATCATGCATATTGACTAAGTTGACAAAGCCCTTTGTCCCCGTAAACTTAGGAGGCCCACTATACTGGGTCCCAGCTAGCAGGGGGAGTATTCATTTTTTTGTGCGTAATAAAGAGGCACTTCCTTGCGTGCGAAGATATAGCTGGTGGGTCTGAGCTGTCAGCGGCGGTAACGTTTTTTTCACGTAATACAGAGGCCGTTTCGGTGGGTCCTAGATGTCAGGTGGAGGAAATCATTATTTTTGCGTGTCATAAGGAGGCATTTCCTTGCGTGCAGCCGTGGACCCAGCTATCAGCCTCTCCAAGTACCGTCCACTTCAGATGCATGTCGGTCGTTGACCATGCTGACCACGCCACGCCGAGAGCACCAGGGCGGTGGACGACGGCGAGGCCTAGGAAGGGAACGACATGGAGGCAGGGAAGACTCGGCCGTTGTTTTTGTTTCCCACATGGAGGGGAGTACGACTGTACGAGGGTTTACTGGTTTAAATGCCGTCGCCGGAGAATAATAGCAGGTGTGGGTGAGTAGAGGGATGGCTAGGCCAGCGATGGGAGTATGATGGGGCGGTGAGGCCTGCGCGACAGCACAGCCGGCCGCGGGGAGGAGGGAGCAGGAAGTCCTGCCGGTGCTTGTTTGAGTGGCTAGAGCAGGAAGAGCAGAGATTGAAGAAGCACGACGGCCGTTGGATGGACATCCAACAATCTACAGGCCATCTGTGGAAAGCCTCAAATCTGTGGAAAACAGCATACAACCCATCTGCCATAATTTTTAAAAATAATTTACAGCCCATTTGCTAATTCTTACGGGTTTTTTTGGAGCCCATATTCTTTATGTTAGCATTACAGCCTATGTTGTGGCCACGGTTAAAAAATTATACGAAATTTTGCATATGTCGGTGCGGTCTGAACTGTTTTTAATCCCGAAATTTCGATGTCACATTCAGACTAATTTTAAAAATAAATGCATATCAATATAAAATCCAATAAATTATCCACGCATAAAAATCAATGCAATTTAAAATCTCGAAATGAAAAAAAGATATTTGAAAATAATTGCCGGTTTGATGTGTTTTCAAAATGTACATCCCATTTCTCATTACTGATAGGCCATTTTCTTGGACAGCCGAATGAAGCACTCCTCGTCTTGAAAGATTTGCAGCCCAGCAGGCCTGATAAAGCGACTTACTTGACAAATCACAAAAGAACTAGGCTAGCCATTTTTAGAAAGAAAAAAAAACTACTTGGCTGGTCTGTGGTAAACATAAAAGAAAAGGTTGTCTAGACAAGCCAGAGTGTCCCGCACAGCCCAGTTGACACCCTACTTCCGTCTCAAAAACAAATTAGATAAATGCCACTCCAATTATGGCGATTCATAGAAATGCCACTGCAATTTCCAAACTTTGAAAAATGCCACTGCAATTTTTGCAAACTTTGAAAAACGCAACTGCAGTTTGCAAACTTTGAAAAACGCCACTCCAGACTTCGAAAAATGCCACTAGAAATGGCATGAAATGGCATTTTTCAAAGTTTGGAAATTGCAGTGGCATTTCTCGGATACACCAGATTTGGAGTGACATTTATCAAATTAACCCAAAACAAAAATAACTGGGCGAGCTGCTGGGTCCCTGGTGTCAGCCGCACGTTGTGCAATTCTCTCGTTTATTGACTACGTTGACAATGGGATGGGATCCAGATGTCAGAAATCCACTACAAGGAGCCATTTTTTTATTGGCTTGAAATAAGGAGGCACTTGCTTGCGTACTGCCATGACCTTGGCGGGTCCCTACTGTCATCCTCTCCACGTACAGTACCAGTTAGTCGTGCTTCAAAACTGATCGACACGCCATTAAAAAATAAAGGTCGATAACTAATGCTGCACCTCGGGCCAACGCGGCCAGATCGCATTTTGCACGAGAAATTACACACCATGTTTCGTTGACATGTGGTCCCGTTCCAACATATCAGTGAGACGACAGCGAGTAGTAGGAGTATTTCTGAACGGATGTGTAGGTCGGGGTGCCTCTTCGTGAACCGTGGCAAACTCGCAACCGTCCACCGACTCTTCGCCTTTCCCTCTCGATTTGGAACTGCTGTCGCACGCTCTTCCTCTCCCTCCTCCATTTTCCTTCAGCCCTTCACCCTTTCTTCTGCCATTGTTCAATCTTCTTCTCCATGGAGGGAACAGGCCGGAAACGACCCCGTTATTCTTGCCTCGATCTAAAACATGACGTGGTGGAGGAACTCATGATCGGTGCGACATCATCACCTCGGCTAGCATAGCAGGTTCGTTCAAGCCCATTCTCAACTCAACTAATAACATCATTACAAAGAACCCAAGAGTCAAGGAGCGGTTTGATCTCCCCTATCTCCTTCGCCGTGACCCTGATGACTGGCGCCGGCACGACGGAGGCCTCGCCCTGTGCAAGTTGATGCTGCTTGATAATGATACGTATGATGTTAAGATGCCATCGCTTGAGGGCAAGGCTTGGGCGGGCGCAAATGGAGATTGGGTTGTTTACACTGGGTCCAACTGCGAGTGGGAACTTGTGAATGTGTACACTCGTCACCGGGTTCCACTTCCAAAAATCTCAGCACACTGCCCAGAAGTCGAGCACACCGGTAATGTACGCACGTTCAAATACGATCATGGTGACTGTCTTCTACGGAAGATAGCAATTTGTCGAGTTCCCAACCGCTCTTGGAATTATAAAAACTATGAAGTTGTTGCTATCTTCGACAAGCTTGTTGCCATCCTTAGTGGTTTGACTCGATGGACATTTCTCAAAAATTAGTTTCTGTGCACGAATGAGTACTGTGATGCAATTCAATACGAGGGCCTTGTGTTTGCTGCCACCACTCGTGGCACTCTTTTTGCATGGTATCCTCGTAGTTTTGATACGTTTGTCTTCCATCGTAATTATAATTGTTTCATCCACATGCATGCGGGTTAGCAAGTTTCCCTTTACGAATTAACCTTCTTCTTGTGTTTCCAAGGTCCTGTGAACATCCCACCACCTATACTTGAAAAATTTTATAACCAAGGGGGAGATGTCGATGGTGATGATCACGAGCAGCGCCCATATACTCTGTGGTGCCTGGCAACTAATTCCGATGGATCACCTCTTCTTGTGTGTATACAGCCCACTGATGATGATACTGCTAAGGAAGCAGGTGTCTCCCATGGTCGCACTCTCCGGACCTATTCCAACACCAGTTGCATGGTATTCGGGATGGATACTAGTGTGCTAGCACCAACTCCTTCTCCCTCGCACAGAATTGATAGTCTTGGAGAAAACTCGCTCTTCCTTGGACAAAACTATCCGATGATGGTGAAAGGCAATCCAACTGCTGTTGACACATTTATGAGAAGCAACTGTGTCTATACCTTGGACATTTGGGTGGTTCCCTACCCTTGTACTGATATAGTAGGCCACTTCAGCCTGGATGATCAGTCCTGCGTTGGTCTCCAGATCGACAACGGATGGCCCGTCCCAGAGAATCACTTCTGGTTCAAAGCAAGCGTTTCCAACGCCGCGGAATGGTTGAGTTGAAGTTCATTTCATGGCTTGTTATTTGTTGTGTGGTGAAAACTTTAGTATTTATAATGTATTTGTTGTGGGTTGATGACCTGTTGTATGTAATAAAATGATATGCCTGTGATAAACTTACTAAATTTATGAATGGCTTTCGAGTCGCTTCTCTGAGTGAGTGGTGCAACGAGGCAAAAAAATATTTTCCGAATACATAATTGTGCGTGCATTGCAACAGGTTATCGGATGAGGCCAATGAACAATAGTAGTACACTATTTGTACTAGCTTCACATGCTTTGCGCGTCGGGCGGGTGTTTTTATTGTAGCCATATGTTAATGTGTTCGCTGTACGTAACCAGCACCTCGAATCCTCGATAGTAGTACTATATAGTAGGAGTAAGTAGTAGGAGTAGTAGGGTGGCATGGGCCAGAACAAGCATTCATGTCCAGGAGTACGGCACATGCCACCACCATGACATCCATCTGACACCATATTATTTCTTGGAGTCCGTGCTAGAGCAATCTCTTCAACCTCGTCGTTTCTCTAACTTCAGCCATCACGCGGCGGGCGAGGTGGGAGTTTGCCGATAGTCGGTTTCCTTAACTGCGGTCCCACTTGTAAGGCCAACTCCAACGCATGACCCCAAACGGAGCTCCGTTTTGCATGAACTCCAAATATAATTTTGACTAGAAAAGCAAGACCAAAGAAAACAAGAACCACAAGAATACATTTTACTACTCCTGTAAGTTGGATTAGTGCCTTCTTGATGCATTCATTGTTGATCTGCGGAGGCTCGATCTTGCGTGCTTCTTTCTTCTTCGAGTGTAAAGAAGTAGACGTTGCTTCCTCGCATCTAGTCTCATGTCTAGCCTCTATTGTAGTAGGAGTATCAACAAGTGCACTAATCTCATCCGAGAGCAGAACCGAAGAATTGGTCGGGTTCTTCCTCCTTTTGCCAACACGTGGGACATCTAGCATCCAGGTCATGTCATGAAAGAAAATAGAGTGGTAGTTGAAGCCACGAGATGTGCATCTTTGGTTAAACTGTAAATAGAATCTAACTACTCTTGAGTAACTCCAAAAGCGGCCACTGAAGATCTTTATTGGATTTGTTTTTCATCACCAGCACGTCGAGGTGAAAGATGTGCAGGTTCAGTGGGTCCTCTTGCGTTTTCACTGACATGTGGGGCCGCATGTGAGCAAACAGACGATGGGCTCCGCGCGTCCGCTAGCTGGCTGAGAAGAGAGATAGAGGAGGGCTGAGCACGGACTGCAGGAAATTTGTTCTACTTACCTCGATATAGGCTCGATATAGTGGGGTGGCATGGGCCATAACTAGCATTCACGTCTAGCAGTACGGCACACGCCACCCACATGAGTCCCATCCGACACCAATTTTCTTGGAGTCCATGATACAGCCATCTCTTCTCCCTCTTGTTTTCTCAGCCATTGCGCGGTGGGCGGGGTGGGGGTTTGCCGATAGTTGGTTTGCTCAACTGCGGTCCCACTTGTAAGTGAAAATGCAACACTGCACGCATTCCCGCTTGAGCGGCGTGCCGGACCAACCGTGTGGGGGTGCGACGCGAACACGGCAGGCTTTTCCTTTTGAACTCGTAACTGGTAAAATTTGGTTCTGCTCCATGGCGTGACCGATAGATAGAAAATAATGATTTTGCCTAGAGTAATGAGAAGTTTCGTTCTGGCGCCGTTCATGCATGGAGTACGTACGAAAATTATGAAGTTGATGTGAAAGGTAAGATAATTACAGTAGTATCATATACTACCACATGGATTTGACGAAAAGATAAAAATACATATGGATCCATCAACGTTCAACGACATCCTCACGCCCTAGTGCGTAGGGTCACCAACCGACGTGTGAGGAGCAGCGGCGTTGGCGGCGAGCTCAACGTGCTTCTGAACAGTGCCGTCCAAGGTTGCCCTGTGCTCCAAGAAGGCCAGCGTCCTATCATCCTCCTCTTGCATGTAGTAGTCCTTGTGGATGATTTGCGCGTAGACGTGGGTGATTATGTCGATGGTGTCTTGCTGCGCCAGGCGCTGCGCGGCGAGCGCGACCTCGAGGTGGACATTCTCCGGCACGACGGCGGGCAGTCGCAGGGCCACCAGTGCGTCGAAGAGGTTGTTACCATAGTGGCTGTTGAGGGTGGCGGGCATCACAGAGCCTGGGCGCGTCGGCTGGAGGCTTATGTCAAAGTCGTCTGCAAGCTTCTTGATGACGGTGAACTTGTCGAGGAAACCGACGAGGACCTCGTCGAACAAGGAGACGAAGCTGTCGTCCAGGCGGCCCCTCATCCTGGCGGCCTCAAGCAATACTACCTGGAGACGTTCCTCGGTGCCGGGCCGCAGGCCGGCGTCGTGGACCATCTGGCACAGCCGGCTGATGCTCGTGCTCATCGCCTCCATGGGTCTAGCGTAGCTTCTAGTCAACTGCTCTTGCGATTCGAGTGATCACTCAGCCCTAGGTTAGCGTGCGTAGGTGCGTAGGATTTCGTACTACTCCTCGGTCCTCTGCTGCACCTGCCTTTAGCTGTATGATAGGTGGGCCAGCCACCCCCTGGGGCCATGTGTCATTCACCCAAAGGCAGTTTCTCACAGTGAATATCCGTTGGTCAAATTATTACGTGCTGCTCCTCACAGTGAAGTGACAAGACCCTGCGCCGGAGATGACACCTGAGTATAGGTTCCGTGTTCAGCATACCATAGTCAGCCTCACCGTCTGCAGTCACTATCATCATGGCTGTAGAGCTAGCCTGCTTACAACTAGCCCTGTTCGACATAATTTCCCATGCGTAGATGCCCGTGCATTGCAAGGAACACCAAGATTGGGGGTGGACGGCTCCGACAGCGGCCATCGCGCCAGATATTTCCACGGCCTTCTATTCCTAGATGTGGTGGGGAGGAGATGAGGCTGATTGTGAGAGACAAGGAGTTGTTTGTAAATAGGGAACAAGTGCGGGCATCTTTTTGCAAAAATGGAGAAGCTTGGTTTGTATGCGTCAGATCTAGATCCGACGGCTATTGGTGAAAGATGGGAGGCACAATATCATCACCAACTCAGGACCTGTTTGATTCGCAGGATTTTGAAAACGCAGGAATAGGACACGGCAATATTACAAGTTTCAAACTGATATTACAAATGTTAGGAGTAATGATGCACCTACGAAGAGGGAATTACTAGGAAGTTTACGTAAGAACTTTTGTTACTTTAGGTGGATGCAGCATTATTGTACAAACTAAAATCCACCGCCCTGACAAGTCACTAATGGGCAAATAAGTTTTTGAGTCTCTGGCCACTTGATGTTTCAAAAACAAATTCAGCTTCTGTGGAGAAATGAGCTCCACCGTGTACCCGCGCGGGTGTGGCTAGGCACGAAGCGTGAGTACATGCACTCTGCACCTATTCTCTTCTTGTATACGTACACCACCTACGTGGGGTTGTGTGAGAGAGATACAAACCTAGAGAGATATAGTGTGTGGGTTCTTGAGAGTTTTTTTGTGGGGGGGGGGGGTCAATCAAAAAATTTAACATATGCAATGTGTGTGAAATAGAGTCCTGGATATAACATATATATAGATGGGGCGATCCACGAGAAGAGAGTGGAGGTATCATCGGCTTGAGGTGTCCATAGAATCGAAGAGAGGGATGATGTGTGTGTATGTGTGCGCGCGTGATCGATAAAGAGTGCCATCGAATTTGTGTGTGCCCACGTCAAAGTTATAGAGTGGCTGGCCTACTGGAACGTGAGATGGGACATGTGCAGTTTGTCTCTGTGGCATGGATACCTACCTGCAGCGCTCGACTATCGGTGTGTGGTGGGGGAAGAGGGAGGCCCAATTAACTTTAGAGGTACAATGGCTGGTTGCTACGTATTGAGCTTGCGTTGGTTTTCCCCGAAGAGGAAGGGATGATGCAGCAGAGTAGCGTAAGTATTTCCCTCAGTTTTTGAGAACCAAGGTATCAATCCAGTAGGAGCCCATGCTCAAGTCCCTCGTACCTACACAAAGGGATAGCTACTCACAACCAACGTGATTAGGGGTTGTCAATCCCTTCACGTTCACTTGCGAGAGTGAGATCTCATAGATAGAATATTTTTGGTATTTTTTGATATAAAGATGCAAAGTAAAAAGTAAAGGCAAAGTAAATAGCAAAACAATATAAAAGTGATGGAGATTGATATGATGAGAATAGACCCGGGGGCCATATGTTTCACTAGTGGCTTCTCTCAAGAGCATAAGTATTCTACGGTGGGTGAACAAATTATTGTTGAGCAATTGATAGAATTGAGCATAATTATGAGAATATCTAGGCATGATCATGTATATAGGCATCATGTCCGTGACAAGTAGATCGAAACGATTCTACATCTACTACTATTACTCCACTCATCGACCGCTATCCAGCATGCATCTAGAGTATTAAGTTAAAAACAGAGTAATGCCTTAACAAAGATGACATGATGTAGAGAGATAAATTCATGCAATATGAAATAAACTCCATCTTGTTATCCTTGATGGCAACGATACAATACATGCCTTGCTGCCCCTTCTGTCACTGGGTAAGGACACCGCAAGATCGAACCCAAAGCTAAGCACTTCTCCCATGGCAAGAACTACCAATCTAGTTGGCCAAACCAAACGGATAATTCGAAGAGACTTGCAAAGATAACCAATCATGCATAAAAGAATTCAGAGAAGATTCAAATATTAGTCATAGATAGACTTGATCATAAACCCACAATTCATCGGTCTCAACAAACACACCGCAAAAAGAAGATTACATCGAATAGATCTCCACAAGAGAGGGGGAGAACTTTGTATTGACATTCAAAGAGAGAGAAGAAGCCATATAGCTACTAACTATGGACCCGAAGGTCTGAGGTAAACTACTCACACTTCATCGGAGGGGCTTGGATGATGTAGAAGCCCTCCGTGATGACGACCCTTTTCTGGCGGAGCTCCGGAACAGGCCCCAAGATGGGATCTCGTGGATACAGAAAGTTGCGGTGGTGAAATTAGGTTTTTGGCTCCTGTTCTAATCATTTGGGGGTACGTGTGTATATATAGGAGGAAGGAGTACGTCGGTGGAGCACCGAGGGGCCCACGAGGCAGGGGGCGCGCCCTAGGGGGGCGCCCCCCACCCTCATGACCACCTCTTTGATCCCTTGCAGTAGGGTCCAAGTCTCCTGGATCACGTTCGGTGAGAAAATCACGTTTCCGAAGATTTTATTCCGTTTGGACTCCGTTTGATATTCTGTTTATCCGAAACACTGAAATAGGCAAAAAAATAGCAATTCTGGGCTGGGCCTCCGGTTAATAGGTTAGTCCCAAAAATAATATAAAAGTGGAAAATAAAGCCCAATATAGTCCAAAACAGTAGATAATATAGCATGGAGCAATCAAAAATTATAGATACGTTGGAGACGTATCAGGCATCCCCAAGCTTAATTCCTTCTCGTCCTCGAGTAGGTAAATGATAAAAAAGAATTTTTGATGCGGAGTGCTACTTGGCATAATTTCAATGCAAATCTTATTAATTGTGGTATGAATATTCAGATTAGAAAGATTCAAGACAAAAGTTTATATTGACATAGAAAATAATAATACTGCAAGCATACTAACAAAGCAATTATGTCTTCTCAAAATAACATGGCCAAAGAAAGTTATCCCTACAAAATCATATAGTCTGGCTATGCTCCATCTTCCCCACACAAAGTATTTAAATCATGCACAACCCCGATGACAAGCCAAGCAATTGTTTCATAACTTTTTCAAAACTTTTTCAATCTTCACGCAATACATGAGCGTGAGCCATGGATATAGCACTATAGGTGGAATAGAATGGTGGTTGTGGAGAAGACAAAAAGGAGAAGATAGTCTCACATCGACTAGGCGTATCAACGGGCTATGGAGATGCCCATCAATAGATATCAATGTGAGTGAGTAGGGATTGCCATGCAACGGATGCACTAGAGCTATAAATGTATGAAAGCTCAACAAAAGAAACTAGTGGGTGTGCATCAAACTTGCTTGCTCACGAAGACCTAGGGCAATTTGAGGAAGCCCATCATTGGAATATACAAGCCAAGTTGTATAATGTAAAATTCACACTAGTATATGAAAGTGACAACATATTAGACTCTCTATATGAAGAACATGGTGCTACTTTGAAGCACAATATATGAGACTTGCTATATCATGGTGCTACTTTGAAGCACAAGTGTGGAAAAAAGGATAGTAGCATTGCCCCTTTTTTATTTTTTGTTTTTTGGGCCTTCTTTTTTTTCTTTGGCCTTTCCCCTTTTTTTGGGACAATGCTCTATCGAATGATGATCATCACACTTCTATTTATTTACAACTCAATGATTACAACTCGATACTAAAACAAAGTATGACTCTATATGAAAGCCTTCGGCGATGTACCGGGATATGCAATGAATCACGAGTGACAAGTATGAAAGAATTATGAACAGTGGCTTTGCCACAAATACTATGTCAACTACATGATCATGCGAAGCAATATGACAATGATGGATATGTCATGATGAACTAGATGGTGGAAAGTTGCATGGCAATATATCTCGGAATCGCTATGGAAATGCCATAATAGGTAGGTATGGTGGCTGTTTTGAGGAAGGTATATGGTAGGTGTATGATACCGGCAAAAGTTGTGCGGTATTAGAGAGGCTAGCAAGGGTGGAAGGGTGGGAGTGCGTATAATCCATGGACTCAACATTAGTCATAAAGAACTCATATACTTATTGCAAAAATTTAGAAGTTATCAAAGCAAAGTATTACGCGCATGCTCCTAGGGGGATAGATTGGTAGGAAAAGACCATCACTCGTCCCCGACCGCCACTCATAAGGAAGACAATCAATAAATAAATCATGCTCCGACTTCATCACATAACGGTTCACCATACGTGCATGCTACGGGAATCACAAACTTCAACACAAGTATTCTTTAAATTCACAACTACTCAACTAGCATGACTTTAATATTATCACCTCCATATCTTAAAACAATTATCATGCTTCAATCTTTTCTTAGTATTCAACATACTCAAAAGAAAGTTTCACAAATCTTGAATACCAAGCATATTATTATTAGGAAAATTACCATGCTATTAAGAGACTCTCAAAATAATTTAAGTGAAGCATGAGAGATCAGTAGTTTCTTTAAAACGAATCCACCACCGTGCTATAAAAGATCTAAGTGAAGCACATAGAGCAAAATTATCTAGCTCAAAAGATATAAGTGTAGCCCATAGAGCAAAATTATCTAGCTCAAAAGATATAAGTGAAGCAGATAGAGTATACCTATCAAATTTTAATTCATGTATGGATCTCTAAAAAGGTGTGTACAGCAAAGATGATTGTGGCATACTGACAAACAAAGACACAAATAACACAAGACGCTCCAAGAAAAACACATATCATGTTGGTGAATAAAATATAGCTCCAAGTAAATTACAGATGGAATTGGACGATAGAGGGGATGCCTTCCGGGGAATCCCCAAGCTTTGACTTTTTGGTGTCCTTGGATTATCTTGGGGGTTCCATGGTCATCCCCAAGCTTAGGCTCTTTCCACTCCTTGTTCCATGATCCATCAAAAGAATTCACCCAAAACTTGAAAACTTCACAACACAAAACTCAAAATAGAAAACTCGTGAGCTCCGTTAGCGAAAGAAAACAAAAGACCACTTCAAGGTACTGTAATGAACTCATTCCTTATTTATATTGGTGTTAAAACTACTGTATTCCAACTTCTCTATGGATTATAAACTATTTTACTAGCCATAGATTCATCAAAATAAGCAAACAACACACGAAAAACAGAATCTGTCAAAAACAGAATAGTCTGTAGTAATCTGTAGCTAGCGCAAGATCTGGAACCCCAAAAATTCTAAAATAAATTGCTGGACGTGAGGAATTTATCTATTAATCATCTTCAAAAAGAATTAACTAAATATCACTCTTCAAATAAAAATGACAGCAGTTCTCGTGAGCGCTAAAGTTTCTGTTTTTTACAGCAAGTTCAACAAGACTTTCCCCAAGTCTTCCCAACGGTTCTACTTGGCACAAACACTAATTAAACACAAAAAACACAACCAAAACAGAGGCTAAATAATTTATTTATTACTAAACAGGAGAAAAAATGAAGGAATAAAAATAAAATTGGGTTTCCTCCCAACAAGCGCTATCGTTTAACGCCCCTAGCTAGGCATAACGAGCAAGAATAGATCTAAGTATTGCCATCTTTGGTAGGCAATCCATAAGTGGCTCTCATGATAGTTTCATATGGTAATTTTATTTTCTTTCTTGGAAAGTGTTCCATGCCCTTTTTTAATGGAAATTGAAATCTAATATTCCCTTCCTTCATATCAATAATCGCACCAACCGTTCTAAGGAAAGGTCTACCAAGAATAATAGGGCAAGAAGGATTGCAATCTATATCAAGAACATTGAAATCTACGAGCACATAATTCCTATTTGCAACAATAATAACATCATTAATTCTTCCCATAGGTTTCTTAATAGTGGAATCCGCAAGATGCAAGTTTAGAGAGCAATCATCAAAATTACGGAAATCTAGTAAATCACACAAAGTCTCGGGAATAGTAGAGACACTAGCACCCAAATCACACAAAGCATAAAACTCATGATCTTTAATTTTAGTTTTAATAGTTGGTTCCCACTCATCATAGACTTTTCTAGGGATAGAAACTTTCAACTCAAGTTTTTCTTCATAAGATTGCATCAAGGCATCAACAATATGTTCGGTGAAGGCTTTATTTCGACTATAAGCATGTGGAGAATTTAGCACGAATTGCAACAAGGAAATACAATCAATCAAAGAGCAATTTTCATAATTAAATTCCTTGAAATCCAATATAGTGGGTTTAGCAACATCTAGATTTTTATTTCTTTCAATCCCACTTTCATCAATTTCATCATTAAGATCTAAACACTCCGAATTTTTAGAATGCCTCCTAGGTAAAGGAAGATCATATTCAGTTTCATCAAGATTAATATTGCAAAATAAAGATTTAATTGGAGACACATCAATAACTTTTAGATCTTCATCTTGATTTTCATAGGAATTGGAAGAACACGCTTTAATAAAGACATCTTTGGAAGCACGCATCCTAGCAGTTCTTTCTTTACACTCATCAATTGAAATTCTCATGGCTTTTAGAGACTCATTAATATCATGCTTCGGTGGAATAGATCTAAGTTTCAAAGCATCAACATCAAGAGCAATTCTATCAACGTTCCTAGCCAAAACATCAATCTTAAGCAATTTTTCTTCAATCATAGCATTAAAATTCTTTTGCGAAGAAATAAATTCTTTAATATTAGATTCACAATCAGAGGGCATCTTATTATAATTTCCATAAGAGTTGTTGTAGGAATTCCCATAATTATTAGAATGATTACTAGGATATGGCCTAGGATTAAAATTCCCTCTATAAGCGTTGTTACCAAAATTATTCCTACCAAAAAAATTCACATCCATAGATTCATTGTTATTCTCAATCAAAGTAGACAAAGGCATATCATTAGGATCAGAAGAAACACTCTTAGTAGCAAATAATTTCATAAGTCCATCCATCTTTTCACTCAACACATTAATTTCTTCTATCGCATGCACTTTTTTATTAGAAGTTCTTTCAGTATGCCATTGAGAATAATTAACCATAATATTATCTAGGAGTTTAGTAGCATCTCCTAAAGTGATTTCCATAAAAGTGCCTCTCGCGGCCGAATCTAAAAGATTTCTAGAAGCAAAATTCAATCCGGCATAAAATTTTTGTATAATCATCCACAAATTCAATCCATGAGTAGGGCAATTACGTATCATTAATTTCATTCTCTCCCAAGCTTGTGCAACATGTTCACGATCAAATTGTTTAAAGTTCATTATATCGTTACTAAGAGAGATGATCTTAGCGGGAGGAAAATATTTAGAGATAAAAGCATCTTTGCATTTGTTCCATGAATCAATACTATTCTTAGGCAAAGACGAAAACCAAGCTTTAGCACGATCTCTAAGCGAGAAAGGAAATAGCTTCAATTTAACGACGTCATTATTGACATCTTTTTTCTTTTGCACATCACATAAATCAACGAAGCTATTCAGATGAGTAGCGACATCTTCTCTAGGAAGGCCGACGAATTGATATTTCATAACAAGATTCAACAAAGCAGTATTAATTTCACAAGATTCAGCATCGGTAAGAGGAGTAATTGGAGTGCTAAGGAAATCATTTTTATTGGTATTGGTGAAGTCACACAATTTGGTAGTATCTTGAGCCATCGCGACAAACAAGCAATCTAACACACGGGCAAACAAAAAGCAAGCGGACAAAAAGAGGCAAACAGAGAGGGAGGATAGAGAGAGAGGGCGAATAAAACGGCAAGGGTGAATTGGGGGGAGAGGAAAACGAGAGGCAAATGGAAAATAATGTAAAGAGAGAGATAGGGATTGTGATGGGTACTTGGTATATTGACTTTTTGCGTAGACTCCCCGGCAACAGCGCCACAAATTCTTCTTGCTACGTCTTGAGCTTGCGTTGGTTTTCCCCGAAGAGGGAGGGATGATGCAGCAGAGTAGTGTAAGTATTTCCCTCAGTTTTTGAGAACCAAGGTATCAATCCAGTAGGAGCCCATGCTCAAGTCCCTCATACCTGCACAAAGCGATAGCTACTCGCAACCAACGCGATTAGGGGTTGTCAATCCCTTCACGGTCACTTACGAGAGTGAGATCTGATAGATAGAATATTTTTGATATTTTTTGATATTAAGATGCAAAGTAAAAAGTAAAGGCAAAGTAAATAGCAAAACAATATAAAAGTGATGGAGATTGATATGATGAGAATAGACCCGGGGGCCGTAGGTTTCACTAGTGGCTTCTCTCAAGAGCATAAGTATTCTACGGTGGGTGAACAAATTACTGTTGAGCAATTGATAGAATTGTGCATAATCATGAGAATATCTAGGCATGATCATGTATATAGGCATCACGTCCGTGACAAGTAGATCGAAATGATTCTACATCTACTACTATTACTCCACTCATCGACCACTATCCAGCATGCATCTAGAGTATTAAGTTAAAAACAGAGTAACGCCTTAAGCAAGATGACATGATGTAGAGAGATAAATTCATGCAATATGAAATAAACCCCATCTTGTTATCCTCGATGGCAACGGTACAATACGTGCCTTGCTGCCCCTTCTGTCACTAGGAAAGGACACCGCAAGATCGAACCCAAAGCTAAGCACTTCTCCCATGGCAAGAACTACCAATCTAGTTGGCCAAACCAAATGGATAATTCAAAGAGACTTGCAAAGATAACCAATCATGCATAAAAGAATTCAGAGAAGATTCAAATATTATTCATAGATAGACTCGATCATAAACCCACAATTCATCGGTCTCAACAAACACACCACAAAAATAAGATTACATTGAATAGATCTCCACAAGAGAGGGGGAGAACTTTGTATTGAGATTCAAAGAGAGAGAAGAAGCCATCTAGCTACTAACTATGGACCCGAAGGTCTGAGGTAAACTACTCACACTTCATCGGAGGGGCTAGGATGATGTAGAAGACCTCCGTGATGACGGCCCTTTTCCGGCGGAGCTCCAGAACAGGCCCCAAGATGGGATCTCATGGATACAGAAAGTTGCGGCAGTGGAATTAGGTTTTTGGCTCCTGTTCTGATCGTTTGGGGATACGTGTGTATATATAGGAGGAAGGAGTACGTCGGTGGAGCACCGAGGAGCCCACGAGGCAGGGGGCGCGCCCTAGGGGGGCGCCCCCCACCCTCGTGACCACCTCTTTGATCCCTTGCAGTAGGGTCCAAGTCTCCTGGATGACGTTCGATGAGAAAATCACATTTCCGAAGATTTTATTCCGTTTGGACTCCGTTTGATATTTTGTTTATCCGAAACACTGAAATAGGCAAAAAACAGCAATTCTGGGCTGGGCCTCCGGTTAATAGTTTAGTCCCAAAAATAATATAAAAGTGGAAAATAAAGCCCAATATAGTCCAAAATAGTAGATAATATAGCATGGAGCAATCAAAAATTATAGATACGTTGGAGACGTATCACTGGTATATGTGTGGAGGAGGAGAGAGGCCTACCTCATGTATTAAGGAGATCGGTCTGCCTCATGTATTAAGGGAGATCGATCGGCATCCATGCATATGTGCAGAAGATGAATTAGGTTGGGAGACAGACAGAGCTAGAGTGTTGGAGGGGGTGGTAGTGGAGTTGCTTCTAACAAATGGTGGGATAGGCTTGCTAGACAAACGGAGGGCACGCCCGCAATATCAATAAGAGAGGAGATGGCTGCTTGTTGTCTGTGCACGTGCGTGTGAGAGACGGGTCAGGAGGCATGCATGAATGATGAGGGGGGACGATGTGGCTGTGGTATGAAGACGTAACTACATAGGAAGATCAATCGCCCTTTGTAAGAGAAAGGAGAGACATAACTTGTGAGGTACATCGATCGTTGGGGGGTAGTTAAAGTCGATCTAGGTATATGTTGGGAGATGGATCGGTATACATGCATGTGTGTGTTAGAAGCAAATGAGGCACGAGGAGAAGGAGAGAGAGAGAGGGATGCATGTAGGAGATGGTACGAGAGGCATACTATATCGACGGGGAGGAGTGTGCGAGTACGAGAACGATGAAAAGAGTGGTGGGAGTGAGGCATGGACGGTGACAAGAGAAGAGGGGAAGCTTGTGTTTGTGCTGGGCACACCTGGCTAGAGAGGCATATCGATCGATGTGTGCCATAAAGAAGGAGCTGGGGGGCCTACACACACCGTGGGTGAACGACCTAAAGTGAAAAGACGAATTTGCGCGATGGAGCTAGAGAATGCTGAGGGAGGGTGAGAGGGATGCGGGCGTGTGCATGCACAAGAGGAAGTTAGAGCTAGCTACAAAGATAAGAGGGTTGTGTGGGTGTAAAAGACGAATAGAGATCATATATACTTCATTATAAAAAGCGAATTCGGATATTTGACAAATTTATCATAGTGTTTCAAACTGACGGATGTGTGAATATATATAACGGTGATACACATGGTGTGGTTATGAACATGGTATACTACATTTAATATATTTTATCTCCACTCTTATAAAAAACGGAGTTGTTGACGATGGTGTGTCTGCCATCCTGCATTATAGGCCATCTGATTTATATCTGGCGGATAGCAAGGAAACTATGATGGTTGAAGTTGGCAACAATCATGATTGTAGATTCTTATTGAAATAGAGAAACGAATTCAAATTTAGTTCGAATTGCAGCGGTAGTATAGACATTTGGAATGCACTAAAATGTTGGTATGCGTAGGTTACATGCATTATATAGCAAGCGAAAAAATTTAATCGGACATAACATGGATTCATACTCCCTCCTTCCATCTATATAGGGCGTAATGAGATTTTTAAGACCGCCTTTGACTATTGACAAGATTAATAGTACATGACATTCACAATGTGAAAATTATATCATTGAAAGAACCTTTCATAGGCAAATTTAACGGTGTGCTTTGTGTAAGTTGCATGTCATATATCATTGCTCTAATATTTGGTCAAAGTAAGCATCGAAAAATGCATTAGGCCCTATATAGATGGAAGGAGGGAGTAGCTTTGAATAGCATTTCTATAGTAAAACGGGGCAAGACTCTCTATTTGTGTGGTGTGAATAGTTTTATTTTTTTCGTTTTTGTTTTTGGTTGAGGGAAGTGCGAATTGATTTGGTACGTACAAGTACAATATTACTACACGTTAGGCTTGTCCCTAAAATTCAACCCGCGTCTTGTTATATCCCGAAAATTCAGATATTGTGCTCCCAAAACTGGCGCCTTCACAACCCGCGCCTTGCTATCCCGAAATTACAACGCGCGCGAAAACTCCCTCCAGCTGCCAAATCCCGGCATGCGAAATCCCCCTTCTAACCCTGAGTCGAAAGGGCCGCTAGTTCAAATTGGTGGGGGGTACTTTTGTAACACACCCTACATTTTGGACAAGCGCGTTCCTAAGTCATGCTTCACCCCCTCCCATCGCCCCCTTTTCGCCATTCGAAATCCCAGGCCGCCATAACCTCTCCGCTCCAGCCGCGAAACCCCACCCTCTTCCGTCCGCCAAATCACTGCTGCCCAACTGGAGCCTCTTCCCCGACGATGTCATCCACTGCAACAGCTCGACGTCCCTCGTCCACCTCCCCGGATGAGGATCCGTCGTCCATCTCGCCGTCCCACCGGTTTAGCCGCCCCGTCCTCCACCTCCAAGGAGGTGCTCCGACGATTGCCTCGTCTATCGCGGCTGCTCCATCCCCACAGCGCCGCCTTAACCTGCTCCACCGGAACCGCAGCATCCTCACCGACTCCTCGGACGAAGCCGAGGCCTACTCGGCGCCACCAAAGAGGTTGTACACTCATCGCATCGCACCTTATCCTTAACTTGACCTCCCGACGCCGACGGTGCTCCATCCCCCACCCCCATGGAGCGGCTACCTTGAAGCCGGCGCCGTGGGCGACATCTCCACGGCGGCTCTCCCCCAGTGCGAGGCCCCTTCTGCGGCGGTGTCCATATTAGCCGGATCTGCTGCTGCTGCTCCAGCTCTCGCTCGATCGCTCGCTCGCCCAGCTGCTGCTGCTGCTCTCCCCCTCGCTCGTGCTGCTGCTCTGCTCCGATTAAGCCACACTTCAGTCGACTGAATCGACTTTTAGGTCAGTCGATTTTCAGGGGTTGGGGGGCTCGCCAGAGTTAAGGAAGAACCTCCCGCAGCGGGGACGGGGGCTCGCCGGAGAGGTACCCCACTATCTATATTAGGGTTCAGGGTGGGGGCGGGGGGCCTAGAGGGCTGGCCGGGGCGGTGGTGCGAGTTGTTTTGGGGCGGCAAGGCGGCGCTAGGGCCGGCGGTTCGGCCAGTGGTGGCTGGCAGCTCAGGGGGGTGCAGGTTGAAGATGAACTGCAGGCCCTCCCTAAACTACATGTCAAGTGCCTCTCTGCTACCATTGTGTTCAGTTTCGACAGTAGCATTTAGATTCCACAGTAAATTTCAGTTTCGACAGTTAAGTTCAGAGTCAACAGTTTTTACCTCATATATTGTAGTCGGGTAGTTTTTGGTGATGTTAATTTTACATCCATTTTACATCATCTATTGGAGATGCTATTAGAATCCCACTTGAGATTGACAATGTCTGTCTTGTGCTGCTTCAGCCTTGACGTCTTACGGCTCACCAGAGCTGCTCCAACGACAGAACGATCCATCACAACAGAGCAGTGCCCTGGACGCCGTCTACAGATTCCTCAGATCTTCCTCCACACCTCCGACAGCCACCTCTGCCTCAACTGCTTCAGCGACCAACCCAATGATGCTGAGGTCGACACAGCTACGGCAAAGAGGTTGTACAGTTGTTGCATCACTTACTACTATACATTCACGTCGATCCATTAGGGCTACTTTGGTTCAACGGAAAAACATTGATCCACTGGTTGTTACCATCACTCTAAATTTCTGCATGCTCTCCTTACATAATCTCACCATATTTTTTTCGTATGCATGTCAGATATTGTACACAGTCATGCTGAACATGTAGAGAAAAAGAGAAGAGTTTTGCGCGGCAATACAATGTCATGCAGACATCGGTCCATGGTGGGTTCAATGGCAAACCCTCCCCACCCCTCTCGAGATTGTAATCTAGAGGAAGATATTTGTTCTTAGGCGGATTCGGACGCTGCTGACCACTCCTATTTACCCCCCAAGGTGTTTGCTCCACCTTGGCATGATGATGTTAGTCATATCATGCAGATGTTACCTTGTAGTGCCTACTTTTGAAATCATATTTGTCATCTGCTTAGTTTAGACATGTTCTGTAATGCCACCTGTTTAGTTTCTATATCATATATGGGAATTATGCAGTCTCATGTCTTTTAGCCAGCCATAATCTATGTGAAATGTGCAATGCCATCCTGTTTAACGAGGCATCATATATTTGAATGATATCTTGCCCATCCTTTTCTTCATTACATTTCCATTTTTTGACAATGTTTGTACATTAAACTACTCTTCCTGTGAATTAGCCATTTGGGTGGGAGATGGAAAAATCTGGAGTGAAAACAAGGCCTTAAGAGCAGACAGTGCCACATGTCGAAGCAGATCTCTTGTTGGGTCCTGATAGCTCCTCAGAGATGGATTCAGAGACAGATGACCAGTCCTATTCCCCCACTGAGGTGTATGCTCTAACTTGGCACGGTTATACTGCTCATATCATGCATACGGTGTCTTGCATTCCATAGTTTAGACATCATATACACAATATTCAACACCATGTTCTTAGTTCGGACATCATATCAAATGCCCTCTGTTTAGCATATAAATCACATATGTGAATTAAATGATGCGATCCTGATTACTTAGATAACATGTAGGTCAATTATGTCATGCGATCCTGTTTAGTTATTCATCATACCTTTGAATTATGTTATGCTATGCTATCCAGTTTAGATAGACATCATATATGTGAAATTATGTCATGCTATCCGTTTTAGTTAAAAAATTTACATGTCAACTATTTCATGCCCTCTTTTTTCTACATTATCTATTGCGTCTGTCTCTCATACAATGTCTGTACATTCAACTATGTTTCCTGTTTATCAGCCATTTGAATTGGAGCGGGTGATGCCAGTATCTAGCGGACTAAAAACACGGTCTTCAAATAAAACAGTGCTACCTCTTGGTGGAGATAGCACCCCGGTTGTACATGCACAAGAACCAGCCCTACCACACATAACCCAAACTCTCGCAGATTGTACCCCTACTACGATGGACAGAGAACCAGCTTCACCCAATCTAACCACAACCCCAGCCGATAGTAACCCAGTTCCTGTTGACACAGCACCATCTCCACCACAGAGCTCCCAAACAAGATAAGTTAGTAAGGCAGCTCCAGTACCCAAAGGGCCAGTACTATCATGGCGAACCCCAACTCCACCAGTTAGTACGCCTATTCCTGTGGAGGAAGCACAACCAGCTAATCGTAGTTTAGCATCTATCGCATTTGATGTTGTTAAATAGTATGTCCGTATCTTCCCATCTTGGAAATATTATACTGAAGATGAAGGAAAATGCCAGTTGCAGGTGCTTGTCCAGGAGTTATGTGTAAGTAATGTTATTCATGGCAATTACTTTTCTTCGTCCCATACATCCTACCTCCATGATGGTTATAATACAGGAAATTTTCCCATTTTTCTCTATAGAGAAGGAACGATTTGGAAACTCAGGATGAGGTAACCTGTGCTAATACCTCTGCTATCTTTAAGAATTCTTGGTGGCAGTATCGGAATTACCTAAAGAAAACGTACTTCATCAGCAAAGAAACTCATCAAATTCCCTTACGTTCTCCTGAGACACATTTACTGGACGATGTCTGGAGCGCCTTGTTCTGTACTGGTCCTGATCCAAGAATGTGGTAAGGTCTATGAGCTCATTTTCTATTTTTAAGTATTATATTCTTGCATCTTACTGTACTCTGTTCATGTAGAACAAGTGCCTAAACCTGAAGAACAACTGTTCTAATTTAAGATTCAATTCCTACCATAGGACATCGATATATGTTTGTTTGATGCTTTTATTATGTACCAGTACTTGGCAATAGAAGACTTGGTAGTTTAATCCTGTCCACCTTACTAATGAACTGGTTCACCAAAATGAGTTTCATATACTAGTACATGCTAAACTTGTTATGTGTGTGCTTGTTTCTTCTTTTAGAATGCTGACAGAATATTGGGGAAGAGTGCCTTATTAAGCAACGGTAAAGGAAGTAATGCAGACAAGGTTCAGGATAGTGACACATCCTGTCTTGTTTTAGTGTTGGAGTTACTGGCCACTACCGCTTGCACAAGCTATTCAAACTCACTGTCTCAATCAGTTCGGTTTCTTGAGTCTCAACTACAAGCTGAAAGACATCGATCAGCTGTGCTGCGACAAGAAGCGGAAGGACTGCGGAAGTCCCTGGAGCATTCAGATGCATACTTTCTGGTGTAACAGCAAGTGTTGGAGGATTTAGCGCCAAACAGGACAAAGCTAATCAGCTTGCTAAGCTTATTTCCAGCATGGTGGATACCCATGATAACATTTCTTGAGCTCCTCTAAAGTTGTTTCAGTTATGCTCTTGTTTTGCTGCCGCATTTGTTTGCACTGGTGGCCAATTTTGACGGCCAGTGTATATGATATGCTGCTTTGTTCCCTATATTTGCACTGGTGGCGAACTTTGATGCCCAGTGGATGTAATATGTGTAATAGCCGTGATAGCCTAGCATTAGTTGCTTGCTTATTTATTTCCTTGTTGTCTTGTTTATTTGTTTGCTTGTAGTCATTGCAGTTCTTTTTTCGTGGTTAACTAGTGGCTGCAATAACCTATTTTTTAAAACTAGGCCACAATAACCATGGGCTAATATTTACTGTAGTGACACCGGGCCATAGAAACAATGGGCCTTCTACGGGTCGTATCATAAATGGGCCTTATACGGGCCGTATGATCGATTGGCCAAACATGGGCCAATAACAGGCCGCATTATGGTCGTAAACGGGCTAGAGGTGGAATCGTCTGTTCATGGGCCGACCGTAATGGGCCATCGTTAATAGGCCGTATTTGATGACGCTATGAAAACGGCCCAAAATATTAACGGACCACAAACGGGCCGACTGTAACCACGGGCTGTATTTGGCCCACAAGCAGAAAATGACAGTAACGGGCCGTAAGTAAACGAATGCTGGAAATGAGCCCAAGAATAAATGGGCTCTAAGAAGGCCAAAAGATAACATGGAATGGAAATGGCCCAACGGAATAACGGGCCGTTAATGGGTATAAAGTGATACATTGTTCATTACGGGCCAGTTTCACCACGGGCCGTTAATGGGTGTAAAGTGATACACTGTTCATTACGGGCCAGTTTCACCACGGGCCGTTATTAGGCCAAGAGTTACATAGGGCGTCATATGGGCCGAAAGATGTCATGGGCCATACATGGGCCAGAAGTGAAAATGGGCTGGAATCATATTGGATGGCGCAGATGACGCTACTGGGCCTAATTCGGATAGGGCGTAATGGGCCTTGGGTTAGCGGGCTATAAATGGGCTATATGCGAATAGGCCGTTAACAAGCTTTACATGGGCCGGCCCGCCACCTTTTGACCAAGTCAAACGGGTCGGCCTTTTCACAGGAATGGGCCTCTGTTGGGCCGTGCCACGTGTCGACATATCATAGGCGCCTATCTGACCCACTGACGAGCTGAAACGTGTTTCGTCCGGGCAGTCAGAATTTTACACATGGAAATTTCCCATTGGTCGGGGTTGTTAACGGGTTATCAGATCCAAAACCCGACCCGATAGCTTAACGGCGTTCCGTTACGGTGGATGCCATGTGTCGGTCACCATTGACGAAAGCACTTCTGTGACGCGCGATTTATCATCATGGAAGTGGACACTTCTATGATGATAATTTTGGTAATGTCATGGAACACTTCTACGATAGCACAGGTATGACTATCTTGATTCTGTCATAAATTTGTCATGGATGTACATGCATGACAAAAAACGTGACCTACTGTGACAAACACGTATCATCACGGAAGTGTATTTTTTTGTAGTGTTACCCAGGTTCGGGCCCTCTCGATGGAGGTAATACCCTACTTCCTGCTTGATTGATCTTGATGATATGAGTATTACAAGAGTTGATCTACCACAAGATCGGAGAGGCTAAACCCTAGAAGCTAGCCTATGGTATGATTGTTATTGTCCTACGGACTAAAACGCTCCGGGTTAGATAGACACCGGAGGGGCTAGGGTTACACAGAGTCCGTTACAAGGTAGGAAATATACATATCCGAATTTCCAAGCTTGCCTTCCACACAAAGGAGAGTCCCATCCAGACACGGGACGAAGTCTTCAATCTTGTATCTTCATAGTCCAACAGTCCGGCCAAAGTATATAGTCTGGCTGTCCAAGGACCCCCTAATCCAGGACTCCCTCAGTCGGCGCTGGAGACGGTGCAGCTTTTGGTTGCTTTGGTGCCCTCTCAGTCGGCACTAGAGAAGGCGTCCGAGGGCGCTTAGACGATTGTCCAGTCAGTGCGGTCACTTTGTCGGGGATGCTTGCCGGGTCATGGGCGTGCTTGGATCGTTTTTCCATGGGGAGGTGAGTCGACCTCTTCTTCATCACTCGGGTCGTCACTCTCCTCGTCCTCCTCTTCATCAGAGCGCCACTCGCCGCTCTCACCTCCGCTCGCCTCCCCCTCCGGATCCTACTCTTGCTCCCCGTTGGGCATCGAATACATCTCAATAAGGGCCTGAAAGATGACAAGCGAAGCAAAAATCAGTCGGTTGTCAACAAGCGATTACATGATGAATCAAGAGAACACTCGGCAACCCAGAGTCGGACCTTGTCTGGTTGGCGCGAATTGTCGAATGGAGGGACTCTCCTGGACCCCCTGGGGTTATCCTTGTTGCCAGTGATGCTTTTCAGCCACTTCTCCACTGTTTCCTCGTCAACCTCCTCTGGGTGGATCCGAGTGGAATCCTCAATACCCGAGTACATCCACATCAGATGGTCACGGGCTTGGAGTGGCTGGATGCGTCATTTAAGGAAGACCTCCAACAGATCCATACCGGTCACATCATCCTGGACGAGCTGGAGCACCCGCTCGACCAACACCTTCACCTGCGCTTTCTCCTCTGGGATCACTTTCAAAGCGGAGGGCTTCTCGACCCGAGCAATGGAGAAAGCAGGAAGTCTGGTCGACTGACCTGGAGTCGGCTGGCCTTTGCAATAAAACCAGGTCGACTGCCATCCTCGGACCGACTCAGGAAGGATCATGGTTGGGAAAGTGCTTTTACCTCTCATTTGAATCCCAAGACCCCCGCACATCTGAATCACGTGCCCCCTCTCGTCACTTGGGTTGGCCTTCTTGACCGACTGGGAACGACACATGAAAATATACTTGAAAAGACCCTAGTGTGGCCTACAACCTAAGAAGTTCTCGCACATGGACACGTATGCAGTGAGATATACGATGGTGTTGGGAGTAAAGTGGTGGAGTTGTGCTCCAAAGAAGTTTAGGAATCTCCGGAAAAAAAGATGGGGAGGTAAAGAAAATCCACGATCAGCATGGGTGGCGAGGAGAACGCACTCACCCTCTCGCGGATGCGGTTCGGTCTCGCCTTCCGAGAGCCGCGCCGATTCATGGGGAATCAGCCCCCCCCTCGACCAGATCATCGATGTCGTCCTAACTAATCATCGACCGAATCCAGTCGCCCTGGATCCAGCCGCGTGACAGGCCAGACCTTGACAAAGATCCGCCCCGGCTGGACTTCTTCCCCTTCGCCTTTGTCGTCACCTTCTTCGCGCGCTCTAGAGCCACTGTCTTCTCCTTCCCCATGGCCGCGGGCGAAACTCTAACAAAGGAGCGACGCCGGGAGTAGAGGTGGATGTGGTGGAGAGAGCGGAGGAGAAAGAAGGAGAATGGGAACACACTGTGCAGAAAGCCCCAATCTGGCACCTTATATGAGGCCGCTTCCGAGTGGCTGACCTATGGGTCCGGACGATCCTATCAAATCCCGCAACAGTCGCGCGCGAGGTACGTGGTGAAAAAGGTGGCGTGGTGATCGAGGCGGCCTTGCCTAATCCCATCCAATTACTGCGGCCTCCTTCATCCCACGCCCTTCCCCAAAATACGAATCCCACGATATCCGCAAGCAGTAGGGCAACCTGTCAGACGAAAGATTTTTTCCATATCAGTACTCAAAGCATCATAGTGAAAGTTCACTCGGCAGAATCAAGAATGGGTCAAGGCAACTGAAAAAGAATTTGAAGTCATCATGATGGTTCATTTGGTCCCAATAAGACGCTTCCGAAGCGCGAAAATTGAATTGGAGGTGTTCTCAACTCCTTCTCCACTCAAGCCCTGAACCATTCGGGGGCTAATGATGAAGCTATGTACCTAGGGTAGGGTCATAGGCCGGACCTAGACACCCTCCCCTAGGACGCCATCTTAAAACCAGAAGCATTGAAGGGATAGCATCATCCACTCGACCACAAGTCATTCCACTCGGAAGGTTCAAGATCACTCGACCGCAATAATTATCACTCGACGGCAGAAGACCTAAAGTCACTCTGCACGGCAAAGGTCGGACGTTTACTTCATAGACTTAATAGGAATTTATGTCACTTAATTACTAGCGTTACCAGTAATGCCTCCTTCTTAATGTACTTTAAACCCTTACTAACATGGGCTGGCTGGGGTCCTGGCGCACTCTATATAAGCCACCCCCCTCCACTGGCACAAGGGTTCGCACCCTCTGTAAACACACACTTACATAATCCATTCGACCGCCTCAGGGCACCGAGACGTAGGTCTATTACTTCCTCCGCGAAGGGCCTGAACTCGTAACACTCGTGTGTACAACTTCGCCATAGCTAGGATCTTACCTCCTCATACCTACCCCCCATTCTAGTGTTAGTCTTAGATCCACGACATGAGGGACTTGCGTGTAGTCTCCTACTAGATTGATACCTTGGTTCTCAAAAACTGAGGGAAATACTTATGCTACTTTGCTACATCACCCTTTCCTCTTCAAGGGAAAACCAACGCAGTGCTCGATAGGTAGCAAGAAGGATTTCTGGCGCCGTTGCTCGGGAGATCTACGCACAAGTCAAGACATACCAAGTACCCATCACAAACTCTTATCCCTCGCATTACATTATTTGCCATTTGCCTCTCGTTTTCCTCTCCCCCACTTCACCTTTGCCTTTGCCTTTTCTTCGCCCTCTTCCCGTATGTCTTTTTGTTTGTGTTTCCACGTGCCTTCTATTTGCTTGCATCTTTTCTCGCTAAAAATCTATTGATATGGATCCACTTAAAGTGTTCTACTTGGATCATCTTCAGTCCTTATGCGCTCGTGCTGAAACCCCAACTAGCCTAGTTGATGGGATATCTTTAGATGAGCATGCTCATTTTGTGTGTCACCGTTTGTCTGAAAAAGGGAAACTCTTATGGGATCAAATAACCAGATTGTTGTGTTATGCTTGGAATCTTTGTGAAATTTTTGATTTTACTTGTTGCTCAAAGAACCCTAAAAATCACCTTCCCTACCTATGTGAGTTTAATGAAAATGAAATCTTATCTTCTTATGCAAAGGGTGTTTATAGTTACTACGATATCGAACAAATTGAAGAATTTGTTGCTTTTAAGGGTGCTTATGAAGTTGCTTATTTGATTGAAAAGTATGATATTACTCTCTATGAATCTGAAAATCTTGACATACTTAAATATTGCTATGAAAACTATGCTCATAATGTCTATGTCAAAGAATTTATTGAAAGAATGACCGTTGCTTTGGAAGAAAATAGTGATATGCATGAATCATTAGATAATTATTATTCTGATGATTTGATTAAAATATCCCTTGATGAACATGATGCTTGCTATTCTTGTGGCCATGATGCCAATATTTATGAAGATGAATTTGCTATAGTTCTTTATGTTAAACATGAGATCGTTGCTATTGTACCCATACTTGATAGTTCGTTTGATGAAAAACATGATTGCAATGTTGTTATTATAAATTCTATTAATGTCAATTGTGCTAATAATATGCAAAACCCTAATCTTGGGGATGCTACTTGTTGCAATGATCATGATTGGGGTGATTCTTCTTATGATCTTAAAAAATATTTAAGCCCCATGATGAATATGAGATTGATAATAGTGTTTGCAATATTATTGAAAGTGGGTTTCGAAGAGTGTCAACTTTAGATCCCACATATTTGGATAATGTTCAATCTTATGAAATTTTTGATAAAATTGGGTTTGGAGAGGTCATGACTTTAGTTAATTTTAATCCCACTATTTTGGAAGAGTGTCAACTTTGCATACATGTGGATCGTGTTAAGAATACGTTTTGTGATAGCTATATTGTAGAATTTGATTATGATCCTACATGTAATTATTATGAGAGAGGAAAATATGGTTGTATAAATTTTCATGTTACTAAAACACCTCTCGTTATGTTGAGATTGCTATTGTTTCTTCCCGCTTCCTTGCATATGCTAGTTTTTGCTTGCTATGATAATTTGTTTGCCTATAACATGCCTATTCATAGGAAGTATGCTAGACTTAGATGTGTTTGTCACGTGTTTCATGATGCTCTCTTTGCGCTTCAATTCTTGTCTTTCATGTAAGCATCATTGAAATTATCAATGCCTGGCTAGGGGCGTTAAACGATAGCGCTTGTTGGGAGGCAACCCAATTTTATTTTTGTTCCTTGATTTTTGGTTCTGTTTAGTAATAAATAATTCATCTAGCCTCTTTTTATATGTGGTTTTATGCTTTTAATTAGTGTTTGTGCCAAGTAGAACCTTTGGGAAGACTTGGGGAAAGTCTTTGCGATCTTGCTGTAAAAAAACAGAAACTTTAGTGCTCACGAGATTTCTGCCATTCATTACTGGAGAGTGTGGTTAGCTTGATTCTTTTTTCAGATGATTAATAGATAAATTCCTCACGTCCAGAAATTTCTTTTAGAATTTTTGGGGTTACAGAAGTATTCGAAACCTACATATTACTACAGACTGTTCTTTTTTGACAGATTCTGTTTTTCGTGTGTTGTTTGCTTATTTTGATGAATCTATGGCTAGTATCGGAGGTTATGAACCATAGAGAAGTTTGAATACAGTAGGTTTAACACAAAAATAAATAAATAATGAGTTCATTACAGTAACTTAAGTGGTGGTT
This sequence comes from Triticum urartu, assembly GCF_056163025.1. Taxonomy (NCBI): domain Eukaryota; kingdom Viridiplantae; phylum Streptophyta; class Magnoliopsida; order Poales; family Poaceae; genus Triticum; species Triticum urartu. The sequence goes on from NC_141875.1 coordinate 416,417,565, forward strand.
TGTTTTCTTACACTAACGGAGCTCACGAGATTTTCTGTTTAAGTTTTGTGTTGTGAAGTTTTCAAGTTTTGGGTAAAGATTTGATGGATTATGGAATAAAGAGTGGCAAGAGCCTAAGCTTGGGGATGCCCAAGGCACCCCAAGGTAAAATTCAATGACAACCAAAATCCTAAGCATGGGGATGCCCCGGAAGGCATCCTCTCTTTCGTCTTCTTCTATCGGTAACTGTACTTGAGGCTATATTTTTATTCACCACATGATATGTGTTTTGCTTGGGGCGTCTTGTATGATTTGAGTCTTTGATTTTTATCTTACCACAATCATCCTTAGTGTACACACCTTTTGGGAGAGACACACATGAATTGGAATTTATTAGAATACTCTATGTGCTTCACTTATATCTTTTGAGCTAAATAATTTTGCTCTAGTGCTTCACTTATATCTTTTAGAGCACGGTGGTGGTTTTATTTTATAGAAATTATTGATCTCTCATGCTTCACTTATATTAATTTGAGAATACTTTAGAACAGCATGGTAATTTTCTTTGGTTATAAAATTAATCCTAATATGATAGGCATCCAAGATGGGTATAATAAAAACTATCATAAAAAGTGCATTGAATACTATGAGAAGTTTGATACTTGATGATTGTTTTGAGATATGAAGATGGTGATATTAGAGTCATGCTAGTTGAGTAGTTGTGAATTTGAGAAATACTTGTTCTAAAGTTTGTGATTCCCATAGCATGCATGTATGGTGAACCGTTATGTGATGAAGTCGGAGCATGATTTATTTATTTATTGTCTTCCTTATGAGTGGCGGTCGGGGACACGCGATGGTATTTTCCTACCAATCTATTCCCCTAGGAGCATGTACAGGCTAAGTATGTGAGTTCTTTGTGACTAATGTTGAGTCCATGGATTATACGCACTCTCACCCTTCCACCATTGCTAGCCTCTCTAGTACCGCGCAACTTTCGCCGGTACCATAAACCCACCATATACCTTCCTCAAAACAGCCACCATACCTACCTATTATGGCATTACCATAGCCATTCCGAGGTATATTGCCATGCAACTTTCCACCGTTCCATTTGTTATGACACGCTTCATCATCGTCATATTGCTTTGCATGATCATGTAGTTGACATCGTATTTGTGGCAAAGCCACCGATCATAATTCTTTCATACATGTCACTCATGAGTCATTGCACATCCGGTACACCGCCGGAGGCATTCACATAGAGTCATATTTTGTTCTATGAATTGAGTTTTAATTTTTGAGTTCTAAGTAAATAAAGTGTGATGATCATCATTATTAGAGCATTGCCCCATGTGAGGAAAGGATGATGGAGACTATGATTCCCCCACAAGTCGGGATGAGACTTCGGACAAAAGATAAAAAAAATAGGAAGAAAAAAAGAGGCCATAAAAAAAGAGAAGAGGCCCAAATAAAAAAATGAATGAAAAATGAGAGAAAAGGAGAGAAGGGACAATGTTACTATCCTTTTACCACACATGTGCTTCAAAGTAGCACCATGATCTTCATGATAGAGAGTCTCCTATGTTATCACTTTGATATACTAGTGGGAATTTTACATTATAGAACTTGGATTCTATATTCCAATGATGGGCTTCCTCAAAATGCCCTAGGTCTTCGTGAGCGGGCAAGTTGGATGCACACCCACTTAGTTTCTTTTTGAGCTTTCATACACTTATAGCTCTAGTGCATCTGTTGCATGGCAATCCCTACTCACTCACATTGATATCTATTGATGGGCATCTCCATAGCCCGTTGATACGCCTAGTTGATGTGAGACTATCTTCTCCTTTTTGTCTTCTCCACAACCACCATTCTATTCCACCTATAGTGCGATGTCCATGGCTCACGCTCATGTATTGCGTGAAGATTGAAAAAGTTTCAGAACATTAAAGTATGAAACAATTGCTTAGCCTGTCAACGGGGTTGGGCATGATTTAAATATTTTGTGTGGTGAAGATGGAGCATAGCCAGACTATATGATTTTGTAGGGATAGATTTCTTTGGCCATGTTATTTTGAGAAGACATAATTGCTTTGTTAGTATGCTCAAAGTATTATTATTTTTATGTCAATGTTAAACTTTTGTCTTGAATCTTTCGGATCTGAACATTCATGTCACAATAAAGAAAATTACATTGAGAATTATGCTAGGTAGAATTCCACATCAAAAATTATGTTTTTTATCATTTACCTACTCGAGGACGAGCAGGAATTAAGCTTGGGGATGCTTGATACGTCTCCAATGTATCTATAATTTTCGATTGTTCCATGCTATTATATTATCTGTTTTGGATGTGATGCGGAGCATTCCAAGGCCATCCCCATGGACCCAACTACATCTCCTACGACACCTCTTGGACCCATGACACGAGCACGTGCAAGAGCTCTTGAAACTGAGGTGACATCTCTCCTCTCACATTTCCACTTCGATGCACATGAGACATGGCTACTACCTCATACGGCCACTTTGTGCATACTCAGGTATCATGGAGAAGCTAAGGAGCAAGGAGAAGAAGAAGAGGAAGATGGACATGAAGACGGAGACGAAGAAGAAGAGCTGCTCAAAGTCTCCAGGCTCCGGACGACCGACGAATCCCGGACGTCCGACGACCTCCAGGCTCCGGACGTCCGGCCTCCTCCGGACGACCGACACTTCCACACCCGAGCCAAAACAGACGGACATCCGACGCCCCGCGGACGACCGACAGCCGGACGTCCGACCCCGACCGGACGACCGACCGTAGACCACCCGAGCCGAATCTACGATTTCCGACAGGCACCGGACGTCCGAACCCTCGCGAGCCTCCGGACGACCGGTGACCTCTGGACGTCCGACGCCTATGCGCTATTTCGTGTTGGGCCGCAACCCATGTACCCCTTCGCCCCCCTCTTTTGCACTAAGACTATATATAGACCTCCTATTCGTTCTAGCTTTGGTTAGCAAAGGATTAGCTCATATTTTGTGTGAGAGCTTTGCTCATCCACTTGGTTACCTTCTCCTCAGAGATTCGAGCCTCCTACGGAGAAGATCCCCCAAGCGGATTCAAGACCCCTGTTTAGGGAAGAACATCAAGACCTCCTCACGGAGAAGACCGTTACCCTTGTATCGTCCTTAGTTGATCGTGTACCGTGTGAACCCTATGTATTCGAGGATCTAGCCCATGTGTGACTTTCTTGTGTTGGTTTAGTGATTCTCTTGTGTTTCCCTCATGTTTTCCCTCTTTTCCCCCTCATGTTATTCGTGTTTATCGCGGGATCCGCTCCTTTCGTGAAAGATCGTACGATTAGGGTCATACCCTACATCATCTTGGTATCATGAGCCACGTTGATCACGATTTCGGAGCCTCCCCTTGTTGTTTTCTAGCCTTGTTTTGTTGTTTTTCGTCCTAATTTGAAAAATTCCCTGTCGGATTTTGGGTTCCGGCAGACCCTTGAGGTTCGAACACTGGGGTGCGTGCGGAGATTTCGCCTCCTACCTACCTGCGCCCCTCCGCCATGCTAGGATCTAAAGCTAAGGAAAGAACAACACGAGAGACACAGGGTTTATACTGGTCGGGCCACCGTTGTGGTGTAATACCCTACTCCAGTGTGTGGTGTGGTGGATTGCCTCTTGGGCTGATGTTGATGAACAATACAAGGAAGGACAACCTCGCGAGGGTCTGTTCTTGGCTGGGGGGATGAACTGCTCGGAGGAGTTCAGTCACCTTTCTCTCTCTCTCTCTCTCTCTCTCTACTTCCAACCAACCGACGTCGAACCTCCTGCTATGTGGGTGGTTGGTCCTATTTATAGAGGCCCTGGTCCTCTTCCCAAGTATCGAGCGGGAAGGGAGCCAACAATGGCAGTCTAATTTGAAGGGGGACAACAAGTATCAGCTATCCTGACAAAAGTAGTCTTCGCCTGCGCAAAGCTCTGGTGGTGACGCCGTCTTGGGCTCCACGGTGACCTCCGTCTCGTAGTCCTCCTGGTCTTGGTCTCGTTGCACCGAAATGGCAACCTTTGCCTGATGCCTCGGTACTCCGCGGCTGCGCTTGCCCCCTTTGCACCAAAGACGAAAGGAGGACGCTGCGCGGGCTGGCACCCGCCTGGCGCCTTGAGTCGTCATGGCTTGTGTCACGGGCACCTTGTGAGGTACCCCGCCTTGATCTCTCTGCCTCCTCGTGAGGCAGCCTGACGAGGCCGTGCCTGAGGAAGCTCCGCGTCGTCCGCCCTGCGAGGCTTGGCCCCTCGCGAGGGTCTTGGGTTTGTGTTGGTGAAGACGGGCCGTGCTGGGCTCCCCTTTGAGCCACGCCGCAGGCAGGCAAGTCTGGGGACCCCCGTTCCCAGAACGCCGATAGTAGCCCCCGGGCCCAAGGCGCGCCCGGACTTGGCCGCGCAGGGAGGTGGAAGGGCAAGAGCGAAGCGCCATGGGCCCTAACAGCCTGCGGCCTTGGGTGCCGCGTGGTGGTTGATTGGACGTGGGCGGCACTGTTCCCCCACGCCCTCCTTTCGGTCTTTGCCTTTGATTGCGCAGCTATGGTGGGCATCCGTCCTTCGGTTGCCTTGCTGCGCCACTTCTTCTTGTTGCATCTTGTCGACCTGACCCAATGTTGGGGTTGCGTGAGCTTCGTTGCCGCGCCTGAGACGGCAGCCTCTGGGATTGACTTCAAGCTCCCCCTGCCCGTGGTTGGTTTCCACGAGCGGTGGCTGCATGTGGACGCTGGGGTGCCTAGCCCCCTGCTATTGGAGCCGACCTCACCTGCCATCCCCAATTCGGGCTGGGGCCAAGAGACGCTTGAGAGCCCCTGGCTCGTCTTCGTCTGGCGCCGCTTCGCGCTCTTGAGGTCGCTTGGCGTGACAGCGCCCAAGGTGGTGAAGGAGTTCCTGCTATGCCGCGTTGCTCCTCTTCAACGCCACTCTCGCAGGATGTGGGCCTTCCGTGGGCGCGAGGATCGTACGAGGCTCCAGGAAGAGGACCTGACTCCTGAGGTGCTGAGGACGGCGCTCTTGACCCTGGCTGGGGACCCCAACCCCGGCAACGTCCGGCAGGGAGGGGCCTTGTTGTACCTCTGCCAGAGCAGGGGCGACTTTGTGAAGCAGATGCCTATCTTTGATGAGTGGGGGCCGCGCCCCGCCGGCCTTCAGGGGCCTCGCGAGAACCCAGTGGTGGTGACTGCCCTTCCAGTCGGCCAAGGCGACTCATCCTCGAGTGGCGGAGCAGGGAGGCACGAGGCGCCAGAGGCCGAGGGGGCTCCCGGCGCGGTGACAGCGCCAGGCGAGGCTCATGAGGAAGCAACTCTTGGGGCCCATGCCACTGAGGCTGAGGGTGGCGAGCAGCTGCCCTCAGTGCCTGCGACTGGGGCCCCTGAGGCTCCAGCTGCGTCTCTTGGGGAGGCGATTGGCAGCGCACATCAGGCAGGTGCCCCTGCCGCAGATCGCCTTGTCGCTCCGTCTTCGTCGAAGGTTGATCCATGCGCCCAACTCTTGGGCCGCTTCCGCGTGAACTTCGAGGCTCTCCAGAAGAGAAGGGAGGCCCTGGGCGACGATTACCCTTGTCGCCTGCTGAAGCGTAGGAAGTACTTCGCCACTGATGAGTAAGCCTTCTCCTTTCCTGGCTCCCGATCCTTCTGTTACTTGTACTGACCCTTGCTCCGCAGGCCCCTTCCAGCCGAGCTTGCGGAGACGGCTGAGGAGCCGTCCCCCTTGGCTTTTCCCCCTCCACCGTCCTCGAGCGCTCCGAGCAGTGGAGCCCTTGTGGTGAGGGCAACTGACGAGGCGAACCACCCCGAGGCGTATCGCAGCCCCGCGCACCTCGCGATCCTCCTTCGTGGGCCTTCTCGTGGCATAGCCAGCCTGCCATGGGCTTCTCGCCTGGTCGTGAACTGCGATTGGCTGAAGCGCTTCCTACGCTCCTCTCCTGAGGACGGGCTGGCCCCATGCCGGGCTTCTGACGCGCCGTGCCCGGCCGTCGCGAGGGTGCCAGCCCCCAGCCCGGAGGGGGAGTGCTGACTCACGGCCCCCGGCGCTTACTTGGGGCGGATGATGGTGTGGAAGACATGCTCGAGCGCGCTCGGGAGCGTCGCGCTCTCCGCCAAGGATTCCTTCGAAGGGCGACTGACGCAGTGAGCCTGCTTGGTGAGGAGCTTGCTGATGAAGACGCGCGCCTTGAGGCCGAGGATCTGCGCCTGGCTGCAGAGAGGCGCGAGCTGGAGGGCGCCATCGCCCTTGCGCACCGCCAGCGTGATCTTGATGAAGCAGAGGCCAAGGCGTCGTTGGTGGCCTCTCGGGAGGCCCGATCTTTGGCCGCTGAGGAGGCTCGGGAAGCTGACCGGCGGCGAACGGCGGCGGAGGAGCGGGCTCGGGAGCTCCTGGCCTGGTGCCACTCGCTGGAGGAGCAGGTGGAGCTGCGCGAGGCAGCCCTTGCGTCGATGAAGGTGGCCTCCGGCGACTCAGCAGAGCTCCAAAAGCGTGAGGAGGTGCTGACGCTGGAAGCCGCCGAACGTACCCGTGAGTACGAGCGTCTGGAGACGAGGGAGCGCTTGGTGACACAGGCGGAGGATGATGTTGCCGCACGGGAAGCCCGCATCCTGGAGGAGGTCGGACGTCGAGTGGCGATGGCGCGCTTGAACCTTGAGCACGAGTTTGAAGAGAAGCTGGGGCTGATCCGGGCTGAAGCTGAAGGCAAGACTGCCGCCTTGAGGGCCAAGCTGGAGGAGGCGGCGCGGCGGGCCGATGCTTCCCGGGCCGCCCTTGAGGTAGCGCAAGGTGAGTTAACCACCTCCCAGGCTGAGGTGCTCCTTCTTCGCCAGCGGGTGGAGGAGGCTGAGGCCGTCGCGCACCAGAATGCAGACGAGATACGTCAGCGGCGGATCTTGGAGCATGAGCACGGCCCCATGCTCACCACTCTCCGGGAGAGAGCCAGCGCGGCCTTGGGCAACATCTGCGAGGAGGCCGTCGGCGAGCCGCACGCAGTCAACTACGCGGGCAATCTTCAGTTCTTCACTGATGTGGTGATGCAGCTGGAGGCGCGGTCGACCAGGTCTGACAGGTTGGTGGAGGAGAGGAGCCGCGCCCTTCTCAGGCGCGCCTTTTCCCGCGTCTTCAGTCACCTCCGGAACATGGATCCCCATTTTGATTTTGATGCCGCCATCGCCCCAGTCCCCCAGGCTGTCCAAGGCGACCTGGCGCACTGGGTGGAGGACAATGTGGACGGTCTTATCAGGGCCTTCGCCTCAGACAACGATGATGCGATCGTGGCGGCCGACGAGGGCGGTGCGATGGGCGGCCCTGACGCCGCTGGCGGACGCGGACAGCGATGGCAAGTTCAGCGACGCCAGGAACGGCTCAGGTGGTGCTCCTGAGGGCGCATTGGGGGATTTGTCCGACTGATTGTGCATCGTTCCTGCTTCCTTACCCTGCATGAATAGAACTCAGGTTTTGGCCTGATAGCTGTGAGAGCATTTTGGAGGGGGAGCCCCTCATGTAAAACTTGTGTTCATCGTATTAGCAGACGCTACACTACCCTTGCGCCGGCGCCAAGTGGTTGGCCCAAGCGACGCGCTAGTCGGCTAGTTTACCTTTGTTCCGTGCCGGCCCTGAGGCAGCCCGCGGGGGGTTGTGGTGTCTCGAGTGTCCCCTGATTGAATCCGTAGAATCTGAAGTAAAACGCCCTCCTGAGAGGACGCGGCGGCGGCAGTCTGGGCTGCGCGCAAGCTAGGCCTGACCCGGCTCGCGAGGGGCTCGCGAGGGGAGGCGGCTGAGGCGAAGCGATAACCAAAATGCGAGAAATTGCTCGAACGAGACTAAGCACCCCTTCCCTGAACACACGCAAATCTCAAATTCGAATCCAACTTGAATCCAGCGGGGGAAAGCGAGAACCAAGGGGAAGAGCAACGAAAGCAAACAAAAGGCCGCGTCCGGCACCTAGTCTAGTCTTGGACGTCTTCTCACCAGCGCGGAGCTAAGTGCTGCCACTGTGCGTGGGAGGGAGCCCCAGGGCCTGAGGCCGGCACCCCTGAGACTCCGGGGCGTGTACAGCCCCACTCATTATTACGTGAGAGTGTCACGGGGCGGCGAGCTTCACAGGCACTGGGCCTTCTTCACAGGTACTGGCCTTGCTTCATATCGCCAGATGAGGGCCCCGCCTTGCGCCACACTCTAGTGCCATCAACGACGACCGGAAACCAGGACGCCGCCGATGGGGTAGAGCGGTCGCCAGCGGTTCGCCCGACGACCACGGGTCCTCCGCTGGGGGCAGGCCCTGGGGCACCTCCCCAGCGGAGGTCCTACCTCCTGAGAACACCTTGCTCCGAACGCCGCGGTGGTGATGTCGAATCCCTGCCCCTCTCCTGCAGCCCCCTGCGCCCTCCTCCCGAGGGGTAGGAGACTGTGGGAGCGGGGCAGCTGCCCGCTGTGGCAACGTGCACCTCCTACGATCCATGGTTAGCGTATGCCTGCTGAAGAATTAGCGGTACCCGATAATTGTTGCCTCCAGCGTGCCTAGTGGGACCGTCCCGAGACTCCTGGAAGGGCTCAGCTTCTGGCGCCTCGTCCCCCCAGCTTGGGCCGAGGAGCGAGCATGGTTCACCCTCGTGTGGGTGTCCTTGGTCCATCATGAGGGGCACGTATTCCTCTGGCGCCGTCACCCCGAAGGCCACGCCGTAGTGCTCTGCGCGCCACGCGGTCCTGCCTGACGCGCCTACCGTGGGGTGGCAGTGCGGCTGTCCACTAGGGCCGCGGGTCGCGTCGAGTCCTTCTTCTTCGCGGACCAGGAGCGGGGGCTGCGCCGCTGCCGGTCTGGTGCTGACAGCCTTGCTGGTGTTGGAGTAGCCTTGGAGCCCGCGGGCGCGCGCGGGCCGCCCTGGGTTGGAGATGGGAGCTGGGTGCAGAAGGGGTGAGCCCCCGAGGCGGCGAAGCCCAAGAGCTCTGCCACCCGCTCCAGCAGCACATCGCGGCCGCCCTCCAGCAGTCTGCACTGTAGCAGCTCTCGGGCCACCGTGAGCGCGGCCCTCGAGTTCGCTTGCTCCCGGCGGGTGTACGGTGTCATGATCGCGGCATGATTGGTGGCCCTTGCTGCCGACCGCGCCTGCCGCGGTGTGAGAGCTGTCGAAGCCTGTCCGCGTCGCCCGCGGCCCGCAGTGCCCTGCGGACCGCGAGCTGCCTGGGGCACGGGGTCGCCCGAGGCAAGCAGCTCTGCGCGGGCGGGCCATGCCGCCCATGGGTCTGGGTTGCCCTCCTGGTCGCCGGGCATGGTGATGACGACGCGACGGGGCACGGAGCGGTGGAAGACGAATTCCGGCGCACCCCTACCTGGCGCGCCAAATGTCGTATTTCGGGTTCCGGCAGACCCTTGAGGTTCGAACACTGGGGTGCGCGCGGAGATTTCGCCTCCTACCTACCTGCGCCCCTCCGCCATGCTAGGATCTAAAGCTAAGGAAAGAACAACATGAGAGACACAAGGTTTATACTGCTTCGGGCCACCGTTGTGGTGTAATACCCTACTCTAGTGTGTGGTGTGGTGGATTGCCTCTTGGGCTGATGTTGATGAACAATACAAGGAAGGACAGCCTCGCGAGGGTCTGTTCTTGGATGGGGGGATGAACTGCTCGGAGGAGTTCAGTCACCTTTCTCTTTCTCTCTCTCTCTGCTTCCAGCCAACCGACCTCGAACCCCCTGCTATGTGGGTGGTTGGTCCTATTTATAGAGGCCCTGGTCCTCTTCCCAAGTATCGAGCGGGAAGGGAGCCAACAATGGCAGGCTAATTTGAAGGGGGACAGCAAGTATCAGCTATCCTGACAAAAGTAGTCTTCGCCTGCGCAAAGCTCTGGTGGTGACGCCGTCTTGGGCTCCACAGTGACCTCCGTCTCGTAGTCCTCCTGGTCTTGGTCTCATTGCACCGAAATGGCAACCTTTGCCTGATGCCTCGGTACTCCGCGGCTGCGCTTGCCCCCTTTGCACCAAAGAGGAATGGAGGACGTTGCGCGGGCTGGCACCCGCCTGGCGTCCTGAGTCGTCATGGCTTGCGTCACGGGCACCTCGTGAGGTACCCCGCCTTGATCTCTCCGCCTCCTCGTGAGCCAGCCTGACGAGGTCGTGCCTGAGGAAGCTCCGCGTCATCCGCCCCGCGAGGCTTGGCCCCTCGCGAGGGTCTTGGGTTTGTGTTGGTGAAGACGGGCCGTGCTGAGCCCCCCTTTGAGCCACGCCGCAGGCCGCAGGCAGGCAAGTCTGGGGAACCCCGTTCCCAGAACGCCGACATTCCCCACAAAAATAGCCCCAATTTTTTTTGTGATTTGTTAGTGTGTTGAGATTTTGTTGGTTTGGATCCGTGGATTTGCTTTGTTTTGAGTGGATCTAGCTTTTCCCTCCTTTCCCCACCCTTTCCATCCACAAAATCCTCCGGATTTGACCATTTTCGCCATCTCCACCTCAAAACCTAGCAGATCATCCGGTACCCGCATTCGCCCAGGCACCGAACGTCCGACCCAGCCCGGACGTCTGACGACCGGACGAATGACCCAGCCCGGTCGTCCGACGAACCATGACGAAATTGATTTTTTTCAGTTTTGCAGCACCACCGCCCCACATTTCCGCATACGCACTCCTACCACCTATACACCATCACTAGTTCCGCATACCACCACCATTGCTTACCCGTCTCGCACTACGACGCGTGTTGCCACTTCGAGCTTTGAGAATTTGAGTTGCGGTTCCATATCCTTTTGTGTTTAGGCTATCTAGGTACGGTTCGACATCAACATCACCGCCGCTCATCTTCGCCACGGACGCGTCATCAACAACGACCACCTCGACTACATCTTGGTATTCGGTCCACCATTTTGACACCATACCATAAGCAAGAACGGTAACCTTGCCTTGTTATTGGACATATCACTCTTGCCATTACATTGATAGCCATCATAGCCTTACTCCTTTGTGTTGCTTACCCATCGAGACTAGCCATTGAGTTTTGCTGGCAATGAGACTTGTGCACATTAGTGATCATACTTCCCATAGCATACATACATCATTGTTGCATATATTGGTATCATCTCTTGTGTCACAAAGTTGTCATCGCATACACAATTGCTATCTTGGTTCGTCAAGCATTGCATGAGAAAAGAGCTCAAACATCAAAGAGCCAAACAAGCTTGTAAGCAAAGAGGAAAGAAAAGCAAAGATATTTTAAGCAAGAACTATAGCATCATACAACATTAAGATTGTCATACTAGATCATCTTGGATCATATCATAGAAACACCTTGCATAGAGCATACTTGGGATAGAAGTCGTTGCATTTTTGCTAAGTAGGTTGTGCACAAGTTCTTTGTATCCGCCTGTTGTGCAATCGTGCTAGCATCTCTCTAGTGTTGTGCAACAAGAGAATTTTTGTGGATTCCACATTTTGGCTCACCCTTGGTTGCACGACCCCACTTATCTTTTTGTCTATGTGTTTCCGTGTACCTTATATGCTTGGTCTACTTGTTACATTGCATCTTGCGAATCTTTTCCAACATTATTGAAGCTCACTTACGATTGCATCAAATTTTGTGCCACCATCCTAACCACGCTCCACCATAAGCTTTTACTTGTGTAGGTGTGAGAAACCGACAAGAGCTAGTACCAATTGTGCTATTTCCTTGTCCTACATTGGAGTGATCATCGATCCACTTTCAACTTCGGTCAAGGTACATTTGGTATTCGTTCTTCTCTTTCTACCACTCACATTTGTCTTGGAATGATGGATAGGCCAAGTACTTCTACCAACCCACTCTTCATTGAGCACGATGACGACATGAACTCCTACATCACCAAGAGCCACCTCTTTTTTGCACAACATGCTTTGCATAAAGAGCAACAAGCAATGAGTGAACGCATCAACAACCTCGCCGCCGACTTGTGACTCTCCGAGCAACGTACAAGGGACTACTTCGACCACAAGCTCGATGATCACAAGCAAGAGAATGACGCAAGAATGGACGAGATTTGCACTATTTTGCTCAACCGTTCTTCTTCCACTTCGTCTTCATCAAGAAGGACCCGCTCACGTCGACACTCCGACTTCACCCTCTCCGGCTCAAGTACACCGACATCGAACACTCTTCGCCGTGCCACACGCAATGATCGTCAAGCAAGCCTCAATCCTCTACATGATACCGACTCTCAAGAGCGCCTACAACATCAAACTCAAGAGGCTTTTGCACTAGGACAAGAACGGCAACGACAACGCCAACATGAAGAGGAAGAGCCTACGCATGTACACCAAGAAGCACAAGATGCCAAAGCACCATGCCAAGAACAACAACTCTGTGAAGCTCAAGCACTTGCGGCGCAACAAGCCCTACGAGATTCAAGTCGAGCCGTAGCCAACCGAGGCCGAAAAGCTCGAGAACAAGAAGAAGCCTTTCGCGAAGAACTTCATGAACAACGACATCAAGCTCGACAAGCTCCTCCACAAGCTCGCCAAGAACATCAAGTTCATCAAGAGCATGAAGATAATGGAAATCCTTCACGACAAGTCCAACATGAGGTTGACAATCCTCCTCACCAAGAGCGACACGATCTTGACAATCATCTACAACACGGGCGTCATCATCCCCGACCCCATCACAATGAAGAGCAACGCTATGGCAAGCTCAAATTCAGCATGCCCAAGTTCAACGGAAGCAACGATCCCAAAGAGTACCTTTCAGGGGCATTAAAAGTTGACAAGATCTTCCGTTTGCACAACTACGACGAAGAGAAGAAGATCGCGATGGCATCCCTTGAGTTCGAAGACTATGTCCTCATTGGTGGGAACAAGTTATCGAGCACCGAGAGGCAAGAGGTGAACCACCTATCACTACTTGGGCCCAAATGAAGGATGTCATGAGAGCACGCTTTGTGCCTACCTACTACAACCGCGACCTCTTCAAGAAACTCCAACTACTCAAGCAAGGAACCAAGAGCGTCGAAGAGTACTACAAGGAGATGGAGATTGCCATGATAAGAGCCAATGTCATGGAAGATGATGTGTAAAAAATGGCACGTTTCTTGAATGGACTCAACCATCCTATCAAGAAGATCGCCAACATCCAACCATACTCGAACCTCATCGAGCTAGTGCATCAAGCTACCAAAGCGGAACGCCAAGTGCAAGATGATTTCAAGCATGCCAGGTTCTCATCCAAGTCATACGGTTTCTCTAACAACCAAGCGTCAACGACTCCAACACCGTCTACCAAGCCTTCTACTAGCAACATCGACAAGTCGAGTTCCAAGAAAGCTTCGTCAACTCCAAGTCATCCTCCTACTACAAGCTACTTCAAACCGAGAGCTTCATCATCATCCACTCCAACCGATGAGATCGTCAAGACAAGTTCCTTCAAATGCTTCACATGCGGAGGCCGAGGCCACAAGTCCTATGAGTGCACCAACAAGCGGACCATGATCCTCAACGATGACGGCACCTAGATTTGATGAGTGAAGGAGAAATGGATGCTCTTGAACAAATAGCCATGCACCAACAAGTGAACAATGAAGAGGAACAAATCTTTTGTGATGAAGATTCAATTCCCGCTCTTGTTGTCTCCAAAGTCTTGACTCTCCAACGTCGCCAAGAAGAAGACCAAAGATGCCACATATTCCACACAAAGGCCGGCATCAATGGACGATCCGTCAAGGTCATCATCGATGGAGGGAGTTGTCATAACCTCGCAAGTGAAGAACTTTGCTCCAAGCTCCAATTGCCCAAGATGAAGCATCCACATCCATAAAAAGTGCAATGACTTAGCGACTCCGGCACTATCCAAGTCGAGTATCGAGTACAAGTCTCCTTCAAAATTGGCGCCTACGAAGACACCTTGGAGTGCGACATCGTTCCAATGACCATTTGCCACCTTCTCCTTGGACGCCCATGGCAATTTGATAGAGGAGTCACCCACAACAGCCGAACGAACCACTATATCTTCAAGATGAAGGGCAAGGAGTACGTCCTTCGTCCAATGTCGCCAAGCCAAGTGATCACCGACAAGCAAAACACCCGTCGTGGAGATCATAGTGAGAGAGCGGGCCACCAAAAAGAGAGTGAGTGCCACAAGCCCAAATCGAACACCTCCACGATGAGCGAAAAGAAGAACTTAGTCCTATTTTCCACCAAAAGTGAGATAAGAGGAGTGTGTGAGAACCCATCTAGTGTCCTACACTACGTCCTTGTGTGCAAGTACAATGACCCACAAACTAACACTTCTCACACTCTTCGTCTAGTGTTGTCTTCTCTTTTACAGGAATTTCACGATGTTTTCCTCGGTGAGCTACCTTCGGGACTACCTCCACTACGAGGCATTGAGCACCGCATCGACCTCATCCCTGGAGCACCGCTTCCAAACAAAGCTCCTTACTGCGTGAACCCCGTAGAAACCAAAGAAATACGAAGGCAAGTAAAGCATCTCATAGACCATGGACATGTGCGTGAAAGTTTGAGCCCTTGTGCCGTCCCAGTCATTCTTGTGCCTAAACGAGACGGTAGCTTTCGCATGTGCTCCGATTGTAGACCTATCAATGCTATCACCGTTCGTTATAGGTATCCCATTCCACGCCTTGATGATATGCTTGATGAACTTAGTGGTGCCACTATCTTTTCAAAAATTGATCTTAAGAGTGGTTACTATCAAATCCGCATACAAGAGGGTGATGAATGGAGAACCGCTTTCAAAACCAAGTTTGGCTTGTATGAGTGGTTAGTCATGCCTATGGTTGTCTCAGAAGCACCGGGTACTTTTATGCGTCTTATGAATCATGTCTTTCGCCCTTACATTGGTGTGTTTGTTGTGGTCTACTTCGATGATATCCTTGTTTATAGCAAATCTTTTAGAGATCATGTCACCCATGTTCGGACCGTTTTGCAAACTCTTCGAAAAGAGCACCTCTTGCTAATATGGAGAAATGCCTTTTTGGCGTTGACAAGCTTGTTTTGTTGGGTTTTGTTGTTTCTTCTAAGGGTGTTCATGTTGATGAGTCGAAGATCAATGCTATTAAGGCTTGGCCACAACCAACAAATTTGCATCAAGTGCGTAGCTTTCTTGTCCTTGTGGGTTTCTATCGTCGCTTTGTGAAAGATTTTAGCACCATTGCTTCGCCTTTGCATGCTTTGAGGAAGAAGAATGCGCCTTTTGTTTGGGGACCATCCCAAGATACCGCTTTCAATGAGCTTAAGAATTTTCTTACTCATGCTCCCGTGCTTGCTTTACCCAACTTTGACAAACCCTTTGAGATTCATTGTGATGCTAGTGGTAATGGCATAGGAGGTGTGTTAACACAAGAGAAGCGCCCCATAGCTTACTTTAGTGAGAAACTCTCTGGAGCGCAACTCAATTACCCCATCTATGACAAAGAGCTATATGCTTTAGTCCGCATTTTGCATGAATGGGAACACTATCTTCGCCCTCATGAGTTTATCATTCATACCGATCATGAAACGCTCAAGTACCTTAAGGGCCAAACCAAGTTGAACAAGCGTCATGATAAATGGAATGAATTTATTGAGTCTTTTCCTTATGTCATCAAGTACATTAAAGGTAAAGAAAAGATTGTGGTGGATGCCCTTTCTCTCATATGCATGCTTGTTACTCAACTTGAATTGGATGTCATTGGTTTTGAGCATATCAAAGACTTGTGTGAGCATGATCCTACCTTTGCTACTCCTTATGCCAAGTGTTTGATGCATACCTCTTGGGAACACTATTACATCAAAGATGGATATCTTATGAGAGCTAACAAACTTTGCATCCCCGAGTCTTCTCTTTGTTTGTTGCTTTTGCAGGAATATCATTAAGGAGGCTTAATGGGACATTTTAGACGAGACAAGAGGTTCTCCACGCTGTCGGAGAACTACTTTTGGCCAAAGATGTTTTGCGACGTCAACTGCTTCACCAACCGATGCTCTACATGTCGCAAAGCTAAGTCCAAAGCTCAATCCCATGGCTTTATATGCCTCTACCAATTCCATATCAACCATGGGAAGACATTAGCATGGACTTTGTACTTGGTTTGCCTAGGACTAGAAATGGGAAGGATTCGGTATTTGTCGTTCTGGACCATTTCTCAAAAATGGCACATTTCATTCCTTGCAACAAGATAGACGATTCTTCACATGTTGCTACTCCCTTTTGTAGGGGAATATTGCGTCTACACGGAGTGCCAAAGACGATCGTCTCGGACCGCGACGTCAAGTTCCTTAGCTACTTTTGGAAGACCCTATGCGCCAAGATCCGAATCAAGCTACTTTTCTCCACGGCGTATCATCCACAAACCGACGGCCAAATGGAAGTTACCAACCGCACACTCTCCGCTCTACTTCGAGTACTCATCAAGAAGAACATCATGGAGTGGGAGGAGTGCCTACCTATCGCCGAGTTCGCCTCCAGTCAAAAAAAATCGCTGAGTTCGCCTACAACCAAGCACGACACTCAACAACCGGCAAGTCCCCCTTCGAGGTCGTCTACAGCTTCAACCCTTTGTCCCCTTTGGACATTCTCCCCCTACCACTCCAAGAGCGCATCAATTTGGATGCAAGTGCATGTGTGACACATCTCAAGAAGGTGCATGAAGATACAAGAAACTCCATCCAGCGCCAAGTTCAACGCCTTGCGTCCAAGCTCAACTCCAACCAGCACCCTATGGTCTTCAACATTGGTGATCTTGTGTGTATACACCTTCGCAAGGACCTTTTTCCAAAAGAACGCAAGTCCAAGCTTCGACCCCGAGCGGATGGACCCTTCAAGGTGCTCGCACGATACAACGCCAACGCTTACAAGATCAACCTCCCACGCGACAAGTACAACATGAGCGACATCTTCAACGTTAAAGATCTCTCTCCCTTCCATGGTGATGAAGAATTTGATCCGAGGATGGATCTTCCCCAAGGGAGGGGAGATGATGTGGATCATCCCAAGGCCATCCCCATGGACCCAACTACATCTCCTACGACACCTGTTGGACCCATGACATGAGCGCGTGCAAGAGCTCTTGAAACCGAGGTGACATCTCTCCTCTCACATTTCCACTTTGATGCACATGAGACATTGCTACTACCTCATACGGACACTTTGTGCATACTCGGGTATCATGGAGAAGCTAAGTAGCAAGGAGAAGAAGAAGAGGAAGATGGATGTGAAGACGGAGACGAAGAAGAAGAGCTGCTCAAAGTCTCCAGGCTTCGGACGACCGACGAACCCCGGACGTCCGACGACCTCCAGGCTCCGGACGTCCGGCCTCCTCCGGACGACCAACACTTCCACACCCGAGCCAAAACAGACGGACATCCGACGCCCCGCGGACGACCGACGGCCGGACGTCCGACCCCGACCGGACGGCCGACTGAAGACCACCCGAGCCGAATCTACGTACGTCAGACAAGCACCGGACGTCCGGACATTCGCGAGCCTCCGGACGACCAGCGACCTCCGGACGTCCGACGCGTGTGCGCTATTTCGTGTTGGGCCGCAGCCCATGTACCCCTTCGCCCCCCCTCTTTTGCACTAAGACTATATATAGACCTCCTATTCCTTCTAGCTAGGGTTAGCAAAGGATTAGCTCATATTTTGTGTGAGAGCTTTGCTCATCCACTTGGTTACCTTCTCCTCAGAGATTCGAGCCTCCTACAGAGAAGATCCCCCAAGCGGATTCAAGACCCCTCTTTAGGGAAGAACATCAAGACCTCCTCACGGAGAAGACCGTTACCCTTGTATCATCCTTAGTTGATCGTGTACCGTGTGAACCCTATGTATTCGAGGATCTAGCACATGTGTGACTTTCTTGTGTTGGTTTAGTGATTCTCTTGTGTTTCCCTTGTGTTTTCCCACTTTTCCCCCTCACGTTCTTCGTGTTCATCGTGGGATCCGCTCCTTTCGTGAAAGATTGGCCGATTAGGGTCATACCCTACATTAGGATGTTAATGGGCTTATTTATACACTTTCATATTATTTTTGGGATTAACCTACTAACCCAAGGCCCAGTGCAAATTGATGTTTTTTTTGCCAATTTTGGTGTTTCGCAGAAAAGGAATATCAAACGGAATCGAAACGGAATGAAACCTTCGGGGGAGTTATTTTTGGAACAAACGTGATCCAGAGGACTTGGTGTGGACGTCAAGAAATCAACGAGGAGGCCATGTGGCAGGGGACAC
The DNA here is from genome assembly GCF_056163025.1 of Triticum urartu. Classification (NCBI taxonomy): domain Eukaryota; kingdom Viridiplantae; phylum Streptophyta; class Magnoliopsida; order Poales; family Poaceae; genus Triticum; species Triticum urartu. Next base: position 416,435,742 of record NC_141875.1, read on the forward strand.
GCCTACCCCCCTGGGCACGCCCTCCACCCTCATGGGCCCCTCGTGGCTCCATCGACCTACTTCTTCCTCCTATATATATCCATATACCTCGAAAACATTCAGGAGCACCATGAAACCCTATTTCCACCGCCGCAACCTTCTGTACCCAAGAGATCCCATCTTGGGCCCTTTCTGGAGCTCTGCCGGAGGGGGAATCAATCACGGAGGGCTTCTACATCAACACCATAGCCTCTCCGATGATGTGTGAGTAGTTTACTTCAAACCTTCGGGTCCATAGTTATTAGCTAGATGTCTTCTTCTCTCTCTTTGGATCTCAATACAATGTTCTCGGTCTTCTTGGAGATCTATTTGATGTAACTCTTTTTGCGGTGTGTTTGTCGAGATCCGATGAATTGTGGGTTTATGATCAAGATTATCTATGAACAATATTTAATTCTTCTCTGAAATCTTTTATGTATGATTGGTTATCTTTGCAAGTCTCTTCGAATTATCAGTTTGGTTTGGCCTATGTGACACTCCCAAAAATTTTAATTGGTTTTCATCAAAAACTTTGTTGAATTCTTTTTGAGGGCATTTAAAAATTTCTTTTCCCAGAAATCCTTCATCTTAAAAACTTCCTTTTCTTTGGCAAGGATTTTATTTTTCTTCAAAACTATGGTGTTTGATCTTTTGAAATTTCTTCTCTGTTGTTTCCCCCTCAAATTATTTTGGGAGTTTTAATCTTTTTCTTTTAAAAAGAAACTCTATGAAAATTTGGATTTTCATATCCTAGAAACCACCCATGATCTTTGTATTTTTTCCCATGTGATAAGACCCCTCCAAAACCTCCCCTCCTCCTTGTAATCAACCTAAGTTCTCTGTCCCAACTCATCCAAGCAAGTTTTGGATTTTATTCTAATTATTTTTCCCTCAAAACCATTTCTGCAAATTATTTGGAGCCTGAGTGGTTTTCAAAGCAAGTACCCTTTTGCTTTTGAGTTTTTACCTCAAACCAACTCTCCTGGATAGTCCTTTGAACCCACAACCCAGAACCATCTTGATCCACTCCTCCCCTTTTCAAAATTTTCAAAATTCAGTCTCTGCAAGTTTGGACCAGATTTGCCAAATTTGGTGAAATTCATATCTACACTTCTCCAAAAATTCCACCAAAATTCAGGCAGCCTACTTGAGCAATGAGAAGCCACTCCACCAAAAATCAGCTCAAGGAAAAATCCTCAGAGGCCAAAAACATTCTGTCGAACACCTGAGCTGCACTGTTCCTTTGCAAATTCAGTAAATTCAGATTTCAGTGTTGTTTTTCGTCCGTCAGCTTCACTCACGCGTCGACAGTGCGCTTGGCGCGTTGCGCGCGGCCTCTTCTACCTGGCCAGCACCCCCGCACGCGCGCTTGGCGTCTTCCCGGCGTCGGTGGCGCCCCTGGCCGCCCGCGCCGGCGTGTCTGGCGGCGGCCGAGACCCCGTTACAGCCGACAGGGGACAAGAACGGCGGCTCAACGCCGTTCCGCACCGCCCATCGCCCCTCTGCTCTCCGCGTGGCCTCATGCGTGCCAGCGCATACCCGTGGCACCGCCACCGTGGCCGGCAAGCACGGGACGCGCTCCCTGCCGCTGACGGGCCCGCGCCGCCCCGTTCTGTCGAACTCACCCCCAAAGCACCAAACTCCAGCTCGATTAGCACCAAAACGGAACCGTGGACCTCCACGATGACGCATAACGTCCTAATTACCCCGACCAAGCCCTGCGCCGCCGTAATCGTCACCGGAGACCCCCGTTCACGGCCACCGCCTCGGACCGCCTATATAAAGGGCCCCCGAGCTCACCCTCGAGCACGCACCACTTCTACTCCTCACCGAAGCTCTGCCAAGCCACCAGGAGGACCTCGAGGAGGTCTCCTCCCCCAACTCCGGCCGCCCCGATCCGCCTCGGCCTCCACCACGATTCGCTCCGGTGAGGCCGTCTCCGGCGCCCAAATCCCGTCAGTTACTCCCTCTAGTACCCAGTAAGCTAACGCCAGCATCAATTTGTCCTTCGCAGCTCTCTCCGACGAGTCCCTCGACCACCCGAGCCGCCGTCCGCCGGAGCAAAGCTCGCCGTCGACGTGGTACTCGCCGGCGACCACCACCACCACCAACCGACGCAGGAAGGAGCCCTGATCATGGAGGTACCCTCCGATCCCCCTGCCTCGCCGTGGATCGCTGCCGACGACCACCGCGGCTCTCGGGCGCCGACGAGCTTCGTCGCCCCCCCATTTGAAAGTTTAAACCTGACGAGTGGGACCCCACCGTCAGCCTCTCTGCCCTCTCTATTGAATCGTTTTCTGGAAGCGCCTTCGGGCAAAATGCGCTTTCCCCTCTGGGCTGGCGTATTGAATACTGGAACGTTTTCTGTTTTTATGAGCTAGCCCCTGGGAACTTTCTGTTTCATTACAGATGAGTCCCTGGACAAAAACCTTTATAACTTTTAAACAGAATAATATTTTTGATTGATTCCTTTTCTGTTCTCTTCAGATTTTTGTCTAGTTTTTTATCATATTTATTTGAAAAAAATTTGGAATACTTTTTGTGCACCACGTGGTATTTATGATAGCGCATATATTTTCTTTATACCGTAGATACTGAAGGAGGTGACGGGACCGCAAACTTCACCGAGCTAGGCTCCGACTACTCCGAACCAGGCAAGCATGTTTGAACTTTTGATATGATGAGTGTCTTGGCATGTTTTGCATTTTAGTTAGTCTCATGGCATGTTGAAGAGCATACCGATGAAGTTATTTCCATGCATTGGTGAGGTAAGTGAGTTCGATGATCCATACGTGGATGGATGTGGATATGAATGGCCATGTGTTGGCATGAGGATGGGTAAGATGGCAGTGTTGTAGCATGCCAGTCTTATGCCAGCCTATGTGACTGCAGTGTCAAACCGTATCGATCCAATTCCTCCTTTTTCCTTCCCTGTACTACCACATGTTTTCCGCAAGGAATACGGCTTAGTAAGTTGCAAACCGCTTTCCTGGTACACACCAAAAAGGAGAGGCCGGGATGATGGTTCCATGGCCCTGGATTAAAGCCAGTCATCCGGTCAGGGGGCATGGGTGTTTCCGGTTGGGACCGAGAGGGGGGCACCCCTTAGAGCGCGCATATATAAATTTGATCCCATGCTATTCGAGATTGTGATCTCCCCGTCTCAAAAAGTTTTTCTTGGACGATGTCTAGGGTGATTCCTAGCATCGAGAGGTAGGATGGGTGTGTACTGGTTAGCTGTGTTTTCTTCCGAAATACCGTAAACGGAACTAGTCCTTCGTGACTACGGAAATCCGTTGGCTGTGGGAAATTTTTGTACAACCTCTGCAGAGTCATATATTCCTTGAATCATCTATTCCATGTCCAAGTTTAGTATTATCTTATCCTGACAAGTGCCAGTTTTGATGACAGAGACTCCGGTGAATCGTATGAGTGCTAATTCCGGTTAAATGATTATTCCTGTGGATGGACTAACCCGTTTATTTTTATGAATTGAATGTTGATTATGAGTATTATTTACTTGTGAATAAAAGCCCTTTCTGTGATGTCGCTCAGACGTCCGACTGTGGCATTTCTTTTAAAGCCCTTTCTGTGATGTCGCTTAGACGTCCGACTATGGCATTTCTTTTAAAGCCCTTTTTGTGATGTCGCTCAGACGTCCAACTGTGGCATTTCTTTTAAAGCCCTTTCTGTGATGTCGCTCAGACGTCCGACTGTGGCATTTCTTTTAAAACCCTTTCTGTGATGTCGCTCAGACGTCCGACTGTGGCATTTCCTTATTTTTATTTGTTCATCTTTCGAGGCGTTGCTTCAGACACCCGATCGGTTTTTATTTATGATATGTTGGGACTTCAGGCGGACTACCGCCGTTTCCCTTTTACTTACTTCGCTATGCTAATTTTTGAATATACATTGGTGAATTAATCGTGACGCATTCATGCCTGCATTTATTATATCTCATGTCCGAACTGTCTTGTGAGTACTTTCAAAGTACTCACTGGCTTGTTGATTTGGCCAGATGCTGACGAAGGCGATCTCATGGATGAAGAGTTCGATAGCGAGTCCGACGCCTAGAGGAATCCCAGTCAGTCTCGTGCGACCCTTGATTTGATCACTATATTATATCCGCTTCCGCTACCAAATAAATTCATCGAGCCTCACCTCGACGCTCGATGAGATGCCAGTTTTAGAGTCATGTATCCCACTCCCCGCTGTGTTTTTCCACCACCGCCCTATCCTCGAGTCAGTAGTATGCCTCCACACCACTGTGTCATGTCCGCCATTATGTATAATTATTGGCGTGCTTGTAATAATTTGGTTGAGCTGCCGTAGCTCGACCCTGTAATATATTTTATGCTACTGGCTTATTGTATCAAGAATTTGTCTACCGGTAAGGAGAACTTTTCTCATACTGGACTCAAAAGATTGGTTTCTCAATAAATATTTTATTGGAAAACCGGTCGTGACAAGCTTGGTACCAGAGCCAGGCTGACTGTAGGAAGCCACTAGGTGCGATCCCTAATTGGTCATTAGCATGTTTGAGCCTTTTCTTATTTTCTTGATTGTAGTCATTTTCTGTCAGTCAGCATAAATTTATGTTCTGACCATGCAGAATTTTTGCCTACTTTAGTAGATGGCCGACAACAGCTGCGAGTCTCAGACCTTCGCCAACGTGCCCGATGGGTTCGTCAAGCTTCTTTCCTTCATCATTCAGGTCGCGATGGGGCCATCTGTGCGCCCTGTCTTCACACTCTGCCAGCACCGAGTCAACGACAGTCTGACCATGCACCAGGTCGCGGTGCATTTCAAGGGAGGGCGTGGTGAGTTACGCCGCTTCCGGTTCTTGGGAAGAGCCATGCCTACGGAGAAGCATGCTATGCAGATGGCAGCCCGCGAGGCGATAGCTCGTCTCAGGGATGTCCTCCCCGTGATGAAGACTCGTCGTTACCGTTATCTCCCATGCCATGTGCCTTACACCTGTCACTACGCATTCTCCTGCCCCAGAGGAGAACGAGACGAGGCTTTTGAGATGCTTATTGAGTATCTCCGGGCCCTGGAAGCAGCCTTCGACAACCTGGTGGACGACTTCGTGGCTGCCCGCATGGACTCAGTTCATGGCTATGCTGCCAACAGGAGGGAGCTCCTACCCACCGCACCGCCACTGACTTGGGTCTCGTCCTCAGCATCTCATGCACCTACTCGTCGCCTGCCTACCGCCGAAGAGTTCAACCAAGTTATTGCGCCCACTCCAGCGCGCACTGCACCACCCTGCGCGCCCACTCCTGTTCGTGTTGTTCCGCCCCTGGCAACCGCTCCATCCACTCAGCGCAACACTACACGTATGGAGCCTATTAGCGAGGAGGAAGTCGAGTCTCCAGCCTTGCTACGCCTCACCCTCGGCAGGGCAAAGGAGGTCGTCAACATCTCCGCCTGAGTACGCTTAGCCGCCATGCATGTACTGCTTTGTATGATATGTTTATATGTACATAGGTTGTGAGAAGTAGCTTGTTTGCGCATCATGTAGGATCTGGAGAAGTGCACTAGCCTAAATAACATGTCAGGATTATGTACGCATATCCTGAGTGACGTATTGTATAATTACCGCTCCGTGTAAGATATGTTATGAGCAGTCCTTCTCCATCCGCAAACCAATTTGTTTTTCTGGAGTAAGCTTGGTTATTTGATTTTTAATCGCCAGTTTTATGCATTTCTGGAATTGTTTTGCGACACTTTTTCGCTTTTCTTATGGATTTTACAAAATATATCCCCAGAGTGAAAAATGTCTCGTCCTTGGACTCGCTCCATGCCAACTCCACCAGAGGAAAATTATGATACACAACCAAGCAACGAGTTCACTCAGGGACAGTCAAGCCAACAGGGCAGTGAATTGGCACTTTCACAAATGTGCCGCCTTTATGAGCAGAGTCAGCAACAACATCGGGAAATGATGAACCAAGTCATCAACATGGGAAATCACCATGGACAGTATCAGCAGCATTCCAAGTTATCTGAGCTACAGAAGACACGCCCCCAAACATTTTCTCATACTGACAAACCTCTTGAGGCCGAGGATTGGCTTCGAGATATGGAGAGAAAATTGATTATTGCAAAATGTTCAGATCTCGAGAAAGTATTATATGCTCCGCACTATCTCACAGGAGCAGCTGCATCATGGTGGGAGAATTTTCTGCACATGCACCCCAACGAAAATGATATAACCTGGGATGATTTCAAGGAAGGTTTCCGCGGTGCACACATTCCCAAGAGTATTATGAAAATCAAGAAGAGAGAGTTCGATGACCTCAAACAAAGGAACATGACAGTGTCAGAATACCACAGTCAATTTAATCTATTGTCCCGCTACGCCAATGAAGAACGTATGACTGAAAGCAAGAAGATGGAGAAATTCCTTGACGGGCTGACGCCCGCGCTTAAATGCCAACTGGTCGTTCACACTTTAACAGATTTTAAGACACTAGTGGACAAAGCTATCACTCTGGAAAATGAGAGATGTAGCTTGGAGGATTTACGCAAGCGAAAAAGAGACCAGACTACTCTTGCGCGCAACCACCGAAGCAGGACAGATTTTCAGAAAGGTGGGACACACAAGCCTACGACAAACATCTCACGCTCAACCAAGAATTTCCATGCAAGGGACAAAGAGTTCACATATCGCCCAGGCGTTACTTGCTACGCTTGTGGAGAAGAATGGCACTACGCCAAACAATGCCCCAAGCCAAGGAACTCGACCCCGAAGCCAAACAATGGTGGAAATAATTCAGCGCCCAAGCGCAACAATTTCAACCCCAACAACAACCACAGGAAGGGTCATCTAAACCACGTAACCAAAGAGGAAGCACAAAACGCTCCGGATATCATACTCGGTACGTTTCCTGTCAACACAATACCTGCAACGGTTTTGTTTGATTCTGGAGCTTCTCACTCATTCATTTCGAAAAGTTTTGCTTTGCAAAATATTTTTTCGATGTTTCCCTTGGAAAAATCCATGATCATCAAGTCCCCTGGGATTCAGCAAGTTACTCAGAGTTACTGTCAGAATGTGGTTATTGAGTTCGAAGGATTGAAATTCTACGCCAATCTTATTGTGTTGGAAAAATAAAGGACTGGATGTCATCCTAGGGATGGACTGGTTAACCACCAACAAGGGTTTTATTGACTGTTTCAACCAGACCGTAATTCTCACGCATCACCACGGGAAGACAATAAAAGTACCAGCCAAGGAAAGAAAAATACCCCGGCAGCCGAGATTGAATAAGGTGGATGTTTCTGAGTTAAGCAAGGTTCCAGTGGTACGTGAATTTCCTGATTTATTTCCTGAAGAACTACCAGGCATGCCACCAGACCGAGAAATAGAATTCAGCATTGAGCTAGCACCAGGAACCACCCCCATATACAAGAAACCATACAGAATGGTACCATCCGAATTAATAGAGTTGAAGAAACAAATAAAGGAATTACTGGACAAGGGATACATTCGAGCCAGCTCCTCACCTTGGGGATCACCAATTTTATTTGCCAGAAAGAAAGATGGAACACTAAGATTGTGCATAGACTACCGAGCACTTAACATGGTCACAATCAAGAACAAATACCCGATGCCACGAATAAATGATTTATTTGATCAGCTCGCTCAGGCCAAGGTATTCTCAAAGATTGACTTAAGGTCAGGATATCATCAATTAAAAGTGCGAACAGAAGATATACCCAAAACAGCCTTCACCTCCAGATATGGACTATATGAGTTCACAGTTATGCCTTTTGGACTAACTAATGCCCCTGCATATTTTGTTCACCTCATGAACAAAGTATTTATGAAGTATATGGACAAGTTCGTTGTGGTATTCATCGACGATATTCTAGTATACTCCAAGACACCAGAAGAGCACGCGGAACATCTCAGGATTGTGCTAGGAGAACTCAGAAAACACCAATTGTGTGCCAAGTTCAGCAAGTGCGAATTTTGGCTAAGACAAGTAGGCTTTCTAGGCCACGTGCTGACCCAAGACGGTATCGCAGTGGACCCGGAGAAAGTCAGGGCCATACTTGACTGGAAGGCACCAGCCAGCGTGACAGACGTACGAAGTTTCTTGGGAATGGCAGGATATTACCGCAGATTTATTGAAGGATTCTCCACCCTAGCCAAGCCAATGACGCAGTTACTCAAGAAAGACAAGAAATTTGAATGGACAGAAGCCTGCGAGAAGAGTTTCCAAGAGTTAAAACGGAAACTAACTACAGCACCGGTATTAATTGTACCCGACATACACAAGAATTTTGAAGTGTATTGTGATGCGTCCAGAAAGGGTCTCGGATGCGTGTTGATGCAAGAAGGCAAGGTTGTCGCATACGCTTCACGACAACTCCGCAAGCATGAGGAAAATTATCCCACTCATGACTTAGAAATGGCAGCAGTTATTCATGCACTTAAGGAATGGAGGCATTTCTTGCTTGGAAATCGATGTGAAATTTACACGGACCATAAAAGTCTCAAATATATTTTCACTCAGCCAGAACTAAACTTACGGCAACGACGTTGGTTGGAATTGGTAAAGGATTATGATGTTGGTATCCACTATCATCCAGGAAAAGCAAATGTAGTGGCCGATGCTCTTAGTCGGAACCCCAGCTCCGACGAAAACAGTCTACAAAGCTTAAGGCCTGAATTCCAACCAGAATTTGCCAAACTCAATTTGTTAATGATCGCGGAAGGCACCATATCAAACTTGGTAATAAAGCCCGACCTTGTGGAGAGAATTAAAGAAGCTCAGCCCGGTCACCCCAGCATTGAAGGAATTAAAAGAAAGGTGAGTATGGGCAAGGCCTCGGAGTTTGTCATAGGCGATGATGGAATGTTACGGTATGAAGACAGACTCTGTGTGCCAAACATAGAAGACCTCAAACAACAAATCCTAGCTGAAGCACACACCACTCCATATTCAATCCACCCTGGAGGGACCAAAATGTATAGGGATATTCAGGAAAGATTTTGGTGGCACGGTATGAAGAGGGACATAGCCACATTCGTTGCATGTTGCGATTCTTGTCAACGCATAAAAGCTGAGCATCAGAGACCAGCCGGACTACTGCAACCAAACAAAATACCTGAGTGGAAATGGGATGAAATAGGGATGGATTTTATTGTCGGACTACCTCGGTCACGACACGGGAATGATGCCATATGGGTCATCACCGATAGATTAACCAAGGTGGCACATTTTATTCTAGTGAAGACAACCTACAACACTCAGAAGCTTGCCAGGATTTACCTTACCCGCATAGTTTGTCTGCACGGTGTCCTGAAGACTATAATGTCCGACAGAGGCACTCAGTTCATCTCGAGATTTTGGGAGCATTTACAACAGGCACTGGGAACCCAACTAGCCTTCAGTACCGCATACCACCCACAGACTGATGGACAGACCGAACGCGTTAACCAAATTTTAGAAGACATGCTGAGAGCATGTGTCCTCACCTATGGAACCAGTTGGGAGGAAAGTCTGCCATATGCCGAGTTCGCATATAACAACAGCTACCAGGCTAGCCTGCAAATGGCACCTTTTGAAGCCCTATATGGACGGAGGTGTCGTACCCCGCTAAATTGGTTAGAGACCGGAGACAGCCGTATCTTCGGCCCAGACATGCTCAAAGAAGCCGAGGCAAAAGTCAAGCTAATCAGGGACCGACTCAAAACCGCTCAAAGCCGACAGAAGAGTTATTACGATCAGAAACATCGTGGGGTCAATTTTGAACCCGGTGAATTTGTGTACCTACGAGTATCACCTATGAGGGGACTGCAACGGTTTAAGATTAAAGGGAAGCTAGCACCAAGATTCATTGGACCATTCTGCATAGTGGCACGAAGAGGCACTGTAGCCTACCAGCTAGACTTACCCAAAGACTTGTCCGACATTCACGACGTATTCCACGTCTCTCAATTGAGGAACTGCGTAAGCAAACCAGAGAAGCAAGTATCCCATGAGAACATTGACGTGCAACCAGACCTCACTTATCGGGAACGCCCAGTAAAAATATTAGAGGAGTCTGAAAGGAGGACCCGACAGAAAACCATCAAATTTTTCAGAGTACAGTGGAGCAATCACACCGAAAGTGAAGCAACTTGGGAAAGGGAGGATTTTTTTCGGACAGAGCATCCACACTTATTTAAGGATCAGCTGAAATCTCGGGGACGAGATTTTTCCTAAGGGGGTAGGTGCTGTGACACTCCGAAAAATTTTAATTGGTTTTCATCAAAAACTTTGTTGAATTCTTTTTGAGGGCATTTAAAAATTTCTTTTCCCAGAAATCCTTCATCTTAAAAACTTCCTTTTCTTTGGCAAGGATTTTATTTTTCTTCAAAACTATGGTGTTTGATCTTTTGAAATTTCTTCTCTGTTGGTTCCCCCTCAAATTATTTTGGGAGTTTTAATCTTTTTCTTTTAAAAAGAAACTCTATGAAAATTTGGATTTTCATATCCTAGAAACCACCCATGATCTTTGTATATTTTCCCATGTACTAAGACCCCTCCAAAACCTCCCCTCCTCCTTGTAATCAACCTAAGTTCTCTGTCCCAACTCATCCAAGCAAGTTTTGGATTTTATTCTAATTATTTTTCCCTCAAAATCATTTCTGCAAATTATTTGGAGCCTGAGTGGTTTTCAAAGCAAGTACCCTTTTGCTTTTGAGTTTTTACCTCAAACCAACTCTCCTGGATAGTCCTTTGAACCCACAACCCAGAACCATCTTGACCCACTCCTCCCCTTTTCAAAATTTTCAAAATTCAGTCTCTGCAAGTTTGGACCAGATTTGCCAAATTTGGTGAAATTCATATCTACACTTCTCCAAAAATTCCACCAAAATTCAAGCAGCCTACTTGAGCAATGAGAAGCCACTCCACCAAAAATAAGCTCAAGGAAAAATCCCCAGAGGCCAAAAGCATTCTGTCGAACACCTGAGCTGCACTGTTCCTTTGCAAATTCAGTAAATTCAGATTTCAGTGTTGTTTTTCGTCCGTCAGCTTCACTCACGCGTCGACAGTGCGCTTGGCGCGTTGCGCGCGGCCTCTTCTCCCTGGCCAGCACCCCCGCACGCGCGCTTGGCGTCTTCCCGGCGTCGGTGGCGCCCCTGGCCGCCCGCGCCGGCGTGTCTTGCGGCGGCCGAGACCCCGTTACAGCCAACAGGGGACAAGAACGGCGGCTCAACGCCGTTCCGCGCCGCCCATCGCCCCTCTGCTCTCCGCGTGGCCTCATGCGTGCCAGCGCACGCCCGTGGCACCGCCACCGTGGCCGGCAAGCACGGGACGCGCTCCCTGCCGCCGACGGGCCCGCGCCGCCCCGTTCTGTCGAACTCACCCCCAAAGCACCAAACTCCAGCTCGATTAGCACCAAAACGGAACCGTGGACCTCCACGATGACGCACAACGTCCTAATTACCCCGACCAAGCCCTGCACCGCCGTAATCGTCACCGGAGACCCCCATTCACGGCCACCGCCTCGGACCGCCTATATAAAGGGCCCCCGAGCTCACCCTCGAGCACGCACCACTTCTACTCCTCACCGAAGCTCTGCCAAGCCACCAGGAGGACCTCGAGGAGGTCTCCTCCCCCAACTCCGGCCGCCCCGATCCGCCTCGGCCTCCACCACGATTCGCTCCGGTGAGGCCGTCTGCGGCGCCCAAATCCCGTCAGTTACTCCCTCTAGTACCCAGTAAGCTAACGCCAGCATCAATTTGTCCTTCGCAGCTCTCTCCGACGAGTCCCTCGACCACCCGAGCCGCCGTCCGCCGGAGCAAAGCTCGCCGTCGACGTGGTACTCGCCGGCGACCACCACCACCACCAACCGACGCGGGAAGGAGCCCTGATCACGGAGGTACCCTCCGATCGCCCTGCCTCGCCGTGGATCGCCACCGGCGACCACCGCGGCTCTCGGGCGCCGACGAGCTTCGTCCCCCCCCCCCATTTGAAAGTTTAAACCTGACGAGTGGGACCCCACCGTCAGCCTCTCTGCCCTCTCTATTGAATCGTTTTCTGGAAGCGCCTTCGGGCAAAATGCGCTTTCCCCTCTGGGCTGGCGTATTCAATACTGGAACGTTTTCTGTTTTTATGAGCTAGCCCCTGGGAACTTTCTGTTTCATTACAGATGAGTCCCTGGACAAAAACCTTTATAACTTTTAAACAAAATAATATTTTTGATTGATTCCTTTTCTGTTCACTTCAGATTTTTGTCTAGTTTTTTATCATATTTATTTGAAAAAAATTTGGAATAATTTTTGTGCACCTCGTGGTATCTACGATAGCGCATATATTTTCTTTATACCGTAGATACCGAAGGTGGTGACGGGACCGCAAACTTCACCGAGCTAGGCTCCGACTACTCCGAACCAGGCAAGCATGTTTGAACTTTTGATATGATGAGTGTCTTGGCATGTTTTGCATTTTAGTTAGTCTCATGGCATGTTGAAGAGCATACCGATGAAGTTATTTCCATGCATTGGTGAGGTAAGTGAGTTCGATGATCCATACGTGGATGGATGTGGATATGAATGGCCATGTGTTGGCATGAGGATGGGTAATATGGCAGTGTTGTAGCATGCCAGTCTTATGCCAGCCTATGTGACTGCAGTGTCAAACCGTATCGATCCAATTCCTCCTTTTTCCTTCCCTGTACTACCACATGTTTTCCGCAAGGAATACGGCTTAGTAAGTTGCAAACCGCTTTCCTGGTACACACCAAAAAGGAGAGGCCGGGATGATGGTTCCATGGCCCTGGATTAAAGCCAGTCATCCGGTCAGGGGGCATGGGTGTTTCCGGTTGGGACCGAGAGGGGGGCACCCCTTAGAGCGCGCGTATATAAATTTGATCCCATGCTATTCGAGATTGTGATCTCCCCGTCTCAAAAAGTTTTTCTTGGACGATGTCTAGGGTGATTCCTAGCATCGAGAGGTAGGATGGGTGTGTACTGGTTAGCTGTGTTTTCTTCCGAAATACCGTAAACGGAACTAGTCCATCGTGACTACGGAAATCCGTTGGCTGTGGGAAATTTTTGTACAACCTCTGCAGAGTCATATATTCCTTGAATCATCTATTCCATGTCCAAGTTCAGTATTATCTTATCCTGACAAGTGCCAGTTTTGATGACAGAGACTCCGGTGAATCGTATGAGTGCTAATTCCGGTTAAATGATTATTCCTGTGGATGGACTAACCCGTTTATTTTTATGAATTGAATGTTGATTATGAGTATTATTTACTTGTGAATAAAAGCCCTTTCTGTGATGTCGCTCAGACGTCCGACTGTGGCATTTCTTTTAAAGCCCTTTCAGTGATGTCGCCCAGACGTCCGACTGTGGCATTTCTTTTAAAGCCCTTTCTGTGATGTCGCTCAGACGTCCGACTGTGGCATTTCTTTTAAAGCCCTTTCTGTGATGTCGCTCAGACGTCCGACTGTGGCATTTCTTTTAAAACCCTTTCTGTGATGTCGCTCAGACGTCTGACTGTGGCATTCTTTTAAAGCCCTTTCTGCGATGTCGCTCAGACGTTCAACTGTGGCATCATTTCCTTATTTTTATTTGTTCACCTTTCGAGGCGTTGCTTCAGACACCCGATCGGTTTTTATTTATGATATGTTGGGACTTCAGGCGGACTACCGCCGTTTCCCATTTACTTACTTCGCTATGCTAATTTTTGAATATACATTGGTGAATTAATCGTGACGCATTCATGCCTGCATTTATTATATCTCATGTCCGAACTGTCTTGCGAGTACTTTCAAAGTACTCACTGGCTTGTTGATTTGGCCAGATGCTGACGAAGGCGATCTCATGGATGAAGAGTTCGATAGCGAGTCCGACGCCTAGAGGAATCCCAGTCAGTCTCGTGCGACCCTGGATTTGGTCACTATATTATATCCGCTTCCGCTACCAAATAAATTCATCAAGCCTCACCTCGACGCTCGATGAGATGCCAGTTTTAGAGTCATGTATCCCACTCCCCGCTGTGTTTTTCCACCACCGCCCTATCCTCGAGTCAGTAGTATGCCTCCACACCACTGTGTCATGTCCGCCATTATGTATAATTATTGGCGTGCTTGTAATAATTTGGTTGAGCTGCCGTAGCTCGACCCTGTAATATATTTTATGCTACTGGCTTATTGTATCAAGAATTTGTCTATCGGTAAGGAGAACTTTTCTCATACTGGACTCAAAAGATTGGTTTCTCAATAAATATTTTATTGGAAAACCGGTCGTGACAGCCTACTAGATTGATCTTTCTTGCAATGGGAGAAGTGCTTAGCTTTGGGTTTAATCTTGCGGTGTCATTTCCCAGTGACAGTAGGGGCAGCAAGGCACGTATTGTATTGTTGCCATCGAGGATAAAAAGATGGGGTTTATATCATATTGCTTGAGTTTATCCCTCTACATCATGTCATCTTGCCTAATGTGTTACTCTGTTCTGATGAACTTAATACTCTAGATGCATGTTGGATAGCGGTCGATGTGTGGAGTAATAGGAGTAGATGTAGAATCATTTCGGTCTACTTGTCGCGGACGTGATGCCTATATACATTATCATGCCTAGATATTCTCATAATTATGCTCTTTTCTATCAATTGCTCGACAGTAATTTGTTTACCCACCATAATACTTATGCTATCTTGAGAGAAGCCACTAGTGAAACCTATGGCCCCGGGGTCTCTTTTCCATCATATAAGTTTCCAATCTATTTTACATTGCAATCTTTACTTTCAATCTATATCATAAAAATGCCAAAAATATTTATCTTATTATTATTATCTCTATCAGATCTCAGTCTCGTAAGTGACCGTGAAGGGCTTGACAACCCCTTTATCGCGTTGGTTGCGAGGTTCTTATTTGTTTGTGTAGGTACGAGGGACTTGCGTGTAGTCTCCTACTGGATTGATACCTTGGTTCTCAAAACTGAGGGAAATACTTACGCTACTTTGCTGCATCACCCTTTCCTCTTCAAGGGAAAACCAACGCAGTGCTCAAGAGGTAGCACCTAGCTCAATGAACAGGAAGGAAATGGGACACATCAGTTTACCCAGGTTCTGGCCACCTTGCAGTGTAAAACCCTACTCCTGCTTTGTGGTGGATTGGCCTCGATATGGGCAGAGGATGAACTAGTACAGTGGAAGAATAACCTCAGAAGGTGTGCTCTTGAGATGGTGAGCTGGTGGGGATGGAATGGATCCCGTCGCTCCTACGGTGGTGGCTAGGTCCTATTTATAGTGGCCTTGGTCCCCTTCCCAAATAAAGGCGGGAAGGTATCCCACAACGGACAAATTCTAAGGGAGACAACTAGTACATCTTATCCTGACAAAAGTAGTCTTCGCCGACAAAGCCTCTGGTCGTGACACTGAGGTGGGCTTTGCAATGACCTCCGTCCCGCCCTCCTGGCAGTCTTGGTCTTGTTGCACGGGAATGGAAACCTTTGGATAGTTCCTCAGGACTCCGCGCCTATGCTTGCCTCCTTAGCACCAAAGAGGAAACTGTTGTCCTGCGCCCGTTGGTTCCCGCCTGACCTTGGTCGTCATGGCTCACGTCATCTGAACGTCACAAGGTGAGGCTTGCATAGAGATCTCCGCTCCTCAGGAGCTAGCCTGAGGAGGCCGCTCCTCCTGGAGATCTTGGTGTCATCCGCCTCGCGAGGCTTGTCCCCTTGAGAGGGCCTTGAGTTGTTGATGCTGAAGATGGGCCATACCAGGCCATTGATGGGGCCACGACGTGGGCTGCAAGCAGGCAAGTCTGGGTACCCTTGTTCCCAGAACGCCGACAGTAGCCCCCCGGGCCCAAGGTGCGCTCGAACTTGGCTTCGAGGCGAAGCCAAAGGGAAAGTGCGGAGCGCCGCATGTCCTAACCGCCTGCGGCCTTGGTCGCCGCGTGGCAATTGATGGGACATGGGGTCCTCCGCTTCCCCATGCCGGCTCAGCAACCGTTCGACTTGACAAGAGCATAGTGCATGTAGAGAAAGATCATCATTGTGTGGGATCGTGGAGGCCAGCAGTTGGCCTCCCTCGGGCTGTAAATGGGGAGAGGGGCGGATTCCCCCTTGGTCATATCCATCTCCTCGCAGCCCGATCCTTCTTCTTCTTCTTTGCCTCATCGTCTTGCCGTAGCATCCATGGCCCCGACGAGGTCTCCATCGCGGAGACAGGGAAGGCCCCCAAGGAGGGACCGGATTCGCCACCACCCAAGAGGGGCCGTGGACGTCCCCGCAAGTACGCTACGACCCCAGAGGTGGCCCCTTAGGGGCGTAGGCGCACTCCTCCAAGGGTGGGCGCTGCCTCCGACGGCCGTGGTAGCGCTTCTTCTTGCGGCGGGAGATGCCGAAGATGAGGCAGCTCCTGCGATGGGGGAAGGCGCGCCGTGGTCTCCTCACCTCCTCGGCTGCGCTTCTACTCGGCGGACGCGTTCCCGGACTTTGTCGGGTGGTCGGAGCGACCCGCAGGCACCTGGCTCCCGCTCTCGCGCTTCTTTGCGGGGCGCTGCCGACCGCAGAGCTTGATGGCCTCTGGCTGCAGGCTAGCGGCTGCAGCAGCAGAGCCTCATGGGCGGGGGTCGAAGTCACCGTTGCGGGCAACATGTCCTTGACCCGCGGTTGGCAGGCATTCGCCCGCGCGCGATGCCTGGGCGGGAGGTGCACCCTCCACTTCAAGTACGACGGCCTCGTGACCCTCTACATGAGGGTGTTCGAGGAAGACAGCCAATGTGCGGGGTGCTGTCCCGAGGATGGCAGCAGCGATAATGAGCTTGGCATTGGCAACGGTCGCAACGATGACGAGGGTGAGCTTGCCCTTGGTGATGGTCGCGCCACCTCCAGCAGTAGAAGCTCTCCCTACGGCGAGAGCGCCAGGAGCGGTGGCTACGACGAGCCACCGCGCTGCCGGGCTCGGATCGGGGAAGGCGATGGGCCATCTCACCGCCGGGCTCTAGTGAAGCAGGAGGAAGGCTCGGGCTGAGCTTCAGGCATTGCTGGAGCCTGGCCTCGGGGGGTGCTGTGGTCGTGAGGCCTGCTTTTGTTTAACCTTTCCTTCCTCCTGTATTTTGAAAAAAGTAGAGGGCCCCGCTGGGGTGTGTAATGAATTACGGCACTTATGCCACTATGCTATGTTTATTATCTTGATATTGTGCCGTGGTGCCCATGTTCCAACAAGGTGTGACTAGGGTAACTTAGCTTGGTACGCTTGTGGTAGTCTTCCACCTCGTGATGACATGCCTTTCCAGCAGCATCTTACGAAGTTCCCTTCCTAATGACTCAGGAGCCGTCGAGCCTCAGGAGACTTGATACAGCTGCAGAGTTATTAGAAATCCTGACGAGGCATCACGCCCTTCCTCTCGCGAGCCCCCGAGCATGGGCTAGTTGTGGCTAGTACACCGCTGAAAGGATCGAGAAGAGGTGTCTAGAGGAGGGTGATTAGACCCTTATTAATGAAAGATAGCAGTTTTTAATTTCTCTCAGTTAAGGTGGAGTTTTAGCACAAGTATGAACATTCACAATACATTTCAAGCAAGCATGGAAAGAGTATATGTGCAGCGGAAAGTAAAGCATGCAACTTGCAAGAAAGTAAAGGGATGGGATTGGAGTGTGCAAACTCAATTGGAGACACTAAGATTTTGGCGTGGTTTCGATAGGTGGTGCTATCATACATCCACACTGATGGAGACTTCAACCCACGAAGGGTAACGGTTGCGCGAGTCCACGAAGGGCTCCACCCATGAAGGGTCCACGAAGAAGCAACCTTGTCTATCCCACCATGGCCATCGCCCACGAAGGACTTGCCTCACTTGGGTAGATCTTCACGAAGTAGGCGATCTCCTTGCCCTTACAAACTCCTTGGTTCAACTCCACAATCTTGACGGATGCTCCCAAGTGACACCTAACCAATCTAGGAGACACCACTCTGCAAAAGGTAATGTATGGTGTGTTGATGATGAACTCCTTGCTCTTGTGCTTCAAATGATAATCCCCCCAACACTCAACTTTCTCTCACAGATTTGGATATGGTGGAAAGATGATTTGAGTGGAAAGCAACTTGGGGAAGGGTAGAGATCAAGATTCTTGTGGTTGGAATGGAATGTCTTGGTCTCAACACATGAGTAGATGGTTCTCTCTTAGAAAATGAATGCTGGAAGTGTAGGCACGTTCTGATGTCTCTCTCCATGAATGGAGGAAGGGTGGAGGGGTATATATAGCCTCCACACAAAATCTAGCCATTACACACAATTTACCAAACTCGGTGGGACCGAATAGTAACACTCGGTTAGACCGATTCAGTTCAAAATGTGAACGTTAGGTTTTTAGGTGGGACCGATATGATCAACATCGGTGGGACCAAGATGATCAACTCGGTGGGACCGATGTGCTAGGGTTAGGGTAAAACCTCAACTCAGTTTGACCGATTACACAAACTTGGTGGGACCGACTTTGGTAATAAGAAAATAGAGAGTTGGTCAGGCAAACTCAGTGGGACCGACTGCATATCTCAGTGTGACCAAAATGATTGCAACAGGCAACAGATAGTTTGCAAGCCCATCTCAGTGAGACTGAGATCCCATCGGTGAGACCGAATTGATTAGGGTTTCTGGCAATGGCCATGTCAAGTGAACTCGGTGGTGCCGGATAGATCAAATCGGTGGGGCCGAGTTTGACTTTTGGGTTGGGACATATGTGGAAATGAGAAAGTGGTTGAGGGCTTTGGAGCATATCACTAAGCACTTTGAGCAAGCAAGCCATTAAGCAACACCTCATCCCCTTTTAATATTATTGGCTTTCCTATGGACTCAATGTGATCTTGGATCACTAAAATAGAAATGAAGAGCCTTGAGATTTTGCCAATCTTATGTCCTTAGCTTCTTGAAGGGGCTCCACATCCTCTTGTCCATGCCATGCCTTTGTTGAACTTTCTAAAATATGTTAGTTAAGAATATTAGTCCAACAAAAGATATGTTGCCATTAATTACCAAAATCACCCAGGGAGCACTTGTGCTTTCAATCTCCCCCTTTTTGGTAATTGATGACAACATACATCAAAGCTTTAGATAAAGATATGACGAATAACAAGTAAAGCTTTGGAAAGACATGTAACATGCATATGCTCCCCCTACATGTATGCAATCATGTGAATGTGAATATAAGAGCATGTGAATGCATGACCATGACAGAGCAAGCAATGAGTTACATGTATCTTGGCTATATGCATCAGAGAAAATGATGTAGCTATAGGAAATGTACCTCCATGTTCATGATTCCTTCTTGCAAACAATATGTACAGTAGCAAGAAATCGTCATGCACGTGGATGTGATGCATATACTTACCTTGTGGTCTTGAGGTGGCTTTGGTATAGGTGAACCTAAGTAAACAAGGTTAGATAACACACGAACACCTACAGGACAAAGCAATTTGAGAAACCACAAGAGTACCAAGATTGGGATGACATGTAGAGAGTGAGGACTAGGTACTCTATTGGATATAGACATGTCCCCAAAGAGTAAAGATATGCAATGAATTCAAAGATTTCCTCCCATTAAATGTCTTTCTCCCCCCCTGAATCTTATATTTGATAATGGGAGAAGATAGGGCAAAAGAAAATCAGAGCAGAAACAATCATAATAAACTTAACACATACTAACATGTCTTTCCCCTCTTGAAGACATGTAACTTCTCTCTATGGATAATAAGCATCTATAGAAGCTTAAGGTGTGATTCTCTCTTATGTGATAAGCTTTGATGTGCTCTCTCTCCCCCTTTGGCATCAATTTCCAAGAAGGGGTCTTCTGGAGCATGAGTCAAGTAGGTTTGGTCCTTGAGTCACATTACAAAGCAACATGTAAAATAAGATGCTGGTAGGGGACAAGAATCATTAAGTAGAGCTGGAACAAATATGCAGGATGCAAATGGCAAGGTGTTTTCTCCGTATTGAAATCGGTAACACTGAGTCTTTTTCTTCGGTGGCACCGAGTTGTTTTCGGTTTAGCAGAAAAAAAGAAACCGGTGAGGCTGAATTCAACTCAGAGAGAAAACAATTGTCATCTCAGCTCACTTTGGCAAATAAGAACTCACAAAGATTTGCAAGGATTTTACTGAAAGATTTTCAATGAATTGGATGCTGGGAATGCACAACATAATAGAGGAAAAGAAAATAAATCTAGTTGAAGTGAAAGGGAAACATGCTACGCACAAATGCAAGAAGTCAAACAAACACTTAGAGAACTTCATCTAGAATTGGTCGGCGACAAAGTCACCTATGTTAGAGTATATTGACTGAGGAGTCAAGTGAGAACACTTGATCGTAGGTCATACTCATTGTTTAAGCTCAAAATGGGGTTACCATTTTTCATTTAAGCATTTTGATGTATTCATATCTTGTTGAGCTGCTTTGACCCATGACTTGGGGTAAAGCTTCTCTAAGATGGAATGGAATACCTTGGGTGGTGGTGTTGAACTTGATCATGTAGTTGTACTTGTGTAGGATGCTCAAGGTTGATGTAGCTCATCAATGGTTGGGAGCACCACTTGTAGTTTTGAGTTCATCTACCTACATGGTTTAGTCTTGCAGGGAAGAGCACTTGTGTATCCAAAGTGACAATCATGAGATTTGATACCAATTGATATTTGATACAAAGAAAT
This sequence comes from Triticum urartu, assembly GCF_056163025.1. Lineage (NCBI taxonomy): Eukaryota > Viridiplantae > Streptophyta > Magnoliopsida > Poales > Poaceae > Triticum > Triticum urartu. The sequence continues at coordinate 416,456,424 of NC_141875.1, forward strand.
TGTCAGAGGATATGTTGAAAGGTTTCATGCTTCCTTGACTTCAACCACCATATTGTAGAGACTTAGTGATGTAGAGATTGCTTAAGATGTGAGTGAGTTGCAATCTCATAGATTTGAGCTCATCCAGGTACCTACAAGGGTTAAATGACATGCAAGGGTACAATTATATATCCAAGACATATGATCATCATCATAAGAGAAATATCAAGGATTAGTCAAAGGCTCATGCCTTGCATGTATCCAAATGGAGTTTCTACTCCAAATTTGAAGCATCAATGATGTTCAATTCACCTCTCAAACGGCAAAATAATTTCTCATCAAGAGGTTTGGTGAATATATCCACCAATTGCTTATCAGTACGAATATGCTTAAGATCAATGTCTCCTTTAGCAACAAGATTTCGAATGAAATGATGAAGAACTTCAATATGCTTAGTTCGAGAATGTTGCACGGGATTATGAGCAATCTTAATAGCACTTTCATTATCGCAAAGCAATGGAACATGTTTCACGTATATGACATAATATTTAAGAGTTTGAGTCATCCAAAGTAATTGAGCACAACATGAACCGGTGGCAATGTATTCCGCTTCGGCGGTGGATAAGGATAACGAGTTTTGTTTCTTGGAGGACCAAGACACAAGAGATCTACCAAGAAATTGACAAGTACCCTAAGTGGACTTTCTATCAACCTTGTCTCCGGCATAGTCCGAATCGGAGTAGCCAACAAGATCAACAGAAGACCTCTTAGGATACCAAATGCCAAAATTTGGTGTATGAATTAAGTATCTCACTGTCCTTTTCACAGCCACAAAATGGCATTCTTTGGGGGCCACTTGATATCGTGCACACATGCACACACTTAGCATCATCAGGATGGGAGGCACACAGATATAACAATGAACCAATCATACAGCGATAAACCTTTTGGTCAACCGGTTTGCCATCCTTAGTCAAGTCAAGATGTCCACTAGTAGGCATGGGTGTTTTCATACCTTTGCTTTCTTGCATGTTGAACTTCTTGAATAAGTCCTTGGTATACTTTGTTTGATACACAAAGGTACCCTCCTTAGTTTGCTTGATTTGCAACCCAAGAAAGAACTTGAGTTCACTCATCATAGACATCTCAAACTTCTCCGACATTAGCTTTCCAAACTTTTCACTAAATGAGGGTTAGTCGAACCAAATATGATATCATCAACATAAATTTGGCACACAAATAATTCACCATTAACCCTTTTAGTAAAAAGAGTGGAATCAATTTTTCCAATCTCAAAGCCTTTTTCAATAAGGAACTTGGTCAAGCATTTATACCATGCTCTAGGATCTTGTTTAAGACCATAAAGAGCTTTGTGAAGTTTGTAAACATGGTCGGGTTTCTTAGGATTAACAAAGCCGAGAGATTGCTTAACATAAACTTCCTCCTCAATTTCACCATTTAGAAAAGCACTGTTAATGTCCATTTGATATAATGTGATATCATGATGATTAGCATAAGCAAGTAAGATGCGCATGGACTCAGGAATAGTTGCAAAGTTTAATTTCAGGTGTGCTTAGTTTAATTTGAGGGGTGTGTTGTGCTGAGCCCCCAGCAGAACTATGTTATATTTCTTCTCGTTACTTTAACACTTCAGTACGTACATACTAGTATTTCTTACATTTCATCTTTTAGTTGGTACACTACCACCACTCGTTTCTTCACATTATATACGTACAATATATATGGCCAACATCATATAGCCAGCAGTTTAGTTGTCAAAGAATTTCAGGGTGCTTAGTTTTGTCAAAGAATTCCAGGATGCTTAGAGGGTGCTTGGATCCAAGGGACTTATTTTAGTCTGACTAAAAATAGTCTATTTAAGAGGCTAAAGTTCCAAGCACCCCTGACTAAAGAGGGGCTAAAACTAGTCTTGAGACTAAAAAAATTTAGTCAGGGGTACCCCTACTAAAATGTGGATTAGTCCTCTCTCTACTCATTTAACTTGTCTCCTTTAACACAGGCGAGTTCTGGATTGGAGGGTTTGGAGGATAATAAATGCTCATTAACTTGATTTTAGCCTTTTTAGTATTTGGATCCAAGCATGGGTGAGGCTAGCATGTTTTAGTCCCACTGCTTTTAGTCATGGGACTAAAACGTATCCAAGCACCCTCTTAGTTTTATTTGAGGGGTGGGTTGTGTTGGACACCATTATTGTGACTAGCCTTTTTAATAGTACTAATATGCATAATTTGGCGACGAGCGCTCTCTATATGTACCACCTTTTTTCTAATTTCAAGTTTTGCTCCATGGCACAATCCATAGATACTACTGCTGTACAAAAGTATACATTTTTTAAAAGGCTAGAGGGCAGGGCAGTCTAGCTTGGTCGGTTTCACGAGAGGCGAGGGCCTTTGTGATTTGATGGCTCATTACTGCTGGAAGGCGGGGCCTTGTGATTTGACTGCTCGTATAAATGCGCCGACGACCTGATCGAGGAGGAGCAAAGAACCATGCAGTATACTCAAGTTTTCCACTGGAGTAGTACTGCGACGGAGGAGCACGAAACACACCAGCCCAGTGCCATATGGCGATAAAAATGATCTAATTTTCTAGTCATCTCATTGTTAGCATTGTTCTATTCATTCCCTAAAAAAAACATTGTTCTATTCATGCCTCGCAGAGAACGTGACACGTGCGGCGAAACACCTGAAGCAAAAGATGAAACACAGGAGCAAAAGAAGAAGGAAGATTATCACCCCAAATGATCTAATTCGCCGCGGAGTCGTAACTGCTTCTTCATCGCCTCCACGACCTCCATCTCCTTGCGCGTCTCCTCCGCCATCTTCATCATTGTGTCCATGACACGGCATTTCTCGGCGCGAGCCTTCATCATCTGTTCCACGGCCATATTACGTACCTTGACAGCAGCCGGGTGCTCAATGCGGAGCTTCGCCAACTCTTCCTTCTGTTCCATGGCGAGGGCCTGTAGCATCTTCATCGAGGAACTACTATTCTCATGCAGCTTCTTCCAGCCGGTGTTCTTCTCCTTCAACAGGTCGATCTCGTGGCAGAGCTTCGCATTGTCCTCCCGAAGTCGCAAGATTTCGCCGGTCGCCTTCTTCTCCGAGGCAATGCTCTTCTTCAGCAGCATCACCAAGCCGGCGGTCAACTCCCCCTGCTGATTGAGCTCAGCGGGCATGTCGTCGAGGCTCTCCTTCAGCAACTCCATCAAGCCTTGGATGAACTCCTTCTGCTTATTGAGCTGATCGGGCAAGCCGTCGAGGGATAACGACTCCAGCTCCGCCGGCCCGGCATGTTCGCCTCCGCGGCTAGGGCGCTCCTGGGAGCCATCGCCTGCCCGTGAGAGATCTTTCGAGGTATCTGCACGGAGGCGAGCCCTCTCTTTTTTTCCCGCAGCCTTGGTTGCCGCTCCCTTGTTACGAGTAGTTCTCGACCTAGAGCTCTGCTCACCGGCCATGGCAACGACGGACGAAGAAGAAGCACTTATGAGGAGGAAAGGTAGAGTGATTTTCGGTTAGGTAGTTCCCCTTTTTATAACCAAAGTACTAGCACTAGTACTAATACCTGCATAGTGGGAACACGTTCAGGTTTTGTACATACTACTAGTAGGTGTGAGCAGGCTTTCGAATGTGATGGGAACAAGGTAAAGATTAATTGATGGTTTTGGTTTCGAGGCCCGAAACAGCTCCCGATGAGTTTAGCGGAACATAAATTTCAAGTACTACTAAACTTCTCAAATGCGTAAATATTATGTTACTATGAAAAATTGGCACAAAATACGAAGGAGACCAATGGAAGTACTACTAGCAACCCATGATTTAACTACTCGCATGCGTGGAGTGGAGTAATAATGTCTTTCTTCCGCCCTCACGTCCACTGAATTTGCATGCGCTGTATTAATTGACCATCAATGAAGTGAACGACTTTACACGCGTCAAATTATCACATGGGGTGGATCTTGGTACAAAATTGCGTCCGCCCGTGTGCCCGCGTGTGCGTGCAAGGAATGAGTGTGTGCATGGCGTGCGTGCACATCTTCACTTCGTGCATGTACCACCAGTATGGCTCAGGGAGGACGAGTACATTCTTCTGGAACTAGCAGCACGTCACTGTGATCAATCCACGCAAGGAGGTCGTGACAACGCCTACACATGTGCCACGTGGCTTCATGAACTGTAAGAGAGATACTGTGTAGTGTGCCATTGGTATTCTAATTTACGTGTTTTGCACATACTCGAAGTACAAGTAAGGTACACGTGCATTGCACGCATCAGATTTTGCAACCAAATTATGAATAAATACCACACTATAGCATGTAAGCTCTGAGTCATATATGCCTGATGTAGCCCTTCGTTTAATTCTTATAGTTCATCTCATTCAAAATCAATTAGTTTTTATAAAAAAGCTAAGAACGCGGGAATAGGAAAAACATGGGATTATAGTGGAATGTCATCTTGAATCCTACAGGATTGTACGAGTGTTTGATTGTGCATAGAAAAAACGCAGAATTCTTTCAAAGAGGTTTGAGTGGATGGGATGTTTCCTATGAAATCTAGTGCAAATGAATCATATGGAAAAATTCCTATGGTTTACAATCCTACGAATCAAACAACCAAGATAGCAAAAATTCCTAATGATTAGAATCCTCCAAAATTCCTTTGAGAATCCTTTGAATCAAAGAAGCCCTTAATCTATGTTATGATTCATGGAATTGTGCGTTGTAAAGAATAAAGTAAAAACAAATAATGGCAATTCAACTAGGAAAAAGTTTGGGCAGTTATGATACGGAAGATTCTAGAACAAAAGAGAACCACTGTTGTTTTGAGGTTTGTGCATTATGCTTAAGTTCAACCATGGAGTCTGCTAGATTGTACATGTGGCAAAATCCGGTGGGGGGCTAGAAGATGGTGCGAGGGGCCGAGTGGAGGGAGACTATGAAGGAATGCACAAGTGCGAGATCGATGTTTAGAGAGAGAGAGGGCGAACACGTGCGCTGATGCGTGCAGTGGCGGAGCCATGAAAAATAAATGAGCTAGGGGGCCAAGCATTGCTAATCCTTTACAAGGAGGGTTAATTCATGAACTTAAACCATTTTAGCAGCAATTTTCTAATGATCACATTCATATTAGCCTTGATATATAGTGATGTTAGGGGGGAGGGGGCAGGGCCCTTACTGCCCCTGTCTTCGCCATTGTGCACGCGTCTGAGAGATGAAGCGGAAGGCATGGATGATGAAAGGGGGACGTTGGATACATAATTAATGTGGGTGTATTAGCTATATATGTTAGTCCTATATAGAGAGGTATAGATTGATCGATGTGGATGTGGGAAAGAGGGTGAGACCTCACTGGATATATCGATTGATCGGTTTGTGTGGAAAACTATGAAAGACCTAGCTATATACACACATACATAGAGGAACATCAATCGTTGCGCATGCAGCGTGAGAGATAAAGAATGCCCGATATGATGGAGAGGGGGATGTGTGTTGGTGTGTGCCTTCATGGGAGACCGACCTGAAGAAAAAGATTGTATGCGTGCGATGGATAATGTCGACTGGTAGTGTGTGTGCATGCATGCACGAGAGAAGGTTAGTGGTACAATTATAAAGAGAAGACTACTGTCTGGGTGTAAAAGAATAGCTGAATAGGTGAGGTCACAATCAATGTAAACTTGAATTCAAATATTTGAATAAGAGATCCTGATGTTTGAAACCCATGCATGCATGAATATAACAGAGATCTGCACGGTGTGGTTTGGAAATGAGCATGTTGTAATGTATACACATTGAACAAGGTCAGACTGATTTGAATTTGAGATACCGATGGCAGACATCATTTGGCCACGTCGCATCCGTGCATGGACACATTATTCTAATTGGAGATGATGGGCGGATTTTGCAACACATATCTATATCTATACCCCTATATATATATATATATTATTTTTTTATATTTTTTATATTGCGTGCAGGTAACTTTAACTTTGAAAGATGGTCGTTGGATGAGGTGAATCCGATGGTCCAAAGATGACAAATTTGAGCACTACTGGCCGTTGGATATCATCTTGATTCCACCAGATTTCGCCACATGTATAATCTAGAAGACTCCATGGTTGAACTTAAGCATAATGCACAAACATCAAAACACAAGCACTTCTTATTTGTTCTAGAATCTTCTGTATCAGAATTTCCCAAATGTTTTTCTACATGATTTGCCATTATTTGTTTTTACTTTATGTCTTATGACGCACAATTCCATGAATCTTAAAATAGATTAGCTTTCTTATAAAAACTAGATGATTTTGAATGAAATGAACTATAAGAATTAAACGAACATCTACATCATGCACATGTGACTCAAATCTTGCATGCTATAATGTGGTATTTATTCATAATTTGGTTGCCAAATCTCATGCGTGCAATGCACGTGTACCTTACTCTAGTCTAAATGGTGTTTGTGTGTGTGTTGTGCGTGTTGAGGTGCAAATTGTCTTTTTTTGGGTACACGTTAAGATTGTTCTTCCGAAATTTCAAGCCGCGCCTTGTTATGCCGAAAATTCAAGCTAGCGTCTCTGTCTATCGTGAAGGGAAACTCCCGCCTCTTCAACCCGCGCCTTGTTAGCCTAAAATATTTAAGATATATCTTTCTCTCGTTGTGCTCCGACAACTCCCTCCATCTCAACCCGCGCCTTGCTATTTCAAAATTACAATGCGCGCGAAAACTCCCACCTCCTGTGAAATCCCGACACACGAATTGCCCATGGTACCCCTGAACCGAAAGAACCGCCTCAAATCGGTGGGGGTACTTTCGTAACTTACCCCACATTTCGGACAAGCGTGTCTCTAAGCCATGGTTCCCCACTTCCATCCCATCCGCCCACCCATTCGTACACCGAGGCCGCGAAAACCCGCGACGAAACCCCACACCCTGCTCCGTCCGCCACCCAGCCGGAGCCTCTTCTCCGACGACGTTGTCCACAGCAACACCTCGACGTCCCTCATCCACCGTACCGGATGAGGATCGGTCGTCGATCTCATCGTCCCGCCGGTTCAGCCACACTGTCCTCCACCTCCAAGGAGCTGCCCCGATGTTCCCCTCGTTTTTCGCGCCACCTCCATTCCCAGACCGCCGTCTTCACCTGCACCACTGGAAGAGCATCATCATCACCGTTTCCTCGGATGAAGCTACAGCCTAATTGGCGCCACCGAAGAGGTTGTACACTAATCGCCGCATTTTCTTCTTGATTCGATCTCACGGTGCTGCCGGCGCTTGGTCCCGAGCCGACACGGCGCGGCTCCATCCACGGCGGCGTCGCCGGCCACTTCCTCCACGGTGTCGCTCCCTCAGCGGCGACGTCCACATCAGTAGGACCTGCTGCTGCTTTAGCTCTCTCTCGCGCTGCTGCTCTGCTCTTGCTCTCGGCCCCCTGCCTGGTCTGCTCTTGCTATTGCTCTTGCTCACGCTGCTGCTCTTGCTCTTGCTCTTGCTTGCGATGCTGCTCCGATTTAGCTACACTTCACTCTGATGCCGCCGGGGTGAAGGAAGAACCAGCCGCGGCGGGGAGGGGGGCTCGCCGGAGAGGTACCCCACTATCTATCTTAGGGTTCAGGATGGGGGCGGTGGTCGCCGGCGGTGGTGGGGCGTTGGCGGGGCGGTGGCGTGGGTATCGCCAGAGAAAAAGCTCGGCATGGGGGGGCCTAGAGGGATGGCCGGGGCGGCGGTGGGGAGTGTTTTCGGGGCGGGCGGGGCGGCGCACCGCCGGCCGCGGGCGGCGGGGGGGCTGCTGTTTGGCTGGCTCAGGGGGTGGAGGTTGAAGATGAACCGCAGGCCCTTGATTTCGTATCCAATGGCTGGAAAATCGACTGACCAGAGATGAAAAAGTCAGTCGACCGACGTGTAGCCTCACCTTGCTAGTGCGTTCAGTTTCGACAGCAAAATTCAGTTTCGACAACAAAATTCACTTTCGACAGTTAAGTTTAGTTTCGACAGTTAAATTCAGTTTCGACAGTTAAGTTCAGAGATGAGCGGCTGATGTATTTTACATCTAGCACTTTGTGTTTATGTATTTTACGTCATGTATTGGAGATGCTATTAGAATTCCACTCAGGTTAACGTTGTTTGTTGTCTCTCTTGTCCTGCTTCATCCTCGGCGTCATACAACTCACCGGAGCTACTCCAACGACGAAAACCTCCATCATAGCGGGCTGTACCTCGGGCTCCATCTCCAGACGCCTAAGATCTTCTTCCCCTCCTCCGACAGCCAAGTCAGCCGGAGCATCCTCACCGGCCAACCCAATCACGCTGAGATCGACATGGCTTCGCCAAAGAGGTTGTACACTTGTTGCATCTCTTTTTTACTCTACATGTTATATATATTGTCCACTGAGCACTCGTAGTAATGGGAAATACAATTATTTTATCCTACTATATGACAAGCAGTGAGGTACCAGGCAACTTAGCTATCCGTGGTGGACACTATCTCTGTGCGTTTGAGCTGTGCATTTGTCGATGGGCCTGGGAGTTGAGCTAGTATGGCAGTGGCCTGGGTCCAAAGTAATAGAAGTAGCACAAAAACATTTTTTAGTGTAGGATTTTCCTTGCTCAAGCCTGCCTACTAGAATCGCTAGTGCTTGAAAGGAAAAGTGAATGAAAAACATCGGAATTGGAAAGTTTCCTATGGTACTACTTTTCATGAATTTGGTGCAAAGGAATGGAGCAAAGGAAAACTGTAGGATTTGTTCCTTTAGTGTCTCCTTGAAAGAAAAACCGTAGGAATTCTAATTTCCACTTCTCCTCATTTTCATATTCTTATTCATCAAGCACAAGACTAAGAGATAGTATCATAATAGCATTATAACCGTACATTTTCTTGTGGTTTGACTTAATCTCACCATGCTTTTTTGCATCCTGTGATCTTCCAATTGTTGTGAATCAAACACCCGGATTGGCAGAAATCCCGTGTTTTTAAATTCTCTGTTTTGCACGTGCATTCCTATCCTATTCCTGTCTATTTCCTATCCCTACATTGTCAGAATCCTCAAATTCAAACAAGCCCTTAGTCAATTACTTCTGTTACAGATATGTGTCAAATAAAACCTTGTGTGGTTTGTCCTGCTCCTGCAGCGCTATGTTCCACCCCAGCTCAGCTGCTCCAACGACGGAAGGGTTCACCACAGCAGGGATCCGCTCTCCAGACTGTCTTTCGCCGCCTCAGATCTTCTTCCCCACCGCTGGTAGCCATGGCAACTGCATTACCATCATCAACTGAGCAGATGACCTTGAGGACTACACGGGTCCGCAAGAGAGGTCACACTCTTCTGTGTCTACTTACGTTATGTGTCGCTTAATCTGATGACATGCTACATTATCATCGTGTTCACCTATTAGACTCCGAGCCAGGTCCAAACTAATGCTGAAACTTGAGTTTTTAAATGGTTGTGGGGTACATATTGGGGCAGCAATCAGTACTATCTGTCTACTATCTGGTTAATCTCCAGTGTCTACTATGAGTTTCATGTTGGGTGCAAACAAACATTAAAGGAGCCATTATCTGTATTTTTTAACTAAAGCTATTATCTGCCTGCTATCATTGGTTTTGGGTCTATCCACAGTTTGCTACAATCACTCTGGATTTGTGCATGCACTCCTTACATAATCTCACTATGTTTTATTCCTATGCATGCCAGTTATTGTACACAATGGAACCGATCATGTAGAGCAAAAGAGACGAGCCTTGCGTGGCAATAAAATTTCATGCAGACGTCGTTCCATCATGGGCGCAAAGGCAACCCCCCCCCTCCACCCATTTCGGATCGTAATCAAGAGGAAGATAACTGTTATGAGGGGGATTCAGAAGGAGAAGACCACTCCTATTTCCCATGAGGTCTTCGCTCTAACTTGGCATGCTGATGTTGGTAATATCATGCATATGGTGCCTTGCATTTCTTACTGTATACATTAAAGATGTCATCTGCTTAGTTTAGACATGCTTTGTGTCAATGCCATCTGTTTAGTTTCTTTATCGTATATGTGAATCATGCAATGCCATCTTGTCTAGCCAGGCATCATATATGTGAATTTTGCAAAGCCACCCTGGTTAGCCAGTCATCTTATATGTGAATTATATCATGCCAACATTTTTTATTACGTGTTAAATTTGTCAACAATTTTAGTACATTCAATTACTCTTCCTGTGCATCAGCCATTTGGCACGGTCATGGAAAAATCTGGAGTGGAAACAAGGTCTTCAGAGCAGACAATGCTATCTAACGAAGCGCATGTCTTGCTAGTTACCGATAGCTCCTCAGAGGAGGATTCAGAGACAGATGACCAGTCATATTTCCCCGCCTAGGTGCATGCCCTAACTTGGCAGGGTTATGTTGCTCATATCGTGCGTATGGTATCTTGCATTGCTATGTCATTTGCTTAGTTTAGACATGCTTTGTGTGAATGCCACCTGTTTAGTGTCTAATTACCATATATGTGAATTATGCAATGCCATCTTGTTGCAAGACATTATATATGTGAATTATGCAATGTTATCTTGTTGCAAGGCATTATGTATGTGAATTATGCAATGCCATGCTGTTTAGGCAAGCATCATATATGTGAATTATATCATGCCCTCCTTTTTTGTATTTCTCATTGCTTTTGTCGACAATGTTTGTATATTTAACTTCTCTTCCTGTGCATCAGCCATTTGAATTGGTGATGGAGAAATCTGGAGTGAAAACAAGGTGTTCAGAGCAGACAATGCTGCCTGCTGAAGCAGATATCTTGCTGGTTACAGATAGCTCTTCAGAGGAGGATTCAGAGGCAGATGACCAGTCCTATTATCCCCCTGAGGTGTATGCTCAAACTTGGCAGGGTTATATTACTCATATAATGCATATGTTGTATTGCAATGCTTAGTTTTTACATCATATACACAATATTGAATGCCATCTCCTTAGTTGACACATCATATATGTGATTGCCCTCTGCTCACTTCCTTAGTATATAAATCATATATTTGAATTATGCCATGCCATGATGTTTACATAGACAGCATGTATCTGAATTATGGCATGCCAACCCATTTTCTAAAGACATAATATAGTTATATCATCTCATCCTGTTTACATAGTCATCATATTTAAATTATGTCATTCTATCCGTGAATTATATCATGCCATCATGTTTCCATCGACGGCATGTTTGTGATTTATGGCATGCCAACCACTTTAATAGACACATCGTATAGTTATATCATGTCATCCTGTTTACATAGTCATCATATTTTGAAGTATGTCATTCTATCCTGTTTAGTTAGCCATCATACATGTGAAATTGTGTCATGCTATCCTGTTTAATTAGCCATCATATATGTGAAATTATGTCCTGCTATTCTGTTTGCTTAGACAACATAAATGTGAATTATTTCATGCCCTGTTTTCTTCCCTACTATCCATTGCACCTGTCTCTCTTACAATGTCTGTACATTCAATTACTTTTCTTGTTTATCAGCCATTTCAATTGGAGGGAGTGATGGCAGTATCTGTGGGAGTAAAAACACGGTCTTCAGAAAAGATCGTGCTACCTGTTGATGCAGATAGAACCACAGTTGTACTTGCCCAAGAACCAGCCCCATGACACATAACCCACACTCATGCAGATTGTACCCCTACACAGTTGGAAAGAGAACCAGCTACACCCCTTCTAACCCCAACCCCAGTAGATAGACACCCAGTTCCCGTTGACACAGCACCGTCTCCACCACAGAGAACCCAAACACGAGTAGTTAGTAAGGCAACTGAAGTGCCCATATCACGAGGACCACCACTCCGAACTCGAAGTCAATGCTTAAAGCAGAAGAAGAATTGTTCTCAGGTCAGGTTCCGTAGCTATGGTTCATACTACTTTGCTCTTGCATCACTGTATTTACTGATACCAACTAATTTCAAATTTGAAGGATGCAATTGAAACTCTAATGGTGCAACAGCTATGTTTTAAACCTCTTTCTTCAACGTGTTTGGCTGTTTGCTGTTGTAACTTGCTCTATGTTGATTTCAGTTTCAATTGAATAAACAGTTATGTTCTCATGCCATGCACATTACAAGTGTTGTTATTGCTGTGTAGTTTCCCACACTTATATTCTGTCTATGCTGCTTTGTCTTAAATAGATATGATTCGAACTGTATCTATCTTGATTTGGCAACATAAACTAGAATGATATAGACCATACAGTGACCATACAACATAGATATATGTTTTTTCATGTTATTATCCTGTCCACCTTACTACTGAACTGGTTTACCAAAATGAGTTTCATATACTACATTGTAAACCTAAGATGTGTTTGTTTGTTTCTCTTTTAGAACGCGGATAAAATATTGGAGAAGAGTCCCCTGTTATGCAATGGTAAAGGAAGTAATGCAGATAAGGTTGAAGATAGTGAGACATCCCAGTTGGTCTCCAAGAAAGCTGATAAAAACTATATTAAAGACACTGAGACAACCCCAAAGTCCTGTCTTGATGTAGTGTTCGAGTTAGTGGCTACCACTGCTGGCACCAGCTCTTCGAACTCATTGCCTGAATCAGTTCGGCTTCTTGAGTCTCAACTTCAAGTTGAAAGACATCGGTCAGATGTTATGTGACAGGAAGCCGAAGGACTGAGGAAGTCCCTGCAGAATTCAGATGCATACTTTCTGGTGCAACAGCAAGCGTTGGAGGACTTAAGCGCCAAACAAGAGAAACTTAATAAGCTTGCTAAGCATCTTGCCAGCATTATGGGTACCCAGGATATTGTTTCTTGAGCTCTTCTGAAGTGGTTTCAGTTCTGGACTTGTTTTTCTGTGGCATTTATATGCAGCTGTGTTCCCTATATTTGCACTGGTGGCGAACTTTGATGCCCAGTGGATGTAATATGTGTAATAGCCGTGATAGCCTAGTGTAAGTTGCTTGCATATTTATTTCCTTGTTGTCTTGTTTATTTGTTTGCTTGTAGTCAGTGCAGTTCTTTTTCTACAGTTTACGAGTGGCTGCAATAACCTATTTTTTAAAAGTAAGCCACAATAACCATGGGCTAATATTTACTGTAGTGACACTGGGCCTCCTACGGGCCGTAGAAACAGTGGGCCTTCTACGGGCCGTAGAAACAGTGGGTCTTCTATGGGCCATAGAAATACTGGGCCTTCTACGGGCCGTAGAAACAATGGGCCTTCTACGGGCCGTATCATCAATGGGCCTTCTACGGGCCGTATCATCAATGGGCCTTATACGGGCCGTATGATTGATTGGCCAAACATGGGCCAAACAGACTGCATTTCGGCCGTAAACAGGCTAGAGTTGGAATCGTCCATTCATGGGCCGACCGTAACGGGCCATCGTTAATAGGCCGTATTTGATGACGCCATGAAAACGGCCCAACGTATTAACGGACCACAAACGGGCCGACTGTAACCACGGGATGAATTTGGCCCACAAGCAGAAAATGATAGTAACAGGCCGTAAGTAAACGAATGCTGGAAATGAGCCCAAGAATAAATGGGCTCTGAGAAGGCCGAAAGATAACATGGGCTGGAGACGGCCCAATGGAAAAACGGGCCATTAATGGGTATAAAGTGATACACTGTTCATTACGGGCCAGTTTCACCACGGGCCGTTAATGGGTGTAAAGTGATACACCGTTCATTACGGGCTAGTTTCAGCACGGGCCGCTAATGGGCCAAGAGTTACAAAGGGCCTCATATGGGCCGAAAGACGTCATGGGCTATACATGGGCCAGAAGCGAAAACGGGCTGGAATCATATTGGGCAGCCCAGATGACGCTACTGGGCCTAATTCGGATTGGGCGTAACGGGCCTTGGGTTAGCGGCTGTAAATGGGCTATATGCGAACAGGTCGTTAACAGGCTTTCCATGGGCCAGCCCGCTAGCTTTTGACCAAGTCAAATGGGCCGGCCTTTTCACAGGAATGGGCCACTGTTGGGCCGTGCCACATGTCGACGTATCATACGCGCCTTCTGTCCAGTGAGTGGATGACATCTGTCCCAACGATGAGCCGACACGTGTTTCCTCTAGCCAATGATGATTTCACACGTGGAAAATCCCCATTGGTCGGGGCTGTTAACGGGTTATCAGATCGAAAACCCGACCTGATAGCTTAACGGCATTCCGTTATGGTGGATGCCACGTGTCGATCACCCTTGACGAAAGCACTGCTGTGACGCGCGATTTATTGTCATGGAAGTGGACACTTCCGTGATGATAATTTTGGTAATGTCATGGAACACTTCTACGACAGCAGAGGTATGACTATCTTGATTCTGTCATAAATTTGTCATGGATGTACATTCATGACAAAAAAGCGACCTACTGTGACAAACACGTATCATCACGGAAGTGTATTTTTTGTAGTGGAGGCTGCCGTCGCCACAGAATAACAGGGGGTGTGGGTGAGTAGAGGGATGGCCTGGCCAGCGGTGGGAGTAGTAGGGGCGGTGAGGCCTCCGCCGCATCGCAGCCGGCCACGGGAGGCAGGAGCATGAGGCACGACCGGTGCTGGTTTGGGCGGCTGGAGCAAGAAGACCAGAGGTTGAAGAAGCACTACGGTCGTTGGATGGACATCGTACGACCACTGGAGCTAGAATCGTGCATATTGACTAAATTGACAAAGCCCTCCATCCCCGTAAATTTAGTAGGCCCACAAGTCAGCCTGCCACTAAGGTGGGTCCCAGCTAGAAGGGGGGTATTCATTTTTTTGTGCGTAATAAGGAGGCACTTCTGGTGGGTCCAAGCTAACAGCAGGGGCAACGTTTTTTTTCACGAAATACAGTGGCCCGTCGGGTGGGTCCCAGCAGTCAGGGGCAAAAAAATTTTCGCGATATACTGGTGGGCGTCTGGTGGGTCCCTGCTGTGAGGTGGAGGAATAATTATTTTCCGTGTAATAAGGAGGCACTTCCTTGCGGCTGTCGTGGACCCAGCTGTCAGCCTCTCCACGTATAGTATTCTTCCAATGGAATTCGGTCGTTGACCATGCCGTGCCGATAGCACCACGGCGGTGGATGACGGCGAGGCCTAGGAAGGGGACTACGCAGAGCCGGGGAAGACGCAGGAGTGGATGCCCACGCGGAGAGGAGTACGAGGGTTCACTGGTTCGGCTGCGCTGTCGTCGCTGCAGAATAACAAGGGGTGTGGGTGAGTGGAGTGGAGGGATGGCCTGGCCAGTGGTGGGAGTAGTATGGGGGCGTTGAGGCCTCCACGGCAGCACAGTCGGCCACGGGAGGCAGGAGCAGGCGGCACGACCGGCGCTTCTTTGGGCGGCTGGAGCAAGAAGACCAGAGGTTGAAGAAGCACTACGGCCGTTGGATGGACATCGTACGATAAGTCGAGCTAGAATCATGCATATTGACTAAGTTGACAAAGCCCTTCGTCCCCGTCAACTTAGTAGGCCCACTATACTGGGTCCCAGCTAGCAGGGGGAGTATTCATTTTTTTGTGCGTAATAAGGAGGCACTTCCTTGCGTGCGAAGATATAGCTGGTGGGTCTGAGCTGTCAGCGGCGGTAACGTTTTTTTCACGTAATACAGAGGCTGTTTCGGTGGGTCCTACATGTCAGGTGGAGGAAATCATTATTTTTGCGCGTCATAAGGAGGCATTTCCTTGCGTGCAGCCGTGGACCCAGCTATCAGCCTCTCCAAGTACAGTCCACTTCAGATGCATGTCGGTCGTTGACCACGCTGACCACGCCACGCCGAGAGCACCAGGGCGGTGGACGACGGCGAGGCCTAGGAAGGGAACGACATGGAGGCAGGGAAGACTCGGCCGTTGTTTTTGTTTCCCACGTGGAGGGGAGTACGACTGTACGAGGGTTTACTGGTTTAAATGCCGTCGCCGGAGAATAATAGCAGGTGTGGGTGAGTAGAGGGATGGCTAGGCCAGCGATGGGAGTACGATGGGGCGGTGAGGCCTGCGCGACAGCACAGCCGACCGCGGGGAGGAGGGAGCAGGAAGTCCTGCCGGCGCTTGTTTGAGTGGCTAGAGCAGGAAGAGCAGAGATTGAAGAAGCACGACGGCCGTTGGATGGACATCCAACAATCTACAGGCCATCTGTGGAAAGCCTCAAATCTGTGGAAAAGAGCATACAACCCATCTACCTTTATTTCAAAAATAATTTACAGCCCATTTGCTAATTCTTACGGGTTTTTTTGGAGCCCATATTGTTTATGTTAGCATTACAGCCTATGTTGTGGCCACGGTTAAAAAAATTATACGAAATTTTGCATATGTCGGTGCGGTCTGAACTGTTTTTAATCCCGAAATTTCGATGTCACATTCAGACTGATTTTAAAAATAAATGCATATCAATATAAAATCCAATAAATTATCCACACATAAAAATCAATGCAATTTAAAATCTCGAAATGGAAAAAAGATATTTGAAAATAATTGCCGGTTTGATGTGTTTTAAAAATGTACATCCCATTTCTCATTACTGATAGGCCATTTTCTTGGACAGCCGAATGAAGCACTCCTCGTCTTGAAAGATTTGCAGCCCAGCAGGCCTGATAAAGCGACTTACTTGACAAATCACAAAAGAACTGGGCTAGCCATTTTTAGAAAGAAAAAAAAACTACTAGGCTGGTCTATGGTAAACATAAAAGAAAAGGTTGTCTAGACAAGCCAGAGTGTCCCGCACAGCCCAGTTGACACCCTACTTCTGTCTCAAAAACAAATTAGATAAATGCCACTCCAATTATGGCGATTCATAGAAATGCCACTGCAATTTCCAAACTTTGAAAAATGCCACTGCAATTTTTGCAAACTTTGAAAAACGCAACTGCAGTTTGCAAACTTTGAAAAACGCCACTCCAGACTTCGAAAAATGCCACTAGAAATGGCATGAAATGGCATTTTTCAAAGTTTGGAAATTACAGTGGCATTTCTCGGATACACCAGATTTGGAGTGGCATTTATCAAATTAACCCAAAACAAAAATAACTGGGTGAGCTGCTCGGTCCCTGGTGTCAGCCGCTCATTGTGCAATTCTCTCGTTCATTGACTACGTTGACAATGGCAAGGGATCCAGATGTCATAAATCCACTACAAGGAGCCATTTTTTTATTGGCTTGAAATAAGGAGGCACTTGCTTGCGTACTGCCATGACCTTGGCGGGTCCCTGCTGTCATCCTCTCCACGTACAGTACCAGTTAGTCGTGCTTCAAAACTGATCGACACGCCATTAAAAAAATAAAGGTCGATAACTAATGCTAGACCTCGGGCCAACGCGGCCAGATCGCATTTTGCACGAGAAATTACACACCATGTTTCGTTGACATGTGGTCCCGTTCCAACATATTAGTGAGACGACAGCGAGTAGTAGGAGTATTTCCAAACGGATGTGTAGGTCGGGGTGCCTCTTCGTGAACCGTGGCAAACTCGCAACCGTCCACCGACTCTTCGCCTTTCCCTCTCGATTTGGAACTGCTGTCGCACGCTCTTCCTCTCCCTCCTCCATTTTCCTTCAGCCCTTCACCCTTTCTTCTGCCATTGTTCGATCTTCTTCTCCATGGAGGGAACAGGCCAGAAACGACCCCGTTATTCTTGCCCCGATCTAAAAGATGACGTGGTGGAGGAACTCATGATCGGTGCGACGTCATCACCTCGGCTAGCATAGCAGGTTCGTTCAAGCCCATTCTCAACTCAACTAATAACATCATTACAAAGAACCCAAGAGTCAAGGAGCGGTTTGATCTCCCCTATCTCCTTCTCCGTGACCCTGATGACTGGCGCCGGCACGACGGAGGCCTCGCCCTGTGCAAGTTGATGCTGCTTGATAATGATACGTATGATGTTAAGATGCCATCGCTTGAGGGCAAGGCTTGGGCAGGCGCAAATGGAGATTGGGTTGTTTACACTGGGTCCAACTGCGAGTGGGAACTTGTGAATGTGTACACTCGTCACCGGGTTCCACTTCCAAAAATCTCAGCACACTGCCCAAAAGTTGAGCACACCGGTAATGTACGCACGTTCAAATACGATCATGGTGACTGTCTTGTACGGAAGATAGCAATTTGTCGAGTTCCCAACCGCTCTTGGAATTATAACAACTATGAAGTTGTTGCTATCTTCGACAATCTTGTTGCCATCCTTAGTGGTTTGACTCGATGGACATTTCTCAAAAATCAGTTTCTGTGCACGAATGAGTACTGTGATGCAATTCAATACGAGGGCCTTGTGTTTGCTGCCACCACTCGTGGCACTCTTTTTGCATGGTATCCTCGTAGTTTCGATACGTTTGTCTTCCATCGTAACTATAATTGTTTCATCCACATGCATGCGGGTTAGCAAGTTTCCCTTTACTAATTAACCTTCTTCTTGTGTTTCCAAGGTCCTGTGAACATCCCACCACCTATACTTGAAAAATTTTATAACCAAGGGGGAGATGTCGATGGTGATGATCACGAGCAGCGCCCATATACTCTGTGGTGCCTGGCAACTAATTCCGATGGATCACCTCTTCTTGTGTGTATACAGCCCACTGATGATGATACTGCTAAGGAAGCAGGTGTCTCCCATGGTTGCACTCTCCGGACCTATTCCAACACCAGTTGCATGGTATTCGGGATGGATACTAGTGTGCTAGCACCAACTCCTTCTCCCTCACACAGAATTGATAGTCTTGGAGAAAACTCGCTCTTCCTTGGACAAAACTATCCGATGATGGTGAAAGGCAATCCAACTGCTGTTGACACAGTTATGAGAAGCAACTGTGTCTATACCTCGGACATTTGGGTGGTTCCCTACCCTTGTACTGATGTAGTAGGCCGCTTCAGCCTGGATGATCAGTCCTGCGTTGGTCTCCAGATCGACAACGGATGGCCCGTCCCAGAGAATCACTTGTGGTTCAAAGCAAGCGTTTCCAACGCCGCGGAATGGTTGAGTTGAAGTTCATTTCATGGCTTGTTATTTGTTGTGTGGTGAAAACTTTAGTATTTATAATGTATTTGTTGTGGGTTGATGACCTATTGTATGTAATAAAATGATATGCTTGTGATAAACTTACTAAATTTATGAATGGCTTTCGAGTCGCTTCTCTGAGTGAGTGGTGCGATGAGGCAAAAAAATATTTTCCGAATACATAATTGTGCGTGCATTGCAACAGGTTATCGGATGAGGCCAATGAACAATAGTAGTACACTATTTGTACTAGCTTCACATGCTTTGCGCGTCGGGCGGGTGTTTTTATTGTAGCCATATGTTAATGTGTTCGCTGTACGTAACCAGCACCTCGAATCCTTGATACTAGTACTATATAGTAGGAGTAAGTAGTAGGAGTAGTAGGGTGGCATGGGCCAGAACAAGCATTCATGTCCCACTTGTAAGGCCAACTCCAACGCATGACCCCAAATGGAGCTCCGTTTTGCATGAACTCCAACGATAATTTTGACTAGAAAAGCAAGACCAAAGAAAACAAGAACCACAAGAATACATTTTACTACTCCTGTAAGTTGGATTAGTGCCTTCTTGATGCATTCATTGTTGATCTGCGGAGGCTCGATCTTGCGTGCTTCTTTCTTCTTCGAGTGTAAAGAACTAGACGTTGCTTCCTCGCATCTAGTCTCATGTCTAGCCTCTATTCTAGTAGGAGTATCAACAAGTGCACTAATCTCATCCGAGAGCAGAACCGAAGATTTGGTCAGGTTCTTCCTCCTTTTGCCGACACGTGGGACATCCAGCATCCAGGTCATGTCATGAAAGAAAATAGAGTGGTAGTTGAAGCCACGAGATGTGCATCTTCGGTTAAACTGTAAATAGAATCTAACTACTCTTGAGTAACTCCAAAAGCGGCCACTAAAGATCTTTATTGGATTTGTTTTTCATCACCAGCACGTCGAGGTGAAAGATGTGCAGGTTCAGTGGGTCCTCTTGCGTTTTCACTGACATGTGGGGCCGCATGTGAGCAAACAGACGATGGGCTCCGCGCGTCCGCTAGCTGGCTGAGAAGAGAGATAGAGGAGGGCTGAGCACGGACTGCAGGAAATTTGTTCTACGTACCTCGATATAGGCTCGATATAGTGGGGTGGCATGGGCAATAACTAGCATTCACGTCTAGCAGTACGGCACACGCCACCCACATGAGTCCCATCCGACACCAATTTTCTTGGAGTCCATGATACAACCATCTCTTCTCCCTCTTGTTTTCTCAGCCATCGCGCGGTGGGCGGGGTGGGGGTTTGCCGATAGTTGGTTTGCTCAACTGCGGTCCCACTTGTAAGTGAAAATGCAACACCGCACGCATTCCCGCTTGAGCGGCGTGCCGGACCAACCGTGTGGGGGTCCGACACGAACACGGCAGGCTTTTCCTTTTGAACTCGTAACTTGTAAAATTTGGTTCTGCTCCATGGCACGACCGATATATAGAAAATAACGATTTTGCCTAGAGTAATGAGAAGTTTCGTTCTGGCGCCGTTCATGCATGGAGTACGTACGAAAATTATGAAGTTGATGTGAAAGGTAAGATAATTACTGTAGTATCATATACTACCACATGGATTTGACGAAAAGATAAAAATACATATGGATCCATCAACGTTCAACGACATCCTCACGCCCTAGTGCGCAGGGTCACCAACTGACGTGTGAGGAGCAGCGGCGTTGGCGGCGAGCTCAACGTGCTTCTGAACAGTGCCGTCCAAGGTTGCCCTGTGCTCCAAGAAGGCCAGCATCCTATCGTCCTCCTCTTGCATGTAGTAGTCCTTTTGGATGATTTGCGTGTAGACGTGGGTGATTATGTCGATGGTGTCTTGCTGCGCCAGGCGCTGCGCGGCGAGCGCGACCTCAAGGTGGACATTCTCCGGCGCGACAGCGGGCAGTCGCAGGGCCACCAGTGCGTCGAAGAGGTTGTTACCATAGTGGCTGTTGAGGGTGGCGGGCATCACAGAGCCTGGGCACGTCGGCTGGAGGCTTACGTCAAAGTCGTCCGCAAGCTTCTTGATGATGGTGAACTTGTCGAGGAAACCGACGAGGACCTCGTCGAACAAGGAGACGAAGATGTCGTCCAGGCGGCCCCTCATCCTGGCGGCCTCAAGCAATACTACCTGGAGACGTTCCTCGGTGCCGGGCCGCAGGCCGGCGTCGTGGACCATCTGGCACAGCCGGCCGATGCTCGCGCTCATCGCCTCCATGGGTCTAGCGTAGCTTCTAGTCAACTGCTCTTGCGATTCGAGTGATCACTCAGCCATAGGTTAGCGTGCGTAGGTGCGTAGGATTTCGTACTACTCCTCGGTCCTCTGCTGCACCTGCCTTTGGCTATATGATAGGTGGGCCAGCCACCCCCTGGGGCCACGTGTCATTCACCCAAAGGCAGTTCCTCACAGTGAATATCCGTTGGTCAAATTATTACGTGCTGCTCCTCACAGTGAAGTGACAAGACCCTGCGCTGGAGATGACACCTGAGTATAGGCTCCGTGTTCAGCATACCATAGTCAGCCTCACCGTCTGTAGTCACTATCATCATGGCTGTAGAGCTAGCCTGCTTACAACTAGCCCTGTTCGACATAATTTCCCGTGCGTAGATGCCCGTGCATTGCAAGGAACACCAAGATTGGGGGTGGACGGCTCCGGCAGCGGCCATCGCGCCAGATTTTTCCACGGCCTTCTACTCCTAGATGTGGTGTGGAGGAGATGAGGCTGATTGTGAGAGACAAGGAGTTGTTTGTAAATAGGGAACAAGTGCGGGCATCTTTTTGCAAAAATGGAGAAGCTTGGTTTGTATGCGTCAGATCTAGATCCGACGGCTATTGGTGAAAGATGGGAGGCACAACATCATCACCAACTCAGGACCTGTTTGATTCGCAGGATTTTGAAAACACAGGAATAGGACACGGCAATATTACAAGTTTCAAACTGATATTACAAATGTTAGGAGTAATGATGCACCTACGAAGAGGGAATTACTAGGGAGTTTACGTAAGAACTTTCGTTACTTTAGGTGGATGCAGCATTATTGTACAAACTAAAATCCACCGCCCTGACAAGTCACTAATGGGCAAATAAGTTTTTGAGTCTCTGGCCACTTGATGTTTCAAAAACAAATTCAGCTTCTGTGGAGAAATGAGCTCCACCGTGTACCCGCGCGGGTGTGGCTAGGCACGAAGCGTGAGTACGTGCACTCTGCACCTATTCTCTTCTTGTATACGTACACCACCTACGTGGGGTTGTGTGAGAGAGATACAAACCTAGAGAGATATAGTGTGTGGGTTCTTGAGAGTTTTTTTCTTGGGGGGGGGTCAATCAAAAAATTTAACATATGCAATGTGTGTGAAATAGAGTCCTGGATATAACATATATATAGATGGGGTGATCCACGAGAAGAGAGTGGAGGTATCATCGGCTTGAGGTGTCCATAGAATCGAAGAGAGGGATGATGTGTGTGTATGTGTGCGCGCGCGATCGATAAAGAGTGCCATCGAATTTGTGTGTGCCCACGTCAAAGTTATAGAGTGGCTGGCCTACTGGAACGTGAGATGGGACATGTGCAGTTTGTCTCTGTGGCATGGATACCTACCTGCAGCGCTCGACTAGCGGTGTGTGGTGGGGGAAGAGGGAGGCCCAATTAACTTTAGAGGTACAATGGCTGGTTGCTACGTATTGAGCTTGCGTTGGTTTTCCCCGAAGAGGAAGGGATGATGCAGCAGAGTAGCGTAAGTATTTCCCTCAGTTTTTGAGAACCAAGGTATCAATCCAGTAGGAGCCCATGCTCAAGTCCCTCGTACCTACACAAAGGGATAGCTACTCGCAACCAACGTGATTAGGGGTTGTCAATCCCTTCACGTTCACTTGCGAGAGTGAGATCTGATAGATAGAATATTTTTGGTATTTTTTGATATAAAGATGCAAAGTAAAAAGTAAAGGCAAAGTAAATAGCAAAACAATATAAAAGTGATGGAGATTGATATGATGAGAATAGACCCGGGGGCCATATGTTTCACTAGTGGCTACTATCAAGAGCATAAGTATTCTACGGTGGGTGAACAAATTATTGTTGAGCAATTGATAGAATTGAGCATAATTATGAGAATATCTAGGCATGATCATGTATATAGGCATCATGTCCGTGACAAGTAGATCGAAACGATTCTACATCTACTACTATTACTCCACTCATCGACCGCTATCCAACATGCATCTAGAGTATTAAGTTAAAAACAGAGTAATGCCTTAAGAAAGATGACATGATGTAGAGAGATAAATTCATGCAATATGAAATAAACTCCATCTTGTTATCCTTGATGGCAACGATACAATACATGCCTTGCTGCCCCTTCTGTCACTGGGTAAGGACACCGCAAGATCGAACCCAAAGCTAAGCACTTCTCCCATGGCAAGAACTACCAATCTAGTTGGCCAAACCAAACGGATAATTCGAAGAGACTTGCAAAGATAACCAATCATGCATAAAAGAATTCAGAGAAGATTCAAATATTAGTCATAGATAGACTTGATCATAAACCCACAATTCATCGGTCTCAACAAACACACCGCAAAAAGAAGATTACATCGAATAGATCTCCACAAGAGAGGGGGAGAACTTTGTATTGAGATTCAAAGAGAGAGAAGAAGCCATATAGCTACTAACTATGGACCCGAAGGTCTGAGGTAAACTACTCACACTTTTCCGGTGGAGCTCCGGAACAGGCCCCAAGATGGGATCTCGTGGATACAGAAAGTTGCGGTGGTGAAATTAGGTTTTTGGCTCCTGTTCTAATCGTTTGGGGGTACGTGTGTATATATAGGAGGAAGGAGTACGTCGGTGGAGCACCGAGGGGCCCACGAGGCAGGGGGCGCGCCCTAGGGGGGCGCCCCCCACCCTCGTGACCACCTCTTTGATCCCTTGCAGTAGGGTCCAAGTTTCCTGGATCACGTTCGGTGAGAAAATCACGTTTCCGAAGATTTTATTCCGTTTGGACTCCGTTTGATATTCTGTTTATCTGAAACACTGAAATAGGCAAAAAAACAGCAATTCTGGGCTGGGCCTCCGGTTAATAGGTTAGTCCCAAAAATAATATAAAAGTGGAAAATAAAGCCCAATATAGTCCAAAACAGTAGATAATATAGCATGGAGCAATCAAAAATTATAGATACGTTGGAGACGTATCAGGCATCCCCAAGCTTAATTCCTTCTCGTCCTCGAGTAGGTAAATGATAAAAAAGAATTTTTGATGCGGAGTGCTACTTGGCATAATTTCAATGCAAATCTTATTAATTGTGGTATGAATATTCAGATTAGAAAGATTCAAGACAAAAGTTTATATTGACATAGAAAATAATAATACTTCAAGCATACTAACAAAGCAATTATGTCTTCTCAAAATAACATGGCCAAAGAAAGTTATCCCTACAAAATCATATAGTCTGGCTATGCTCCATCTTCCCCACACAAAGTATTTAAATCATGCACAACCCCGATGACAATCCAAGCAATTGTTTCATACTCTAACTTTTTCAAAACTTTTTCAATCTTCACGCAATACATGAGCGTGAGCCATGGATATAGCACTATAGGTGGAATAGAATGGTGGTTGTGGAGAAGACAAAAAGGAGAAGATAGTCTCACATCGACTAGGCGTATCAACGGGCTATGGAGATGCCCATCAATAGATATCAATGTGAGTGAGTAGGGATTGCCATGCAACAGATGCACTAGAGCTATAAATGTATGAAAGCTCAACAAAAGAAACTAGTGGGTGTGCATCCAACTTGCTTGCTCACGAAGACCTAGGGCAATTTGAGGAAGCCCATCATTGGAATATACAAGCCAAGTTCTATAATGTAAAATTCCCACTAGTATATGAAAGTGACAAAATATTAGACTCTCTATATGAAGAACATGGTGCTACTTTGAAGCACAATATATGAGACTTGCTATATCATGGTGCTACTTTGAAGCACAAGTGTGGAAAAAAGGATAGTAGCATTGCCCCTTTTTTATTTTTTGTTTTTTGGGCCTTCTTTTTTTTCTTTGGCCTTTCCCCTTTTTTTGGGACAATGCTCTATCGAATGATGATCATCACGCTTCTATTTATTTACAACTCAATGATTACAACTCGATACTAAAACAAAGTATGACTCTATATGAAAGCCTCCGGCAATGTACCGGGATATGCAATGAATCACGAGTGACAAGTATGAAAGAATTATGAACAGTGGCTTTGCCACAAATACTATGTCAACTACATGATCATGCTAAGCAATATGACAATGATGGATATGTCATGATGAACTAGATGGTGGAAAGTTGCATGGCAATATATCTCGGAATCGCTATGGAAATGCCATAATAGGTAGGTATGGTGGCTGTTTTGAGGAAGGTATATGGTAGGTGTATGATACCGGCGAAAGTTGCGCGGTATTAGAGAGGCTAGCAAGGGTGGAAGGGTGGGAGTGCGTATAATCCATGGACTCAACATTAGTCATAAAGAACTCATATACTTATTGCAAAAATTTAGAAGTTATCAAAGCAAAGTATTACGCGCATGCTCCTAGGGGGATAGATTGGTAGGAAAAGACCATCACTCGTCCCCGACCGCTACTCATAAGGAAGACAATCAATAAATAAATCATGCTCCGACTTCATCACATAACGGTTCACCATACGTGCATGCTACGGGAATCACAAACTTCAACACAAGTATTCTTTAAATTCACAACTACTCAACTAGCATGACTTTAATATTATCACCTCCATATCTCAAAACAATTATCATGCTTCAACCTTTTCTTAGTATTCAACATACTCAAAAGAAAGTTTCACAAATCTTGAATACCAAGCATATTATTATTAGGAAAATTACCATGCTATTAAGAGACTCTCAAAATAATTTAAGTGAAGCATGAGAGATCAGTAGTTTCTTTAAAACGAATCCACCACCGTGCTATAAAAGATCTAAGTGAAGCACATAGAGCAAAATTATCTAGCTCAAAAGATATAAGTGTAGCCCATAGAGCAAAATTATCTAGCTCAAAAGATATAAGTGAAGCAGATAGAGTATACCTATCAAATTTTAATTCATGTATGGATCTCTAAAAAGGTGTGTACAGCAAAGATGATTGTGGCATACTGACAAACAAAGACACAAATAACACAAGACGCTCCAAGAAAAACACATATCATGTTGGTGAATAAAATATAGCTCCAAGTAAATTACAGATGGAATTGGACGATAGAGGGGATGCCTTCCGGGGAATCCCCAAGCTTTGACTTTTTGGTGTCCTTGGATTATCTTGGGGGTTCCATGGTCATCCCCAAGCTTAGGCTCTTTCCACTCCTTGTTCCATGATCCATCAAAAGAATTCACCCAAAACTTGAAAACTTCACAACACAAAACTCAAAATAGAAAACTCGTGAGCTCCGTTAGCGAAAGAAAACAAAAGACCACTTCAAGGTACTGTAATGAACTCATTCCTTATTTATATTGGTGTTAAAACTACTGTATTAAAACTTCTCTATGGATTATAAACTATTTTACTAGCCATAGATTCATCAAAATAAGCAAACAACACACGAAAAACAGAATCTGTCAAAAACAGAATAGTCTGTAGTAATCTGTAGCTAGCGCAAGATATGGAACCCCAAAAATTCTAAAATAAATTTCTGGACGTGAGTAATTTATCTATTAATAATCTTCAAAAAGAATTAACTAAATAGCACTCTTCAAATAAAAATGACAGCAGTTCTCGTGAGCGCTAAAGTTTCTGTTTTTTACAGCAAGTTCAACAAGACTTTCCCCAAGTCTTCCCAACGGTTCTACTTGGCACAAACACTAATTAAACACAAAAAACACAACCAAAACAGAGGCTAAATAATTTATTTATTACTAAACAGGATAAAAAATCAAGGAATAAAAATAAAATTGGGTTTCCTCCCAACAAGCGCTATCGTTTAACGCCCCTAGCTAGGCATAACGAGCAAGAATAGATCTAAGTATTGCCATCTTTGGTAGGCAATCCATAAGTGGCTCTCATGATAGTTTCATATGGTAATTTTATTTTCTTTCTTGGAAAGTGTTCCATGCCCTTTTTTAATGGAAATTGAAATCTAATATTCCCTTCCTTCATATCAATAATCGCACCAACCGTTCTAAGGAAAGGCCTACCAAGAATAATAGGGCAAGAAGGATTGCAATCTATATCAAGAACATTGAAATATACGAGCACATAATTCCTATTTGCAACAATAATAACATCATTAATTCTTCCCATAGGTTTCTTAATAGTGGAATCCGCAAGATGCAAGTTTAGAGAGCAATCATCAAAATTACGGAAATCTAGTAAATCACACAAAGTCTTGGGAATAGTAGAGACACTAGCACCCAAATCACACAAAGCATAAAACTCATGATCTTTAATTTTAGTTTTAATAGTTGGTTCCCACTCATCATAGAGTTTTCTAGGGATAGAAACTTTCAAATCAAGTTTTTCTTCATAAGATTGCATCAAGGCATCAACAATATGTTCGGTGAAGGCTTTATTTCGACTATAAGCATGTGGAGAATTTAGCACGGATTGCAACAAGGAAATACAATCAATCAAAGAGAAATTTTCATAACTAAATTCCTTGAAATCCAATATAGTGGGTTTAGCAACATCTAGATTTTTATTTCTTTCAATCCCACTTTCATCAATTTCATCATTAAGATCTAAACACTCCGAATTTTTAGAATGCCTCCTAGGTAAAGGAAGATCATATTCAGTTTCATCAAGATTAATATTGCAAAATAAAGATTTAATTGGAGACACATCAATAACTTTTAGATCTTCATCTTGATTTTCATAGGAATTGGAAGAACACGCTTTAATAAATGCATCTTTGGAAGCACGCATCCTAGCAGTTCTTTCTTTACACTCATCAATTGAAATTCTCATGGCTTTTAGAGACTCATTAATATCATGCTTCGGTGGAATAGATCTAAGTTTCAAAGCATCAACATCAAGAGCAATTCTATCAACGTTCCTAGCCAAAACATCAATCTTAAGCAATTTTTCTTCAATCATAGCATTAAAATTCTTTTGCGAAGAAATAAATTCTTTAATATTAGATTCACAATCAGAGGGCATCTTATTATAATTTCCATAAGAGTTGTTGTAGGAATTCCCATAATTATTAGAATGATTACTAGGATATGGCCTAGGATTAAAATTCCCTCTATAAGCGTTGTTACCAAAATTATTCCTACCAAAAAAATTCACATCCATAGATTCATTGTTATTCTCAATCAAAGTAGACAAAGGCATATCATTAGGATCAGAAGAAACACTCTTAGTAGCAAATAATTTCATAAGTTCATCCATCTTTTCACTCAACACATTAATTTCTTCTATCGCATGCACTTTTTTATTAGAAGTTCTTTCAGTATGCCATTGAGAATAATTAACCATAATATTATCTAGGAGTTTAGTAGCATCTCCTAAAGTGATTTCCATAAAAGTGCCTGTCGCGGCCGAATCTAAAAGATTTCTAGAAGCAAAATTCAATCCGGCATAAAAATTTTGTATAATCATCCACAAATTCAATCCATGAGTAGGGCAATTACGTATCATTAATTTCATTCTCTCCCAAGCTTGTGCAACATGTTCACGATCAAATTGTTTAAAGTTCATTATATCGTTTCTAAGAGAGATGATCTTAGCGGGAGGAAAATATTTAGAGATAAAAGCATCTTTGCATTTGTTCCATGAATCAATACTATTCTTAGGCAAAGACGAAAACCAAGCTTTAGCACGATCTCTAAGCGAAAAAGGAAATAGCTTCAATTTAACGACGTCATTATTGACATCTTTTTTCTTCTGCACATCACATAAATCGACGAAGCTATTCAGATGAGTAGCGGCATCTTCACTAGGAAGGCTGACGAATTGATCTTTCATAACAAGATTCAACAAAGCAGTATTAATTTCACAAGATTCAGCATCGGTAAGAGGAGCAATCGGAGTGCTAAGGAAATCATTTTTATTGGTATTGTTGAAGTCACACAATTTGGTAGTATCTTGAGCCATCGCGACAAACAAGCAATCTAACACACGGGCAAACAAAAAGCAAGCGGACAAAAAGAGGCAAACAGAGAGGGAGGATAGAGAGAGAGGGCGAATAAAATGGCAAGGTGAATTGGGGGAGAGGAAAATGAGAGGCAAATGGAAAATAATGTAATGCGAGAGATAGGGATTGTGATGGGTACTTGGTATATTGACTTTTTGCGTAGACTCCCCGGCAACAGCGCCAGAAATTCTTCTTGCTACGTCTTGAGCTTGCGTTGGTTTTCCCCGAAGAGGGAGGGATGATGCAGCAGAGTAGCGTAAGTATTTCCCTCAGTTTTTGAGAACCAAGGTATCAATCCAGTAGGAGCCCATGCTCAAGTCCCTTATACCTGCACAAAGCGATAGCTACTCGCAACCAACGCGATTAGGGGTTGTCAATCCCTTCACGGTCACTTACGAGAGTGAGATCTGATAGATAGAATATTTTTGATATTTTTTGATATTAAGATGCAAAGTAAAAAAGTAAGGGCAAAGTAAATAGCAAAACAATATAAAAGTGATGGAGATTGATATGATGAGAATAGACCCGGGGGCCGTAGGTTTCACTAGTGGCTTCTCTCAAGAGCATAAGTATTCTACGGTGGGTGAACAAATTACTGTTGAGCAATTGATAGAATTGTGCATAATCATGAGAATATCTAGGCATGATCATGTATATAGGCATCACGTCCGTGACAAGTAGATCGAAATGATTCTGCATCTACTACTATTACTCCACTCATTGACCACTATCCAGCATGCATCTAGAGTATTAAGTTAAAAACAGAGTAACGCCTTAAGCAAGATGACATGATGTAGAGAGATAAATTCATGCAATATGAAATAAACCCCATCTTCTTATCCTCGATGGCAACAATACAATACGTGCCTTGCTGCCCCTTCTGTCACTGGGTAAGGACACCGCAAGATCTAACCCAAAGCTAAGCACTTCTCCCATGGCAAGAACTACCAATCTAGTTGGCCAAACCAAATGGATAATTCAAAGAGACTTGCATAGATAACCAATCATGCATAAAAGAATTCAGAGAAGATTCTAATATTATTCATAGATAGACTTGATCATAAACCCACAATTCATCGGTCTCAACAAACACACCGCAAAAATAAGATTACATCGAATAGATCTCCACAAGAGAGGGGGAGAACTTTGTATTGAGATTCAAAGAGAGAGAAGAAGCCATCTAGCTACTAACTATGGACCCGAAGGTCTGAGGTAAACTACTCACACTTCATCGGAGGGGCTAGGATGATGTAGAAGACCTCCGTGATGACGGCCCTTTTCCGGCGGAGCTCCGGAACAGGCCCCAAGATGGGATCTCGTGGATACAGAAAGTTGCGGCGGTGGAATTAGGTTTTTGGCTCCTGTTCTGATCGTTTGGGGGTACGTGTGTATATATAGGAGGAAGGAGTACGTCGGTGGAGCACCGAGGGGCCCACGAGGCAGGGGGCGCGCCCTAGGGGGGCGCCCCCCACCCTCGTGACCACCTCTTTGATCCCTTGAAGTAGGGTCCAAGTCTCCTGGATGACGTTCGATGAGAAAATCACATTTCCGAAGATTTTATTCCGTTTGGACTCCGTTTGATATTTTGTTTATCCGAAACACTGAAATAGGCAAAAAACAACAATTCTGGGCTGGGCCTCCGGTTAATAGTTTAGTCCCAAAAATAATATAAAAGTGGAAAATAAAGCCCAATATAGTCCAAAACAGTAGATAATATAGCATGGAGCAATCAAAAATTATAGATACGTTGGAGACGTATCACTGGTATATGTGTGGAGGAGGAGAGAGGCCTACCTCATGTATTAAGGAGATCGGTCTGCCTCATGTATTAAGGGAGATCGATCGGCATCCATGCATATGTGCAGAAGATGAATAAGGTTGGGAGACAGACAGAGCTAGAGTGTTGGAGGGGGTGGTAGTGGAGTTGCTTCTAACAAATGGTGGGATAGGCTTGCTAGACAAACGGAGGGCACGCCCGCAATATCAATAAGAGAGGAGATGGCTGCTTGTTGTCTGTGCACGTGCGTGTGAGAGACGGGTCAGGAGGCATGCATGAATGATGAGGGGGGACGATGTGGCTGTGGTAAGAAGATGTAACTACATAGGAAGATCAATCGCCCTTTGTAAGAGAAAGGAGAGACATAGCTTGTGAGGTACATCGATCGATGGGGGGTAGTTAAAGTCGATCTAGGTATATGTTGGGAGATCGATCGGTATACATGCATGTGTGTGTTAGAAGCAAATGAGGCACGAGGAGAAGGATAGAGAGATAGGGATGCATGTAGGAGATGGTACGAGAGGCATACTATATCGACGGGGAGGAGTGTGCGAGTACGAGAACGATGAAAAGAGTGGTGGGAGTGAGGCATGGACGGTGACAAGAGAAGAGGGGAAGCTTGTGTTTGTGCTGGGCACACCTGGCTAGAGAGGCATATCGATCGATGTGTGCCGTCAAGAAGGAGCTGGGGGGCCTACACACACCGTGGGTGAACGACCTAAAGTGAAAAGACGAATTTGCGCGATGGAGCTAGAGAATGCTGAGGGAGGGTGAGAGGGATGCGGGCATGTGCATGCACAAGAGGAAGTTAGAGCTAGCTACAAAGATAAGAGGGTTGTGTGGGTGTAAAAGACGAATAGAGATCATATATACTTCATTATAAAAAGCGAATTCGGATATTTGACAAATTTATCAAAGTGTTTCAAACCGACGGATGTGTGAATATATATAATGGTGATACACATGGTGTGGTTATGAACATGGTATACTACATTTAATATATTTTATCTCCACTCTTATAAAAAACAGAGTTGTTGATGATGGTGTGTCTGCCATCCTGCATTATAGGCCATCTGATTTATATCTGGCGGATAGCAAGGAAACTATGATGGTTGAAGTTGGCAACAATCATGATTGTAGATTCTTATTGAAATAGAGAAACGAATTCAAATTTAGTTCGAATTGCAGCGGTAGTATAGACATTTGGAATGCACTAAAATGTTGGTATGCGTAGGTTACATGCATTATATAGCAAGCGAAAAAATTTAATCGGACATAACATGGATTCATACTCCCTCCTTCCATCTATATAGGGCGTAATGAGATTTTTAAGACCGCCTTTGACTATTGACAAGATTAATAGTACATGACATTCACAATGTGAAAATTATATCATTGAAAGAACCTTTCATAGGCGAATTTAACGGTGTGCTTTGTGTAAGTTGCATGTCATATATCATTGCTCTAATATTTGGTCAAAGTTAGCATCGAAAAATGCATTTGGCCCTATATAGATGGAAGGAGGGAGTAGCTTTGAATAGCATTTCTATAGTAAAACGGGGCAAGACTCTCTATTTGTGTGGTGTGAATAGTTTTATTTTTTTCATTTTCTTTTTGGTTGAGGGAAGTGCGAATTGATTTGGTATGTACAAGTACAATATTACTACACGTTAGGCTTGTCCCTAAAATTCAACCCGCGTCTTGTTATATCCCGAAAATTCAGATATTGTGCTCCCAAAACTGGCGCCTTCACAACCCGCGCCTTGCTATCCCGAAATTACAACGCGCGCGAAAACTCCCTCCAGCTGCCAAATCCCGATATGCGAAATCCCCCTTCTAACCCTGAGTCGAAAGGGCCGCTAGTTCAAATTGGTGGGGGGTACTTTTGTAACACACCCTACATTTTGGACAAGCGCGTTCCTAAGTCATGCTTCACCCCCTCCCATCGCCCCCTTTTCGCCATTCGAAATCCCAGGCCGCCATAACCTCTCCGCTCCAGCCGCGAAACCCCACCCTCTTCCATCCGCCACATCACTGCTGCCCAACTGGAGCCTCTTCCCCGACGATGTCATCCACCGCAACAGCTCGACGTCCCTCGTCCACCTCCCCGGATGAGGATCCGTCGTCCATCTCGCCGTCCCACCGATTCAGCCGCCCCGTCCTCCACCTCCAAGGAGCTGCTCCGACGATCGCCTCGTCTATCGCGGCTGCTCCATCCCCACAGCGCCGCCTTAACCTGCTCCACCGGAACCGCAGCATCCTCACCGACTCCTCGGACGAAGCCGAGGCCTACTCGGCGCCACCAAAGAGGTTGTACACTCATCGCATCGCACCTTATCCTTAACTTGACCTCCCGACGCCGACGGTGCTCCATCCCCCACCCCCATGGAGCGGCTACCTTGAAGCCGGCGCCGTGGGCGACATCTCCACGGCGGCTCTCCCCCAGTGCGAGGCCCCTTCTGCGGCGGTGTCCATATTAGCCGGATCTGCTGCTGCTGCTCCGGCTCTCGCTCGATCGCTCGCTCGCCCAGCTGCTGCTGCTCTCCCCCTCGCTCGTGCTGCTGCTCTGCTCCGATTAAGCCACACTTCAGTCGACTGAATCGACTTTTGGGTCAGTCGATTTTCAGGGGTTGGGGGCTCGCCAGAGTTAATGAAGAACCTCCCGCAGCGGGGACGGGGGCTCGCCGGAGAGGTACCCCACTATCTATCTTAGGGTTCAGGGTGGGGGCGGGGGGCCTAGAGGGCCGGCCGGGGCGGTGGTGCGAGTTGTTTTGGGGCGGCAAGGCGGCGCTAGGGCCGGCGGTTCGGCCGGTGGTGGCTGGCGGCTCAGGGGGGTGCAGGTTGAAGATGAACTGCAGGCCCTCCCTAAACTACATGTCAAGTGCCTCTCTGCTACCATTGCGTTCAGTTTCGACAGTAGCATTTAGATTCCACGGTAAATTTCAGTTTCGACAGTTAAGTTCAGAGTCAACAGTTTTTACCTCATATATTGTAGTCGGGTAGTTTTTGGTGATGTTAATTTTACATCCATTTTACATCATCTATTGGAGATGCTATTAGAATCCCACTTGAGATTAACAATGTCTGTCTTGTGCTGCTTCAGCCTTGACGTCTTACGGCTCACCAGAGCTGCTCCAACGACAGAACGATCCATCACAACAGAGTAGTGCCCTGGACGCCGTCTACAGATTCCTCAGATCTTCCTCCACACCTCCGACAGCCACCTCCGCCTCAACTGCTTCAGCGACCAACCCAATGATGCTGAGGTCGACACAGCTACGGCAAAGAGGTTGTACACTTGTTGCATCACTTATTACTATACATTCACGTTTATCCATTATGGCTACTTTGGTTCAACGGAAAAACATTGATCCACTGGTTGTTACCATCACTCTAAATTTCTGCATGCTCTCCTTACATAATCTCACCATATTTTTTTCATATGCATGTCAGATATTGTACACAGTCATGCTGAACATGTAGAGAAAAAGAGAAGAGTTTTGCGCGGCAATACAATGTCATGCAGACATCGGTCCATGGTGGGTTCAATGGCAAACCCTCCCCACCCCTCTCGAGATTGTAATCCAGAGGAAGATATTTGTTCTTAGGCGGATTCAGACACTGCTGACCACTCCTATTTACCCCCCAAGGTGTTTGCTCCACCTTGGCATGATGATGTTAGTCATATCATGCATATGTTTCCTTTAAGTGCCTACTTTTGACATCATATTTGTCATCTGCTTAGTTTAGACATGTTCTGTAATGCCACCTGTTTAGTTTCTATATCATATATGGGAATTATGCAGTCTCATGTCTTTTAGCCAGCCATAATCTATGTGAAATGTGCAATGCCATCCTGTTTAACGAGGCATCATATATTTGAATGATATCTTGCCCATCCTTTTCTTCATTACATTTCCATTTGTCGACAATGTTTGTACATTAAACTACTCTTCCTGTGAATCAGCCATTTGGGTGGGAGATGGAAAAATCTGGAGTGAAAACAAGGCCTTCAGAGCAGACAGTGCCACATGTCGAAGCAGATCTCTTGTTGGGTCCCGATAGCTCCTCAGAGATGGATTCAGAGACAGATGACAAGTCATATTCCCCCACTGAGGTGTATGCTCTAACTTGGCACGGTTATACTGCTCATATCATGCATACGGTGTCTTGCATTCCATAGTTTAGACATCATATACACAATATTCAACACCATGTTCTTAGTTCGGACATCATATCAAATGCCCTCTATTTAGCATAGAAATCACATATGTGAATTAAATGATGGGATCCTGATTACTTAGATAACATGTAGGTGAATTATGTCATGCGATCCTGTTTAGTTATTCATCATACCTTTGAATTATGTTATGCTATGCTATCCAGTTTAGATAGACATCATATATGTGAAATTATGTCATGCTATCCGTTTTAGTTAAAAAAATTACATGTCAACTATTTCATGCCCTCTTTTTTCCACATTATCTATTGCGTCTTTCTCTCATACAATGTCTGTACATTCAACTATGTTTCCTGTTTATCAGCCATTTGAATTGGAGCGGGTGATGCCAGTATCTAGCAGACTAAAAACACGGTCTTCAAATAAAACAGTGCTACCTCTTGGTGGAGATAGCACCCCGGTTGTACATGCATAAGAACCAGCCCTACCACACATAACCCAAACTCTCGCAGATTGTACCCCTACTACGATGGACAGAGAACCAGCTTCACCCAATCTAACCACAACCCCAGCCGATAGTAACCCAGTTCCTGTTGACACAGCACCATCTCCACCACAGAGCTCCCAAACAAGATAAGTTAGTAAGGCAGCTCCAGTACCCAAAGGGCCAGTACTATCATGGCGAACCCCAACTCCACCAGTTAGTACGCCTATTCCTTTGGAGGAAGCACAACCAGCTAGTCGTAGTTTAGCATCTATCGCATTTGATGTTGTTAAATCGTATGTGCGTATCTTCCCATCTTGGAAATATTATACTGAAGATGAAGGAAAATGCCAGTTGCAGGTGCTTGTCCAGGAGTTATGTGTAAGTAATGTTATTCATGGCAATTACTTTGCTTCGTCCCATACATCCTACCTCCATGATGGTTATAATACAGGAAATTTTCCCATTTTTCTCTATAGAGAAGGACCGATTTGGAAACTCAGGATGAGGTAACTTGTGCTAATACCTCTGCTATCTTCAAGAATGCTTGGTGGCAGTATCGGAATTACCTAAAGAAAACGTACTTCATCAGCAAAGAAACTCATCAAATTCCCTTACGTTCTCCTGAGACACATTTACTGGACGATGTCTGGAGCGCCTTGTTCTGTACTGGTCCCGATCCAAGAATGTGGTAAGGTCTATGAGCTCATTTTCTATTTTTAAGTATTATATTCTTGCATCTTACTGTACTCTGTTCATGTAGAACAAGTGCCTAAACCTGAAGAACAGCTGTTCTAATTTAAGATTCCATTCCTACCATAGGACATTGATATATGTTTGTTTGATGCTTTTATTATGTACTAGTACTTGGCAATAGAAGACTTGGTAGTTTAATCCTGTCCACCTTACTAATGAACTGGTTCACCAAAATGAGTTTCATATACTAGTACATGCTAAACTTGTTATGTGTGTGCTTGTTTCTTCTTTTAGAATGCTGACAGAATATTGGGGAAGAGTGCCTTATTAAGCAACGGTAAAGGAAGTAATGCAGACAAGGTTCAGGATTGTGACACATCCTGTCTTGTTTTAGTGTTGGAGTTACTGGCCACTACCGCTTGCACAAGCTATTCAAACTCACTGTCTGAATTAGTTCGGTTTCTTGAGTCTCAACTACAAGCTGAAAGACATCGATCAGCTGTGCTGCGACAAGAAGCGGAAGGACTGCGGAAGTCCCTGGAGCATTCAGATGCATACTTTCTGGTGTAACAGCAAGTGTTGGAGGATTTAGCGCCAAACAGGACAAAGCTAATCAGCTTGCTAAGCTTATTTCCAGCATGGTGGATACCCATGATAACATTTCTTGAGCTCCTCTAAAGTTGTTTCAGTTATGCTCTTGTTTTGCTGCCGCATTTATTTGCACTGGTGGCCAATTTTGACGGCCAGTGTATATGATATGCTGCTTTGTTCCCTATATTTGCACTGGTGGCGAACTTTGATGCCCAGTGGATGTAATATGTGTAATAGCCGTGATAGCCTAGCATTAGTTGCTTGCTTATTTATTTCCTTGTTGTCTTGTTTATTTGTTTGCTTGTAGTCATTGCAGTTCTTTTTTCGTGGTTAACTAGTGGCTGCAATAACCTATTTTTTAAAACTAGGCCACAATAACCATGGGCTAATATTTACTGTAGTGACACCGGGCCATAGAAACAATGGGCCTTCTACGGGTCGTATCATCAATGGGCCTTATACAGGCCGTATGATCGATTGGCCAAACATGGGCCAATAACAGGCCGCATTATGGCCGTAAACGGGCTAGAGTTGGAATCGTCTGTTCATGGGCCGACCGTAATGGGCCATCGTTAATAGGCCGTATTTGATGACGCTATGAAAACGGCCCAACATATTAACGGACCACAAATGGGCCGACTGTAACCACGGGCTGTATTTGGCCCACAAGCAGAAAATGACAGTAACGGGCCGTAAGTAAACGAATGCTGGAAATGAGCCCAAGAATAAATGGGCTCTAAGAAGGCCGAAAGATAACATGGACTGGAAATGGCCCAATGGAATAACGGGCCGTTAATGGGTATAAAGTGATACATTGTTCATTACGGGCCAGTTTCACCACGGGCCGTTAATGGGTGTAAAGTGATACACTGTTCATTACGGGCCAGTTTCACCACGGGCCGTTATTAGGCCAAGAGTTACATAGGGCGTCATATGGGCCGAAAGACGTCATGGGCCATACATGGGCCAGAAGTGAAAACGGGCTGGAATCATATTGGATGGCGCAGATGACGCTACTGGGCCTAATTTAGATAGGGCGTAATGGGCCTTGGGTTAGCGGGCTGTAAATGGGCTATATGCGAATAGGCCGTTAACAAGCTTTACATGGGCCGGCCCGCCACCTTTTGACCAAGTCAAACGGGTCGGCCTTTTCACAGGAATGGGCCTCTATTGGGCCGTGCCACGTGTCGACATATCATAGGCGCCTATCTGACCCACTGACGAGCTGAAACGTGTTTCGTTCGGGCAATAAGAATTTTACACATGGAAATTTCCCATTGGTCGGGGTTGTTAACGGGTTATCAGATCCAAAACCCGACCCGATAGCTTAACAGCGTTCTGTTACGGTGGATGCCATGTGTCGGTCACCCTTGACGAAAGCACTTCTGTGACGCGCGATTTATCATCATGGAAGTGGACACTTCTATGATGATACTTTGGGTAATGTCATGGAACACTTCTACGATAGCACAGGTATGACTATCTTGATTCTATCATAAATTTGTCATGGATGTACATGCATGACAAAAAACGTGACCTACTGTGACAAACACGTATCATCACGGAAGTGTATTTTTTTGTAGTGTTACCCAGGTTCGGGCCCTCTCGATGGAGGTAATACCCTACTTCCTGCTTGATTGATCTTGATGATATGAGTATTACAAGAGTTGATCTACCACAAGATCGGAGAGGCTAAACCCTAGAAGCTAGCCTATGGTATGATTGTTATTGTCCTACGGACTAAAACGCTCCGGGTTAGATAGACACCGGAGGGGCTAGGGTTACACAGAGTCGGTTACAAGGTAGGAAATATACATATCCGAATTTCCAGGCTTGCCTTCCACACAAAGGAGAGTCCCATCCGGACACGGGACGAAGTCTTCAATCTTGTATCTTCATAGTCCAATAGTCCGGCCAAAGTATATAGTCGAGCTATCCAAGGACCCCCTAATCTAGGACTCCCTCAGTCGGCGCTGGAGACGGTGCAGGTTTTGGTTGCTTTGGTGCCCTCTCAATCGGCACTGGAGAAGGCGTCCGAGGGCGCTTAGACGATTGTCCAGTCGGTGCAGTCACTTTGTCGGGGATGCTTGCCGGGTCATGGGCGTGCTTGGATCGTTTTTCCATGGGGAGGTGAGTCGACCTCTTCTTCATCACTCGGGTCGTCACTCTCCTCGTCCTCCTCTTCATCAGAGCGCCACTCGCCGCTCTCACCTCCGCTCGCCTCCCCCTCCGGATCCTACTCTAGCTCCCCGTTGGGCATCGAATACATCTCAATGAGGGCCTGAAAGATGACAAGTGAAGCAAAAATCAGTCGGTTGTCAACAAGCGATTACATGATGAATCAAGAGAACACTCGGCAACCTAGAGTCGGACCTTGTCTGGTTGGCGCGAATTGTCGAATGGAGGGACTCTCCTGGACCCCCTAGGGTTATCCTTGTTGCCAGTGATGATTTTCACCCACTTCTCCACCGTTTCCTCGTCAACCTCCTCTAGGTGGATCCGAGTGGAATCCTCAATACCCGAGTACATCCACATCAGATGGTCATGGGCTTGGAGCGGCTGGATGCGTCATTTAAGGAAGACCTCCAACAGATCCATACCGGTCACGTCGTCCTGGACGAGCTGGAGCACCCGCTCAACCAACACCTTCACCCGCGCTTTCTCCTCTGGGATCACTTTCAAAGCGGAGGGCTTTTCGACCCGAGCAATGGAGAAAGCAGGAAGTCTGGTCGACTGACCTGGAGTCGGCTGGCCTTTGCAATAAAACCAGGTCGACTGCCATCCTCGGACCGACTCAGGAAGGATCATGGTTGGGAAAGTGCTTTTACCTCTCATTTGAATCCCAAGACCCCCGCACATTTGAATCACGTGCACCCTCTCGTCACTTGGGTTGGCCTTCTTGACCGACTGGGAACGACACATGAAAATATGCTTGAAAAGACCCTAGTGTGGCCTACAACCTAAGAAGTTCTCGCACATGGAAACGTATGCAGTGAGATATACGATGGTGTTGGGAGTAAAGTGGTGGAGTTGTGCTCCAAAGAAGTTTAGGAATCCCCGGAAAAAAAGATGGGGAGGTAAAGAAAATCCACGGTCAACATGGGTGGCGAGGAGAACGCACTCACCCTCTCGCGGATGCGGTTCGGTCTCGCCTTCCGAGAGCCGCGCCGATTCGTGGGGAATCAGCCCCCCCCCCCTCGACCAGATCATCGATGTCGTCCTGACTAATCATCGACTGAATCCAGTCGCCCTGGATCCAGCCGCGCGACAGGCCAGACCTTGACAAAGATCCGCCCCGGCTGGACTTCTTCCCCTTCGCCTTTGTCGTCACCTTCTTCGCGCGCTCTAGAGCCACCGTCTTCTCCTTCCCCATGGCCGCGGGCGAAACTCTAACAAAGGAGCGACGCCGGGAGTAGAGGTGGATGTGGTGGAGAGAGCGGAGGAGAAAGAAGGAGAATGGGAACACACTGTGCAGAAAGCCCCAATCTGGCACCTTATATGAGGCCGCTTCCGAGTGGCTGACCTGTGGGTCCGGACGATCCTATCAAATCCCGCAACAGTCGCGCGCGAGGTACGTGGTGAAAAAGGTGGCGTGGTGATTGAGGCGGCCTTGCCTAATCCCGTCCAATTACTGCGGCCTCCTCCGTCCCACGCCCTTCCCCAAAATACGAATCCCACGATATCCGCAAGCAGTAGGGCAACCTGTCAGACGAAAGATTTTTTCCATATCAGTACTCAAAGCATCATAGTAAAAGTTCACTCGGCAGAATCAAGAATGGGTCAAGGCAACTGAAAAAGAAGTTGAAGTCATCATGATGGTTCATTTGGTCCCAATAAGACGCTTCCGAAGCGCGAAAATTGAATTGGAGGTGTTCTCAACTCCTTCTCCACTCAAGCCCTGAACCATTCGGGGGCTAATGATGAAGCTATGTACCTAGGGTAGGGTCATAGGCCGGACCTAGACACCCTCCCCTAGGACGCCATCTTAAAACCAGAAGCATTGAAGGGATAGCATCATCCACTCGACCACAAGTCATTCCACTCGGAAGGTTCAAGATCACTCGACCGCAATAATTATCACTCGACGGCAGAAGACCTAAAGTCACTCTGCACGGCAAAGGTCGGACGTTTACTTCATAGACTTAATAGGCATTTATGTCACTTAATTACTAGCGTTACCAGTAATGCCTCCTTCTTAATGTACTTTAAATCCTTACTAACATGGGCTGGCTGGGGTCCTGGCGCACTCTATATAAGCCACCCCCCTCCACTGGCACAAGGGTTCGCACCCTCTGTAAACACACACTTACATAATCCAGTCGACCGCCTCAGGGCACCGAGACGTAGGTCTATTACTTCCTCCGCGAAGGGCCTGAACTCGTAACACTCGTGTGTACAACTTCGCCATAGCTAGGATCTTACCTCCTCATACCTACCCCCATTCTAGTGTCAGTCTTAGATCCACGACATGAGGGACTTGCGTGTAGTCTCCTACTGGATTGATACCTTGGTTCTCAAAAACTGAGGGAAATACTTATGCTACTTTGCTACATCACCCTTTCCTCTTCAAGGGAAAACCAACGCAGTGCTCGATAGGTAGCAAGAAGGATTTCTGGCGCCGTTGCTCGGGAGATCTACGCACAAGTCAAGACATACCAAGTACCCATCACAAACTCTTATCCCTCGCATTACATTATTTGCCATTTGCCTCTCGTTTTCCTCTCCCCCACTTCACCTTTGCCTTTGCCTTTTCTTCGCCCTCTTCCCGTATGTCTTTTTGTTTGTGTTTCCACGTGCCTTCTATTTGCTTGCATCTTTTCTCGCTAAAAATCTATTGATATGGATCCACTTAAAGTGTTCTACTTGGATCATCTTCAGTCCTTATGCGCTCGTGCTGAAACCCCAACTAGCCTAGTTGATGGGATATCTTTAGATGAGCATGCTCATTTTGTGTGTCACCGTTTGTCTGAAAAAGGGAAACTCTTATGGGATCAAATAACCAGATTGTTTTGTTATGCTTGGAATCTTTGTGAAATTTTTGATTTTACTTGTTGCTCAAAGAACCCTAAAAATCACCTTCCCTACCTATGTGAGTTTAATGAAAATGAAATCTTATCTTCTTATGCAAAGGGTGTTTATAGTTACTACGATATCGAACAAATTGAAGAATTTGTTGCTTTTAAGGGTGCTTATGAAGTTGCTTATTTGATTGAAAAGTATGATATTACTCTCTATGAATCTGAAAATCTTGACATACTTAAATATTGCTATGAAAACTATGCTCATAATGTCTATGTCAAAGAATTTATTGAAAGAATGACCGTTGCTTTGGAAGAAAATAGTGATATGCATGAATCTATAGATAATTATTATTCTGATGATTTGATTAAAATATCCCTTGATGAACATGATGCTTGCTATTCTTGTGGCCATGATGCCAATATTTATGAAGATGAATTTGCTATAGTTCTTTATGTTAAACATGAGATCGTTGCTATTGTACCCATACTTGATAGTTCGTTTGATGAAAAACATGATTGCAATGTTGTTATTATAAATTCTATTAATGTCAATTGTGCTAATAATATGCAAAACCCTAATCTTGGGGATGCTACTTGTTGCAATGATCATGATTGGGGTGATTCTTCTTATGATCTTAAAAAATATTTAAGCCCCATGATGAATATGAGATTGATAATAGTGTTTGCAATATTATTGAAAGTGGGTTTGGAAGAGTGTCAACTTTAGATCCCACATATTTGGATAATGTTCAATCTTATGAAATTTTTGATAAAATTGGGTTTGGAGAGGTCATGACTTTAGTTAATTTTAATCCCACTATTTTGGAAGAGTGTCAACTTTGCATACATGTGGATCGTGTTAAGAATACGTTTTGTGATAGCTATATTGTAGAATTTGATTATGATCCTACATGTAATTATTATGAGAGAGGAAAATATGGTTGTATAAAATTTCATGTTACTAAAACACCTCTCGTTATGTTGAGATTGCTATTGTTTCTTCCCGCTTCCTTGCATATGCTAGTTTTTGCTTGCTATGATAATTTGTTTGCCTATAACATGCCTATTCATAGGAAGTATGCTAGACTTAGATGTGTTTGTCACGTGTTTCATGATGCTCTCTTTGCGCTTCAATTCTTGTCTTTCATGTAAGCATCATTGAAATTATCAATGCCTGGCTAGGGGCGTTAAACGATAGCGCTTGTTGGGAGGCAACCCAATTTTATTTTTGTTCCTTGATTTTTGGTTCTGTTTAGTAATAAATAATTCATCTAGCCTCTTTTTATATGTGGTTTTATGCTTTTAATTAGTATTTGTGCCAAGTAGAACCTTTGGGAAGACTTGGGGAAAGTCTTTGCGATCTTGCTGTAAAAAAACAGAAACTTTAGTGCTCACGAGATTTCTGCCATTTATTACTGGAGAGTGCGGTTAGGTTGATTCTTTTTGCAGATGATTAATAGATAAATTCCTCACGTCCAGAAATTTCTTTTAGAATTTTTGGGGTTACAGAAGTATTCGAAACCTACATATTACTACAGACTGTTCTTTTTTTGACAGATTCTGTTTTTCGTGTGTTGTTTGCTTATTTTGATGAATCGATGGCTAGTATCGGAGGTTATGAACCATAGAGAAGTTGGAATACAGTAGGTTTAACACAAAAATAAATAAATAATGAGTTCATTACAGTAACTTAAGTGGTGGTTTGTTTTCTTACACTAACGGAGCTCACGAGATTTTCTGTGTAAGTTTTGTGTTGTGAAGTTTTCAAGTTTTGGGTAAAGATTTGATGGATTATGGAATAAAGAGTGGCAAGAGCCTAAGCTTGGGGATGCCCAAGGCACCCCAAGGTAAAATTCAATGACAACCAAAATCCTAAGCATGGGGATGCCCCGGAAGGCATCCTCTCTT
Organism: Triticum urartu; assembly: GCF_056163025.1. Taxonomy (NCBI): domain Eukaryota; kingdom Viridiplantae; phylum Streptophyta; class Magnoliopsida; order Poales; family Poaceae; genus Triticum; species Triticum urartu. Next base: position 416,500,159 of record NC_141875.1, read on the forward strand.
TCGTCTTCTTCTATCGGTAACTTTACTTGAGGCTATATTTTTATTCACCACATGATATGTGTTTTGCTTAGAGCGTCTTGTATGATTTGAGTCTTTGATTTTTATCTTACCACAATCATCCTTAGTGTACACACCTTTTGGGAGAGACACACATGAATTGGAATTTATTAGAATACTCTATGTGCTTCACTTATATCTTTTGAGCTAAATAATTTTGCTCTAGTGCTTCACTTATATCTTTTAGAGCACGGTGGTGGTTTTATTTTATAGAAATTATTGATCTCTCATGCTTCACTTATATTAATTTGAGAGTCCTTTAGAACAGCATGGTAATTTTCTTTGGTTATAAAATTAATCCTAATATGATAGGCATCCAAGATGGGTATAATAAAAACTATCATAAAAAGTGCATTGAATACTATGAGAAGTTTGATACTTGATGATTGTTTTGAGATATGAAGATGGTGATATTAGAGTCATGCTAGTTGAGTAGTTGTGAATTTGAGAAATACTTGTTCTAAAGTTTGTGATTCCCATAGCATGCATGTATGGTGAACCGTTATGTGATGAAGTCGGAGCATGATTTATTTATTTATTGTCTTCCTTATGAGTGGCGGTCGGGGACACGCGATGGTATTTTCCTACCAATCTATTCCCCTAGGAGCATGCGCGTAGTACTTTGTTTTGATAACTAATAAATTTTTGCAATAAGTATGTGAGTTCTTTGTGACTAATGTTGAGTCCATGGATTATACGCACTCTAACCCTTCCACCATTGCTAGCCTCTCTAGTACCGCGCAACTTTCGCCGGTACCATAAACCCACCATATACCTTCCTCAAAACAGCCACCATACCTACCTATTATGGCATTACCATAGCCATTCCGAGGTATATTGCCATGCAACTTTCCACCGTTCCATTTGTTATGACACGCTTCATCATCGTCATATTGCTTTGCATGATCATGTAGTTGACATCGTATTTGTGGCAAAGCCACCGTTCATAATTCTTTCATACATGTCACTCATGAGTCATTGCACATCCGGTACACCGCCGGAGGCATTCACATAGAGTCATATTTTGTTCTAAGAATTGAGTTGTAATTTTTGAGTTCTAAGTAAATAAAGTGTGATGATCATCATTATTAGAGCATTGTCCCATGTGAGGAAAGGATGATGGAGACTATGATTCCCCCACAAGTCGGGATGAGGCTTCGGACAAAAGATAAAAAAAATAGGAAGAAAAAAAGAGGCCATAAAAAATGAGAAGAGGCCCAAATGAAAAAATGAATGAAAAATGAGAGAAAAAGAGAGAAGGGACAATGTTACTATCCTTTTACCACACATGTGCTTCAAAGTAGCACCATGATCTTCATGATAGAGAGTCTCCTATGTTATCACTTTGATATACTAGTTGGAATTTTACATTATAGAACTTGGCTTCTATATTCCAATGATGGGCTTCCTCAAAATGCCCTAGGTCTTCGTGAGCGGGCAAGGTGGATGCACACCCACTTAGTTTCTTTTTGAGCTTTCATACACTTATAGCTCTAGTGCATCTGTTGCATGGCAATCCCTACTCACTCACATTGATATCTATTGATGGGCATCTCCATAGCCCGTTGATATGCCTAGTTGATGTGATACTATCTTCTCCTTTTTGTCTTCTCCACAACCACCATTCTATTCCACCTATAGTGCGATGTCCATGGCTCACGCTCATGTATTGCGTGAAGATTGAAAAAGTTTCAGAACATTAAAGTATGAAACAATTGCTTAGCTTGTCATCGGGGTTGAGCATGATTTAAATATTTTGTGTGGTGAAGATGGAGCATAGCCAGACTATATGATTTTGTAGGGATAGATTTCTTTGGCCATGTTATTTTGAGAAGACATAATTGCTTTGTTAGTATGCTCGAAGTATTATTATTTTTATGTCAATGTTAAACTTTTGTCTTGAATCTTTCGGATCTGAACATTCATGCCACAATAAAGAAAATTACATTGAGAATTATGCTAGGTAAAATTCCACATCAAAAATTATGTTTTTTGTCATTTACCTACTCGAGGACGAGCAGGAATTAAGCTTGGGGATGCTTGATACGTCTCCAATGTATCTATAATTTTTGATTGTTCCATGCTATTATATTATCTGTTTTGGATGTGATGCGGAGCATCCCAAGGCCATCCCCATGGACCCAACTACATCTCCTACGACACCTCTTGGACCCATGACACGAGCACGTGCAAGAGCTCTTGAAACTGAGGTGACATCTCTCCTCTCACATTTCCACTTCGATGCACATGAGACATGGCTACTACCTCATACGGCCACTTTGTGCATACTCAGGTATCATGGAGAAGCTAAGGAGCAAGGAGAAGAAGAAGAGGAAGATGGACATGAAGGCGAAGACGAAGAAGAAGAGCTGCTCAAAGTCTCCAGGCTCCGGACGACCGACGAATCCCGGACGTCCGACGACCTCCAAGCTCCGGACGTCCGGCGTCCTCCGGACGACCGACACTTCCACACCCGAGCCAAAACAGACGGACATCCGACGCCCCGCGGACGACCGACGGCCGGACGTCCGACCCCGACCGGACGACCGACCGATGACCACCCGAGCCGAATCTACGATCGTCCGACAGGCACCGGACGTCTGGACCCTCGCGAGCCTCCGGACGACCGGTGACCTCTGGACGTCCGACGCCTGTGCGCTATTTCGTGTTGGGCCGCAACCCATGTACCCCTTCGCCCCCCTCTTTTGCACCAAGACTATATATAGACCTCCTATTCGTTCTAGCTTTGGTTAGCAAAGGATTAGCTCATATTTTGTGTGAGAGCTTTGCTCATCCACTTGGTTACCTTCTCCTCAGAGATTCGAGCCTCCTATGGAGAAGATCCCCCAAGCGGATTCAAGACCCCTCTTTATTTAAGAACATCAAGACCTCCTCACAGAGAAGACCGTTACCCTTGTATCGTCCTTAGTTGATCGTGTACCATGTGAACCCTATGTATTCGAGGATCTAGCCGATGTGTGACTTTCTTGTGTTGGTTTAGTGATTCTCTTGTGTTTCCCTCATGTTTTCCCTCTTTTCCCCCTCATGTTATTCGTGTTTATCGCGGGATCCGCTCCTTTCATGAAAGATCGTACGATTAGGGTCATACCCTACATCATCTTGGTATCATGAGCCACGTTGATCACGATTTCGGAGCCTCCCCTTGTTGTTTTCTAGCCTTGTTTTGTTGTTTTTCGTCCTAATTTGAAAAATTCCTTGTCGGATTTTGGGTTCCGGCAGACCCTTGAGGTTCGAACACTGGGGTGCGTGCGGAGATTTCGCCTCCTACCTACCTGCGCCCCTCCGCCATGCTAGGATCTAAAGCTAAGGAAAGAACAACACGAGAGACACAGGGTTTAAACTGGTCGGGCCACCGTTGTGGTGTAATACCCTACTCCAGTGTGTGGTGTGGTGGATTGCCTCTTGGGCTGATGTTGATGAACAATACAAGGAAGGACAACCTCGCGAGGGTCTGTTCTTGGCTGGGGGGATGAACTGCTCGGAGGAGTTCAGTCACCTTTCTCTCTCTCTCTCTCTGCTTCCAGCCAACCGACGTCGAACCCCCTGCTATGTGGGTGGTTGGTCCTATTTATAGAGGCCCTGGTCCTCTTCCCAAGTATCAAGCGGGAAGGGAGCCAACAATGGCAGGCTAATTTGAAGGGGGACAACAAGTATCAGCTATCCTAACAAAAGTAGTCTTCGCCTGCGCAAAGCTCTGGTGGTGACGCCGTCTTGGGCTCCACGGTGACCTCCGTCTCGTAGTCCTCCTGGTCTTGGTATCGTTGCACCGAAATGGCAACCTTTGCCTGATGCCTCGGTACTCCGCGGCTGCGCTTGCCCCCTTTGCACCAAAGAGGAAAGGAGGACGCTACGCGGGCTGGCACCCGCCTGGCGCCTTGAGTCGTCATGGCTTGTGTCACGGGCACCTTGTGAGGTACCCCGCCTTGATCTCTCCGCCTCCTCGTGAGCCAGCCTGACGAGGCCGTGCCTGAGGAAGCTCCGCGTCGTCCGCCCCGCGAGGCTTGGCCCCTCGCGAGGGTCTTGGGTTTGTGTTGGTGAAGACGGGCCGTGCTGGGCCCCCCTTTGAGCCACGCCGCAGGTAGGCAAGTCTGGGGACCCCCGTTCCCAGAACGCCGATAGTAGCCCCCGGGCCCAAGGCGCGCCCGGACTTGGCCGCGCAGGGAGACGGAAGGGCAAGAGTGAAGCGCCATGGGCCCTAACAGCCTGCGGCCTTGGGCGCCGCGTGGCGGTTGATTGGACGTGGGCGGCACTGTTCCCCCACGCCCTCCTTTCGGTCTTCGCCTTTGTTTGCGAAGCTATGGTGGGCATCCCTCCTTTGGTTGCCTTGCTGCGCCACTTCTTCTCGTTGCATCTTGTCAACCCGACCCAATGCTGGGCTTGCGTGAGCTTCGTTGCCGCGCCTGAGACGGCGGCCTCTGGGATTGACTTCAAGCTCCCCCTGCCCGTGGTTGGGTTCCGCGAGCGGTGGCTGCATGTGGACGCTGGGGTGCCTAGCCCCCTTCTATTGGAGCCGACCTCACCTGCCATCCCCAATTCGGGCTGGGGCCAAGAGACGCTTGAGAGCCCCCGGCTCGTCTTCGTCTGGCGCCGCTTCGCGCTCTTGAGGTCGCTTGGCGTGACAGCGCCCAAGGTGGTGAAGGAGTTCCTGCTATGCCTCGTTGCTCCTCTTCAACGCCACTCTCGCCGGATGTGTGCCTTCCGTGGGCGCGAGGATCGTACGAGGCTCCAGGAAGAGGACCTGACTCCTGAGGTGCTGAGGATGGCGCTCTTGACCCTGGCTGGGGACCCCAACCCCGGCAGCATCCGGCAGGGAGGGGCCTTATTGTACCTCTACCAGAGCAGGGGCGACTTTGTGAAGCAGATGCCTGTCTTTGATGAGTGGGGGCCGCGCCCCGCCGGCCTTCAGGGGCCTCACGAGAACCCATTGGTGGTGACTTCCCTTCCAGTCGGCCAAGGCGACTCATCCTCGAGTGGCGGAGCAGGGAGGCACGAGGCGCCAGAGGCCGAGGGGGCTCCCGGCGCGGTGACAGCGCCGGGCGAGGCTCATGAGGAAGCAACTCTTGGGGCCCATGCCACTGAGGCTGAGGGTGGCGAGCAGCTTCCCTCAGTGCCTGCGACTGGGGCCCCTGAGGCTCCGGCTGCGTCTCTTGGGGAGGCGATTGGCAGCGCACATCAGGCAGGTGCCCCTGCCGCAGATCGCCTTGTCGCTCCGTCTTCGTCGAAGGTTGATCCATGCGCCCAACTCTTGGGCCGCTTCCGCGTCAACTTCGAGGCTCTCCGGAAGAGAAGGGAGGCCCTGGGCGACGATTACCCTTGTCGCCTGCTGAAGCGTAGGAAGTACTTCGCCACTAATGAGTAAGCCTTCTCCTTTCCCGGCTCCCGATCCTTCTGTTACTTGTACTGACCCTTGCTCCGCAGGCCCCTTCCAGCCGAGCTTGCGGAGACGGCTGAGGAGCCGTCCCCCTTGGCTTTGCCCCCTCCACCGTCCTCGAGCGCTCCGAGCAGCGGAGCCCTTGTGGTGAGGGCGACTGATGAGGCGAACCGCCCCGAGGCGTATCGCAGCCCCGCGCACCTCGCGATCCTCCTTCGTGGGCCTTCTCGTGGCATAGCCAGCCTGCCATGGGCTTCTCGCCTGGTCGTGAACTGCGATTGGCTGAAGCGCTTCCTACGCTCCTCTCCTGAGGACGGGCTGGCCCCAGGCCGGGCTTCTGACGCGCCGTGCCCGGCCGTCGCGAGGGTGCCAGCCCCCAGCCCCCAGCCCGGAGGGGGAGTGCTGACTCATGGCCCCCGGCGCTTGCTTGGGGCGGATGATGGTGTGGAAGACATGCTCGAGCGCGCTCGGGAGCGTCGCGCTCTCCGCCAAGGATTCCTTCGAAGGGCGACTGACGCAGTGAGCCTGCTTGGTGAGGAGCTTGCTGATGAAGACGCGCGCCTTGAGGCCGAGGATCTGCGACTGGCTGCAGAGAGGCGCGAGCTGGAGGGCGCCATCGCCCTTGGACGCCGCCAGCATGATCTTGATGAAGCAGAGGCCAAGGCATCATTGGTGGCCTCTCGGGAGGCCCGATCTTTGGCCGCTGAGGAGGCTCGGGAAGCTGACCGGCGGCGAACGGCGGTGGAGGAGCGGGCTCGGGAGCTCCTGGCCTGGTGCCACTCGCTGGAGGAGCAGGTGGAGCTGCGCGAGGCAGCCCTTGCGTTGATGAAGGTGGCCTCCGGCGACTCAGCAGAGCTCCAAAAGCGTGAGGAGGCGCTGACGCTGGAAGCCGCCGAACGTACCCGTGAGTACGAGCGTCTGGAGACGAGGGAGCGCTTGGTGACACAGGCGGAGGATGATGTTGCCGCACGGGAAGCCCGCGTCCTGGAGGAGGTCGGACGTCGAGTGGCGATGGCGCGCTTGAACCTTGAGCACGAGTTCGAAGAGAAGCTGGGGCTGATCCGGGCTGAAGCTGAAGGCAGGACTGCCCCCTTGAGGGCCAAGCTGGAGGAGGTGGCGTGGCCGGCCGATGCTTCCCGGGCCGCCCTTGAGGTAGCGCAAGGTGAGTTAACCACCTCCCAGGCTGAGGTGCTCCTTCTTCGCCAGCAGGTGGAGGAGGCTGAGGCCGTCGCGTGCCAGAATGCGGACGAGATACATCAGCGGCGGATCTTGGAGCATGAGCACGGCCCCATGCTCACCACTCTCCGGGAGAGAGCCAGCGCGGCCTTGGGCAACATCTGCGAGGAGGCCGTCGGCGAGCCGCACGCAGTCAACTACGCGGGCAATCTTCAGTTCTTCACTGATGTGGTGACGCAGCTGGAGGCGCGGTCGACCAGGGCTGACAGGTTGGTGGAGGAGAGGAGCCGCGCCCTGCTCAGGCGCGCCTTTTCCCGCGTCTTCAGTCACCTCCGAAACATGGATCCCCATTTTGATTTTGATGCCGCCATCGCCCTAGTCCCCCAGGCTGTCCGAGGCGACCTGGCGCACTGGGTGGAGGACAATGTGGACGCTCTTATCAGGGCCTTCGCCTCAGACAACGATGATGCGATCGTGGCGGCCGACGAGGGCGGTGCGATGGGCGGCCCTGACGCCGCTGGCGGACGCGGACAGCGATGGCAAGTTCAGCGACACCAGGAACGGCTCAGGTGGTGCTCCTGAGGGCGCATTGGGGGATTTGTCCGACTGATTGTGCATCGTTCCTACTTCCTTACTCTGCATGAATAGAACTCAGGTTTTGGCCTGATAGCTGTGAGAGCATTTTGGAGGGGGAGCCCCTCATGTAAAACTTGTGTTCATCGTATTAGCAGACGCTACACTGCCCTTGCGCCCGCGCCAAGTGGTTGGCCCAAGCGACGCGCTAGTCGGCTAGTTTACCTTTGTTCCGTGCCGGCCCTGAGGCAGCCCGCGGGGGGTTGTGGTGTCTCGAGTGTCCCCTGATTGAATCCGTAGGATCTGAAGTAAAACGCCCTCCTGAGAGGACACGGCGGCGGCAGTCTGGGCTGCGCGCAAGCTAGGCCTGACCCGGCTCGCGAGGGGCTCGCGAGGGGAGGCGGCTGAGGCGAAGCGATAACCAAAATGCGAGAAATTGCTCGAACGAGACTAAGCACCCCTTCCCTGAACACACGCAAATCTCAAATTCGAATCCAACTTGAATCCAGCGGGGCAAAGCGACAACCAAGGGGAAGAGCAACGAAAGCAAACAAAAGGCCGCGTCCGGCACCTAGTCTAGTCTTGGACGTCTTCTCACCAGCGCGGAGCTAAGTGCTGCCACTGGGCATGGGAGGGAGCCCCAGGGCCTGAGGCCGGCACCCCTGAGACTCCGGGGCGTGTACAGCCCCACTCATTATTACGTGAGAGTGTCACGGGGCGGCGAGCTTCACAGGCACTGGGCCTTCTTCACAGGTACTGGCCTTGCTTCATATCGCCAGATGAGGGCCCCGCCTTGCGCCACACTCTAGTGCCATCAACGACGACCGGAAACCAGGACGCCGCCGATGGGGTAGAGCGGTCGCCAGCGGTTCCCCTGACGACCACGGGTCCTCCGCTGGGGGCAGGCCCTGGGGCACCTCCCCAGCGGAGGGCCTACCTCCTGAGAACACCTTGCTCCGAACGTCGTAGTGGTGATGTCGAATCCCTGCCCCTCTCCTGCAGCCCCCTGCGCCCTCCTCCCGAGGGGTAGGAGACTGTGGGAGCGGGGCAGCTGCCCGCTGTGGCAACCTGCACCTCCTGCGATCCATGGTTAGCGTATGCCTGCTGAAGAATTAGCGGTACCCGATAATCGTTGCCTCCAGCGTGCCTAGTGGGACCGTCCCAAGACTCCTGGAAGGGCTCTGCTTCTGGCGCCTCGTCCCCCCAGCTTGGGCTGAGGAGCGAGCCTGGTTCACCCTCGTGTGGGTGTCCTTGGTCCATCATGAGGGGCACGTATTCCTCTGGCGCCGTCACCCCGAAGGCCACGCCGTAGTGCTCTGCGCGCCACGTGGTCCTGCCTGACGCGCCTACCGTGGGGTGGCAGTGCGGCTGTCCACTGGGGCCGCGGGTCGCGTCGAGTCCTTCTTCTTCACAGACCAGGAGCGGGGGCTGCGCCGCCGCCGGTCCGGTGCTGACAGCCTCGCTGGTGTTGGAGTAGCCTTGGAGCCCGCGGGCGCGCGTGGGGCCCCCGCGTGGGCCGCCCTGGGTTGGAGATGGGAGCTGGGTGCAGAAGGGGTGAGCCCCCGAGGCGGCGAAGCCCAAGAGCTCTGCCACCCGCTCCAGCAGCACATCACGGCCGCCCTCCAACAGTCTGCACTGTAGCAGCTCTCGGGCCACCGTGAGCGCGGCCCTTGAGTTCTCTTCCTCCCGGCGGGTGTACGGTGTCGTGGTCGCGGCGTGATTGGTGGCCCTTGCTGCCGACCGCGCCTGCCACGGTGTGAGAGCTGTCGAAGCCTTTCCGCATCGCCCGTGGCCCGCAGCGCCCTGCGGACCACGAGCTGCCTGGGGCACGGGGTCGCCCGAGGCAAGCGGCTCTGCGCAGGCGGGCCATGCCGCCCATGGGTCTGGGTTGCCCTCCTGGTCGCCAGGCATGGTGATGACGACGCGACGGGGCACGGAGCGGTGGAAGACGAATTCCGGCGCACCCCTACCTGGCGCGCCAAATGTCGTATTTCGGGTTCCGGCAGACCCTTGAGGTTCGAACACTGGGGTGCGCGCAGAGATTGCGCCTCCTACCTACCTGCGCCCCTCCGCCATGCTAGGATCTAAAGCTAAGGAAAGAACAACATGAGAGACACAGGGTTTATACTGGTTCGGGCCACCGTTGTGGTGTAATACCCTACTCCAGTGTGTGGTGTGGTGGATTGCCTCTTGGGCTGATGTTGATGAACAATACAAGGAAGGACAGCCTCGCGAGGGTCTGTTCTTGGCTGGGGGGATGAACTGCTCGGAGGAGTTCAGTCACCTTTCTCTTTCTCTCTCTGTTTCCAGCCAACCGACCTCGAACCCCCTGCTATGTGGGTGGTTGGTCCTATTTATAGAGGCCCTGGTCCTCTTCCCAAGTATCGAGCGGGAAGGGAGCCAACAATGGCAGGCTAATTTGAAGGGGGACAACAAGTATCAGCTATCCTGACAAAAGTAGTCTTTGCCTGCGCAAAGCTCTGGTGGTGACGCCGTCTTGGGCTCCACGGTGACCTCCGTCTCGTAGTCCTCCTGGTCTTGGTCTCGTTGCACCGAAACGGCAACCTTTGCCTGATGCCTCGGTACTCCGCGGCTGTGCTTGCCCCCTTTGCACCAAAGAGGAAAGGAGGACGTTGCGCGGGCTGGCACCCGCCTGGCGCCCTGAGTCGTCATGGCTTGCGTCACGGGCACCTCGTGAGGTACCCCGCCTTGATCTCTCCGCCTCCTCGTGAGCCAGCCTGGCGAGGTCGTGCCTGAGGAAGCTCCGCGTCGTCCGCCCTGCGAGGCTTGGCCCCTCGTGAGGGTCTTGGGTTTGTGTTGGTGAAGACGGGCCGTGCTGAGCCCCCCTTTGAGCCACGCCGCAGGCCGCAGGCAGGCAAGTCTGGGGAACCCCGTTCCCAGAACGCCGACATTCCCCACAAAAATAGCCCCAATTTTTTTTGTGATTTGTTAGTGTGTTGAGATTTTGTTGGTTTGGATCCGTGGATTTGCTTTGTTTTGAGTGGATCTAGCTTTTCCCCCCTTTCCCCACCCTTTCCATCCACAAAATCCTCCGGATTTGACCATTTTCGCCATCTCCACCTCAAAACCTAGTAGATCATCCGGTACCCGCATTCGCCCAGGCACCGAACATCCGACCCAGCCTGGACGTCTGACGACCGGACGACCGACCCAGCCCGGACGTCCGACGAACCATGACGAAATTGATTTTTTTTCAGTTTTGCAGCACCACCGCCCCACATTTCCGCATACGCACTCCTACCACCTATACACCATCACTAGTTCCGCATACCACCACCATTGCTTACCCATCTCGCACTACGACACGTGTTGCCACTTCGAGCTTTGAGAATTTGAGTTGCGGTTCCATATCCTTTTGTGTTTCGGCTATCTAGGTACGGTTCGACATCAACATCACCGCCGCTCATCTTCGCCACGGACGCGTCATCAACAACGACCACCTCGACTACATCTTGGTATTCGGTCCACCATTTTGACACCATACCATAAGCAAGAACGGTAACCTCGCCTTGTTATTGGACATATCACTCTTGCCATTACATTGATAGCCATCATAGCCTTACTCCTTTGTGTTGCTTACCCATCGAGACTAGCCATTGAGTTTTGCTGGCAATGAGACTTGTGCACATTAGTGATCATACTTCCCATAGCATACATACATCATTGTTTCATATATTGGTATCATCTCTTTTGTCACAAATTTGTCATCGCATACACAATTGCTATCTTGGTTCGTCAAGCATTGCATGAGAAAAGAGCTCAAACATCAAAGAGCCAAACAAGCTTGTAAGCAAAGAGGAAAGAAAAGCAAAGATATTTTAAGCAAGAACTATAGCATCATACAACATTAAGATTGTCATACTAGATCATCTTGGATCATATCATAGAAACACCTTGCATAGAGCATACTTGGGATAGAAGTAGTTGCATTTTTGCTAAGTAGGTTGTGCACAAGTTCTTTGTATCCGCCTGTTGTGCAATCGTGCTAGCGTCTCTCTAGTGTTGTGCAACAAGAGAATTTTTGTGGATTCCACATTTTAGCTCACCCTTGGTTGCACGACCCCACTTATCTTTTTGTGTGTGTGTTTCCGTGTACCTTATATGCTTGGTCTACTTGTTACATTGCATCTTGCGAATCTTTTCCAACATTATTGAAGCTCACTTACGATTGCATCAAATTTTGTGCCACCATCCTAACCAAGCTCCACCATAAGCTTTTACTTGTGTAGGTGTGAGAAACCGACAAGAGCTAGTACCAATTGTGCTATTTCCTTGTCCTACATTGGAGTGATCATCGATCCACTTTCAACTTCGGTCAAGGTACATTTGGTATTCGTTCTTCTCTTTCTACCACTCACATTTGTCTTGGAATGATGGATAGGCCAAGTACTTCTACCAACCCACTCTTCATTGAGCACGATGACGACATGAACTCCTACATCACCAAGAGCCACCTCTTTGGTGCACAACATGCTTTGCATAAAGAGCAACAAGCAATGAGTGAACGCATCAACAACCTCGCCGCCGACTTGTGACTCTCCGAGCAACGTACAAGGGACTACTTCGACCACAAGCTCGACGATCACAAGCAAGAGAATGACGCAAGAATGGACGAGATTCGCGCTTTTTTGCTCAACCGTTCTTCTTCCACTATATCTTCATCAAGAAGGACCCGCTCACGTCGACACTCCGACTTCACCCTCTCCGGCTCAAGTACACCGACATCGAACACTCTTCGCCGTGCCACGCGCAATGATCGTCAAGCAAGCCTCAATCCTCTACATGATACCGACTCTCAAGAGCGCCAACAACATCAAACTCAAGAGGCTTTTGCACTAGGACGAGAACGGCAACGACAAAGCCAACATGAAGAGGAAGAGCCTACGCATGTACACGAAGAAGCACAAGATGCCAAAGCACAACGCCTAGAACAACAACTCTGTGAAGCTCAAGCACTTGCGGCGCAACAAGCCCTACGAGATTCAAGTTGAGCCGTAGCCAACCGAGGCCGAAAAGCTCAAGAACAAGAAGAAGCCTTTCGCGAAGAACTTCATGAACGACGACATCAAGCTCGACAAGCTCCTCCACAAGCTCGCCAAGAACATCAAGTTCATCAAGAGCATGAAGAGAATGGAAATCCTTCACGACAAGTCCAACATGAGGTTGACAATCCTCCTCACCAAGAGCGACACGAGCTTGACAATCATCTACAACATGGGCGTCATCATCCCCAACCCCATCACAATGAAGAGCAACGCTATGGCAAGCTCAAATTCACCATGCCCAAGTTCAACGGAAGCAACGATCCCAAAGAGTACCTTTCAGGGGCATTAAAAGTTGACAAGATCTTCCGTTTGCAGAACTACGACGAAGAGAAGAAGATCGCGATGGCATCCCTTGAGTTCGAAGACTATGTCCTCATTTGGTGGGAACAAGTTATCGAGCACCGAGAGGCAAGAGGTGAACCACCTATCACTACTTGGGCCCAAATGAAGGATGTCATGAGAGCAAGCTTTGTGCCTACCTACTACAACCGCGACCTCTTCAAGAAACTCCAACTACTCAAGCAAGGAACCAAGAGCGTCGAAGAGTACTACAAGGAGATGGAGATTGCCATGATAAGAGCCAATGTCATGGAAGATGATGTGTAAACAATGGCACGTTTCTTGAATGGACTCAACCATCCTATCAAGAAGATCGCCAACATCCAACCATACTCGAACCTCATCGAGCTAGTGCATCAAGCTACCAAAGCGGAACGCCAAGTGCAAGATGATTTCAAGCATGCCAGGTTCTCATCCAAGTCATACGGTTTCTCTAACAACCAAGCGTCAACGACTCCAACACCATCTACCAAGCCTTCTACTAGCAACATCGACAAGTCGAGTTCCAAGAAAGCTTCGTCAACTCCAAGTCATCCTCCTACTACAAGCTAATTCAAACCGAGAGCTTCATCATCATCCACTCCAACCGATGAGATCGTCAAGACAAGTTCCTTCAAATGCTTCACATGCGGAGGCCGAGGCCACAAGTCCTATGAGTGCACCAACAAGCGGACCATGATCCTCAACGACGACGGCACCTAGATTTGATGAGTGAAGGAGAAATGGACGCTCTTGAACAAGTAGCCATGCACCGACAATTGAACAATGAAGAGGAACAAATCTTTTGCGATGAAGATTCAATTCCCGCTCTTGTTGTCTCCAAAGGCTTGACTCTCCAACATCGCCAAGAAGAAGACCAAAGATGCCACATATTCCACACAAAGGCCGGCATCAATGGACGATCCGTCAAGGTCATCATCGATGGAGGGAGTTGTCATAACCTCGCAAGTGAAGAACTTTGCTCCAAGATCCAATTGCCCAAGATGAAGCATCCACATCCATAAAAAGTGCAATGACTTAGCGACTCCGGCACTATCCAAGTCGAGTATCGAGTACAAGTCTCCTTCAAAATTGGCGCCTACGAAGACACCTTGGAGTGCGACATCGTTCCAATGACCATTTGCCACCTTCTCCTTGGACGCCCATGGCAATTTGATAGAGGAATCATCCACAACAGCCGAACGAACCACTATATCTTCAAGATGAAGGGCAAGGAGTACGTCCTTCGTCCAATGTCACCAAGCCAAGTGATCACGGACAAGCAAAACACCCGTCGTGGAGATCATAGTGAGAGAGCGGGCCACCAAAAAGAGAGTGAGTGCCACAAGCCCAAATCGAACACCTCCACGATGAGCGAAAAGAAGAACTTAGTCCTATTTGCCACCAAAAGTGAGATAAGAGGAGTGTGTGAGAACCCATCTAGTGTCCTACACTACGTCCTTGTGTGCAAGTACAATGACCCACAAACTAACACTTCTCACACTGTTCGTCTAGTGTTGTCTTCTCTTTTACAGGAATTTCACGTTGTTTTCCTCGGTGAGCTACCTTCGGGACTACCTCCACTACGAGGCATTGAGCACCGCATCGACCTCATCCCCGGAGCACCGCTTCCAAACAAAGCTCCTTACTGCGTGAACCCCGTAGAAACCAAAGAAATACGAAGGCAAGTAAAGCATCTCATAGACCATGGACATGTGCGTGAAAGTTTGAGCCCTTGTGCCGTCCCAGTCATTCTTGTGCCTAAACGAGACGGTAGCTTTCGCATGTGCTCCGATTGTAGACCTATCAATGCTATCACCGTTCGTTATAGGTATCCCATTCCACGCCTTGATGATATGCTTGATGAACTTAGTGGTGCCACTATCTTTTCAAAAATTGATCTTAAGAGTGGTTACTATCAAATCCGCATACAAGAGGGTGATGAATGGAGAACCGCTTTCAAAACCAAGTTTGGCTTGTATGAGTGGTTAGTCATGCCTATGGTTGTCTCAGAAGCACCGGGTACTTTTATGCGTCTTATGAATCATGTCTTTCGCCCTTACATTGGTGTGTTTGTTGTGGTCTACTTCGATGATATCCTTGTTTATAGCAAATCTTTTAGAGATCATGTCACCCATGTTCGGACCATTTTGCAAACTCTTCGAAAAGAGCACCTCTTGCTAATACGGAGAAATGCCTTTTTGGCATTGACAAGCTTGTTTTCTTGGGTTTTGTTGTTTCTTCTAAGGGTGTTCATGTTGATGAGTCCAAGATCAATGCTATTAAGACTTGGCCACAACCAACAATTTTGCATCAAGTGCGTAGCTTTCTTGTCCTTGTGGGTTTCTATCATCGCTTTGTGAAAGATTTTAGCACCATTGCTTCGCCTTTGCATGCTTTGAGGAAGAAGAATGCGCCTTTTGTTTGGGGACCATCCCAAGATACCGCTTTCAATGAGCTTAAGAATTTTCTTACTCATGCTCCCGTGCTTGCTTTACCCAACTTTGACAAACCCTTTGAGATTCATTGTGATGCTAGTGGTAATGGCATAGGAGGTGTGTTAACGCAAGAGAAGCGCCCCATAGCTTACTTTAGTGAGAAACTCTCTGGAGCGCAACTCAATTACCCCATCTATGACAAAGAGCTATATGCTTTAGTCCGCATTTTGCATGAATGGGAACAGTATCTTCGCCCTCATGAGTTTATCATTCATACCGATCATGAAACGCTCAAGTACCTTAAGGGCCAAACCAAGTTGAACAAGCGTCATGATAAATGGAATGAATTTATTGAGTCTTTTCCTTATGTCATCAAGTACATTAAAGGTAAAGAAAAGATTGTGGTGGATGCCCTTTCTCTCATATGCATGCTTGTTACTCAACTTGAATTGGATGTCATTGGTTTTGAGCATATCAAAGACTTGTATGAGCACGATCCTACCTTTGCTACTCCTTATGCCAAGTGTTTGATGCATACCTCTTGGGAACACTATTACATCAAAGATGGATATCTTATGAGAGCTAACAAACTTTGCATCCCCGAGTCTTCTCTTTGTTTGTTGCTTTTGCAGGAATATCATTAAGGAGGCTTAATGGGACATTTTAGACGAGAAAAGACGTTCTCCACGCTGTCGGAGAACTACTTTTGGCCAAAGATGTTTTGCAACGTCAACCGCTTCACCAACCGATGCTCTACATGTCGCAAAGCTAAGTCCAAAGCTCAATCCCATGGCCTTTATATGCCTCTACCAATTCCATATCAACCATGGGAAGACATTAGCATGGACTTTGTACTTGGTTTGCCTAGGACTAGAAATGGGAAGGATTCGCTATTTGTCGTTCTGGACCGTTTCTCAAAAATGGCACATTTCATTCCTTGCAACAAGATAGACGATGCTTCACATGTTGCTACTCCCTTTTGTAGGGGAATATTGCGTCTACACGGAGTGCCAAAGACGATCGTCTCGGACCGCGACGTCAAGTTCCTTAGCTACTTTTGGAAGACCCTATGCGCCAAGATCCGAATCAAGCTACTTTTCTCCACGGCGTATCATCCACAAACGGACGGCCAAACGGAAGTTACCAACCGCACACTCTCCGCTCTACTTCGAGTACTCATCAAGAAGAACATCAAGGAGTGGGAGGAGTGCCTACCTATCGCCGAGTTCGCCTCCAGTCAAAAAAAATCGCTGAGTTCGCCTACAACCAAGCACGACACTCAACAACCGGCAAGTCCCCCTTCGAGGTCGTCTACAGCTTCAACCCTTTGTCCCCTTTGGACATTCTCCCCCTACCACTCCAAGAGCGCATCAATTTGGATGCAAGTGCATGTGTGACACATCTCAAGAAGGTGCATGAAGATACAAGAAACTCCATCGAGTGCCAAGTTCAACGCCTTGCGTCCAAGCTCAACTCCAACCAGCACCCTATGGTCTTCAACATTGGTGGTCTTGTGTGTATACACCTTCGCAAGGACCTTTTTCCAAAAGGACGCAAGTCCAAGCTTCGACCCCGAGCGGATGGACCCTTCAAGGTGCTTGCACGATACAACGCCAACGCTTACAAGATCAACCTCCCATGCGACAAGTACAACATGAGCGACATCTTCAACATCAAAGATCTCTCTCCCTTCCATGGTGATGAAGAATTTGATCCGAGTATGGATCTTCCCCAAGGGAGGGGAGATGATGTGGATCATCCCAAGGCCATCCCCATGGACCCAACTACATCTCCTACGACACCTCTTGGACCCATGACATGAGCGCGTGAAAGAGCTCTTGAAACCGAGGTGACATCTCTCCTCTCACATTTCCACTTTGATGCACATGAGACATTGCTACTACCTCATACGGACACTTTGTGCATACTCGGGTATCATGGAGAAGCTAAGTAGCAAGGAGAAGAAGAAGAGGAAGATGGATGTGAAGACGGAGACGAAGAAGAAGAGCTGCTCAAAGTCTCCAGGCTTCGGACGACCGACGAACCCCGGACGTCCGACGACCTCCAGGCTCCGGACGTCCGGCCTCCTCTGGACGACCAACACTTCCACACCCGAGCCAAAACAGACGGACATCCGACGCCCCGCGGACGACCGACGGCCGGACGTCCGACCCCGACCGGACGGCCGACCGAAGACCACCCGAGCCGAATCTACGTACATCCGACAAGCACCGGACGTCCGGACATTCACGAGCCTCCGGACGACTGGCGACCTCCGGACGTCCGACACGTGTGCGCTATTTCGTGTTGGGCCGCAACCCATGTACCCCTTCGCCCCCCTCTTTTGCACTAAGACTATATATAGACCTCCTATTCCTTCTAGCTAGGGTTAGCAAAGGATTAGCTCATATTTTGTGTGAGATCTTTGCTCATCCACTTGGTTACCTTCTCCTCAGAGATTCGAGCCTCATACAGAGAAGATCCCCCAAGCAGATTCAAGACCCCTCTTTAGGGAAGAACATCAAGACCTCCTCACGGAGAAGACCGTTACCCTTGTATCATCCTTAGTTGATCGTGTACCGTGTGAACCCTATGTATTCGAGGATCTAGCACATGTGTGACTTTCTTGTGTTGGTTTAGTGATTCTCTTGTGTTTCCCTTGTGTTTTCCCACTTTTCCCCCTCATGTTCTTCGTGTTCATCGTGGGATCTGCTCCTTTCGTGAACGATTGGCCGATTAAGGTCATACCCTACATTAGGATGTTAATGGGCTTATTTATACACTTTCATATTATTTTTGGGACTAACCTACTAACCCAAGGCCCAGTGCAAATTGATGTTTTTTTGCCAATTTTGGTGTTTCGCAGAAAAGGAATATCAAACGGAATCGAAACGGAATGAAACCTTCGGGAGAGTTATTTTTGGAACAAACGTGATCCAGAGGACTTGGTGTGGACGTCAAGAAATCAACGAGGAGGCCATGTGGTAGGGGACACGCCTACCCCCCTGGGCACGCCCTCCACCCTCGTGGGCCCCTCGTGGCTCCATCGACCTACTTCTTCCTCCTATATATATCCATATACCCCGAAAACATTCAGGAGCACCATGAAACCCTATTTCCACCGCCGCAACCTTCTGTACCCAAGAGACCCCATCTTGGGCCCTTTCTGGAGCTCTGCCGGAGGGGGAATCAATCACGGAGGGCTTCTACATCAACACCATAGCCTCTCCGATGATGTGTGAGTAGTTTATTTCAGACCTTCGGGTCCATAGTTATTAGCTAGATGTCTTCTTCTCTCTCTTTGGATCTCAATACAATGTTCTCGGTCTTCTTGGAGATCTATTTGATGTAACTCTTTTTGCGGTGTGTTTGTCGAGATCCGATGAATTGTGGGTTTATGATCAAGATTATCTATGAACAATATTTAATTCTTCTCTGAAATCTCTTATGTATGATTTGTTATCTTTGCAAGTCTCTTCGAATTATCAGTTTGGTTTTGCCTACTAGATTGATCTTTCTTGCAATGGGAGAAGTGCTTAGCTTTGGGTTTAATCTTGCGGTGTCATTTCCCAGTGACAGTAGGGGCAGCAAGGCACGTATTGTATTGTTGCCATCGAGGATAAAAAGATGGGTTTATATCATATTGCTTGAGTTTATCCCTCTACATCATGTCATCTTGCCTAATGTGTTACTCTGTTCTTATGAACTTAATACTCTAGATGCATGTTGGATAGCGGTCGATGTGTGGAGTAATAGTAGTAGATGTAGAATCATTTCGGTCTACTTGTCGCGGACGTGATGCCTATATACATTATCATGCCTAGATATTCTCATAATTATGCTCTTTTCTATCAATTGCTCGACGGTAATTTGTTTACCCACCATAATACTTATGCTATCTTGAGAGAAGCCACTAGTGAAACCTATGGCCCCGGGGTCTATTTTCCATCATATAAGTTTCCAATCTATTTTACATTGCAATCTTTACTTTCAATCTATATCATAAAAATGCCAAAAATATTTATCTTATTATTATTATCTCTATCAGATCTCAGTCTCGTAAGTGAACGTGAAGGGCTTGACAACCCCTTTATCGCGTTGGTTGCGAGGTTCTTATTTGTTTGTGTAGGTACGAGGGACTTGTGTGTAGCCTCCTACTGGATTGATACCTTGGTTCTCAAAAACTGAGGGAAATACTTACGCTACTTTGCTGCATCACCCTTTCCTCTTCAAGGGAAAACCAACGCAGTGCTCAAGAGGTAGCACCTAGCTCAATGAACAGGAAGGAAATGGGACACATCAATTTACCCAGGTTCTGGCCACCTTGCAGTGTAAAACCCTACTCCTGCTTTGTGGTGGATTGGCCTCGATATGGGCAGAGGGTGAACTAGTACAGTGGAAGAATAACCTCAGAAGGTGTGCTCTTGAGCTGGTGAGCTGGTGGGGATGGAATGGATCCCGTCGCTCCTACGATGGTGGCTAGGTCCTATTTATAGTGGCCTTGGTCCTCTTCCCAAATAAAGGCGGGAAGGTATCCCACAACGGACAAATTCTAAGGGAGACAACTAGTACATCTTATCCTGACAAAAGTAGTCTTCGCCGACAAAGCCTCTGGTCGTGACACTGAGGTGGGCTTTGCAATGACCTCCGTCCCGCCCTCCTGGCAGTCTTGGTCTTGTTGCACGGGAATGGAAACCTTTGGATAGTTCCTCGGGACTCCGCGCCTACGCTTGCCTCCTTAGCACCAAAGAGGAAACTGTTGTCCTGCGCCCGTTGGTGCCCGCCTGACCTTGGTCGTCATGGCTCACGTCATCTGAACGTCACAAGGTGAGGCTTGCATAGAGATCTCCGCTCCTCAGGAGCTAGCCTGAGGAGGCCGCTCCTCCTGGAGATCTTGGTGTCGTCCGCCTCGCGAGGCTTGTCCCCTTGAGAGGGCCTTGAGTTGTTGATGCTGAAGATGGGCCATACCAGGCCATCGATGGGGCCACGACATGGGCTGCAAGCAGGCAAGTCTGGGTACCCTTGTTCCCAGAACGCCGACAGTAGCCCCCGGGCCCAAGGTGCGCTCGAACTTGGCTTTGAGGCGAAGCCAAAGGGAAAGTGCGGAGCGCCGCACGTCCTAACCGCCTGCGGCCTTGGTCGCCGCGTGGCAATTGATGGGACATGGGCTCCTCCGCTTCCCCATGCCGGCTCAGCAACCGTTCGACTTGACAAGAGCATAGTGCATGTAGAGAAAGATCATCATTGTGTGGGATCGTGGAGGCCAGCAGTTGGCCTCCCTCGGGCTATAAATGGGGAGAGGGGCGGATCCCCCCTTGGTCATCTCCATCTCCTCGCAGCCCGCTCCTTCTTCTTCTTCTTTGCCTCATCGTCTTGCCGTAGCATCCATGGCCCCGACGAGGTCTCCATCACGGAGAAGGGGAAGGCCCCCAAGGAGGGACCGGATTCGCCACCGCCCAAGAGGGGCCGTGGATGTCCCTGCAAGTACGCTACGACCCCAGAGGTGGCCCCTTAGGGGCGTAGGCGCACTCCTCCAAGGGTGGGCGCTGCCTCTGACGGCCGCGGTAGCGCTTCTTCTTGCGGCGGGAGATGCCGAGGATGAGGCAGCTCCTGCGATGGGGGAAGGCGCGCCGTGGTCTCCTGACCTCCTCGGCTGCGCTTCTACTCGGCGGACGCGTTCCCGGACTTTGTCGCGTGGTCGGAGCGACCCGCAGGCACCTGGCTCCCGCTCTCGCGCTTCTTTGCGGGGCGCTGCCGATCGCAGAGCTTGATGGTCTCTGGCTACAGGCTAGCGGCTGCACCAGCAGAGCCTCATGGGCAGGGGTCGAAGTCACCGTTGCGGGCAACATGTCCTTGACCCGCGGTTGGCAGGCATTCACCCGCGCGCGATGCCTGGGCGGGAGGTGCACCCTCCACTTCAAGTACGACGGCCTCGTGACCCTCTACATGAGGGTGTTCCAGGAAGACAGCCACCGTGCGGGGTGCTGTCCCGAGGATGGCAGCAGCGATAATGAGCTTGGCATTGGCAACGGTCGCGACAATGACGAGGGTGAGCTTGCCCTTGGCGATGGTCGCGCCACCTCCAGCGGTAGAAGCTCTCCCTACGGCGAGAGCGCCATGAGCGGTGGCTACGACGAGCCACCGCGCTGCCGGGCTCGAATTGGGGAAGGCGATGGGCCATCTCACCGCCGGGCTCTAGTGAAGCAGGAGGAAGGCTCAGGCTGAGCTTCAGGCATTGCTGGAGCCTGGCCTCGGGAGGTGCTGTGGTCGTGAGGCCTGCTTTTGTTTAACCTTTCCTTCCTCCTGTATTTTGAAAAAAGTAGAGGGCCCCGCTGGGGTGTGTAATGAATTACGGCACTTATGCCACTATGCTATGTTTATTATATTGATATTGTGCCATGGTGCCCATGTTCGACAAGGTGTGACTAGGGTAACTTAGCTTGGTACGCTTGTGGTAGTCTTCCACCACGCGATGACGTGCCTTTCCAGCAGCATCTTACGAAGTTCCCTTCCTAATGACTCAGGAGCCGTCGAGCCTCAGGAGACTTGATACAGCTGCAGAGTTATTAGAAATCCTGACGAGGCATCACGCCCTTCCTCTCGCGAGCCCCTGAGCATGGGCTAGTTGTGGCTAGTACACCGCTGAAAGGATCGAGAAGAGGTGTCTAGAGGAGGGTGATTAGACCCTTATCAATGAAAGATAGCAGTTTTTAATTTCTCTCAGTTAAGGTGGAGTTTTAGCACAAGTATGAACATTCACAATACATTTCAAGCAAGCATGGAAAGAGTATATGTGCAGCGGAAAGTAAAGCATGCAATTTGCAAGAAAGTAAAGGGATGGGATTGGAGTGTGCAAACTCAATTGGAGACACTAAGATTTTGGCGTGGTTTCGATAGGTGGTGCTATCATACATCCACACTGATGGAGACTTCAACCCACGAAGGGTAACGGTTGTGCGAGTCCACGAAGGGCTCCACCCATGAAGGGTCCACGAAGAAGCAACCTTGTCTATCCCACCATGGCCATCGCCCACGAAGGACTTGCCTCACTTGGGTAGATCTTCACGAAGTAGGCGATCTCCTTGCCCTTACAAACTCCTTGGTTGAACTCCACAATCTTGACGGAGGCTCCCAAGTGACACCTAACCAATCTAGGAGACACCACTCTGCAAAAGGTAATGTATGGTGTGTTGATGATGAACTCCTTGCTCTTGTGCTTCAAATGATAATCCCCCCAACACTCAACTTTCTCTCACAGATTTGGATATGGTGGAAAGATGATTTGAGTGGAAAGCAACTTGGGGAAGGCTAGAGATCAAGATTCTTGTGGTTGGAATGGAATGTCTTGGTCTCAACACATGAGTAGATGGTTCTCTCTTAGAAAATGAATGCTGGAAGTGTAGGCACGTTCTGATGTCTCTCTCCATGAATGGAGGAAGGGTGGAGGGGTATATATAGCCTCCACACAAAATCTAGCCATTACACACAATTTACCAAACTCGGTGGGACCGAATAGTAACACTCGGTTAGACCGATTCAGTTCAAAATGTGAACGTTAGGTTTTTAGGTGGGACCGATATGATCAACATCGGTGGGACCAAGATGATCAACTCGGTGGGACCGATGTGCTAGGGTTAGGGTAAAACCTCAACTCGGTTTGACCGATTACACAAACTTGGTGGGACCGACTTTGGTAATAAGAAAACAGAGAGTTGGTCAGGCAAACTCAGTGGGACCGACTGCATATCTCGGTGTGACCGAAATGATTGCAACAGGCAACAGATAGTTTGCAAGCCCATCTCAGTGAGACCGAGATCCCATCGGTGAGACCGAATTGATTAGGGTTTCTGGCAATGGCCATGTCAAGTGAACTCGGTGGTGCCGGATAGATCAAATCGGTGGGGCCGAGTTTGACTTTTGGGTTGGGACATATGTGGAAATGAGAAAGTGGTTGAGGGCTTTGGAGCATATCACTAAGCACTTTGAGCAAGCAAGCCATTAAGCAACACCTCAGCCCCTTTTAATATTATTGGCTTTCCTATGGACTCAATGTGATCTTGGATCACTAAAATAGAAATGAAGAGCATTGAGATTTTGCCAATCTTATGTCCTTAGCTTCTTGAAGGGGCTCCACATCCTCTTGTCCATGCCATGCCTTTGTTGAACTTTCTAAAATATGTTAGTTAAGAATATTAGTCCAACAAAAGATATGTTGTCATTAATTACCAAAATCACCCAGGGAGCACTTGTGCTTTCAATCTCCCCCTTTTTGGTAATTGATGACAACATACATCAAAGCTTTAGATAAAGATATGACGAATAACAAGTAAAGCTTTGGAAAGACATGTAACATGCATATGCTCCCCCTACATGTATGCAATCATGTGAATGTGAATATAAGAGCATGTGAATGCATGACCATGACAGAGCAAGCAATGAGTTACATGTATCTTGGCTATATGCATCAGAGAAAATGATGTAGCTATAGGAAATGTACCTCCATGTTCATGATTCCTTCTTGCAAACAATATGTACAGTAGCAAGAAATCATCATGCACGTGGATGTGATGCATATACTTACCTTGTGGTCTTGAGGTGGCTTTGGTATAGGTGAACCTAAGTAAACAAGGTTAGATAACACACGAACACCTACAGGACAAAGCAATTTGAGAAACCACAAGAGTACCAAGATTGGGATGACATGTAGAGAGTGAGGACTAGGTACTCTATTGGATATAGACATGTCCCCAAAGAGTAAAGATATGCAATGAATTCAAAGATTTCCTCCCATTAAATGTCTTTCTCCCCCCCTGAATCTTATATTTGATAATGGGAGAAGATAGGGCAAAAGAAAATCAGAGCAGAAACAATCATAATAAACTTAACACATACTAACATGTCTTTCCCCTCTTGAAGACATGTAACTTCTCTCCTCTATGGATAATAAGCATCTATAGAAGCTTAAGGTGTGATTCTCTCTTATGTGATAAGCTTTGATGTGCTCTCTCTCCCCCTTTGGCATCAATTTCCAAGAAGGGGTCTTCTGGAGCATGAGTCAAGTAGGTTTGGTCCTTGAGTCACATTACAAAGCAACATGTAAAATAAGATGCTGGTAGGGGACAAGAATCATTGAGTAGAGCTGGAACAAATATGCAGGATGCAAATGGCAAGGTGTTTTCTCCGTATTGAAATCGGTAACACTGAGTCTTTTTCTTCGGTGGCACCGAGTTGTTTTCGGTTTAGCAGAAAAAAAGAAACCGGTGAGGCTGAATTCAACTCAGAGAGAAAACAATTGTCATCTCAGCTCACTTTGGCAAATAAGAACTCACAAAGATTTGCAAGGATTTTACTGAAAGATTTTCAATGAATTGGATGCTGGGAATGCAGAACATAATAGAGGAAAAGAAAATAAATCTAGTTGAAGTGAAAGGGAAACATGCTATGCACAAATGCAAAAATTGAAACAAACACTTAGAGAACTTCATCTAGAATTGGTCGGCGACAAAGTCACCTATGTTAGAGTATATTGACTGAGGAGTCAAGTGAGAACACTTGATCGTAGGTCATACTCATTGTTTAAGCTCAAAATGGGGTTACCATTTTTCATTTAAGCATTTTGATGTATTCATATCTTGTTGAGCTGCTTTGACCCATGACTTGGGGTAAAGCTTCTCTAAGATGGAATGGAATACCTTGGGTGGTGGTGTTGAACTTGATCATGTAGTTGTACTTGTGTAGGATGCTCAAGGTTGATGTAGCTCATCAATGGTTGGGAGCACCACTTGTAGTTTTGAGTTCATCTACCTACATGGTTTAGTCTTGCAGGGAAGAGCACTTGTGTATCCAAAGTGACAATCATGAGATTTGATACCAATTGATATTTGATACAAAGAAATTGTCAAAGGATATGTTGAAAGGTTTCATGCTTCCTTGACTTCAACCACCATATTGTAGAGACTTAGTGATGTAGAGATTGCTTAAGATGTGAGTGAGTTGCAATCTCATAGATTTGAGCTCATCCAGGTACCTACAAGGGTTAAATGACATGCAAGGGTACAATTATATATCCAAGACATATGATCATCATCATAAGAGAAATATCAAGGATTAGTCAAAGGCTCATGCCTTGCATGTATCCAAATGGAGTTTCTACTCCAAATTTGAAGCATCAATGATGTTCAATTCACCTCTCAAACGGCAAAATAATTTCTCATCAAGAGGTTTGGTGAATATATCCACCAATTGCTTATCAGTACGAATATGCTTAAGATCAATGTCTCCTTTAGCAACAAGATTTCGAATGAAATGATGAAGAACTTCAATATGCTTAGTTCGAGAATGTTGCACGGGATTATGAGCAATCTTAATAGCACTTTCATTATCGCAAAGCAATGGAACATGTTTCACGTATATGACATAATATTTAAGAGTTTGAGTCATCCAAAGTAATTGAGCACAACATGAACCGGTGGCAATGTATTCCGCTTCGGCGGTGGATAAGGATAACGAGTTTTGTTTCTTGGAGGACCAAGACACAAGAGATCTACCAAGAAATGGACAAGTACCCTAAGTGGACTTTCTATCAACCTTGTCTCCGGCATAGTCCGAATCGGAGTAGCCAACAAGATCAACAGAAGACCTCTTAGGATACCAAATGCCAAAATTTGGTGTATGAATTAAGTATCTCACTGTCCTTTTCACAGCCACAAAATGGCATTCTTTGGGGGCCACTTGATATCGTGCACACATGCACACACTTAGCATAATCAGGATGGGAGGCACACAGATATAACAATGAACCAATCATACAGCCATAAACCTTTTGGTCAACCGGTTTGCCATCCTTAGTCAAGTCAAGATGTCCACTAGTAGGCATGGGTGTTTTCATACCTTTGCTTTCTTGCATGTTGAACTTCTTGAATAAGTCCTTGGTATACTTTGTTTGATACACAAAGGTACCCTCCTTAGTTTGCTTGATTTGCAACCCAAGAAAGAACTTGAGTTCACTCATCATAGACATCTCAAACTTCTCCGACATTAGCTTCCCAAACTTTTCACTAAATGAGGGTTAGTCGAACCAAATATGATATCATCAACATAAATTTGGCACACAAATAATTCACCATTAACCCTTTTAGTAAAAAGAGTGGAATCAATTTTTCCAATCTCAAAGCCTTTTTCAATAAGGAACTTGGTCAAGCATTTATACCATGCTCTAGGATCTTGTTTAAGACCATAAAGAGCTTTGTGAAGTTTGTAAACATGGTCGGGTTTCTTAGGATTAACAAAGCCGAGAGATTGCTTAACATAAACTTCCTCCTCAATTTCACCATTTAGAAAAGCACTGTTAATGTCCATTTGATATAATGTGATATCATGATGATTAGCATAAGCAAGTAAGATGCTCATGGACTCAAGTCTAGCAATGGGGGCATATGTCTCACGATAGTCCATACCTTCGACTTGAGTGTAGCCTTGAGCGACGAGGCAGGCCTTGTTGCATACAACTTGTCCATCTTCATCTGCTTATCCGAAATACCCATTTGGTACCAATGATGTTGTTGTTGATGTTGTTGTTGTTGGGCTTCTCAACCAGTGTCCATACTTGGTTCCTGTCAAAGTTGTGTAGCTCTTCGTGCATGGCGTTTATCCAATCTGGATCTTCTAGTGCTTCTTGAACCTTCATAGGTTCAATGTTAGAGATGAATGAATAATGTTCACAAAAATTAGCCAAACAAGTTTTAGAGCGAGTGATTCTCCCGGTTTGAATATCGTTGAAGATTTGTTTGACGGGATGGTCTCTTGAGACTCTTGCTCTAACTCGTGAGAGCTTTTGTTTGGGTCAGGGTGGAACATCTTCTTCATCATCTTGTTCTTACTCTTGGCCTTCTTCATTGTTGGTGTTGTTGTTCTCTTGTGGAGGTAGAGAAGGAGGTTGATGAGGTTCAACTTGGTGTACTTCCTCGTTTTCTCCATCTTGGCGTGTCCCACTTGTGGATGCCTCTGAGTCAGCTCTTGGTTCACCTTGTTGTGAGGTAGAAGCTTCCACTTGGATGGACGGGGTACTCTCCTTCACCTCCATTGGGTGTATGTTGCCAATAGACAAGTCTTGGATTGCTTCCGAAGGGTGTCTGTCTCCTACATTAATTGGCAATTGTTCTACTTGCGAGCCGTTAGATTCATCAAACTTCACATCTACCGTCTCTTCAACCTTTCAGGTGAAATTGTTGTAGACACGGTAAGTGTGAGAGTTTGAGCCATAACCAAGTAGGAAACCCTCATGAGATTTAGAGCAAATTTAGAATGGCGATGCTTATCAAGAATATAGCACTTTGAGCCGAATACTCGAAAGTATCCAACTTGGGGTTTGCTACCGGTGAGAAGCTCATATGCCGTCTTGTCGAGCAGCTTGTGAAGATATAGACGATTTGTTGGATGAAAAGTTGTCTCAACCGCTTCCGCCCAAAAGTGTTCTGGCGTCTTGTACTCATCAAGCATCCTTCTCTCCATCTCAATAAGAGTCAGGTTCTTCCTCTCAACAACTCCATTTTATTGAGGTGTCGACGTGGCCAAGAACTCATCTGAAATCCCTTCTTCGTCAAGAAAGGTGTCCACATTTGCATTCTTCAACTCCGTTCCGTTGTCGCTACCAACCTTCTTGATATTCACTTCAAATTGATTTTGGGCCTTCCTAGTGAAGTTCTTGAAGATCTTTTGGACCTTTGATTTATCATCAAGAAAGAACACCCACGTAAATCTTGAAAAATCATCGACTATGACTAAACCAAACGAGTCTCCACCAAGACTTTTATAGGCGTTTGGACCAAAGAGATCCATATGAAGTATCTCGAGTGTTCTTCTCGTGGTCATGATGTTCTTCATGGGGTGGCTTCCTCCAACCTATTTTCCTGCTTGACAAGCATTGCACAATCTATCCTTGTCAAATATAACATCTTTCACTCCAAGGATATGATCACCTTTAATAAGATTATCAAGATTTAGCATGCCCACATGACCTAGTCTTCTATGCCACAACCAACCTTTAGAAGATTTAGCAATTAAGCAAGTTCTAGGTTGAGCCTTTTTAGTGAAATCAACAATGTATAGATCACCTCTACGTATACCGGTAAACACCATTTTATGATTATCTCTTCGAAACACTTGGCAATGTACTTAAGTAAATAGGACATTGAAACCAAAGTCAGCTAGTCTAGATACAGAAAGTAAATTATAGCCAAGAGATTCAACGAGCATAACATTTTGCATGGAGCTATCATGTGATATGGCCATCTTACCAAGGCCAACCAACTTACCCTTCGAGTTATCACCAAAAGTGACATATTTTTGAGGGCCGTCATTTTCAGCAAGCTCACGAAACATATCCTTGTCTCGGGTCATGTGATCGGTACATCCACTATCAAGAACCCATTCCTTTCCTCCAGGCATGTAGCCATGAAGATTAGCCATAAGACCAAAATGTCTCTTAGACTCATCAAGATCGAAGTCACTATCATCATCCTCACCATAGTATCCATGTTCAATATCATGTTCTGATTGATAATTTCCTAGAGAGAGTGATTCATTAGATATATGATCATGACAATGTTTATCTTTATGAATTCTAATGACTTCAGAAATGATGTTGCTAATGATTCCAACATCTCCTTTGGCACGCATAAGGCCACGAAGCTCAACTAAACAATCACCAAACTTGGGATCATTGGAATTCATCTTACTCAAAGCAATAGACTTGTGAAGAATCTCATCTAAGTTTTGCGAGGAATAGTTTGGAAATCGTTCCTCGAGAAATCTCCATATGGTGTAAGCACAATCAAGAGTAGGCAAGCAAACAATCAAGTTTCTAGGCAAACCTCTAGTAATAAGATTGACAGTTCTAAGGATGCGGATCATGTCAAGAGACTCATCGGGAGTAGGATGCAAAGGATCAACAAGGGGTGCACAAGGACTAGTAATGTACCTGTTCAAGTGATATTCATTGAAAATCTCAAGCATCTCATTTTTTCAATCATGAAAGAACTCTCCATCAAGTATAGGCACTCTACATCTAAGAATCCCCAACATAGACTCATCCATCTTCCTCCAATGGTGATTAAACCAAGGCAATGGAGACAAATGCTCTGATACCAATTGAAAGGATCGAGAAGAGGTGTCTAGAGGGGGGGCTGATTAGACCCTTATCGAAGAAAGATAGCAATTTTTAATTTCTTTGAGTTAAGGTGGAGTTTTAGCACAAGTTTAAACATTCACAGCACATTTCAAGCAAGCATGGCAAGAGTATATGAGCAGCGGAAAGTAAAGCATGCAATTTGCAAGAAAGTGAAAACGCAATTGGAGACACTGAGATTTTGGCATGGTTCCGATAGGTGGTGCTATCGTCATCCACGTTGATGGAGACTTCAACCCACGAAGGGTAACGGTTGCGTGAGTCCACGGAGGGCTCCACCCATGAAGGGTCCACGAAGAAGCAACCTTGTCTATCCCACCATGGTCATTGCCCAAGAAGGAATTGCCTCACATGGGTAGATCTTCACGAAGTAGGTGATCTCCTTGCCCTTACAAACTCCTTGGTTCAACTCCAGAATCTTGATGGAGGCTCCCAAGTGACACCTAACCAATCTAGGAGACACCACTCTGCAAAAGGTAATGTATGGTGTGTTGATGATGAACTCCTTGCTCTTGTGCTTCAAATGATAATCCCCCCAACACTCAACTTTCTCTCACAGATTTGGATATGGTGGAAAGATGATTTGAGTGGAAAGCAACTTGGGGAAGGCTAGAGATCAAGATTCTTGTGGTTGGAATGGAATGTCTTGGTCTCAACACATGAGTAGGTGGTTCTCTCTCAGAAAATGAATGTTGTAAGTGTAGGCATGTTCTGATGGCTCTCTCCGTGAATGGAGGAAGGGTGGAGGGGTATATATAGCCTCCACACAAAATCTAGCCGTTACACACAATTTACCAAACTCGGTGGGACCGAATAGTAACACTCGGTCAGACCGATTCAGTTAAAAATGTGAATTAGGTTTTCCGGTGGGACCGATATGATCAACTCGGTGGGACTGATGTGCTAGGGCTAGGGTAAAACCTCAACTCGGTTTGACCGATTACACAAACTCAGTGGGACCAATTTTGGTAATAAGCAAACAGAGAGTTGGTCAGGCAAACTCGGTGGGATCGAGTGCATATCTCGGTGTGACCGAAATGATTACAACAGGCAACAGAGAGTTTGCAAGCCCATCTCGGTGAGACCGAGATCCCATCTGTGAGACCGAATTGATTAGGGTTTCTGGTAGTGGCTATGTCAAGTGAACTCGGTGGCGCCGGATAGATCAAATCGACGGGGTCGAGTTTGACTTTTGGTTTGGGACATATGTGGAAATGAGAAAGTGGTTGAGGGCTTTGGAGCATATCACTAAGCACTTTGAGCAAGCAAGCCATTAAGAAACACCTCATCCCCTTTTAATAGTATTGGCTTTCCTATGGACTCAATGTGATCTTGGATCACTAAAATTGTTGGGGATATAACTATCAGTTATGACCCGCCCAGGAGGGGCCGGGTCAGCCCCAATGTCGGGTTACACAGGAAGCCCAGGAAACATTAAGATGATAGTTTATCAAATATTATAGAAGGCCCAAAAGCCTAGCAGGGGTTTAAGGCCCAATATTGCAAACCGCCGTATGTAAGAAAAGACTTGTAAAGAAAGGCATGTAAAGGAAGTCACCGAGCCGGACACGATTATGAGCCGGCCGGGACTCTGTAGGCCACCAGGCGTCAACCCGTGTATATAAGGGGACGACCCGGTGGCGGCTTAGGGCAAGAAACAAGAGATCGAGAACCAAGCCGGTGAGTTAAGCCTCTTGGTGATCGAAACCCCAGAAATACCAACACAACTAGACGTAGGCTTTTACCTTCATCGTAAGGGGCCGAACTAGTATAAACCTCCCGTGTCCTTTGTCTCGATTAACCCCTTTAAGCTTCCTAGTTGCGATGGCCCTACGACTAACTCCTTTCACTAGGACATCTGCCGTGACAATCCCACGATACTTGGCGCCCACAGTGGGGCCAGCGCACGGTGGATTTGAGTTCTTGAAGGGAAACTTTGAAGGGCTCAAGGGATACGCTGTGGGCCGGATGACCAAGAGTCGCCGCGGCAAGCTCTACATCGACGACGAAGGCTGGGGCCCCGAGGCCGGCTCAATTCAGTACAGGTACCGGGTCCCCTTCGGCAGGATCCACATCTTCATCGACCGGATCAGCGATTCAGGCCCTGAGCCAGACATCCACACCAACCTCATCGAGATGGCTCAGCGCGTGAGGACCACCCGTGTTCAATCGGTCGTGAAGCATGCTTTTGTAGGACGCGTCTACGGTGGTGAATACTCTGAAGGATCGGTGGAAGGCGCTAAAATGGCCATCTGTTCTGACGCTACATCATCAACAGGTGAGACAGACTCTTTGTATCAGCTGCAGGATGGCATGCTCCGGGGTTGTTCCGATGGCAGCAGTATTCCGGACCCCTTTGAGCTGCCAAATTGGGCCAGAGTCTTCATGGCAGGAACACAGCCCAGACAGAACTCCACAGCAGCAACAGCCACCGGGTCGGCTGCCGCTGGGTCAGGAGACCCCGCGCGCCCCCGGCTCAGATTCTGATGGACCTCATGGCTAAACTGACGACCCTGTTGACTGTCATTGTAGAATTGGCAAATCAAGCTCAGCATGATGCAGAGGTGGCACGTGTACGTGAGGAGATGGTACAAGCCAAGTAAAACTTAGTAGCGGAGGAGGTCAGGATGGCTGCGGAGTGGACAGCTTTGGACACACGTGCTCAGCAGCTTCAGGCGAAGACTTTCCGGCTCTCGGTGGACCTGAACGCGTCGAACGAGGTCATGAGGAGAAGGCACCAGAAAACTCAGTCACGTCTGCCTCTGACACTCGATCCTAGGAACCTTTTTCATACACCCGGGGCCGGGGCAAGTAACCCGCCGGAGGCAAACCGGATCACGATGCCTGGAGCACCAGCTCAGCCACGCACCATGGAACCACCTCGTATACACACCACTCTGCCTCTTTATGTGCCGACACCGTCGGGTCACTTCTCCAATCCCCTGGAAAACCTCATTGCAGCTTCAGCCCGTGTGGCGGCTCTCCCGATGGAAGGTGACTCTCCGGCAGCAATCGAAACACGAAGGGTTAGAGAACTTCTTCAAATAGCTCTGGCACAGCAGGATGCATACTCCTATAGTTGAGATAGGATCCATTCAACTCCTCTCCCAAGCCGGAGCCCAAGCTACAATAGGCATATGGAGTCAGCTAACATGTCAAGCAATGTTCAATGCCACAACCGACCGCACAGGTATGAGCCGGTGCAGGCTAGAGCCGCTAACCTGGCGGATCAGGAGAGGATCCGGCAAGAGGCGTTGCGAGCGGTTCAACTGGCAGTAGAGCAGGCGGCTCATCAGACCTTCCCGGCTTACCCAGCAACCTCAGTTGAGGCAGGGGTGACCACAAGAACCGGAGGTGTCCCTTGCCTGGTGCCAGCCATACATAATGAGTGTTTACCAAAAGACTTCAAGGGGCCCCGTAAGGTGCCTAATTACACGGCTGACTTGCAGCCTGGGGCTTGGAATGAGAGTTATGAGATGGCTATGGAGTTGTTGGAAGTCAGCGACACGGCAATGGCCAAGTATTTCACCATGATGTTGGATGGAACAGCTCATACTTGGTAGAAGGGGTTGCCACCTAATTCTAGCGGTTCATGGGCGGAGTGTAAGGCTCGGTTCATCCAGAACTTCAAAGACACGTCTAAGCAGCCCATGTCGATTGTGGACCTGACTGATTGTAAGTAAGAGGACGGTGAGTCTACAGCCCATTGGGTGCGCCGGGTCAAGGAGATAATACATTCGTTTGATAAGATGGATGCCGGCTCAACAATCTTGATGTTGGAGAAAAATTGCCGTTTTGAACCTCTTAGGCAGAGGTTGGGGCGGCTCAAGCGTGACTGCAATGACATGGGCCAATTGATGGCGGCTCTCGTCAAACATGCTGATTCTGATAGTACCAAAGACCCGGTGTCTGACGAAGAAAAGATAGCGAAGGGAGAGAAGAACGGCAACGGCAAGGGTCACCAGCATAAGCCGACAAATCAAGGAGGTAATAAACGTAAGGCTGATGAGTTTGTCACTAACACCAATGCACAGGGTGGAAATCAATGGTGCAAGGGCAGGCAACCCCCTCGGTCGGGTGGGTCAGGTCCCACCCTTGAGCAACTATTGAATGAGCCTTGTCCAAGACACGGCACCCGGGAGAAGCCAGGCACCCACCTGTGGAAAGATTGTACAATCATGAAGGCATTTAAAAATTCAAATGCATTTGATGGAGGTCACGGCCCAGGTGGCGGTTCAGGTGGAGGCGGTTTCCATGGCCCGGGTGCCGATTCAGGTGGAGGAGGATTTCACGGTCAGGGC
Source organism: Triticum urartu (assembly GCF_056163025.1). NCBI lineage: Eukaryota > Viridiplantae > Streptophyta > Magnoliopsida > Poales > Poaceae > Triticum > Triticum urartu. Next base: position 416,533,665 of record NC_141875.1, read on the forward strand.
CATCCTGGTAACCAAGGAGGATATAATTCACAACTCGGCCAAGGTAATCAGCAGCAATCCGGATATCAGAGCAACCCAAAACAGCTGAACAATGGGCAATACCATGTGTTCACCACTAGTTTATGTAAGAGGGACACCACTAGTTTATGTAAGAGGGACCAGAAGCTTCACAAGAGGGCCGTCAATGTCGTTGAACCGGCGATTCCTTGTTACTTACGATGGTCAGAGCAACCTATTGTGTGGAGCAGAGAGGATCACCCGCCCCGGGTTGATAATCCGGGTCACTTGGCCTTGGTAGTGACACCTCAGGTTGGTGGATATAAATTCACTAAGGTACTCATGGATGGAGGTAGCAGCATCAACATCCTCTATTATGAGACGTTCCGCCGGATGGGATTGACTGATAAGAGTCTTAAACAATCCAATACTGTTTTTCACGGTGTGGTACCTGGCAAGTCGGCATACCCAGTTGGTAAGATTGAACTGGAAGTAGCCTTTGGAGATGAGTATGATTCCAGAGCATAAAAATTAACCTATGAGGTGGTTAAGATCAAAAGCCCATATCGTGCTCTGTTTGGATGGCCGGCTTATGCCAAGTTCATGGCCCGGTCGTGTTATGTGTATTTGCAGCTCAAGATGCCGGGTTAAAGGCACCATTACAGTGCATGGGAGCCGTAAAATAGCCTTGGAGTGTGAATAAGGTGATGCTGCCTATGCTGAGTCTGTTTGTGCAACAGAGGAGTTAAAGTTTTACAAGGATCACGTTGACCCGGCAGACATGATGTCATTAAAGAAACCAACAACAGAGCATGAGCCAGTGTTGAAGTTCAAATCAGCTGATGACACCAAGATGGTTGACTTTGTGCCTGGCGACTCATCCAAGCAGTTCATCATCAGTGCAAACTTGGATCCCAAATAGGAAAGCACGCTCATCGAGTTCATCCGTGAGAACCAGGACATCTTTGCATGGAAACCTTCTGACATGCCGGGTGTCCCGAGGGAACTCGCTGAGCACACTCTCAATATTGATCCAAAGTTCAAACCTGTTAGACAATTTCTCTGACGATTCAAGGAAGAAAGGCGCAAGGCCATTGGAGAAGAGGTGGCTCGGCTCTTAGCGGCCGGGTTCATTGTACAAGTCTTTCACCCAGAGTGGTTAGCCAACCCGGTGCTTGTACTAAAAAAGAACGGCACCTGGCGTATGTGTGTGGATTACACCGATTTAAACAAGGCTTGTCCGGCTGACCCCTTTGCCCTCCCCTGTATTGATCAGATCATCGATTCTACGGTGGGTTGTGCATGTTTGAGTTTCTTGGATGCTTATTCAGGTTATCATCAGATCAAGATGGCAGTCAAAAGATCAGGAGAAGACGGCTTTTATCACTCCTTTTGGAGCTTTCTGCTATGTGTCTATGCCTTTTGGGCTTAAGAGTGCCCAGGCGACTTACCAACGGTGTGTGTAGAATTGTCTTCATGATCAGATTGGGCGTAATGTTCATGCTTATGTGGATGATATAGTGGTAAAATCCAGGAAAGAGGAAACCTTGGTCATAGATCTGAAAGAGACCTTCGATAATCTCCGGGTCTATAAAATGATGCTTAACCCGGCTAAGTGTGTTTTTGGAGTCCCAGCCGGCAAGCTCTTGGGTTTTTTTGTGTCCAACCGAGGTAAAGCTAACCTAGAGAAAATCAAGGCAATTACATCCCTGGCCAAGCCAACATGCATCAATGACGTTCAACGGCTGGCGGGTCGTGTTGCTGCCTTGAGCCGGTTCATAAGCCGGCTATGGGAGAAGGCGTTGCCTTTGTATCAAATGATGAAGAAAATAGATGATTTTGTTTGGAGCGATGCTGCAAACTCTGCTTTTGAAGATCTGAAGACACAGCTGGTTGAGTCGCCAGTCCTTGCTGCTCCAGTAGAGAAAGAGCCGTTGTTGTTATACGTGGCCGCCAACTCACGAGCTGTTAGTGTGGCGATTGTGGTGGAGCGCAAAGAGGTTGGCAAGGAACACTCGGTTCAACGACCGGTTTACTATGTTAGTGAGGTGTTAATTGAATCCAAACAACGATATCCACATTGGCAGAAGCTCGTATATGGGGTGTTCATGGCGAGCCGGAAGCTTAAACATTATTTTTAGGGTCACCCAATCACGGTCGTTAGCTCTGCTCCTTTGGGAGACATCATTCAAAACAGATAAGCCACCGGAGGAGTCACCAAGTGGGCCATTGAGCTTGGGTCTCATGGATTGAAGTATGTACCATGTACTGCGATCAAATATCAAGCACTGGTTGATTTTATTAATGACTGGACAAAGATGCAGATGCCGGAAGAAAAACCAGACAACACATATTGGACTATTCACTTTGATGGGTCCAGACAGCTGGAAGGCTCAGGGGCTGGAGTTGTTTTAACCTCCCCTCGAGGTGACAAATTTTGTTATGTGCTAAGGCTGATGTTTCCTTGCACTAACAATGCAATAGAGTATGAAGCCTTGCTCCATGGTCTTCGAGTGGCCAAAGAGATGAGCCTGAGCCGGGTCAGGTGTCTTGGCGACTCGGACTTAGTGGCTCAACAGGTATCAGACAAGTGGGATTCCAAAGACCCTCTCATGGCGGCTTATCGCCGTGAAGTTGATGCGGTTGCAGGACATTTCAAAGGATATCATGTGGATCATATTGATCGAAGGAAGAACGAAGCGGCTGATGCTCTAAGCCGGTTGGGATCTCAGCGTAAGCCGGTGCCACCTAACACTTTTTTGGATGTCTTGCATAACCCGTCTGTTAAATTTCCCACAGAAGAAGATCTAGCCTTACCTGACCCGGAGGCGCAGTTGGTGGCGGCTCTTCATGTCATCCCAGATTGGACAGTGCCATTCTTGGCTTACATGACCCGGGGCAAGTTGCCAGTGGATGAGACCCTGGCTCGACAGATAACCCGGCGGTCTAAGTCAATGACGATTTCTGATGGAGAATTATACCATCGCAACGTCTCTGGAGCGTTTCAGCGGTGTATTTCCCCTGAAGAAGGCCAAGAAATACTTTGTGAGATCCACGAAGGCGATTGTGGTCATCACGCCGGGTCAAAATCTCTGGTGGCCAAGGCTTTTCATCATGGTTTTTACTGGTTGACGGCTCACGCTGATGCGGAGGATGTGGTCAACAGATGTGATGGATGTCAAAAGTTCGCACGACGAACACATGTGCCAGCTCAAGAACTCCGGATGATTCCAATCACTTGGCCATTTGTGGTCTGGGGTCTTGACATGGTATTCCACACAACATCATCACTGACAATGGTACTAATCTATCTCAAGGGGCTATGGAGGAGTTTTGTCAACGAGAGCATATTCGGCTTGATGTTTCTTCTGTAGCTCATCCTCAATCCAATGGTCAAGTTGAGAGAGCAAATCAGGAAATTCTGAAAGGTCTCAAACCCTGGCTTATGGTTCCTTTGTAGCGAAAGACGGGTTGTTGGGTAGAGGAATTGCCCTCTGTGCTGTGGAGTATCAACACCACACCTAACAGGTCTACAGGTTACACACCTTTCTTCATGGTGTATGGAGCAGAAGCAGTGTTGCCTAGTGACATCCGTCGGGTTAAGTCCAGGACCTGCGTCATTATCACAACCGTCGGGTTAAGTCCAGGACTTTTCAGGAAGGTGACCTGGTGCTCCGGCTCATCCAGGATCTGTCAGATGCACACAAGTTATCCCCACCTTGGGAAGGACCCTTTGTGGTCAGCAAGAACTTAAACAACGGGTCCTATTACCTCATTAACGTTCGAGAGCACAAAGACTCACGTAAGTCGGAAGATGAGACCCGCCGACCGTGGAACATTGCTCAACTTCGGCCATACTACACCTGAGCCACCGGCTCTCATCATGTACATACTTTAACATTGTATATACCATGATAAGTAATAAAGCAGGACCATCGGTCTCTTTTCTTTTCAAAGATTACGCATCTTTGTTATTTCTTATTTTCAAATGACTATTAAGGAGCTGATCATATTTGAATCAAGTCTAACCTTTTTTCAGTCCGGCTAATGATCGTATTTGAATCTAGCTGCAACTATCGTGGTCACTTGGGGGCTTTCTGTTCAAACATAGGTCATATTCGAACCAAAGAGAACATAGTTGTCATAACCCTCTTGATCGGCTCAAGGCCAAACTCACTAGGGGGCTTCTTGATCGTATCCGAATCATAGCTTAACCCCTTTTGGGTCCGACTTGGATCGTATTCGAATCAGGGTCGTTAAAAACCTCTCAAGGTCATTTGGGGGCTTCCTGTTCAAACATAGGTCGTATTCGAACCAAAGAGAACATAGCTATCGGTACCCTCTTGATCGGCGCAACGCCAAAGCCACTGGGGGCTATATGGTCGTATTCGAACCTTAGCTTAACCTCTTTGGTTCGGTTTACTAATCGTATTTGAATCAGAAACCCCCAACCTTCAAATACAAGGTTAAATCATATTTATTACCTGTTATTTGCCTTTTCATTCTTTGTTGTCTTAATTTCACAAATAATTAGCATGGTCTTTTTCGCTGGCTAAGACTATTTAACAACGAAGCCGCCAAGGTATGATGATCATTAAGTATTCAGAAGTATTGACTTCTCAAAAAGATGGAGTTATAAACTTCATTACCCGGGTTATTTAAACCGGTGGTCTAAGGATCAAAGGTACAAGTACGGTTGTTGTTTATATGCAATTGCCTACTGCATTAACCAAAGGGTTAGTTTCAGCCTTGTTCTATTTTTATATCTGTTTATGTTTTCTATTATGGTACACATATTGGCTATAAGCCGGTGTTTTAACCCGTTCGGTGCTAAACTGCCAAGCCAGGTTTTTTCTCTTGTATTTATAGGAAGATGAGGTATTACAAGGACAACCATAAATATGATGCATATATTGACATCAGGAAACACAACATCACATACAAGTGTTTTATGCGTGATCGCATAGGCAAAGCATGCAGTGTTTTCACCGCTAAACTACTACAAGGCTTTCATAAGCCCATGAAGATGGTTATTACTCCTCCCTCGCCGGTTCGCCGCCCTCTGTTTACTGGAAGCTGGGTTTTGACCAGTCAAAACCATTCGCGGTAACAAATTCTGCTTCTTCATCAATCAGGACGGCCGGGTCAATTTTCGGGGCAAATGTATTTTCACGAACAGGCAGGATTAAATCTGTCACCTTGTACGAAGGAGTTGCCAACTTCTTATTTTCAACATCAAAACCCAGCCGGTACTTGTCGATGTTGGTTTCATCTCCAAGAATAGTCGCCTGAGGTCGCACCTCCCTCACGCAAGCAACGAAGTCGTCCTGTTCAAACAGTGACCTGTCTTCCTTTACCATGGGGTACCCTCTGGCTACATCAGTCGGGTCTAGATCTGGCACCCAAGCCTTGGAGCGGCTCAGGGCAGTCAAAGCTCCGGCTCTCGCACAGGAGCGCTTAACCTCTTGGAACCTGGTGGGCAAAATTGATAGCTTCTTTAAAACATCGCTGAGCCGGTTGGGTCCGTGATTGGCAGGAGAGATGGCAGCAAGCACCCGTTGTGCGCCAATATACAGTTGTTCTACTAAAGTATACACTGCCTTCAGTTTAATCATAGGGTCTTGGCTCAGATTCTTGCTTCGTGGGCCTGCACATATTTTATAAACAAAGTCAGCTGGCGGCTTATATTCCGGGTCAACAAAGGAGTACATAGGATTGCAGATAGATGGCTTACCAAAGATGGCGGCCACCATTTGAGACACCCTGCCCTTTAAACTATTCAGTTCTATCGAAACCTCTTCAAGGGCTGCTTTGGCCTTCTCAGCGCGTTGTGTCAGAAGCATTTTTTCCTCTGGCCAGGTTTTCTTCTTGGCAGCGAAGCTGGTCTTTAAATTTTCCGTGTCAGAGAGACTTATTTGCAATTTGGAGTTAGCAGACTTGATTTCTGTTTCCTGACCTGCTAGCCGGGTCTTCGCATCAGTCAATTGCGAGTTTAGTTCAGATAAGGCATTCTGCAAGAAAACATACTCAGATGAGTCAAGATTTTGCTCAAAGGTTCAAACATCAAGATTCAAGTCTCAAGTACTTTACAAAAAACAACTTGACACTTCGGGGCTAATGTATGCCAAAACAATTTCTTATGACTCTAAAGACATACTTTAAGTCCCAAGTACTTTACAAAGTAACAGCACATGGCTCTTGGGGGCTAATGTATGCTATTCAGCAAGTTTCTCAAGGTTAAGCTGGATTATGAAATTCTTTGAATACGGTACAAGAAAATTTAAAGTGCCGGCTCATCTATGATCAAAATGAACCGGCCCTTGGGGACTACAGGTGAAGCTTTGTTCTATTTTATTGAACTCAAGAAAAGTCTCAAAGGTAAAAGTCTTGGCCTATATCATAAAGTCTACAGATCATTCCGGTTCTCTTATAATCTGAAGACTTGCGGGCTGGTGGAATATAGATAAGCCGGAAGAACATACCTCATATTTCAGCTGCAACGGTTTGACCATTTCGATGTCAGAGTCGCGACTGGAGTGCACATGGCTGAGATAGCCAGATAAAATATCGTTGGCATTTAGATGATCATAATTGGCAACATCAAAGCGCACTTTCTGCCTCTCCAATGCCTCTTGTTTCGCCGTGTGGCGAGCCAGCACGGTTGGATTCCCCGGTTCAATAAAACAGCTCCCAGTGATCAAAACGTCTTGTGCAGACGGTGATGGTGGGTTGGCTGAGCTTGATGGTCCAGTTGCGGAAGGATTCACGGTGGTCTCATCAAATGACGGCTCAGGAGGATTTGCTTCTGCATCGACAGGCGGGTCTTCTGGAGCGTCAGTTAATGGAGGAGAAGGTGGCCTGGACGGGTCAGATGCAAGGATTGGCGGGTCTTCCGCCGGTTTAGCTGCCTTTGCCTTCTTGGACTTAGCTTGGCCACTAAGAGAAATGTTGCAGGATTGTCGGTACAAAGATACAATTCGAACAACCCGAAAAAAGGAGGATTTTTCATTACCCAGGGGCAGTCTTGAAGGCCGGAAATTGGGTCTGCGATGAGTCGCCAGAAGAGCGAGACACCTCCTGAAAAGATAAAATAAAGTTAAAGTAATGCAAGGGAAAGGATCCATTAAACAGAGTTAAAGGCAAAAGAAGTAAAACCTCATTCTGGCGCTTTTGGGGAGTTTGTTGAAGAGCAACAGCCGGTTCGTCTTTGGTCCGAGCTTGACGGTGGCTATCATGTTGCTGCTTTTTCAAAAGAAAGTGAGGGTCCAGATATGCCAAAGGGTGTGAAAACATTACTTTCCGGGTTATGATTCGAAGTTTCTGTCTTGGCAAATGTGCTGAGTCGGAGGAAATAGTTACCTCTTCTTCCACGGCCTGACTGGCCCCTGTGTCGTCCTGGTAATGAGCAGTGTTAATAAGATTATTAAAGAATCGGCCAAGGTAGTCAAGGGCTACCTCCGACTCAGAAGTTTCGTCGAGTTTCATCAAGTCTTCAACAATGCTCCTCTTCTTCTTTTTGGTCATATTTCACCTTCCAGAAGTCAAATTTGGCCTGAAAACAGGTAAAAACAAAATGAAAGGTTAGGCAAGTGTTAAATAATATAGCTGAGAGAAATACAAAGAAGAAAGATCAGGGTCTCCTTACTTCTGGGGCCGGGTTAAGCTTGCAGAAAGGGTTTAACCCAATGATACTGCAATCTTCGTACTTCCCGTTCACCAGAAGGGTTGACATTAAAACAATATCTGCGTCCATTAATTGCACGGGGCTGTGACGAAGAGAGTCGTCTGGGCCTCCACCATACTCGTACATCAACTTTGATCAACGGCTTAGAGGAATAACCCGCCATGAGATCCAGCAGCGGGTCAGATCAACTCCAGTCAAGTCGTTTCCTAATAAGGCATTAATCCTTTTTATGGATGGGATCAGCTTCCTACGTTCGGCAGCTGTAAGCTTGTCAGGGAGCGCAAATTTGGAGTCAAGACGCTCGGCGTGATAACCCGGTAGTGGCTTCTCATTTGCTGGTGAGATATCTTGATAGTAGAACCAAGTCTGGTTCCAGTCTTTGGGATGACTCGGTAAGACTATGAGGGGGAAGACAGCGCCCTGCCGACGCTGAATTGAGATGCCTCTAAGCTCCAAGCTAAGGCCATTGGTGCACTCATTCTGCCGATTCAGATAAAAGTATTCTCTAAACAACTCCACAGTCGGCTCTTCCTGAAGGTACACCTCACAGAGCAGTTGGAAATTGTAGATATGAGATATGAAGTTGGGCCCTATATCTTGAGGATGGAGTTTGAAAAAGTGGAGGACGTCTCTGAAGAACTTTGAGCCGGGCGGTGAAAATCCACGGTTCATATGGTCAGTAAAAACAATCACTTTGCCGTCTCTTGGATTGGGCCGTTCTTCCTCCAGGTCAGGAGCATGGTAAGACATGACGGTTTTCGCTGGCAAAAATCCTATGGTAAAGAACTCTTTCAAATGTTCCTCAGTTACGGTTGAGGGAACCCAGTTGCAGATGGTTGGCACTTTGGATGGCATGATGTTCAAAGACGAACTGAAAAGAAAGGCAACATGCCGGTTCAATTCAATGATGAAATTAACAGTTGAATGATGATAATACAGGGAAGTAATGGCGGCTTAGTTACGGGCTAATGTCATATAAGGAAAAGTAAACCGGCATAGTAAGCCGCCATGACTACAGGTATTCAAGAAAAGCAAATTCAGCTAAGTCTTGAGACAAACAAGTTCCCTAAATGCTTGGTATTATTCTGGATCAAATGGCTATTCAAAATGGGAAAAATTCTAGACCTAAAGAGTTTAGCGCAGATGGGTCTGTGAGTTCTACTGAGATCTTTGACCTAGAGAAAGGGATCTGTGGGCATCAAAAGTAGGCACAAAAACGCTACCGCACAAGCATATATATCTTTTTTGGATCAAGAAGAGGCCTGTGGTGGAGGAACTACGATGAACTATGAAGAACACGATGGAGTCTGGAAAGCCTAATGCAGATCTGAGAAGTGAAAAGAAGAACACTTACAACCACGAATCTCCTGCCGAGGTCGCCGCCGTTCTCTGGACCGATTCGGGTTGATGCAGCGGCCAAGATCGACGGAGATGGAGGAGAAGCGCGGCGGTGGTGAGGCTCGAGCAGCAGGAGGGTTGCGAGAGGAAGAAGACGGAGAGAGAGAGAGAGAGAGAAGAATGAGGAAGGCCGAGGCATGCCTATTTATAAGGAAACATGTGAACAGATGGGCGCGAAAATCGAGGGGGAGCCGAATAATGGTTATCCAGCTACACAGACGCCTCGATTCTCGGAAGACATTAAAGATGAAGATTCGTCGGGAGATGACATCATAAAAGTTTTTTGCGTTTTCAAGAGATGACATTATGGCGGGTTTCAAGAATTTCTGCGAGGATAAGAAGATGGATTTTGTCTAAGTGTTGAAGATTGACAAAGAACGAAGTTCAAAGTCAACCTGGGGCCTAATGTTGGGGATATAACTATCAGTTATGACCCGCCCACGAGGGGCTGGGTCAGCCCCAATGACGGGTTACACAAGAAGCCCAGGAAACATTAAGATGATAGTTGATTAAATATTATAGAAGGCCCAAAAGCCTAGCGGCGGTTTAAGGCCCAATATTGCAAACCGACGTATGTAAGAAAAGACTTGTAAAGAAAGGCATGTAAAGGAAGTCACCGAGCCGGACATGATTATGGGAAGGCCGGGACTCTGTAGGCCACCAGGCGTCAACCCATGTATATTAGGGGATGACCCGGTGGCGGCTTAGGGCAAGAAACAAAAGACCGAGAACCAAGCCAGCGAGTTAAGCCTCTTGGTGATCGAAACCCCAGCAATACCAACACAACTAGACGTAGGCTTTTACCTTCATCGTAAGGGGCCGAACTAGTATAAACCTCTCATGCCCTTTGTCCCGATTAACCCCTTTAAGCTTCCTAGTTGCGATGGCCCTACGACTAAGTCCTTTCACTAGGACATCTGTCGTGACAATTCCACGACAAAAATAGAAATGAAGAGCCTTGAGCTTTTGTCAATCTTATGTGCTTAGCTTCTTGAAGGGGTTCCACATCCTCTTGTCCATGCCACGCCTTTGTTGAACTTTCTAAAATATGCTAGTTAAAAATACTAGTCCAAAAAAGATATTTTGTCATTAATTACCAAAATCACCCAGGGAGCACTTGTGCTTTCAACCGCACCGCTCTGCCCGGAGGCACGGACTTAAGAGGGTGCGCATGCCCACGAGCTCATTCGGGAGCATCTCGCGAGGATTTAAAGACGTCAAAGATCTGGGGCAATGAGACTTCGGCGAGGTGTGTTTGCGGGCGAGCCCAAGCATACACACCTGCCTAGCCCCCGCGTGTGGGGCACGCGAGAAGGAGCGATGGGCAACTGCCGCTCTTCATGGGGCAAGGCTGGAGAGGCGAGCGAATCAAGAGGAGAGAAAAAGAAACTCCAACTCTATTGAACGAGAAACATGAGAACTCCAAATTTAATTCAAGAAGTTGCAAACCAGCTACAGAAACAAGCAAAAGAACAGCCGTGTCTGGCACCTAGACTAGTCTTCTCACCATCACAGAGCTAAGTGCTGCCACTAGGACGTGGGTGGGAGCCCCAGTGAGGCTCGCGAGCGGCACTCAAGAGATTCCAGGGCGTGTACAACCCCACTCATTATTACGTGAGAGTGTCATGAGCGGAGACCTTCACAAGCACTTGGCCTTGCTTCATGGGTAGAACCTCCAGAGGTGCTGGATGTTCCAGGCATTCTGGGTGGGGATCCCGTCCTACGTCTCCAGGCGCGCGGCGCTAGGCCTGGAGACACAGGCGATCCTTAACGGGCCCTCCCACATGGACGAGAGCTTGTGCAGCCCTTCCCTGGAGAGTACCCGCCTCAGGACGAGATCGCGCACCTCAAGCGTCCTGGAGCAGACGCTGCGGCAGTGATACCGCCGCAGCGCCTGTTGGTACCATGCCGCTCGGAGCGAGGCTTGGCGGCAGCGTTCCTTCCCTAGCACGAGGTCCATCCCTCGTGAGGCATCCTCGCATGCCTCGTCAAACACCAAGACCTGCGTGAAGCAATGCCTGGCCTCGTGAGGGAGAACCGCTTCAGCTTCGTAGACGAGGAAGAATGGAGTTTCGCCCGTCAGCTTGGTCATAGTGATGCGGATGGACCACAACACGGAATGGAGCTTGTCTTTCCAGCCCCTGCTGCGGGCCTCGACCTTCTTATTGAAGGTTCTTGCCTCGAGGCCCCTCAGGACCTCTATGTTGGCGCGCTCGGCCTGGCCATTGCTCCTACGGTGAGCCACCGAGGCATAGCATATCTGCGTTCCAAGGTTAGCACAATATGTTTTGGAAGGGTTGCTGGTGAACTGCGAGCCGTTGTCGGTGATGATGCAGTTAGGGACCCCGAAACGGCTCACGAGGCCCTTGATGAATTTGAAGGCCGAGCCAGCCGGGATGGTGCGGACGGCTTCCACCTCTGCCCACTTGTTGAACTTGTTGATGGCGACGTAGAGGTAGCGGTAGGCCTCGGACGCTCGAGGGAACGGGCCCAAGATGTCCAACCCCCAGACCACGAACGGCCATGAGAGCGGGATGGTATGGAGACCCTGAGTGGGCTGGTGGATCTGCTTGGCATGGAATTGGCAGGCTTCACAGGATCTTACCTGCTCGGTGGCATCATTGAGCGTCGTGGGCCAGTAGAATCCACTGTAGAATGCCTTGCCCATGAGGGTGCGCGATGAAGAATGATGCCCGCAGTCCCAGCCATGTATGTCATCCAGCAGCTCACGTCCCTACCCTTTGGAGATGCACCACAGAGAGACATCATTTGGTTGTTTTAGGTAAAGCTCACCGTCCCTGATGCAGTACGTGGTGGCGTGGTGGCCTACCCGCTCTGTGGCTTCCTCCTTCTCCAGGAGCAGGTACGCCTTGAACTCCTCGGTCCAGCACCCCTCCTAAGGCTCGAGCGCGAGGAGCAGGTGGGCTCCCAAGGTCGGGCCGCAAGCAGGGGCGCCCGAGAGGGGTGCTGGGGGAGCTCCTCCTGAGGCGATGCTGATCCCTGATACGTCTCCAATGTATCTATAATTTTTGATTGTTCCATGCTATTATATTATCTGTTTTGGATGTTTAATGGGCTTTATTATACACTTTTATATTATTTTGGGGACTAACCTACTAACCCAAAGCCCAGTGCAAATTGCTGTTGTTCTTGCCTATTTCAGTGTTTTGCGGAAAAGGAATATCAAACGGAATCTAAATGGAATGAAGCCTTCGGGAGAGTTATTTTTGGAATAAACATGATCCAGGGGACTTGGAGTAGACATCGAGAAAGAAATGAGGTGGCCACGAGGCAGGGAGGCGCGCCTGCCCCCCCTCCCCCCCCGGGCGCGCCCCCACCCTCGTGGGCCCCTCACAGCTCCACTGACCTACTTCTTCCTCCTATATATATATATCCATATAGCCCGAAAACATCCAGGAGCACCACAAAACCCTATTTCCACCGCCGGAACCTTCTGTACCCAAGAGATGCCATCTTGGGGCCTTTTCCGGAGCTCCGCCGGAGGGGGAATCGATCACGGAGGGCTTCTACATCAACACCATAGCCTCTCCGATGATGTGTGAGTAGCTTACCGTAGACCTTCGGGTTCATAGTTATTAGCTAGATGGCTTCTTCACACTCTTTGGATCTCAATACAATGTTCTCCTCGATCTTCTTGGAGATCTATTCGATCTAATTCTTTTTGCGATGTGTTTGTTGAGATCCGATGAATTGTGGGTTTATGATCAAGTTTATCTATGAACAATATTCGATTCTTCTCTGAAATCTTTTATGTATGATTGGTTATCTTTGCAAGTCTCTTCAAATTATCAATTTGGTTTGGCCTACTAGATTGATCTTTCTTGCAATGGGAGAAGTGCTTAGCTTTGGGTTCAATCTTGCGGAGTCCTTTCCCTGTGATAGCAGGGGCAGCAAGGCACGTATTGTATTGTTGCCATAGAGGATAAAAATATGGGGTTTATATCATATTGCTTGACTTTATCCCTCTACATCATGTCATCTTGCCTAATGCGTTACTCTATTCTTATGAACTTAATACTCTAGATGCATGCTGGATAGTGGTCGATGTGTGGAGTAATAGTAGTAGATGCAGAATCGTTTCGGTCTACTTGTCGTGGACGAGATGCCTATATACATGATCATACCTAGATATTCTCATAATTATGCAATTTTCTATCAATTGCTCGACAGTAATTTGTTCACCCACCGTAATACTTATGCTATCTTGAGAGAAGCCACTAGTGAAACCTATGGCCCCCGGGTCTATCTTTTATCATATAAGTTTCCAATCTATTTTATTTTGCAATCTTTACTTTCAATCTATATCATAAAAATACCAAAAATATTTATCTTCTTATTATTATTATCTCTATTAGATCTCACTCTCGTAAGTGATCGTGAAGGGATTGACAACCCCTTTATCGCGTTGGTTGCGAGGTTCTTATTTGTTTGTGTAGGTACGAGGGACTTGCGTGTAGTCTCCTACTGGATTGATACCTTGGTTCTCAAAAATTGAGGGAAATACTTACGCTACTTTGCTGCATCACCCTTTCCTCTTCAAGGGAAAACCAACGCAGTGCTCAAGAGGTAGCAGTCCCACGGTGGATGGGGCTGCTAACGGCTTGAAGAGCCGCTCCTTGAAACCACAAGTGCTCCCTGGGTGATTTTGGTAATTAATGTCAACATATCTCTTATTGGACTAATAGTTTCAACTAGTATATTTCAGAAAATACAACTAAGGCATGGCATGGACAAGAGGATGTGGAACCCCTCCAAGATACTAAGGACAGAAGATTGGCAAAAGCTCAAGACTCTTCATTTCTATTTTAGTGATCCAAGATCACATTGAGCCCATAGGAAAGCCAATACTATTAAAATGGGATGAGGTGTTGCTTAATGGTCTACTTGCTCAAAATGCTTAGTGATATGCTCCAAATCCCTCAACCACTTTCTCAAATCCAAATATGTCCTAAACCTAAAGTCAAACTCGGCCCCACCAATTTGATTCATCCGGCGCCACCGAGTTCACTTGACATAGCCATAGCCAAAAACCCTAATCAGTTCGGTCTCACCGAGATGGGCTTGCAAACTCTCTGTTGTCTGTTGCAATTATTTTGGTCTCACAGAGATACACAGTTCGGTCTCACCGAGCTTGCTTGACCAACTCTCTGTTTTCTTATTACCAAAATCGGTCTCACCGAGTTTGTGTAATCGGTCAAACTGAGTTGAGGTTTTACCCTAATCCTAGCACATCGGTCCCACCGAGTTGATCATGTTGGTCCCATTGAAAACCCTAACGTTCACATTTTGAACTAAATCGGTCTAACCGATTTCACATATTTGGTCTGACCAAGTTGGCTCTTTTGTGTGTAACGGTTAGATTTTGTGTGGAGGCTATATATACCCCTCCACCCTCCTCTCCATGTGGGAGAGAGCCATCAGAACATGCCTACACTTCCAGCATTCATTTTCTGAGAGAGAACCACCTACTCATGTGTTGAGACCAAGACATTCCAATCCAACCACAAGAATCTTGATCTCTAGCCTTCCCCAAGTTGCTTTCCACTCAAATCATCTTTCCACCATAGCCAAATCTATGTGAGAGAGTTGAGTGTTGGGGAGACTATCATTTGAAGCACAAGAGCAAGGAGTTCATCATCAACACACCATCTATTACCTTTTGGAGTGTGGTGTCTCCTAGATTGTTTAGGTGTCACTTGGGAGCCTCCATCAAGATTGTGGAGTTGAACCAAGGAGTTTGTAAGGGAAAAGGGGATCGCCTACTTCGTGAAGATCTACCCAAGTGAGGCAAGTCCTTTTGTGGGCGATGTCCATGGTGGGATAGACAAGGTTGCTTCTTCATGGACCCTTCATGGGTGGAGCCCTCCGTGGACTCGCGCAACCGTTACCCTTCGTGGGTTGAAGTCTCCATCAACATGGATGTACGATAGCACCACCTATTAGAACCACGCCAAAAAACTCCGTGTCTCCAATTGCGTTTGCACACTCCAATCCCATCCCTTTACTTTCTTGAAACTTGCATGCTTTACTTTCCACTGCTCATATACTCTTGCCATGCTTTCTTGAAATGTATTGTGAATGATTAATCTTGTGCTAAAACTCCACCTTAACTTGAAGAATTTAAAAAATGCTACTTTCCTTTGTTGAGGGTCTAATAACCCCCCCTTCTAGACACCTATTCTCGATCCTTTCACTCCTCAAAGACGCCAGGCTCCTGAGGCATGCGTCAAGATGCCCTCTTGGCGATGTCATCTACCTCCTTGTTCGTGTCATGCGGCACATGCTGTAATTCCAGGCCCAAGAATTTTTTCTCAATTTTGCGTGCCTCCTCATGGTATGCCTCCATGTGCTCGTCCTTGGACTTGCATGCTTTGTTGGAGAAGTTGATGAGGAGCTGGGAGTCACCCTTGATGGTGAGGCGCCTCACTCACAAAGCTACCGCGGCCTTGAGACCGGCGATCAGGCCTTCATACTCTGTGATGTTGTTGGAGACCTTCTCTCCCTACTGGAAGCAAAGCTGCACGGCGTAGTGGAGCTTGTCATGGGTGGGCGAGATGAGCACGGCTCCAGCCCCCGAGCCCTAACGCGCGAACGTGCCGTCGAAGTACATGACCCATCCATCTGGTGCCTCATCTACAGGCAGGAGCGAAAAATCCTCGCACACCTCATAGCTGGGGATGTTAGTCCATTCTGCCATGAAATCTTTGAGGGTTGTGCCCTTAATGACTCTGGTGGTGCTAAATTCCAGCTGGAACGCTTGTAGCTCGATGTTCCACTCTACGACCCTTCCCGCGGCATTGGGGCTCCGAATGACCCTCTCTAGTGGATAATCTAAGACAACCTTGATAGGGTGTCCTAGGAAGTAGTGGCCCAGATTTTGGGAGGCGATGAGGAGCGCGAGCAAGAGCTTTTGCGGCATGGGGTAGTGTGCCTGCGCATCGCGCAGCACCGTGCTAACGAAGTACACTAGGTGCTCGATGATGGCGGAAGTGTTGGCAGGGTCTTCTACCTCCTGAGACCGGGGGACCACAAGAGCTTGGCCGTTCGTTGGAGCATCCAAGACCTTAGGAGCACCGTCATGAGGAACCTGGTCATCTGTCGGGGTAGGCTAGGCCTCTGGAGCATTGTCCTAAGGCCGCGGCGTCTTGAATGGGTGTGACGTGCTGCTCTGCGAGCCCTTGGTCAGGCGCTCCTCCCGGACCGCCACCAACGCTGCGCTGGCAGAGTGGGGAGTGGCGGCCAAGTAGAGCACCAAGCGCTCAAGGGGATACGATGCTACAATCACCGATGGGCTGGTGAGGTACCTCTTGAGGTCTTGGAATGCTGCGTCAGCCTCCAGAGTCTACTCGAATGGTCCTTTTTGTTTCATCAGCTTGAAGAACGGGAGGGCACGTTCCCCTAGCTTGGAGATGAAGCACCCCAACGAGGTCACGCATCCCGCCAGCTTCTGCATCTCCTTAAGGTTTGCGGCGGGATCATCCTTTCTATGGCCTTGAACTTCTCCGGGTTGGCCTCGATCCCCCTGTGCGACACTAGAAAGCCCAGCAGCTTGCCGGAGGGGACTCCAAACACACATTTCTCTGGATTCAGTCGCACATCCACCTTGTGCAGGCTAGCAAATGTTTCCTCCAGCTCTTTAATAAGGGTCCTTGCCTCCCGAGACTTCACCAATATGTCGTTGATGTAGGCCTCGGTGTTCCTCCTGAGCTGCTGGCCCAGAGCAATGTGCGTTAGCCGCTGGAAGGTTGCCCCGGCATTACACAGCCCAAATGGCATGCAGGTGTAACAATACACCCCGCATGGGGTCAAGAAGGCCGTCTTCTCGACATCATGTACCGCCATATTGATTTGGTGATAGCCCGAGAAGGCGTCCAAAAAGCACAGCAGGTCGCACTCGGCGGTGGAGTCGACGATCTGATTGATGCGTGGAAGCAGAAAGGGGTCTTGAGGGCAGGCCTTGTTGAGGTTGGTGAAATCAACGCACATGCACTCCTTCCCGCCTTTCATGGGGACAATAACCGGGTTTGCCGGCCTCTCCGGGTAACGCACCTGCCGAATGACACAGGCCTCTTGCAATTTGCGGGTCTCTTGGACGATGAACGACTGCTTCTCTGTGGACTGTTGTCGCGCCTTCTGTTTCACCGGGCACACATTGCGGCACACCCTCAGGTGATGCTCGATTATTCCTCTCGGGGTCCCAACCATATCATTGTGCTCCCATGCAAACACATCCTTGTTAGTGCATAAGAAGCTGACCAACGCCTCGTCCTAATCTGGAGGGAGGCCGGCGCCTATGGTGAAGGTGGCACCCGATGTCCCGTCTTCATCAACCGGCACCTGCTTTGTCTCGTCCCGATCTTGAGAGAAAAATTTCTTCTTCTTTATCGGCGCAGCCCTCGGAGCCTTTGGGGCTCCTTCCTCACTTGGCTGCGCGGCAGTCACGGCCCTAAATGCGAGCTTGAGGGCCAATAGCGCACCCTTTGTGTCACCTGCCACGGTGAGGACGCCGATGCTCCCCGACATCTTCATGAGATTATAGGTAGGGTGAGTTGCTGCCATGAACTTGGCCGAGGCTGGGTACCCGAGGATGGCGTTGTACGGGAGGCCAATGCGGGCCATGTCGAAGTCGATAAGCTCGGTGCGGTAGTTTTTGTGGGTGTCGAAGGTGACGGGGTGGCGGATCTGCCCCAGGGGGCAGGTGGAGCCGTCGATGACTCCAGAGAAAGGCATGGTGGGGCGGAGCCGACCATGGGGAAAATGAAGCAAACCGAATGCTTCCACAGAAAGCACATTGAGGCTGGCTCCACCGTCGATGAGGGTCCTGGTGAGCGCCACGTTGCAGATGGTAGGGGTGTAGAGCATCGGGAGCACGCCGGCACATGCGGTGGTCGTGGGGTGGTCCCTCAAGTTGAAGGTGAGGTCGGCCTTAGGCGCCGCCTAGCCCGGAGGAGCTCCCTACTGCACGTGGGCGGCACCCACCTGGCGAAGGAATTTCTTGACTTGGCGATCCAAGGGCAGCGCCTGAGAACCACCGAGGAGGGTTGCGACGGCATGGGGCGCCGATGCCGCGAAGCGCGCGATGAAAATGCCGCGCAGCTTCTAGGAGGCTACCAAAGACTCTGGAAAGTTGAGAAGACAGGCGTGCGGCGCGCCCATGAGGGCCATGGGAAGCCAGTTCGCCATAACCTTGTCGTCACCGTCGGCTGCCAACATAGCCTCCTCCTATCTCAGAGAAATCCTCTTGGGTCCATCGTGACGTCGTACCAGGGTGGTAGCTCCGGCCTGAACTTGGGTGTCCACTGCACCCGCCGCTGGGCGGGGGTGAAAGCTCGGAGGCCCTCGGCTCCCACGAAAGCACACGTCGGTACGGTCGATGGAGCAGCACCCGCCATGAGAGCCGGACAGCGGAGCGCAGCGGACATAGAGGCAGATCTTCGATGCACCCCTACCTGGCGCGCCAAATGTCAGATTTCAGGCTCCGCAGACCCTTGATAGATTCGAACTCTAGGGTGCATGCAAAGAACTCAACCTCCCTAGTCTACCTACTCGCCAACCTCACAGCCTAGCTCGATGAACAGGAAGGAAATGGGACACAGTAGTTTACCCAGGTTCGGGCCACCTTGCTATGTAAAACCCTACTCCTTTATGGTGGATTGGCCTCGAGATGGATAGAGGATGAACTAGTACAATGGAAGAACAACCTCAGGAGATGTGCTCTTGAGCTAGTGAGATTGTGGGGATGGAATGGACCATGTCCCTCCTACGATGGTAGCTAGGTCCTATTTATAGTGGCCTTGGTCCTCTTCCCAAATGAAGGCAGGAAGGGAAACCACAACGGCCAAATTCGAAGGGAGACAACTAGTACATCTTATCCTGACAAAAGTAGTCTTCGCCTGCAAAGCCTCTGGTCATGACGTTGTGGTGGGCTCGGCGATGACCTCCGTCCTGCCGTCCTGGCGGTCTTGGTCTTGTTGCATGGGAGTGGAAACCTTTGGCTGATTTGTCGGGACTCTGCGCCTACGCTTGCCTCCTTAGCACCAAAGAGGAAACTGTGGTCCTATGCCCGCCTGACCTTGGTCGTCATGGCTCACGGAATCTGAACCTCACGAGGTGAGGCTTGCATAGAGATCTCCGCTCCTCAGGAGCTAGCCTGAGGAGGCCGCTCCTCCTAGAGGTCTTGGTGTCGTCCGCCTCGCGAGGCTTGGCCCCTCGCGAAGGCCTTGAGTTGTTGATGCTGAAGATCGGTTGTACTAGGCCATCGATGGGGCCACGCCGTGGGCTGCAGGCAGGCAAGTCTGGGTACCCCCATTCCCAGAACACCAACAGGCACTATGTCAATAGGTTAGTCCCAAAAAATGATATAAAATGATTGTAAAACATCCAAGAATGATAATATAACAGCATGGAACAATAAAAAAAATTATAGATACGTTGGAGATGTATGAGCATCCCCAAGCTTAATTCTTGCTCGTCCTCGAGTAGGTAAATGATAAAAACAGAATTTTTGATGTGGAATGGTGCCTAACATATTCATCACATATTCTTTCCTTTATAGCATGGACAATTTGACTTTTATATGGTTCAAAGCACATCAACAAACAACCATGTCTTTCAAAATATCAACACTAAAGCAAGTTATCCCTAGCCCATTATGCTCAATCATTGATCCATTCATGAAACACACTCGCATATTAGCTACACCCAATGCTGAAGTACGATCATAGTGCCCCTTAGTTGGTGCTTTATAAGAGAAGATGGAGACTCAAGTAAAAATAAAAATTTCATAAAGTAAATAGAAAGGCCCTTCACGGAGGGAAGTAGGGATTTGTAGAGGTGTCAGAGCTCAAAGCGAAAAAGATAGAGATAAAATATTTTGGGTCGTATATGCTTTTCCTATCAACGAAAATGATCGAGTAGTTCCCAATAATTTCCATGCTAGATATATCACAGGTGGTTCGCAAACAGAAATAAAGTTTATTCCTTTTTCCACCATACTTTCACATTCCATGGCAAACTGATACGTCTCCGTCGTATCTATAATTTTTTATTGTGCCATATCAATATTATACAACTTTCATATACTTTTGGCAACTTTTTATACTATTTTTGGGACTAACATATTGATCCAGTGCCCAGTGCCAGTTGTTGGGGAACGTAGTAATTTCAAAAAAAATCCTACGCACACACAAGATCATCGTAATGCATAGCAACGAGAGGAGAGAGTATGTCTACGTACCCTCATAGACCGAAAGCGGAAGCGTTTATCAACGCGGTTGATGTAGTTGTAGACCTTCACGATCCATCCTGATCAAGTACCGAACATATGGCACCTTCGCGTTCAGCACACGTTTAGCTCGATGACGTCCTCACTTTCTTGATCCAACAAGAGGGGCAAAGTAGTAGATGAGTTCCGGCAGCACGACGTCATGGTGACGGTGTTGGTGAAGAACAATCTTCGCAGGGCTTCGCCTAAGCACTATGAAAACTATGACGGGGATAAACTAGAGGGGACGGGGTTGCAGGCACACGGCTTGGTGTTTCTTGATCTGTCTTGGGTGCTAGCCCTACCCCTCTATTTATATGTTGAGCCTTGGGGTCGAAACTTGGAGTAAAAGAATCCAGAAAGTCGGTTTCACCCGAAAGGCAAGAGTCCTCGGGCTCCAGGGCCAGATGCCAGGGTTCCCGGCGTCTGGACCCAGACGCCGGGGACCCTGCCGTCTGGCCCCTGGACTCCGCAAAACTTCCTTTTGCGCTTTCCAAAAACCTTGTGGGATTTCCCCTTTGGCCCAAATAAAGTGTTCTCGTACCCAAACATTTCGGGAAACATCAGGAACCCCTTCCGGTGAATTCCAGAACCCTTTCCGAAGACCAAACACCATTATTCCATATATCAAACTTTATCTCCGGACCATTCCGGAGTTCCTCGTCATGTCCATGATCTTATCCGGAACTCCGAACAACATTCGGTTACCAACATACATAACTCATAAATACTATATCGTCAACGAAGGTTAAGCATGTGGACCCTATGGGTTCGAGAACTATGTAGACATGACCGAGAAATTTCTCTGATCAATAACCAATAGCGGAACCTGGATGCCCATATTGGATCCTACATATTCTACGAAGATCTTTATCGGTCGAACCGCATAACAACATACGTTGTTCCCTTTGTCATCGGTATGTTACTTGTCCGAGATTCGACCGTTGGTATCTCAATACCTAGTTAAATCTCGTTACCGGCAAGTCTCTTTACTCATTCCATAATACATCATCCCGCAACTAACTCATTAGTTACAATGCTTGCAAGGCTTATAGTGATGTGCATTACCGAGTGGGCCCAGAGATACCTCTCCGACAATCGGAGTGACAAATCCTAATCTCGAAATACGCCAACTCAACAAGTACCTTCAGAGACACCTGTAGAGCACCTTTATAATCACCCAGTAACGTTGTGACGTTTGGTAGCACACAAAGTGTTCCTCCGATAAACGGGAGTTGCATAATCTCATAGTCATAGGAACATGTATAAGTCATGAAGAAAGCAATAGCAACATACTAAACGATAAAATGCTAAGCTAACGGAATGGGTCAAGTCAATCACATCATTCTCCTAATGATGTGATCTCGTTAATCAAATGAAAACTCATGTTTGGTTAGGAAACATAACCATCTTTGATTAACGAGCTAGTCAAGTAGAGGCATACTAGTGACACTCTGTTTGTCTATGTATTCACACATGTATTATGTTTCCGTTTAATACAATTCTAGCATGAATAATAAACATTTATTATGAAATAAGGAAATAAATAATAACTTTATTATTGCCTCTAGGGCATATTTCCTTCAGTTTCCCACTTTCACTAGAGTCAATAATCTAGTTCACATTGCCATGTGATTTAACACCAATAGTTCACATCGTCATGTGATTAACACCCATAGTTCACATCGTCATGTGACCGACACCCAAAGGGTTTACAAGAGTCAATAATCTAGTTCACTTCACTATGTGATTAACACCCGAAGAGTACTAAGGTGTGATCATGTTTTGCTTGTGAGAGAAGTTTAGTCTACGGGTCTGCCACATTCAGATCCGTATGTATTTTGCAAATTTCTATATCAACAATGCTCTGCACGGACCCACTTTCAAAAATGTATCTAGATTGAGACTTAGAGTCATCTGGATTAGTGTCAAAATTTGCATCGACGTAACCCTTTATGATGAACCTTTTGTCACCTCCATAATCGAGAAACATATCCTTATTCCACTAAAGATAATTTTTGACAGCTATCCAGTGATCTACTCCTAGATCACTATTGTACTCCCTTGCTAAACTCAGTGTAGGGTATACAATAGATCTGGTACACAGCATGGCATACTTTGTAGAAACAGTGGCTGAGGCATAGGGAATGACTTTCATTCTCTTTCTATCTTCTGCCGTGGTCGGGCTTTGAGTCTTACTCAATTTCACACCTTGTAACACTGGTAAGAACTCTTTCTTTGACTATCCTATTTTGAACTACTTCAAAATCTTGTCAAGGTATGTACTCATTGAAAAAACTTATCAAGCGTCTTGATCTATCTCTATAGATCTTGATGCTCAATATGTAAGTAGCTTCACCGAGGTCTTTATTTGAAAAACTCCTTTCAAACACTCCTTTATGCTTTCCAAAAAATTCTACATTATTTCCGATCAACAATATGTCATTCACATATATTTATTAGAAATGTTGTAGTGCTCCCACTCACTTTCTTGTAAATACAGGCTTCACCACAAGTCTGTATAAAACTATATGCTTTGATCAACTCATCAAAGCGTATATTCCAACTCTGAGATGCTTGCACCAGTCCATAGATGGATCGCTGGAGCTTGCACATTTTCTTAGCACCTTTAGGATCGACAAAAGCTTCTGGTTGCATCATATACAACTCTTCTTTAAGAAATCCATTAAGGAATGTAGTTTTGACATCCATTTTCCAGATTTCATAAAATGTGGCAATTTGCTAACATGATTCGGACAGACTTAAGCATCGCTACGAGTGAGAAAATCTCATCGTAGTCAACACCTTGAACTTCATCAAAACCTTTTTCGACAAGTCTAGGTTTGTAGATAGTAACACTACTATCAGCGTCCGTCTTCCTCTTAAAGATCCATTTATTCTCTATGGCTTGCCGATCATCGGGCAAGTCAACCAAAGTCCACACTTTGTTCTCATACATGGATCCCATCTCAGATTTCATGGCCTCAAGCCATTTCGCGGAATCAGGGCTCATCATCGCTTCCTCATAGTTCATAGGTTCGTCATGGTCAATTAACATGACCTCCAAAACAGGATAACCGTACCTCTCTAGTGCGGATCTCACTCTGGTTGACCTATGAGTTTCGGTAGTAACTTGATCTGAAGTTACATGATCATCATCATTAGCTTCCTCACTAGGAGTCACAGAAATAGATTTCTATGATGAACTACTTTCCAATAAGGGAGCAGGTACAGTTACCTCATCGAGTTCTACTTTCCCCCCACTCACTTCTTTCGAGAGAAACTCCTTCTCTAGAAAGGATCCATTCTTAGCAACGAATGTCTTGCCTTCGGATCTATGATAGAAGGTGTACCCAACAGTCTCCTTTGGGTATCCTATGAAGACACATTTCTCCGATTTGGGTTTGAGCCTATCAGGATGAAACTTTTTCACATAAGCATCGCAACCCCAAACTTTAAGAAACGACAACTTGGGTTTCTTGCCAAACCACAGTTCATAAGGTGTCGTCTCAACGGATTTAGATGGTGCCCTATTTAATGTGAATGCATCTGTCCCTAATGCATAACCCCAAAACGATAGTGGTAAATCGGTAAGAGACATCATAGATTGTACCATATCTAATAAAGTATAGTTATGATGTTCGGACACACCATTACGCTGTGGTGTTCCAGGTGGCGTGAGTTGCGAAACTATTTCTCATTGTTTCAAATGAAGACCAAACTCATAACTCAAATATTCTCCTCCACGATTAGTTCATAGAAACTTTATTTTCTTGTTACGATGATTTTCCACTTCACTCTGAAATTATATGAACTTTTCAAATGTTTCAGACTTATGTTTCATCAAGTAGATATACACATATCTGCTCAAATCATCTGTGAAGGTCAGAAAACAATGATACCCGCATTGAGTCTCAACACTCATTGGACCGCATACATCAGTATGTATTATTTCCAATAAGTCAATGACTCGCTCCATTGTTCCGGAGAACGGAGTCTTAGTCATCTTGCCCATGAGGCATGGTTCACAAGCATCAAAATGATTCATAATCAACTGATTCCAAAAGCCCATCAGCATGGAGTTCCTTCATGCGCTTTACACCAATATGACCTAAACGACAGTGCCACAAATAAGTTGCACTATCATTATTAACTTTGCATGTTTTGGCTTCAATATTATGAATATGTGTATCACTACGATCGAGATCCAACGAACCATTTTCATTGGGTGTATGACCATAGAAGGTTTTATTCATGTAAATAGAACAACAATTATTCTCTCACTTAAATGAATAATCGTATTGCAATAAACATGATCAAATCATATTCATGATCAACGCAAACACCAAATAACATTTATTTAGGTTTAACACTAATCCCGAAAGTATAGGGAGTGTGCGATGATGATCATATCAATCTTGGAACCACTTCCAACACACATCGTCACTTCAACCTTAACTAGTATCTGTTCATTCTGCAACTCCCGTTTCGAGTTACTACTCTTAGCAACTGAACCAGTATCAAATACCGAGGGCTTGCTATAAACACTAGTAAAGTACACATCAATAACATGTATATCAAATATAGCATTGTTCACTTTGCCATCCTTCTTATCCGCCAAATACTTGGGGCAGTTCCGCTTCAAGTGACCAGTCCCTTTGCAGTAGAAGCGCTTAGTCTTAGGCTTAGGTCCAGACTTGGGCTTCTTCACTTGAGTAGCAACTTGCTTGCCGTTCTTCCTGAAGTTCCCTTTCTTTCCCTTTTCCCTTTTCTTGAAACTAGTGGTCTTGTTAATCATCAACACTTGATGCTCTTTCTTGATTTCTACCTTCATTTCTTTCATCATCATGAAAATCTCGGGAATCGTTTTCCTCATCCCTTGCATACTATAGTTCATCACGAAGTTCTACTAACTTGGTGATGGTGACTAGAGAATTCTGTCAATCACTATTTTATTTGGAAGACTAACTCCCACTTGATTCAAGCGATTGTAGTACCCAGACAATCTGATCACATGCTCACCGCTTGAGCTATTCTTCTCCATCTTTTAGCTATAGAACTTGTTGGAGACTTCATATCTCTCAACTCGGGTATTTGCTTGAAATATTAACTTCAACTCCTAGAACATCTCATATGATCCATGACGTTCAAAACGTATTTGAAGTCCCAATTCTAAGCTGTTAAGCATGGTGCACTAAACTATCAAGTAGTCATCATATTGAGCTAGCCAAACGTTCATAACGTCTGCATCTGCTCCTGCAATAGGTCTGTCACCTAGCGGTGCATCAAGGACATAATTCTTCTATGCAGCAATGAGGATAATCCTCAGATCACGGACCTAGTCCGCATCATTGCTACTATCATCTTTCAACTTAGTTTTCTCTAGGAACACATTTAAAACATAGGGAAGCAACAACGCGAGCTATTGATCTACAACATTATTTGCAAAATACTATCAGGACTAAGTTCATGATAAATTAAAGTTCAATTAATCATATTACTTAAGAACTCCCACATAGATAGACATCCCTTTAATCATCTAAGTGATCACGTGATCCATATCAACTATACCATGTCCGATCATCACGTGAGATGGAGCAGTTTTCAATGGTGAACATCACTATGTTGATCATATCTACTATATGATTCACGCTCGACCTTTCGATCTCCAGTGTTTCGAGGCCATATCTGCATATGTTAGGCTCGTCAAGTTTAACCCGAGTGTTCCGCGTGTGCAAAACTGGCTTGCACCCGTTGTAGATGAACGTAGAGCTTATCACACCCGATCATCACGTGGTGTCTCGGCACGACGAACTTTGGCAACGGTGCATACTCAGGGAGAACACTTTTACCTTGAAATTTAGTGAGAGATCATCTTATAATGCTACTGTCAAACAAAGCAGAATAAGATGCATAAAGGATAAACATCACATGCAATCAATATAAGTGATATGATATGGCCATCATCATCTTGTGCTTGTGATCTCCATCTCCGAAGCACTGTCATGATTACCATCGTAACCGGCACGACACCTTGATCTCCATCGTAGCATCGTTGTCATCTTGCCAACTATGGCTTCTACGACTATCGCTACCGCTTAGTGATAAAGTAAAGCAATTACATGGCGATTGCATTGCATACAATAAAGTGACAACCATACGGCTCCTGCCAGTTGCCGATAACTCGGTTACAAAACATGATCATCTCATACAACAAAATATAGCATCACGTCTTGACCATATCACATCACAACATGCCCTGCAAAAACAAGTTAGACGTCCTCTACTTTGTTGTTGCAAGTTTTACGTGGTTGCTATGGGCTGAGCAAGAACCGTTCTTACCTACGCATCAAAACCACAACGGCAGTTCGTCAAGTTCGTGTTATTTTAACCTTCGCAAGGACTGGGCGTTGCCACACTTGGTTCAACTAAAGTTGGAGAAACTGACACCCGCCAGCCACCTGTGTGCAAAGCACGACGGTAGAACCAGTCTCGCATAAGCATACGCGTAATGTCGGTCCGGGCCGCTTCATCCAACAATACCGCCAAACCAAAGTATGACATGCTGGTAAGCAGTATGACTTGTATCGCCCACAACTCACTTGTGTTCTACTTGTGCATATAACATCTACACATAAAACCTGGCTTGGATGCCACTATTGGGGAACGTAGTAATTTCAAAAAGTTTCCTATGCACACGCAAGATCATGGTGATGCATAGCAACGAGAGGGGAGAGTATGTCTACGTACCCTCGTAGACCGAAAGCGGAAGCATTTATCAACGCGGTTGATGTAGTCGTACACCTTCACAATCCGTCCCGATCAAGTACCGAACGTACGGCACCTCCGCATTCAGCACACGTTCAGCTCGATGACGTCCTCGCCTTCTTGATCCAGCAAGAGGGGAGAAGTAGTAGATGAGTTCCGGCAGCACGATGGCGTGGTGACGGTGTTGGTGAAGAACAATCTTCGCAGGGCTTCGCCTAAGAACTACGAAAACTATGACGAAGGATAAACTAGAGGGGACAGGGTTGCCGGCACACGGCTTGGTGTTTCTTGATCGCTCTTGGGTGCTAGCCCTACCCCTCTATTTATATGTTGAGCCTTGGGGTCGAAACTTGGAGTAAAATCCTCCACAAAGTCAGTTTCACCCGAAAGGCAAGAGTCCTTCTTGGACTACAGGGCCAGACGCCAGCGTTCCCGGCATCTGGACCCAGACGCCAGGAACCCTGCCGTCTAGCCCCTGGACTCTGCAAAACATCCTTTTGTGCTTTCCAAAAAACTTGTGGGCTTTCCCCTTTGGTCCAAATAAAGTGTTCTCGTACCCAAACATTTTGGTAAACATCTGGAACCCCTTACGGGGAATTCCGGAACCCTTTCCGAAGACCAAACACTGTTATCCCATATATCAAAATTTATCTCCGGACCATTCCGTAGTTCCTCGTCATTTACGTGATCTTATCCAGAACTCCGAACAACATTCGGTTACCAACATACATAACTCATAAATACTATATCGTCAATGAACGTTAAGCGTGCGGACCCTACGAGTTCGAGAACTATGTTGACATGACCGAGATATTTCTCTGGTCAATAACCAATAGCGGAACCTGGATGCCCATATTGGCTCCTACATAATCTACGATGATTTTTGCAGGTCGAACTGCATAACAACATACGTTGTTCCCTTTGTCATCGGTATGTCACTTTCCCGAGATTCGATCGTCGGTATCTCAATACCTAGTTCAATCTCGTTACCGGCAAGTCTCTTTACTCGTTCCATAATACATCATCCCGCAACTAACTCATTAGTTACAATGCTTGCAAGGCTTATAGTGATGTGCATTACCGAGTGGGCCCAGAGATACCTCTCCGATAATCAGAGTGACAAATCCTAATCTCGAAATATGCCAACTCAACAAGTACCTTCGGAGACACCTGTAGAGCACCTTTATAATCACCCAGTTAAGTTGTGACGTTTGGTAGAACACAAAGTGTTCCTCCGGTAAACGGGAGTTGCATAATCTCATAGTCATAGGAACATGTATAATTCATGAAGAAAGCAATAGCAACATACTAAACGATCAAATGCTAAGCTAACGGAATGGGTCAAGTCAATCACATCATTCTCCTAATGATGTGATCCCGTTAATCAAATGACAACTCATGTCTATGGTTAGGAAACATAAACATCTTTGATAAATGAGCTAGTCAAGTATAGGGATACTAGTGACACTCTGTTTCTCTATGTATTCACACATGTATCATGTTTTCGGTTAATACAATTCTAGCATGAATAATAAACATTTATCATGAAATACGGAAATAAATAATAACTTTATTATTGCCTCGAGGGCCTATTTCCTTCAGCAGTTCCTGTTTGTTGCATGTTTTTTGTTTCGCAGAAAATCCATATCAAACGGAGTCCAAACGGGATAAAAACTGACATAGTTTTTTTGGAATATATGTGATTTTTGGGAAGAAGAATCAACGCGAGACGATTCCCGAGGGGGCCACGAAGCAGGGGGCATGCCCCATGGGGTCAGGCGCACCCTGGGACCTCGTGGCCACCCCGTAAGGCGGTTGGTGCCCTTCTTTCGCCACAAGAAAGCTAATATCCGGATAGAGATTGTGTCCAAAATTCAGCCAAATCGGAGTTATGGATCTCCGGAAATATAAGAAACGCTGAAAGGTCAGATCTAGGAACGCAGACACACACACACACACACACACACACACACACACAGAGAGAGAGACAGAGACACACACAGAGAGAGAGAGAGAGAGAGAGAGATCCAATCTCGTAGGGGCTCTCGCCCCTCCCACGCCATGGAGACCATGGAGCAGAGAGGAAACCCTTCTCCCATCTAGGGAGAAGGTCAAGGAAGAAGAAGAATGAGGGGGGCTCTCTCCCCCTCGCTTCGGTAGCACCGAAGTGCCACCGGGGCCATCATCGTCACCGCAATCTTCACCAACAACTTCACTGCCATCATCACCAACTCTTCCCCCCTCTATGCAGCGGTGTAACCCCTCTTTTACCTGATGTAATATCTACTTAAACATGGTCCTCAACGTTATATATTATTTCCCAATGATGTATGGCTATCCTATGATGTTTGAGTAGATCTGTTTTGTCTTATGGGTTAATTGATGATCGTGATTGGTTTGAGTTGCATGTTTTATTATCGGTGCTGTCCTATGGTGCTCTCCGTGTCGTGCAAGTGTGAGGGATCCCTGTTGTAGGTTGTTGCAATACGTTCATGATTTGCGTATGGTGGGTGGCGTAAGTGATAGAAGCACATGCCCGAGTAAGCAGATTGTTTGCATATGGGAGTAAAGAGGACTTGATACTTTAATGCTATGGTTGGGTTTCACCTTAATGATCTTTAGTAGTTGCGGATGCTTGCTAGAGTTCCAATCAAAAGTGCATATGATCCAAGTAGAGAAAGTATGTTAGCTTAGGCCTCCCCCTCAAATAAAATTGCAATAACGATTACCGGTCTAGTTATCGATTGCCTAGGGACAAATAACTTTCTTGTGTGACAAAAAGATCTCTACTAAAACTAACTTGGTTGTGTCTTCATCTAAACAGCCCCTACCTTTTATTTACGCGCTTTTTATTATCTTGCAATTCTATCCAACAACACCTACAAAGTACTTCTAGTTTTATACTTGTTCTAGGTAAAGCGAACGTCAAGTGTGCGTAGAGTTGTATCGGTGGTTGATAGAACTTGAGGGAATATTTGTTCTACCTTTAGCTCCTCGTTGGGTTCGACACTCTTACTTATCGAAAGAGGCTACAATTGATCCCCTATACTTGTGGGTTATAAAGACCTTTTTCTCGCGCCGTTGCCGGGGAGTTATAGCATGGGGTGAATATTCTCGTGTGTGCTTGTTTGCTTTATCACTAAGTAATTTTTATTTGTTGTTCTTAGTTGTTTTCTATCTTTAGTTATGGGTAGGAAACGCAAAATACCAAAAAAATAGTTGTACCAACTGAACCAATGGTTGAAGAACCACTCAAAATCTATCACACTACTAAAGCATTTTACTTGGATCATCTTCGATCCCTGTGTGCTCGTGCTGAAACCCCAACTAGCTTAGTTGAGGGAAAATCTTCAGATGAACATGCTTGTTATGTGCGACACCGCATATCTCAAAAGGGAAACTTTTACTAGATCAAATTCATCATTTGCAATGCTATGCTTGGAATTTATGTGAAATATATGATGTTACTTGTTGTTCTAAAAACCCTAAGAAACACCTTCCCTACCAATGTGAGTTTAGTGATAATGGAATCGTATCTTCGTATGCTAAGGGTGTTTACAATTACTATGATGTTTAACAAATTGAAGAATTTGTTGCTTTTAAGGGTGCTTATGAAATTGCTTCTTTGATTGAAAAGTATGATGCTGCTCTTTACAAATCTGAAAATTTTGCCATACTTAAATATTGTTATGATAATTATGCTTCTAATGCCTATGTCAAACCATATATTGAGGACTCCTCCATTGTCCTAGAAGAGACTAATATTTTGCAGGAGTCTATGGAAGAAGAAATTGATGAAACTGTGAGCTCATTGGATGAAAAAGACGATGAGGAGAATGAAGAACAAAAGGAGGAAGATCGGATTAGCTACCCGTGCCCACCTTCTAATGAGAGTAACTCTCCAACTCATACATTATTTAATGTCCCTTCGTTCTTACCGAAGGATGATTTCCATGATGATTGTTATGATCCCGTTGATTCTTTTGAAATACCCCTTTTTGATGAACTTGATGCTTGCTATGCTTGTGGCCATGATGCCAATATGAATGATGCTTATGGTGATGAACTTGATATAGTTCCTTATGTTAAACATGAAATTGTTGCTATTGCACCCACACATAATAGTCCTATTATCTTTTTGAATTCTCCAAACTACACTATATCAGAGAAGTTTGCTCCTATTAAGGATTATGTTGATGGGTTGCATTTTACCGTTGCACATGATGATTTTGATGAATGTAATATGCATGTGCTTGATGCTCCTACTTGCAATTATATCTAAACCAGGGACTTCCTTCTGAAGATTCTCATCAAAGATTTGATTATCCCCAAGCAAATGTCTTAGCACATAATCACTATTATAAAGAATTTCATCTATCACTGGTTTTTTCATGATTCATACCATAGAAATCAAAAATCTCCCTAGCTTCCCGTATTATGTAATCAAATTCATTCATAAGGACAAGTGTAGCCAACTTTTTAGCCTTGGGATTTTTATAATGGGTAACTCAAAAAACAATCTTTGCAAGGTAGGATGGGTACGGATAAATTGATTTTTCAAGTTTCAGAACTAGTGCTGAAATAGCTTACGCATAAGATTTAGTCCTCTTAAGTATAGGAACATCTTCAAGACTTAAATTTCCAACACAATTGAAAAAATCTTGGATACGTTCTTTTCCTATAACATTCCCTTGCCCCAAAACAAAAGTTTTATCATCCAGATTACCAGATCATCCAATTTTAGGAGTTAGGCCATCAATTGTTTCTGTCATACTGATACGTCTCCAAGGTATCTATAATTTTTTATTGTTCCATGCTATATTATATTCTGTTTTGGATGTTTAATGGGCTTTATTATACACTTTTATATTATTTTTGGGACTAACCTATTAACTGGAGGCCCAGCCCAAATTGTTGTTTTTTTGCCTATTTCAGTGTTTCGAAGGAAAAGGATATCAAATGGAGTCCAAACGGAATGAAACCTTCGGGAACGTGATTTTCGAAACAAACATGATCCGGAGGACTTGGAGTCTACGTAAAGCAATCAACGAGGAAGGCATGAGGCAGGGGGGCGCGCCCACCTCCCCCAGGCGCGCCCTCCACCCTCGTGGGCCCCTTGTTGCTCCACCGACGTACTTCTTCCTCCTATATCTACCCATATACCCTGGAAACATCAGATACGAAGCCAAAACCCTATTTCCACCGCCGCAACCTTCAGTACCCGTGAGATCCCATCTTGGGGCCTTTTCCGGCACTCTGCCGGAGGGGGCATTGATCATGGAGGGCTTCTACATCAACACCATAGCCTCTCCGATGATGTGTGAGTAGTTTACCTCAGACCTTCGGGTCCATAGTTATTAGCTAGATGGCTTCTTCTCTCTCTTTGGATCTCAATACAATGTTCTCCTCAATCTTCTTGGAGATCTATTCGATGTAATCTTCTTTTGTGGTGTGTTTGTCGAGATCCGATGAATTGTGGGTTTATGATCAAGTTTATCTATGAGAAAAATTTTAATCTCCTATGAATTCTTTTATGTATGATTGGTTATCTTTGCAAGTCTCTTTGAATTATCAGTTTGGTTTGGCCTACTAGATTGATCTTTCTTGGAATGGGAGAAGTGCTTAGCTTTGGGTTCAATCTTGTGGTGTCCTTTCCCAGTGACAGCAGGGGCAGCAAGGCACATATTATATTGTTACCATTGAGGATAAAAAGATGGGGTTTATATCATATTGCATGATTTTATCCCTCTACATCATGCCATCTTACTTAAAGCATTACTCTGTTCTTATGAACTTAATACTCTAGATGCATGCTGGATAGGGGGCGATGTGTGGAGTAATAGTAGTAGATGCAGAATCTTTTCGCTCTACTTGTCACGGACGTGATGCCTATATACATGATCATACCTAGATATTCTCATAACTATGCTCAATTCTATCAATTACTCCACAGTAATTCGTTTACCCACCGTAATACTTATGCTCTTGAGAGAAGCCACTAGTGAAACCTATGGCCCCCGGGTCTATCTTCCATCATATTAATCTTCCAACACTTAGCTATTTCTATTACCGTTTATTTTACTTTGCATCTGTCGGATGTGGGGTTCCGGCAAACCCTTAAGGTTCAAACACTGGGTGCGCGCGAAGTCTTTTCCTCCCACCGATCTATGCCCTAGCTCACTGAGATCTCGTGGTCAAACTCGCAACACAGAAAGACACACGATTTATACTGGTTCGGGCCACCATTGTGGTGTAATACCCTACTCCAGTGTGGTGGTGGTGGATTGCCTCTTGGGCTGATGATGAACAATACAAGGGGAAGAACAGCCTCCTGAGGATGAGGTGTTCTTGTGCGTATGAACTTGTGGTGTGTGGATTCCCACAAGCTAAGATGAGATGCCCCTACTATGGTGGTGGCTATTCCTATTTATATAGGCCCTGGTCCTCTTCCCAAATATTGAGCGGGAAGTGAGCTAACAATGTCGGGCTAATTTGAAGGGGGCAACTAGTACAAGCTATCCTAACAAAAGCTAGTCTGTGCCTGTGAAAAGCTCTGGGGTGACGCCGTCTTGGGCTCCATGATGACCTCCGCCTTGCCATTCGCCTGGTCTTGGTCTTGTTGCACCGAAATGGCAACCTTTGCCTAAGGCCTCTGTACTCCGTGGTTGCGCTTGCCTTCTTTGCACCAAAGAGGAAATGAGGACGCTGCGCGCGCTGGCGCCCGCCTGGTGTCAATCGTCATGGCTTATGTCACGAGAGCCTCGTGAGGTTTGCCCTGTCTTGATATCTCTGCTCCTCGTTAGCCTGCCTAGCTGGGCCACTCCAGAGGAGGTCTTGCGTCGTCCGCCTCGCGAGGCTTGGCCCCTCGCAAGGGTCTTGGATGCTTTGTTGGTGAAGATCGGTCGTACGGCCTGCTGCTTGGCCACGCCATGGGCCGCAGGTAGGCAAGTCTGGGGACCCCCGTTCCCAGAACGCCGACAGTAGCCCCCGGGCCCGGGGTGCGCTCGGGCTTGGCTTCGCAGCGAAGCTAAGGGTCAAGTTCGGAGTACCGCGGGCCCCAAAAGCCTGCGGCCTCTGTTGACGTGTGGCGGTTGATTGGACATGGGCGTCTTCGCTTCCCCACGCTGCCTCGATGACTGTATGACTTGACAAGTCCCTGCGACATGCAAGGAAAACCATCATTACCTGGGATCATGGGAGACGCCGGTTAGCATTCTCTAGCTATAAATGAGGGGGGGCGGAGCCCCCGTTGCCCATCTCTTCCTCGCTTGCTCGCTTCTTCTTTGCTTCATTGCTTGCAGTGCCTCCGATGGCGCCACGAAGGAAGTTCTTTGCCACCGAGAAGGGGAAGGCCCCTCGTGAGGGCCCCGGTTCCCCGGCGCCCAAGTGCGGTCGTGGCCGTCCGCGCAAGCATGCTGCGACCCCCGCTGTGGCCCACCGTCAAGGCGGCGCCGCGGCACGCGGTGGGGGTCGTCCCAACCACGGCGGTCCAGCTGATGAGGGGAGGCGCGCGATGGTGGCGCGGCCTCCCCACCCGCGCTTCTATTCAGCGGAGGTGTCGCCGGAGTTCGTTGTTTGGTCGGAGAACCCGACCGGCAACTGGCTCGAGCTTCCACGCTTCCTTGTCGATGAACTGCCGGCCCCTGGTCCAGGCAGGCTCTGGTTGCAGGCGGATGGTTGCTACAGCAAGGCCTCCTGGGTCGCGGTCGAGAGTTCCGCCGCGGGCAACATAGCCCTGGCCCGCGGCTGGTAGACATTCCCTCGCACACGCGGCCTGGGCAGGCGGTGCACGCTCCACTTCAAGTATGACGGTGGGTCAACCCTCTATGTGAGGGTGTTCGGGGAAGATGGTCGCCGCACCGGGTGCTGTCCCGAGACGAACGACGGTGAGGAGGTGCTCGGCCTTGGTGACGGTCGCGACGAGGATGAGGGCGAGCCCGCCCTCGGCGGCGACCGCGTCTCTTCCAGCTACGGCGGCTCTTCCTCCGGTGACAGCTCCAGCAGCGGTGGCTACGACCAGCCGCCGCACCGCCGCGCCCGCTTCGAAGGAGGCAGCGGGTCATCTCGTCACCGCGCCTCCGTGAAGCGCGAGGAGGGGTCTGGCTAGGCTCAGGGCGTCGCTAAGGGCCTGCCTCCGCGGATTGCTGAAACATCGCTTTGTTTAGCTTTTTCCTTTTTTCCTGCATCAGAAAATGAAACCAGTTGGGCCCAGAGGGGCGTGTATCGAACTATGGTTCTTGGTTAATGCAACATGCGTGTTATTCCCATGCCGTGTTGTTATTTTGCGCAAAGATAACTTAACCTGGCGCATTTGGGATGCCCTTTCCTTCACAAGATGTCTGCGTTTGCTCAGAAACTGCAAAAAAATTGTTAGCGTGTGCGCTAGAGGATTTGCCGTTCACCCAAACCTTGACTTGGCGCTTTGTATCGTGGTGCCCGAGGGGCACGGATTTAGGAGAGATGTGCCAACTATTAGGCTCGAACAAGGGTGACTCGCGAGAAGGCAGAGAGAAGAAAAATGCTCGCGAGGGAACCTGCCTAGCCCCCTCGCGAGGTATGCGAGAGAGAGATCATGAGCAAACCAGAGCCAAAAAAATGCGGTAAAAGGCGAAGGAACCAAATCAGCAAGGAACGCCAAAGGCAAACATTAATTAAGGAGAAGCGAGCCAACTGCGGAAAGCAAATGAAAAGCCGCGCCCGGCACCTAATCTAGTCTTCTCACCAGCGCAGAGCTAAGTGCTGTCCACTAGGCGTGGGAGGGAGCCCCAGGGCCTGAGGACGGCGCTCCTGAGACTCCGGGGCGTGTACAGCCCCAACTCATTATTACGTGAGAGTGTCACGGGCGGCGATTCTTCACAGGCACCGGGCCTTCTTCACAAGCTCTAGGACTTTCTTCACAGGATCTGGGCCTTGCTTCACAGGCTCTGGGCCTTTCATCACAGGCTCTGGGCCTTGCTTCATAGGCTCTGGGCCTTTCTTCACAGGCTCTTGGCCTTGCTTCACAGGCTCTGGGCCTTGCTTCATGGGTAGAACTTCCGAAGGTGCTAGATGTTCCAGGCGTTTTGGATAGGTGTCCCTTCTTGCGTCTCCAGGCGCACGGTGCCAGGCCTGGAGATGTGGACGACCCTGAACGGGCCCTCCCACATGGGTGAAAGCTTGTGCAACCCTTCCCTGTAGAGGACCCGCCTTAGGACCAGGTCACCCGTCTCGAGCGTCCTGGAGCGAATGTTGCGGCAGTGGTAACGCCGCAGCGCTTGCTGCTACCTTGCCGCCCTTAATGCAGCTTCGCGTCGACGTTCCTCCCCCAGCACGAGTTCCATCCCCTGCATGGCGTCCTGCTGCATTTTGTCGAACGCCAGAACCCGCGTGGAGCGATGCTTGACCTCGTGAGGGAGGACTGCTTCAGCCCCATAGATGAGGAAGAACGGAGTCTCGCTTGTTCGCTTGGTAGCGGTGGTGCGGATGGACCACAGCACGGACTGGAGCTAGTTGCGCCAGCCCCTGCCGCAGGCCTCCAGCTTCTTCTTGAAGATCCTGGTCTTGAGGCCCCTCAGGACCTCAGCGTTGGCGCGCTCAGCTTGACCATTGCTCCTGGGGTGGGCCACCGAAGCGTAGCAGATCTGCGTCCCAAATTTAGCACAGTAGGTTTTAAAGAGGTTACTAGTAAACTGCGAGCCGCTATCTGTGATGATATGGTTGGGGACCCTGAAGCGGCTCACGAGGCCCTTGATGAGCTTGACAGCACAGCCGGCTGGAATGGTACAGACGGCATCCACTTCTGCCCACTTGATGAACTTGTCGATGGCGACATAGAGATAACGGTAGCCCCCTTGCGCTCGTGGGAACGGGCCTAGGATGTCTGGCCCCTAGAACACAAACGGCCACGTGAGTGGGATGGTTTGGAGGCCCTAAGCAGGCTGATGGATTTGCTTGGCGTGGAATTGGCAACCTTCGCAGGACTTCACCAACTCGGCTGCATCGTTGAGTGTTGTGGGCCAATAGAATCCGCTGCGGAAGGCCTTGCCGATGAGGGTCTGTGATGATGAGTGATTTCCATAGTCCCCGCCGTGTATGTCAATTAGTAGCTCCCTCCCTTGATCGCTGGAGATGCAGCGCAGCATGACATCGTTCGGCCGTTTCCTGAACAACTCACCGTCTTGAATGTAGTATGCCGTGGCCTGTCGGGCCACGCGCTCCGCGTCTTCTTCCTTCTATGGTAGTGTCCCATGCGTCAGGTACTCCTTGAACTCCTTGGTCCAGCACTCCTCCTGGGGCTCGAGCGCCAAGAGTAGCCGAGCTCCTGAGGTTGGGCCGCAAGCTGGGGCTCCTGTGGCCGGGGGCTGTGGGAGCTCCTCCCGAGGCTGAGTCATGCTTGAAAGAGGTGGCGTAGCTGACGGCTTGAAGAGCTGCTCTTCGAAGATGTCGGGCTCTTGCGGTTGCCGCTTGGATGCTCTCTTGGCGATGTCATCAGCTTCCTTGTTGGTGCCCCGGGGCACGTGCTGCAGCTCCAAGCCTGAGAACTGCTTTTCCATTTTGCGCACCTTCGCAAGGTAGGCCTCCATGTGCTCTTCCTTTGGCTCATACACTTTGTTGGAGAAGTTGACAAGGAGCTACGAGTCGCCCTTGACAGTAAGGTGCCTCACCCCCAGAGCCGCCGTAGCCTTTAGGACGGCTATGAGGCCTTCGTATTATGCGATATTGTTGGAGACCTTCTCGCCGTGCTGGAAGCAGAGTTGCACGGCATAGTAAAGCTTGTCCTAAGTGGGCGAGATGAGCACTGCTCCAGCCCCCGTGCCCTGGTGCGCAAAGGCGCCATCAAAATACATGACCTAGCCATCTGGTGTCTCACTTCCTGGGGAGGTAGACCGGTCTTCTCCTTCCTCAAGAGCCAAGGCATCTGTCCATTCTGCCACAAAATCGGCGAGCGCGACTCCCTTGATGACCCTGGTGGTGCTGAACTCCAGCTGGAATGCTTGCAGCTCGATGTTCCATTCAGCGACCCTTCCGGCTGAGTTTGGGCTCTTGAGTACCCTCTCCAATAGGTAAGATGAGACGACCTTGATGAGGTGCCCTTGGAAGTAGTGTAGCAGCTTGCGCGAGGCCACCAAGAGTGCGAGCAGGAGCTTTTGCGGCATGGGGTAGCGTGCCCTTGCATCCCATAGTACTGTAGCGACCTGACCCAAATGGATCAAGTCTCTGTGCTTAAGTGTCATCCATGGATCGGTATGCTGACACACACAGTACTCGAAGGATTTATAACAGAGGTAAATCACATGTATAAAGTAACATAAATACTATTACCTCAATCCATATAGCGGAAGCAACAAGGTTGTGGATTCCCATCAACACCAACGGCAAAGTTGAGTGTAGAAATCGTAACCCTAACGTATCACTTACTCGTCGTAAGATAATCCTGCAACATGAGACGTTGCAGCCCGAAACGGGTCAGTACATTGAATGTACTGGCAAATTCACACCATAGAGAAAGATGAATAAAGACTATCACTACCTGCATACTTGGCTAGTGGAAAAGCTCTATGGTTATAAGGTTTTTGCGTAAAGCCAATTTTTCCCTACTGCAAAGGAATAAATTTTATTTAACTATCATGGTGGTTGTTGAACATAGAGAATGGTTGACAGCATTCTCAATCCCAATTAATTAACATCATTAAACCCAACAATATTCATTTAAAGTAACGTGATGAGATCAACAGGATAATCCAAGAACTAGATACTCAAGATGTCCATAACCGGGGACACGGCTAATCATGATTAGTTTGTACACTCTACAGAGGTTTGCGCACTTTTCCCCACAAGACTCGATCGCCTCCGTTTGGTTTCTCGCACTACAGGGTGTTTGAGAAGACGGATGACCGAGACATAGTCTTTCAGAAGCGCTAGCACCTTACGATCGGGTAGACCGTACCACCTACATCCCCTACATCTGCTAGTCTACCACTGTAAGAGTTCGCACAACTTAGTCAACTATGCCAGAGCCCATAATGGCTTGTGGCTGCACATGGAAGTTACTAGCATGAATGATCTTATGATCCCTTTGAGCCTGGGTGGCGGTCCGAAATAAAAACAGGCAAGTCCTGATAGACATCAGGTGCCTCAATCCACCCAGATGTGTGTTTAAGTTGCCACCTTAGGTAAACCATTAAATTATCAATCTCACATCTGTCATGGATATCACTCACCCAATCCACGTCTACTAGCATAGCATGGCATAATAAGCAAACGTGGAAGTAACTCCCAAAGGTTTCATAATCAACAGGTAATAGGTACTACCTCATCTACTTCCCATCCCACAATTTAATTAGATCCTAATCATGCAATGTGAGAGGATTGATCTAATGCAATAAAACATGGGTTGTAGAAAAGGTATGATCAAAGTGTTACTTGCCTGCAATGTTGATGAAGATGATTCGCACTCAAAACTCTTGATAGATCTACTCGTCACACTCCGATCAATCTATCGTAAGCAAGCAATAGTAATCACACATAAGTAGTCACTCAAAAGATCAGAAAGATCGAAGAAGACAATTCGGAAAACATCAAAACCAAGCAAATAACTCTTGCAACATAAAATAATTTCTAACAGTACCAAAATTATGTGAATTTGGCCTTATTAGAATGTTTAGGTCAAGAGCTTCGATTTGCAAAAAGAATCAACTCAAACGGAGTTACGGATAAAAAGATATGATCAAAAGAAGTTTGAATTCAAATCTGATCTAATTCAAATTTTAAACTTTTCAAAAACATGTTTGAGTTGGATTACTGGATAGAGGGGATCGTAACGAAGAAGTGGGCGTTGGTTTCGTTGGATTTGGATAAACGGTTGAAAAGTTGTGATAGTTTGAAGATCAGAGACTAAACTGTAAATAAAACACTCATAGATAGGTCCCTGGCCGAAAAAAACAGAAAAAGAAAAGAAAAAAAACTAAAGGGCGAACGTTCGTTTTCTATACCTAACCAGGGAACGTTCTCTAAATAAAAACAAAATGCTTCGGGTAAAAAAAATGGAACGATCTGGATCGTTGGATCCAGATCTGACGGTGAGGAGGGGCGACGGCGGTTACCGCGACGGCGGGTCGTCGGCGGCGAGGAAAAGGACGGCGGCGGCGGCTCGGCTCCATTCGGGGCGGCGGCTCCGGGCGTCAGGGAATGCGGCGAATAGCACGGGGAGGGGCGGCGTGGAGCGGCGGTTGCGGTGGTGGCATCGGCGACGGTCGACGGCGACGAGGGCAGCGACTGCGGCTTCCAGCGGCGGTGGCAGCGGTGGTGAGATGCGGCGATGGCGGCGCGAGGGGAGAGAGGCGGCGGGGCCCGGGGCGGCGCCTTTTATGAGGAGGGGCGAGGGGAGGCGTGCGCGAGGGGCAAAGGAGGCGGCGGTGGCGCGGTGCCGGACTCCGGGAGGAGTCCCGGTCGGGGACGACGGGCGAGGCGGCGCGGAGCGAGGCCTTGGCCTGGCTGGGTGCTGGGCCGGCCCAATCGGCGGCGGGGAGTATATTTTTTTTAAACAATTTCCAGATAAACATAATCATAAAAACAAAAATAAAAGAAAATTTTATATAGGCATATAATATATCAAAATTTTCAGAAAAAGATTTTCTTCGACATGAACATTTTTCTAGCATTAAATAAAATACACACAAATTCTAATAATTCAAAGAGTGCTACTGGTCTATTAAAATTCAACAAAAATCATTTTAAAAATACCAAAATGATTTCAAATTAATTTTTCTCCAATTTTCTAATGTAGGGAATCATGTTACCCTAATTTCCATATATTTTATTTTTGGAGAAAATAATTTGAATAAAACTCAAATAAATCCAAATTGAAAATAATTTCAAAAGGACTTTGAATTTGATCCTTGAAACTCCCAACTCATATTTCATAATTTGAAGAAGTCATTTTATCTTCTCTCATGAAAATCATTGAGGTGCATGAAGTTTATGAATTGAAATATTTCCAAATGAAATCCAATTATTTTCAAATACCCTTTCATTTAATTTAAATGGAAGAAGTCATATCATCTTCACTCAAGGGTTTTGTATTTGAAAAGAATGTGAATTCATGGAGATCAGAAAGCAAATATGAAAGTTTGGGAAAGTCCTTTTATTCCCTCTCATTTAACTTTCAAAAAGGATTCGAATTTCACTCAATTTCCCGCAATCAATCAAACAATCAATCAAATCTATCTATTTATTATAACATTCCAAAATTTAGAATTTTGGGATGTTACAAACCTACCACCTTTAAAATGAATCTCGTCCTCGAGATTCGGAGAGGCTAGCAAGAAAAAGTTAGGGTTTGGGGTCTTCTCAAAATCCATCGATCATCCCCGGGGTCTGGGGTGCTACCACCCTTAGAAGCATGGTTACCATTCCATCAAAACTCATATACTCCATCCTTATTCTTGACAGTGTCGGTCTTCTCAGATCCTCGAGAAAATTCCTTCTCTGAGCTCTTCTGGTAGTGGCATAACCTTTTCCTCAATTTTTTTGTACTTTCATCCTGGTAAGGTTATTCCGAGACTGGGTCTTCTTAGCTGACTGGTCTGGCGCCAAACTAAACAGCTATCGATATCACATGGTGGTCAACAATTTGTGGTTTCTCCTGCAGGAAATGGGTCTGGGTGATCCTCACCGTATAACCTACGGTTGGCAAAGCTGCCGTGTACAAGGGAAAAATACCTATACCATTCTAAGGCTTAAACAAGGTCTTCATCATCGTCTCTCTACTATAGGTAAGTCACTCAGATTTACCATTCCATATAGCAAGGCGAATAATAAGAGTAAGTCGGTATGGTGATAAATCCATCCCGCACCCAAATCATTACCTTGTATATGGTTTAGCGAATCTCGCATTCTAACACTCGGTCATCCTCACAAGCATTGCAGAATTTCTCTCGTCGACGAACCAAGTTTGGAATAATCCATTGATTCTGCAAGCCAAACAACCATCTATCGTTCCTTCACAACTCTCAGGTTTTGCGTAACTCCTATAAGATCGTCTGTCGATAAAATCGTAACTTCTTTCAGGGTTTTTCCTTCAGCAAGAATGTGCTTGCTTCTTGGCAGGTCCTGGGGCCTGTGGGTTATGGCCCATCTCATCACTTGTAGTCCTTGAACTTATCATTGGGCAACTGATCCTTATTCCAACTTCCAACTTCCTAGTATTCTTAAATCCATCCAATTGTACTATCTTCCTTCCTTCTATTGGCACCAAACTAGGACATGATTACTCGGACTCGTCATGGAGTTTCCATTGATCCATATTTCCAACATCATACCTCCTTTATATCCAATAGTAACTTATCTATTCATCCCCGTGGGATATCCCTCATACCGGGATAAAACTTATACTTATGAAGTCCATATTCCACTTCGTGGAACATCATTATCCTTTCCAGGGTAAAGCGTCCTTACATGGGAATATTGGCCATCTCTGCATGGCACTTCTTCAACTGGGAAATGTGAAACACATCACGAACTACTGAAAGTCCTTCGGGTGACTCCAACTAGTTGGCCACTTCTCCCATATGCTCCAAAACTCGGTATGTCCTACAAATCTCGGGGCTAATTTTCCCTTAACTCCAATTCGTTTAACTCCTCGTAGAGGGAACACATGAAGACATGCTCTGTCTCCAATTTCATAGACTACCTCCTTGAGTTTTTGAGTCTACATAACTCTTCTGCCTGGACTGAGCTACCTTCAGTCTATCTCGAATCAACTTAACATTCTCTTCTGACTCCTTTGATCACCTTTGGTCCAAACAACTGATGGTCTCCAACTTCATCCCACATACTCTTGGGGCATCACACATATCGAGACAAAACTCATATTCATTTTTGTCCGAAATCCATTACAGGGTACTACCACCCTTAAAATGCACAAACCTTCCATAGACCATATTTCTCATATCCTCAAAATGGTCAAAATCCTTCTTCATAGAGTAATAACTCATAAAATCCATATCAGTACCAACGATGCTAACTTTATTCACCCTCAATTGATTACAATCTCTCGCTTTTCCATCACATGTCTCAACTCAACACCTCAATATAAAAGAAAATGTTCTCTCTTCTACTACTCCATTTCTTTTGTTGCAAACTCAACTATCTAGCACAAGTTTCCTTCTCCTTAGGGCATTCTCTCGCAAAGTGCCCTGCTCCATTACAACTAAAACATATTACTTCTGACAAGTATTGAGGTTTCCTTTTTGGGCAATTGTTGAGGTAGTGCCCTGACTCCTTGCACCTGTAACAGGTGATACGACTCAGGTTCTTCCTAGAATC
The DNA here is from genome assembly GCF_056163025.1 of Triticum urartu. Lineage (NCBI taxonomy): Eukaryota > Viridiplantae > Streptophyta > Magnoliopsida > Poales > Poaceae > Triticum > Triticum urartu. The sequence goes on from NC_141875.1 coordinate 416,577,101, forward strand.
CAATCTGCTTCTCTTCCTGGACCTTTCCATGCCATTCATGGCTTCTATTTCCTGTGGGTCATATTCTACTTCCTCTGTCGGGAATTCTACTAGATCCCCATTCAAACAATTTTGGGAGATGTGTCCTTCTTCTCCACATGAATAGCATGACTTGGTGCAGGGTTTAATTGGTTCTTCTTTGGGCGTGTCCTCCACCTCTTCCTTCATCATAGGTTCTTCTAAACTTTCCATAAGGGCTCCTTTCATTACTTCTTTATTCTGTTGTACGGTCCTTCGTACCATGGGGTAAATGTGACACTGAGTAGGATAGTGGGAAATCCCTTCACACAAGAAACAAGTAATCTGCCTAGTTGGGTATTCTTCAACTGGGTGACTTCCTTCACAATTTGGGCATTCATCCTTGTGTTCTTTATGGTTGTGTCCTATTTCACCACAGAGCTTGCATGCACAAGGTTTCTTCATATCATTTCCATAAGGCTCCAATTTCTGGGATGCAAACTGAGACTTTAGCAAAGTCAACTTAAAATCTTTCCAAGTGGTTACTCCTTGCCATCCATTTATGGTTTGGTACATCCTCCACCAAGTAGCAGCACCTCTTTCAAAGCATTGAAGAGCATGCTGGGTCATATCATGTCCAACTATAGGGTTATTCTCCAAGTGATCCTCCATGTTCTAGATCCATCGGTCGGTCTCCAATTGACTCATTGGTCCCGAAAATACAAGCTCATCTCCATTCATCCTCTATTGGGTCCATGTGGGTTTGGGGTGAGATAAGAGAGATCAAGAGGGATGCACACAATACAAACAAAAGTTTTGAAAAGACAGATTTTTGTTGTGGCTGTCGAAAAACATCAAACAAATGATAGCTCACAAACGTCGCACCTAACGTAGGTATATAACAGGGGTTTGGTCTTCTAAGGTCAATAAATCTTCAACGTCTCCAAACTCTTCAAGCCTTGTTCATGCCTCCAATGGTTTCTTCCGATCATGCTTGTCTTTCTCAAGTTCTTTTGCCAGATCAATCTCTGTTGACGTGAAATCTCTCGTGACATCCTTTAATATTCCGGAGTTGCATTTCAAACTTCTGGTTTCAACATCCTTCACATGAACCATGGTCATACTGTCCTTCAGTTCCTAACAATTCTCCAGTATCTCGAGGTTGTAGCTCTTCCAGCTTGGCTACTCTCATCTTCAGGATCCTGAGTTCCTCATGAAATACTTCCTTGTCTAATACGACTTCCTGGAGCTCCATTTTAAACTTCTTGATGTACTACTCCAGATCCTGGTGATACACCGGCTAAGGTTAAAACTTCATCTTGCTGATAGGTGCTCCATCAGCCTTCTACCATTTAATCCTTCCATGCATATGCATGCTTAGCTCAGCTCGGTGACCACAGTATCAATGGTGATGACATCACGGATAACCGTGTTTCTGCCCTTGTCATTGCCATGAGCTATCTTGCCAGTTGATATCTCCTGCCTTAGGGTTTTCTTGACAAAACTTTGAGTTCTCAACTCTCCATGTTTTGGTCTTTCTCCAATACACCTTGATCTCGGGTATTGACAACTTCCATAGTCTGCCAAGTTCCATAAGGGTAGCCTTCCTAGGTCATACAAATCTAGGAATTCTTCAGAGCCTACAAATTCCACTTGTCTTCGGTTGCACGGAAAATACTCTTCATTCTGAAGTGGTCTTAGTTGTCCGATATCTTGTACTTCTTGGAGTGGTCTCATCAGTCGAATCTTCGAATGGTCAAAAAGGAAAGGGGGGTATGGTTTCACTAAAGGGAAATTTGAATAAACTCAGAAGAGAAGAGAGGTAAAAGATCTTTTAGAAAGAGAAAATTGTAGACAAAAATCCTTGCCATGGGCTTGCCAGTTTCTAGGGTCACATCCTACAGTCAACATGCGCTCTGATACCATCTTGTAGCGACCTGACCCAAATGGATCAAGTCTCTGTGCTTAAGTGTCATCCCTGGATCGGTATGCTGACACACACAGTACTCGAAGGATTTATAACAGAGGTAAATCACATGTATAAAGTAATGTAAATACTATTACCTCAATCCATATAGCTGAAGCAACAAGGTTGTGGATTCCCATCAACACCAACGGCAAAGTTGAGTGAAGAAATCGTAACCCTAACGTATCACTTACTCGTTGTAAGATAATCCTGCAACATGAGACGTTGCAGCCCGAAACGGGTCAGTACATTGAATGTACTGGCAAATTCACACCATAGAGAAAGATGAATAAAGACTATCACTACCTGCATATTTGGCTGGTGGAAAAGCTCTATGGTTATAAGGTTTTTGCGTAAAGCCAATTTTTCCCTACTGCAAAGGAATAAATTTTATTTAACTATCATGGTGGTTGTTGAACATTGAGAATGGTTGACAGCATTCTCAATCCCAATTAAGTAACATCATTAAACCCAACAATATTCATTTAAAGTAACGTGATGAGATCAATAGGATAATCCAAGAACTAGATACTCAAGATGTCCATAACCGGGGACACGGCTAATCGTGATTAGTTTGTACACTCTACAGAGGTTTGCGCACTTTTCCCCACAAGACTCGATCGCCTCCGTTTGGTTTCTTGCACTACAGGGTGTTTGAGAAGACGGATGACCGAGACATAGTCTTTCAGAAGCGCTAGCACCTTACGATCGGGTAGACCGTACCACCTACATCCCCTACATCTGCTAGTCTACCACTGTAAGAGTTCGCACAACTTAGTCAACTATGCCAGAGCCCATAATGGCTTGTGGCTGCACACGGAAGTTACTAGCATGAATGATCTTATGATCCCTTTGAGCCTAGGTGGCGGTCCAAAATAAAAACAGGCAAGTCCTGATAGACATCAGGTGCCTCAATCCACCCAGATGTGTGTTTAAGTTGCCACCTTAGGTAAACCATTAAATTATCAATCTCACATCTGTCATGGATATCACTCACCCAATCCACGTCTACTAGCATAGCATGGCATAATAAGCAAACGTAGAAGTAACTCCCAAAGGTTTCATAATCAACAGGTAATAGGTACTACCTCATCTACTTCCCATCCCACAATTTAATTAGATCCTAATCATGCAATGTGAGAGGATTGATCTAATGCAATAAAACATGGGTTGTAGAAAAGGTATGATCAAAGTGTTACTTGCCTGCAATGTTGATGAAGATGATTCGCACTCAAAACTCTTGATAGATCTACTCTTCACACTCCGGTCAATCTATCGTAAGCAAGCAATAGTAATCACACATAAGTAATCACTCAAAAGATCAGAAAGATCGAAGAAGACAATTCGGAAAACATCAAAACCAAGCAAATAACTCTTGCAACATAAAACAATTTCTAACAGTACCAAAATTATGTGAATTTGGCCTTATTAGAATGTTTAGGTCAAGAGCTTCGATTTGCAAAAAGAATCAACTCAAACAGAGTTAGGGATAAAAAGATATGATCAAAAGAAGTTTGAATTCAAATCTGATCTAATTCAAATTTTAAACTTTTCAAAAACATGTTTGAGTTGGATTACTGGATAGAGGGGATCGTAACGAAGAAGTGGGCGTTGGTTTCATTGGATTTGGATAAACGGTTGAAAAGTTCTGATAGTTTGAAGATCAGGGACTAAACTGTAAATAAAACACTCACAGATAGGTCCCTGGCCGAAAAAAACAGAAAAAGAAAAGAAAAAAAACTAAAGGGCGAACATTCTCTAAATAAAAACAAAACGCTTCGGGTAAAAGAAAATGGAACGATCTGGATCGTTGCATCCAGATCTGACGGTGAGGAGGGGCGACGGCGGTTACCGCGACGGCGGGTCGTCGGCGGCGAGGAAAAGGACGGCGGCAGCGGCTCGGCTCCATTCGGGGCGGCGGCTCCGGGCGTCGGGGAATGCGGCGAATAGCACGGGGAGGGGCGGCGTGGAGCGGCGGTTGCGGTGGTGGCATCGGCGACGGTCGACGGCGACGAGGGCAGCGACTGCGGCTTCCAGCGGCGGTGGCAGCGGTGGTGAGATGCGGCGATGGCGGCGCGAGGGGAGAGAGGCGGCGGGGCCCGGGGCGGCGCCTTTTATGAGGAGGGGCGAGCGGAGGCGTGCGCGAGGGGCAAAGGAGGCGGCGGTGGCGCGGTGCCGGACTCCGGGAGGAGTCCCGGTCGGGGACGACGGGCGAGGCGGCGCGGAGCTGGGCCTTGGCCTAGCTGGGTGCTGGGCCGGCCCAGTCGGCGGTGGGGAGTATATTTTTTTAAACAATTTCCAGATAAACATAATCATAAAAACAAAAATAAAAGAAAATTTTATATAGGCATATAATATATCAAAATTTTCAGAAAAAGATTTTCTTCGACATGAACATTTTTCTAGCATTAAATAAAATACACACAAATTCTAATAATTCAAAGAGTGCTACTGGTCTATTAAAATTCAACAAAAATCATTTTAAAAATACCAAAATGATTTCAAATTAATTTTTCTCCAATTTTCTAATGTAGGGAATCATGTTACCCTAATTTCCATATATTTTATTTTTGGAGAAAATAATTTGAATAAAAATCAAATAAATCCAAATTGAAAATAATTTCAAAAGGACTTTGAATTTGATCCTTGAAACTCCCAACTCATATTTCATAATTTGAAGAAGTCATTTTATCTTCTCTCATGAAAATCATTGAGGTGCATGAAGTTTATGAATTGAAATATTTCCAAATGAAATCCAATTATTTTCAAATACCCTTTCATTTAATTTAAATGGAAGAAGTCATATCATCTTCACTCAAGGGTTTTGTATTTGAAAAGAATTTGAATTCATGGAGATCAGAAAGCAAATATGAAAGTTTGGGAAAGTCCTTTTATTCCCTCTCATTTAACTTTCAAAAAGGATTCGAATTTCACTCAATTTCCCGCAATCAATCAAACAATCAATCAAATCTATCTATTTATTATAACATTCCAAAATTTAGAATTTTGGGATGTTACAAGTACGGTGCTGACGAAGTACACCGGGTGCTCGACGAGGGCTGGCACACTGTTGAGGCTCGGGTCTTGCGGAGATTATGGCATATCCTGAGGTGGAGGGTTTCCTGAGACTTGGCCATCCTCAGGAGTTTCCGCGAAGTTGCCCTACCGAGCTTGATCTTCCGCCGCTGATGGCTCTGGTGTGCCTTCCTGACCCTGTGTTGCATCAGCTCTGGCTTGGCGCAGCACACTCTTGTCTCTGCGCTCCTCCCGAACCGCCACCAGTGCCACGCTGGCGGAGTACGGGGTGGCGGCGAGGTAGAGTACCAGAGGCTTGAGAGGCCGTGGCGCCACCATCACCAGGGGGCTGGTGAGGTATTTCTTGAGGTCTTGGAAGGCCCGGTCGGCCTCCGGGGTCCACTCGAAGGGGCCTTCTTCTTCATGAGCTTAAAGAAGGGTAAGGCACGCTCGCCTAGCTTAGAGATGAAACGCCCTAACGTGGTCACCCGTCCTGACAGCTTTTTCATCTCCTTGAGGGTCTGTGGTGGGCTCATGTCTTCGATGGCCTTGATCTTCTCCGGGTTTGCCTTGATCCCTCTATGGGATACGAGAAACCCTAGCAGCTTGCCAGAGGGGACACCAAACACACACTTCTCCGGGTTAAGCCTCAAGTTCACCCGGCACAAACTCTCAAAGGTCTCCTCCAAGTCTTGAATCAACGTCCTCGCCTCGCGAGATTTGACCACTATGTCATCAATGTAGGCCTCTGTGTTCCTACCGAGCTGCCGCCCAAGGCGATGTGCATCAGCCGCTGAAAGGTTGCGCCCGCGTTGCGAAGGCCGAAAGGCATGCAGGTGTAGCAATACACCCCACATGGTGTCAAGAAGGCCGTTTTCTCCACATCCTCCACAGCCATCTTGATCTGATGGTATCCAGAGAACGCATCCAGGTAACACAACAAATCACACTCGGCGGTGGAGTGGACAATTTGATCGATGTGTGGAAGGGGGAACGGATCTTGGGGGCAGGCTTTGTTGAGGTTGGTGAAGTCGACACACATCCGTTCCTTCCCACCTTTCTTCGGTACTACGACGGGGTTCGCCAGCCATTCGGGGTATCGAACTTCTTGGATGGTACTTGCCGCCTCCAGCTTGCGTGTCTCTTGGATGATGAAGGCCTGCTTCTCAGTGGACTGTCGTCTTGCTCGCTGCTTCACGGGGCGTACATTGGGGCACACCCTTAGATGATGTTGGATTACCTCTCTCGGGACCCCTACTAGTTGGTTGGGTCCCACGCGAATATCTCCTTGTTCGCGCGCAAAAACCTCACCAAAGCTTCTTCTTGTCCCGGGTCAAGGCCGGTTCCTATGGTGAAGGTGGCTCCTGAAGACCCGTCCTTGTTGATCGGCACCTGCTTGGTCTCCGCCTTGTCTTGGGTGAACAACTGCTTCTTCTTGGTGGGCGTGGTCTCCTTGGCCTCGGGAGCACTGGTGCCGGCTGGCTATGCCGCTGCCGCGGTCTTGAAGGCGAGCCTGAGCGTCGTCACGGCCTCCTTAGTGTCCCCCTTGATGGTAAGGACGCCCTTGCTCCCTGGCATCTTCATGAGGCTGTAGGTCGGGTGAGTCGCCGCCATGAGCTGAGCGAGAGTCGGGTACCCTAGGATGGCGTTGTACGGGAGACCAATGCGGGCGATGTCAAAGTCCACCAGCTCGGTGCGATAGTTGTCTCACGTGCCAAAGAGTGGGCAGCTCCACCACCCACGCCCATGAAGGGCTCGCTAAGGCCGAGCCGCTCGAGCTGCACATGAAGAAGGCCGAAGGCTTCTACGAAGAGCAAGTTGAGGCCGGCGCCACCATCGACGAGGGTCTTGGTAATGGCCATGTTGTAGATGGTGGGCATGCAGAGCATCGGGAGCACCCAGAGCCGGCGGTGGAGTCGGGGTGTTCTTCCGAGCCGAAGGTGAGGTCGGACTCCGGCGCGGCCCAACCTGGCGGAGGCCCCGGGCGCCTAGTGGCTGCCCCAATCTGACAGAAGAAAGGTTTGATGTGGCGATCTGAAGGTGGTGCTTGAGAGCCACCGAGCAGTGCTGCGACTGCGTGGTGTGCTGGCACCGCATAGCACGCGGCGAAGAGGTCGCGGAGTTCCCCCTAGGATGCCACTTTGGATCCCGGGAGGTTGAGCAGCCAGGCGCGTGGCTCACCGGCGAGGGCCATGGGGAACCAATTGGCCATGATCTTGTCGTCGCCCCGGCTTCGAGGACGGCCTCCTCGTACGCCAGCAGGAACGGCGCCGGGTCTGCCGCGCCATCGTAACGCGGCGGCATCTCCGGCTTGAACTTGGTTGGCCACTGCACTCGCCGCTGGGCGGGGGCCAGGGCTCGGTACCCAAACTCCCTGTTGCTGGTGTCGGCCGCAGAGGTGGGTGGCGGGGCACTTGCTATGGGAGCGAAGTGCGGCGGCGCGGGGCGCAGGTTGGTGGAGAGGAGCTCCGGCGCACCCCTACCTAGCGCGCCAAATGTCGGATGTGGGGTTCCGGCAAACCCTTAATGTTAGAACACTGGGGTGCACGCGAAGTCTTTTCCTCCCACCAATCTACGCCCTAGCTCGCTGAGATCTCGCGGACGAACTCGACGAACTCGCAACACAGAAAGACACAAGATTTATACTGGTTTGGGCCACCGTTGTGGTGTAATACCCTACTCCAGTGTGGTGGTGGTGGATTGCCTCTTCGGCTGATGATGAACAATACAAGCGTAAGAATAGCCTCTTGAGGTTGAGGTGTTCTTATGCGTATGAACTTGTGGTGTGTAGATTCCCTCAAGCTAAGATGAGATGCCCCTACTATGGTGGTGGCTAGTCCTATTTATAGAGGCCCTGGTCCTCTTCCCAAATATTGAGCGGGAAGGGAGCCATCAATGGTGGGCTAATTTGAAGGGGGGAAGCTAGTACAAGCTATCCTGACAAAAGGTAGTCTACGCCTATGAAAGGCTCTGGGGTGACGCCGTCTTGGGCTCCACGATGACCTCCGCCTTGCCGTCCGCCTGGTCTTGGTCTTGTTGCACCGAAATGGCAACCTTTGCCTGAGGCCTCGGTACTCCGGGGCTGCGCTTGCCTCCTTTGCACCAAAGAGGAAATGAGGACGATGCACGCGCTGGCGCCCGCCTGGTGTCGATCGTCATGGCTTAAGTCACGAGAGCCTCATGAGGTTTGCCCTGCCTTGATATCTCCGCTCCTCGTGAGCCTTCCTAGCTGGGACACTCCAGAGGAGGCCTTGCGTTGTCCGGCTCGCGAGGCTTGGTCCCTCGCGAGGGTCTTGGATGCTTTGTTGGTGAAGATGGGCCGTACGGCCTACTACTTGGCCACGCCGTGGGCCGCAGGCAGGCAAGTCTGGGGACCACCATTCCTAGAATGCCAACAGCATCTTTATTTCTCTCTATCATAAGAATACCAAAAATATTATATTATCATATCTATCAGATCTCACTCTCGTAAGTGACCGTGTATGGATTGACAACCCCTTTATCGCGTTGCTTGCGAGGTTCTTATTTGTTTGTGTAGGTGCGTGGGACTCGAGCGTGATCTCCTACTGGATTGATACCTTGGTTCTCAAAAACTGAGGGAAATACTTACACTACTTTACTGCATCACCCTTTCCTCTTCAAGGGAAAACCAACGCAGTGCTCAAGAGGTAGCACATACCAAAGTCACTCATGCTGACAAATCTAGCAAACAAAAATCCAGCGAGAAACGCGAACGAGAAAGAGGGCGAATAAAATGGCAAATTTTTGTGAAGTGGGGGAGAGGAAAACAAGAGGCAAATGGAAAATAATGTAAATTGCAAGGAGATGAGATTTGTGATTAGGAACTTGGTAGATGTTGATGATGTCTCCCCGACAACGGCGCCGGAAAGTTCCTTTGATGTCGCTTGAGATGCGTCGCTGTTTCCCCAAGGAATAAGGGAGGATGCAGCACAGCAACGGTAAGGTATTTCCATCAATGATGAGATCAAGGTTATCGAACCAGTAGGAGAACCACGCAACACTATGTAAACGGTACCTGCACACAAATAAAAAATACTTGCAACCCGACGCGTTAAAGGGGTTGTCTATCCCTTTCGGGTAGCGGTGCCAAAAAGTGACATAAGGATAGGATAAAATTGTAGTAGATTGATAGATGCAAATAAAATTAAATAAAACACAAGAAGGCATTTTTGGGTTTTTGATAATATAGATCTGAAAATAAAAGAAGCAAATAAAATAAAAGGCAATTGGCAGTATGGATGTGAAAGTATATGATGGAAAATAGACCCGAGGGCCATAGATTTCACTAGTGGCTTCTCTCGAGAAAATAGCAATGGTGGGTAGACAAATTACTGTTGGCAATTGATAGAAAATCAAATAATTATGATGATATCCAAGAAAATGATCATGTATATAGGCATCACGTCCAAGATTAGTAGACCAACTCCTGCCTGCATCTACTACTATTACTCCACACATCGACCGCTATCCAGCATGCATCTAGTGTATTAAGTTCATGGAAAAACAGAGTGATGCAATAAGAACGATGACATGATGTATACAAGATCTATTCATGTACGAATAGACCCCATCTTTTTATCCTTAATAGCAAAGATACATGTGTGCCTTGCTGCCCCTTCTGTCACTGGGAAAGGACACAGCAAGATCGAGCCCATTACAAAGCACCTCTTCACATTGCAAGATAAATAGATCAAGTTGGCCAAACAAAACCCAAATATCGAAGAAGAAATATGACACTATAACAATCAAGATTGGAATTAAATCAAGGATAATCTGATCATAGACTCAGAATTCATCAGATCCCAACAAACACACCACAAAGAGTCATTACATCAAATAGATCTCCAAGAGACCGTTGTATTGAGATACAAAGAGAGAAAAGGCCATCTAGCTACTACCTACAGACCCGTAGGTCTGAGTTGAACTACTGACGCATCATCGAAGAGGCACCAATGAGGATGATGAACCCCTCCGTGATGGTGTCTACATTGGATCTGTGGTTTCTGGAACTTGCGGCGGCTGGAATTGTTTTTCGTCGACTCCCCTAGGGTTTCTGGCACAAGGAGGTATTTATAGAGCGAAGAGGCGGCACGGGAGGCCACCGAGGTGGGCACAACCCACCTGGGCGCGCCCTGGTGGGTTGTGCCCCCCCCCTCGGGGCACCCCCAGGTGCTTATGTGGCCCATCTGGTGTCTACTGGTCCAAAAAATCCACAAAAAGTTTTGCTGCATTTGGACTCTGTTTGATATTGATTTTCTGTGATGTAAAAAACAAGCAGAAAACAGCAACTGGCACTTGGCACTATGTCAGTAGGTTAGTCCCAAAAATGATATAAAATGATTGTAAAATTATTATAAAACATCCAAGAATGATAATATAACAACATGGAACAATAAAAAATTATAGATACGTTGGAGACATATCATTACCCTCTAAGTGTGAAGAAATTAATGAATAACTTAACTCTCAGAACCCTACAATAATTGTATGCGGTATCTGTAGTCATCATAGTTCTTATACGGTGGGTAACACCACCACCTCTTTATGACATTCTTCAAATTTTGTCAAACTTTTAAAATTCCTCATTTGAGGTTATTCTTCATTGCTTTAGTTGATTACACACACATAGACAAATATGTTCTTGAGTTTTTCATGTCCTCAACAACATCCACATATTGCCAATTCTTGAAGTTGCTTTCCTTCGTCTATGTGGATGTGATCGGACCCTCCATGCTAAGATCAACCCACTCTGTTCACAAATTCTTCATATGCATTCTACTTGACACTGTTGAAAGTCTTCACCGTGTCCTTGACAACTGAAGAAATTGAGAACACATTTTGAAATTCAAATTTTTTTGGCCATTGCCATTGTAACTCTATCGCAAGCTTCACTCGCGTGGATAAGCATGTGAAAATGCATGTGCGATGCGTGTCACTGAGATGTGAATGGTCAGGGACTTTGTCCATCCAAAATCGTTGGACCACTCGGTTTTCACCACGGCAGTAAGTAGCCTTGACTCTGTCAACCTAACTTCGCTTCGCTTCTCTGCTCCTGTCGCTCTCACTCTCAACCCCTAGCACCGCCGCTGGATTTCATTGCCGTTGGAGAAGAAGAGCTTCACCGCCCCAACTTCTTCATCGTCATACTCACGCCGGACGTGGATTTCTTCATCTCTGTCGCCGCCGTAGGTATCTTTCATTGCCGAGTTAGGGCACGACCTAAAGATATTTGGCATGCAAGACTGCAAAGGCCTCAAAATACCAATGCCTACAAATGGTCAACTCTGCATTGACGAAAGTGGAAAAGATTTCGATCAGAAGGTATATCGCTCCATCATTGGTTCACTGCTTTACCTATGTGCATCTAGGCCAGATATTATGCTTACATTTGCATGTGTGCCCGATGAGGGAGTCCTAGACTAAGGGGTCCTTGGACGTCCGGCCTGTTATCCGTGGGCCGGACTGATGGGCTATGAGGACGTGAAGACCGAAGACTGCACCGTGTTCGGATTGGTCTCTACTTGGCGTGGAAGGCAAGCTTGGTGACCGAATATTCCTTCTTATGTAACCGACTCCATGTAAACCCTAGATCCCCTCGGTGTCTATATAAACTGAAGGGGATAGTCCGAAAAGGACAACACATATACTCATTACCATATTCTTAGGCTAGACTTCTAGGGTTTAGCCATTACGATCTCGTGGTAGATCAACTCTTGTAACACTCATATTTATCAAGATCAATCAAGCAGGAAGTAGGGTATTACCTCCATAGAGAGGGCCCGGACCTGGGTAAACATCGTGTCCCATGTCTCCTGTTACCATCGATCATAGATGCACAGTTCGGGACCCCCTACCCGAGATTCGCCAGTTTTGACACTGACATTGGTGCTTTCATTGAGAGTTCCACTGTGCCGTCGACAAAAGGCTCGATGGCCCCTTCAATCATCGATAATGACGCTGTCCAAAGAGGAACCTTCCTCCCCGGACAGATCTTCGTATTCGGCGGCTTCGTACTACGGGCCAACTCGCTTGGCCATGTGGAGCAGATCGACAGCTTCGCCCCCGGCCATCAGGTCGGATTCGGAAGCTTGAACTACTTTGCGGATATCCGTGGAGACTTGATCTTCAAGGGATTTGAGCATGCAGCGATCGCTCCCCCTCAGCCCGATGGACGTGACTTAAATCTGTCATCGGATCACACCCAAGAGATGGTTCCTATGGCTGCAACGACCTTAGAGCCAAAGCAGATCGAGCCATCCGAGGCCTCAGAGTCCGTGGAGTTGGAGCCGCACATGGACTCGACGCCCTGCAGCATTCGCTTTAACGGAACTTCGGACTCGTCTCCTGCTGTAAGTTCCGGACTGTGTACGCCCGCGGACACCGAGCTAGATCGGTTATCGATCTTTGAGTTTAGCGCCGCTGTCGTCTTCCAGCACTCGCCTTTGGGCGACGTGCTAATTTTTTTTAAGAATTTGTCCTTGGAGAAGGACTCATAGCCGAACTATGTCCGGTTCAAGCTAGAAACGGAGGATGAGGAATTTTTCTTCCCACCCTCCACCCACCTCATAGCCACCATCGATGATTTAACCGACATGCTTGACTATGGCTCCGAAGACATCGACGGTATGCACGACGATGCTGACAAGGAGCAGGGCCAAGACCTGCCATTCACTGGACGTTGGATGGCTACCTCTTCATACGACGTCTACATGGTTGAGACACCTAAAGGATCTCGCTACAACAAAGAAGAGCCAGATGTGAATAAAGCCTTTGAGACACAGTCCAAGCGTCGGCGGCCCAAATGCCGCCCCAAGCCCCGCCGCTCAAAGGACGACAACACTGGCACCGGAGAAAATAGTACCCAGGGTGACGTCGAAAACAACAAAGACCCTGTCGGGGCTACATCCGAACAGGAATACGACAGCAGGCAAGACAACCCTGACGAACAGGCCATAGAAGATGACTCGGAGGATGATAGTTACCATCCACCCTCTGAGGAGGAGACAAGCCTCGGCAACAAAGATTTCATCATGTCTGAGGATCCTCTCGAGCAGGAGCACTTTAAGCTTCACCTCATAGCCACCGCAAGGAGCCTGAAAAGAAACAACAACACCGTCAAGCCGAACAGGACCTGCTCGTCGACAGATGGACTGATGTCCTGACAGCCGAGGAATATGGCCTCAACCGCCCACCCAAGAGCTACCCAAAACGCAGACTGCTACCTCAATTCGATGAGGAGGCACCGGAGCACATATCTCCCTCGCATAATGCGGACCGACCACCACGTGGTCGGGACAGGGCGGCCGAACAGCCACCCTGCGGTCGGGATAAAGCGGCAACTCAGGCCGAACAGCAGACCGCCCCACCACCCCGCCATAATAAAGACGGAAAATTCCGGAGTCACATGTACGACCTCCGACAAACATTGGACAGTAGAGCAGGACACACAAGATCGATCTATGGATCGCGAGGACATGCTTCGAGGCACGACGACGACCACCTATTCGGACGTGACAAACCTAACCATGCTCGGGCCGAATACCGCAGACGGACTCCCTCGGAGGTCCACCATGATGCGGCCTGATACAGAGGCACCGCACACCTCCTCTACTTCACGGATGAACTATTGGATCATGAATTCCCCGAGGGGTTCAAGCCCGTCAATATAGAATCATATGATGGCACAACCAATCCTGCAGTATGGATTGAGGATTTCATCCTCCACATCCACATGGCCCGAGGAAACGACCTCCACGCCATCAAATACCTCCCATTAAATCTCAAAGGACCAGCTCGGCACTGGTTAAATAGCCTTCCTGAGAACTCCATCGGCAGCTGGGAGGACTTGGAATCGGCTTTCCTCGACAACTTCCAAGGAACGTATGTCCGGCCACCAGACGCCGGTGACCTAAGTCATATAGTTCAACAACCTGGAGAATCAGCCAGAAAATTATGGAGTAGGTTCCTAACCAAAAAGAACCAGATCGTCGACTGTCCGGACGTTCAAGCCCTAGCGGCCTTTAAGCATAACATCCGGGACGAATGGCTTGCCCGTCACCTCGACAAGGAAAATCCGAGATCCATGGAATCCCCCACGGCACTTATGACCCGCTTTTGCGCGGGAGAGGATAGTTGGCTGGCTTGCAGTACAAACACAGCCAACGAAACAGGCCCCTCCGAGGCCCAAAATAGCATCGGTGATACGTCTCCAACGTATCTATAATTTTTTATTGTTCCATGCTATTATATTATCTGTTTTGGATGTTTATGGTCTTTATTATACACTTTTATATTATTTTTGGGACTAACCTATTAACCCAGAGCCCAGTGCCAGTTTCTGTTTTTTCCTTGTCTTAGAGTATCACAGAAAAGGAAAATCAAACGGAGTCCAATTGACCTGAAACTTCACAGAACTTATTTTTGGACCAGAAGAAGCCCACGGAGTATCGGAGTTGGACCAGGAGAGTCCCAGGCTGCCCACGAGGGTGGAGGGTGCGCCCACCCCCTGGGCGCGCCCCCTGCCTCATGGACAGCCCGGAGGTCCACCGACATACCTCTTCCTCCCATATAAACCCATATACACAAAAAACTTCGGGGAGCACAATAGATTGGGAGTTCCGCCGCCAGAAGCCTCCATAGCCACCAAAAACCAATCTAGACCTGTTCCGGCACCCTGCCGGAGGGGGGAATCCCTCTCGGATGGCCATCTTCATCATCCCGGTGCTCTCCATGACAAGGAGGCAGTAGTTCTCCCTTAGGGCTGAGGGTATGTACTAGTAGCTATGTGTTTGATCTCTCTCTCTCTCTCTCGTGTTCTTGAGGTGATACGATCTTGATGTATCGCGAGCTTTGCTATTATATTTGGATCCTATGATGTTTCTCCCCCTCTACTCTCTTCTAATGGATTGAGTTTTCCCTTTGAAGTTATATTATCGGATTGAGTCTTTAAAGATTTGAGAACACTTGACGTATGTCTTGCCGTGCGTATCTGTGGTGACAATGGGATATCACGTGATTCACTTGATGTATGTTTTGGTGATCAACTTGCGGGTTCCGCCCATGAACCTATGCATAGGGTTTGCACACGCTTTCGTCGTGATTCTCCGGTAGAAACTTGGGGGCACTCTTTGAGGTTCTATGTGTTTGTTGAATAGATGAATCTGAGATTGTGTGATGCATATCGTATAATCATACCCACGGATACTTGAGGTGACATTGGAGTATCTAGGTGACATTAGGGTTTTGGTTGATTTGTGTCTTAAGGTGTTATTCTAGTACGAACTCTGGGGTTGTTTGTGACACTTATAGGAATAGCCCAACGGATTGATTGGAAAGAATAACTTTGAGGTGGTTTCATACCCTACCATAATCTCTTTGTTTGTTCTCCACTATTAGTGACTTTGGAGTGACTCTTTGTTGCATGTTGAGGGATAGTTATATGATCCAATTATGTTATTATTGTCACGACCGGTTTTCCGGACATAAATTTCCAGAAAATGGCCGTTGTGCTCACCAGCCCCAGGATTTACTGTTAGCTGATGAGGCACCAACTTGTGACAGAAATTCCAAGCAAAAGTACAAAATGTGCAGTACAAGACCATTGTGGCCTATGAGTACATCAAATGGTTTTTCTAGTGGTCGATGGCGGAAGCGGTTTGTGAAACATCAGTGTCTATGGGACTCCATTTCCCACGGGAACAGCTGACCAGGTTAACTCCTATCTTCGCGAGGCTGCTATCACCGTTGCTTAGTTTCCGGGGCTGTCACCGCAACGCTCCTCTCCATGCAGAAATCTGGCCAAGACAATAGCCAGGGACAAGCCAGTGAGTACTTTGAATGTACTCGCAAACATTATGAACACTGGGATAATATAATTGATAATCATGCACTGAAATATTCTATGATCACATCGTCAGTCACAAATAAAATATCTTTTATGCATGCAAGCAGGTTATTTATATGCAACATGAATAAGCAATAATAGAGTGGGAATAAAATGCCGCAGTCGGGCGTGTGAGCGACACCACATAAAGGGCTTTTAAAAGAAATGCCACAGTCGGGCGTCTGAGCGACACCACATAAAGGGCTTTAAAAGAAATGCCACAGTCGGGCGTCTGAGCGACACCACATAAAGGGCTTTTAAAAGAAATGCCACAGTCGGGCGTCTGAGCGACACCACATAAAGGGCTTTTAAAAGAAATGCCACAGTCGGGCGTCTGAGCGACACCACATAAAGGGCTTTAAAATAAATAACAAGCATTGCCACAGTCGGGCGTCTCAGCGACACCACATAAAGGGCTTACAAAATAAATAATCACAATGAATATCCAGGAGGTAGAACCGTCCAGGGATACTCGATAATATAAATAATGCAACGGGTTAGTCCATCACAAGATAATAATCATAATCTTCACAAATCACAATTCACGGTCCAAGTTCTGGTTTAACAATCTCTCCTCCGAAGACCGACACTAAGACCAACACTTGACCCATCCCAGACTGTAATCCTTAACCATGGACACGGCTATTCGAATAGGTTTTAATCTCTGCAGAGGGTGTACTCTTTACCCACGAGTAACGGATTCCTTTAGTCCATCGGGACTAATTCCGTCTACGGTCTTTTAGTTGAAAACCCGCCTAACTTGCACACACCAGCTTAACTCACCGGTGTCTGGAATCACCCACGACACTTGTTAAGCAAAACTCTAAGTGGGGAGGCTACAACCTCGCGTAGCATGGGATCAAATTTATATCGCGCGCTCTAAGGGGTGGCCTCCCCTCTCGGTCCCAACCGGAAACACCCATGCCCCCGGACCAGGTGGCATGCCTACCGGCTACAACCGATATCTTCCACCATGGCCTCTCTGTACGGTGTGTGCTTGAAAGGGGTTGACGACTTACTGAACCATACCCTACCTGCGGCAGGGACAAGTGGTAGTACATAGCAAGTATGGGGGTTACTGGAAACAAGACTTGGTCTACGGTCGACTCAGGAGGTTTATAAGTTCCCTGCATGACATGTAAACAAATATATTTCAATCAACAAAACCACCACTCAATATACCTTACCATGCCATACCGGACATAACCGTCCCGACAGGGACCGGTGACAAGCTCACGCCTACCCAAGGCCGAGGCTTTCCCGGATTCCTTTCCGGCATGCATGCAAGGCACATGAGGATGATTACCATCACAATAATATTCATTTCCAACAGCAAGGAAATCACTGATATGCTTCCATGCAAATGATCATGTCACAGGAAATAACAAGTCCTCCGAAGTAAGGTGGTGTTATAAACGTGTCAAATAACACACCAAAAACATTATGCCAGGGTTCAGAATGCTTGCCTTTAAGTTGTGGAGGGGTGAGGTGCTCTCCAAAAATTTTGAAAGTTTCTTCTCTCTCTCCAAAATCCTATTTTGAAATATATTTGAATTAACACACATTTCATAAACAGCACAAAAAAGTTGTTTGGAAAATTTTCAAATAAATCTTAAAACAAACTAGACAATATTTGAGAGATGTAGGAAAAAGAATCAATTCATTTGGAGTTATATTTAAAAAGTTATAGACAGTCAAACTTGTGGTCAAAATCTGTTATTTAAAATAAAACAGAAAAGAAAACGTTTCGGAGGGGAATACGCTTTCGGTGCGGGGGAAACGTACTGGGGGAATTACGCCTTCACTTAATCCCACGTGGACAGGCAGGGGATCGCTAACAGTGGGTCCAGAGGGTCCCACTAGTCAGGTTTGACTAGTCTCTCTTTCCCCCACCTTCCCCTGTCCCGAGCGGAGGCGGAGCTCAGGCGATCGACGCCGGCGACTGGCAGCCCTTCGTGGGGCCCCGAGGGCGGGGATGGATGCGCCACTCCAGTGCGGTCCTCCCGGTGGTTGCCAGGCCGGTGGGGATGGAGGGAGCTGCCGGCGGCGAGCTTCGCGGCGGAGGAGGCTTCGGGGGCGGAGTGAAAATTCTCCCGCAGTGAGCCCCGATCGAAATCGAGTAGTGGAAAAGGTTCACGGCAGGATGAGGAAGCTCTTGGTGGAGAGAACGGAGAGGAGGAGGCCCTGGTGGTGCCGAATTGGCCAGGGCAGTGGTGGCGGCTGCAGTTGCCGGAGGTGGGGAGGAAGACCTCCCCCGGGTCGATTGGCTGCCATGGGAGAACTAGGGGAGCATTCTAAGGCTGCCTGTGTGCTCGGGGAAGCTCGGGGGCCTCCTTTTATAGCTCGTCGAGGTCGGTTCCGCGGCGGCCGGATAAGCTCTCCGGCGAACCGCCTCTCTGTAGCTTGCAGGGCAACATGGCGTGGCTGGGGATGACGGCAGGAGCTAGCGGACAAGTGGGCACTGCTCCAGGGGCGAGCTGGCGAGCGGAGGTGGCTTTGGTGGCGCTGGCCAGCGCAGGGGCTGTCGGGCGGCGGTGGCGGCTAGCTCCTGGCCTGTCGGGGACGTGGCGAGGGGCGGCTTGTCGCGTTGCGGTGAGAAGGGAGCGAGTGGCGTGGCTCTGCAGTGGTGGCAAGGCCAGGGGCGCGACGCGTCGGCTCGGCGTGGCACGTGCAAAACGCGTGCCAAACGCACGCTCTGCTCACGCTCTGGGCACGCACGGGATGTGCTCGACACAATGCCAAAGCACGCTAGAGGTCGCGGTTGAGGCTGGGAAGAAACAGGACTAGGTTAGGGTTAGATAGAGGGTGAAAGGGCATGGTGGTTAGGTCAGGTGGCCAAGTTCACAATGTAAACTTGAATCCATGCCAAATCTGGCTATGCACTCAGGGTGTTTGACAAAATGCTAAGGGCACTTAGGTAGGTCTTGGAGTGGCCAAAAACTCCAGATGGTGGTCTCTTTAGATGCAAGAGAGAGTGGTGAGGTTAGTTTGCCAAAAGTAGAAACTTGCTAGTGCAAGTTTTGCAAAACTACAATTCTGGACAGGAAATAAATGACATTATTTCATGAACCAAAATTAATCCAATGGGTGCATGCTCCTGGATTTAGGGGTTTGGTAGGGCTATCTACAAGTTGGAGAAAGCACAAGATCATTGGGGCAAAATTAAATAGGGTTGTAGTAGAAATCACAAGGCTGGACCAGAATGAAGATGAGGTTGATTCACTCAAATTTTTCAAATAACATCATTGGGTTTTTGCATAAAGTTGAATCATATGTTACTACCAATATTCCATAATTTTGGTGGAGGCTAGAAAGAATTATTTAAATGAGTTGTAGTGCAAAATGCACTCTGGACCAGAGAAGGAAAATTGAGTGTAGAGCTCAAAATATTTCATGAGTAAAAGATATTTTTGCATAAAAGTGATTTAAAAACATCACATGACATCTCCAAATTTTGGTTGGAATTTTAGGTGAATTTATCAAATGGTTGTAGTTCAAATATGGCCATATAACCTAGAAAAACCATTTTCAAGAAAGTAAAGATCAAGCAACTTAATTATTTAATTAGTTATATTAAATAAGGGAAAGTTTCTCTTGAGAGATTAAATATGTCCAATGACATATTTGAAAAGTTTTCTCTTTGGGAAAAACTCATCATAACAGGGAAGGAAATGATTTAAAAAATCAAAATGGAGCTCAGAAATTCAAAGTTTTAATTCCTGGCAAAAAATTTAATGTATAAAACAAGGCCAAAATTTTGGGGTGTCACAGCACTACCCCCCTTAAGAAAAATCTCGTCCTCGAGATTTGTTAAAAGCTGTTTTAAGAAAAACTATACGCAATAAAAATGTGGCTACAGTGAGAGGGCAATAAGTGGTGAAAAACCACAGTGTGAAAACTGGTGCCGCGTGGAAAAGTCTATGGTTCGGGACAAAAACGTGAGATCTCTACGCTGGATATAAATTTAGAATAATTTCTAAATTTAAATATACGCTGGTCGTACCCGAGAGCACAGTGCTCTCTCTGGCCGACAGGTGGACCCGGGGTCCACTGTCAGTCTCTTCTTCTCCCTCTGGCTCTTTCTTCTTCCTCTCTCCCGCGCGCTTTCTCCACCGGCGACGCCTAGCGCGTAGGGCATCTAGGCCGTACCGCGGTAGTGCGCGGCGTGCTAGCTGCCGGTGCAGCGTGCACTCACCTCGCGGGCCAGCGTGCTGTCGGCACTGCTCGCGGATTCGACTCCGAACACTGGCGATCGGCGACGAGCGGCGTTGGTGGACTTCGCCCACCGTACACCGAGCTCGAGCTATAAAACGGATGGGGTGCCTCTCTCTTTTTCCTCACACCTGGCCTCACTTCTCCTCCTCCTTCTTCCTCCATTACTGCTTACAGAAGCTCGGGTGAGGCTCTAATGGCGGAGGCGATGCCAGACTGGTTTGTGATCCTGATATTTGGAGGGCTGGCGACACTACTGGGGCTCTCTGTGCTCCTGTGGGCGATGATCCTCGACGATCGTCGCGACGCTGCTGCTCGGGTGTTGGCTCTCCGCGGTGGTGGTGATCACGAGGAGTAGGTGGGGTGTGCCGGGTGTTAACTGTTGTTAGGGGGTGATTAGCTGGATGCAACACTGTTGCAAAGTTTTGCAAACAGTATATGTGTCTGAATGGTAATGGTTGTGAGTCTGCTGTGTGGTGCTGTGCGAAATTAAATAATCCACGTCGTGAGAAGGGGAAGATGTAGCAACTCAGGGAAAAGAAATCTCACTCTAGGATTTTGCGAGAGAAAAACAGTTAATTTTAAAAGAGCATAAACCACAACAAAAACTACACACATTAGTAGAAGCCAAATAATTGACTCGTCGTACAAACTCAGGGTATCACGCATAAGTCACACACATAAATAAATGTCGCTATAATGAATACCGCAGTGACGTCTAAAATGGAAACGGTAACTGGATGGGGTCCCTAGAAAATGTCTCTGGTACTGGGATACACTCCTCTTCTATCGGGGAAAGTGGATTGACCAGTCGATTCACGTGTCTCTCCTGGTCAGGCCTTAGTGCTCTGCCGATGGCAATCTGAGGATTTAAATCTGCGAGGCTCTGGAGATAACCCATCACACGTTGGGTTAAACGCTCTTGAGCGATGACGTACTGGACAAGGTTGGCCAGGACTGGGTCTCTCTCAATGCGTCCACCGGGAAAAGATGTTACTCCTCCGGGCGCTGCACGGCTCGGAAAGTAATAATACCCTCGTTCGCTGGCATAGGGTACCGCGAATCGAAGGCGAGCTAGCGCTTCGTATGCAACAGCTTCTATGGCCATCTGTGAGGTTGGTATAGATTTCCCCACGAAGGAGACCTCTGTTGGGTCTTGGTTTGAGTTTACGGGAGGGATGTGTACTGCTGCCCAATATCTTGAGGTGGAAGGGGTAATTCTCGATTTGAACAGCTCGTACTGGGGTGGCTGGGTAGCGCCCATGGTACTGCAGGTAAAATCCCGCAATATCTTGACAAAACTTCCTGGGGTTGCATCTGGGGTTCTCAGATAAATGCTAGGGCTCGGCATGGCTAGGAAATGGTTCTGAGGGTGGTGCACAAGATGAGGGGTGCTTGGCAAGGTCACGCGGTGGCCTTTTTTTATAGCACCGGAGCTGGGTCATTTTACCGAGGTGAATGGTAAAGAAAATTTTCAGCTCTGTCCCAAGGGTCGGGGTCAAGCCACAGATTCACACATCTCACTATAGTGATGTGTTACTGTGGGTTGACGGGGTGATTTTTGGTAACTGTGTCCGGGATAGAAATCTTATACTGCATACTGGCGTATCCAGGCAAGGCCACTATTAAAATAGAGGCAGGACAACAGGCGGCATTTAAATACGAGGCCACACGATTACAAAGCGAGGGTACACTGGGACTCGATACAACTCGGGTGACCTAGTCTACCTCGTTTACATCCAAGCGGGCGTGCCTTGAGGCTCCTCCACGGGTCTCGTCGTCGGAATTAGCTGGAGTGGGTTGAGGGGCTGCAGGCTCGGGGTAGCGATGAGGACCATCTCGAGAATTGTTGGCCACAATCCCGTTGGAGTGTGCTCCCAATATGCGACGAAGCACTTCTGGGGTTATCGCAGCACCTTGGCCGATGGCTGGGGCAGGCCTCAGGGACTCGATCGGGTGTCCAAACAGCACGACTGGGTTGTCGACGTTGGGCTCGTTCTCTTCTCTCGCCGGGGCTCGACGAACCAGCTCTCCACGAGCTGCGATTAGATCAATAGTGATTTGATCGCACAGTTCCTCTAGTGCACTTACATAGCGCACCAGGTGCAACAATGCAGGATCCGTCTCGTGATCTCCGTTGGCAACTTGGGGTGGTCTACCATACCCTTCACGTCTGGGGTAGTAGTGGAACGAGCGACAGTTAACTCTGGGCGACAAGTGCCGGAGATGAACTATAGCCTCTCGAGCAGCTAGTTGGATGGCTTGAAGCTCAAAGGAAGTTGTTCTTCCGGTGAACCTATAGGGGCGCTCGGGCTCTAGACCCCTACCGTAGATGTGTACAGTGGCCCAGAATTGACGGCTCTCACCGCTCATGGGTCCTTGGTACACAACATATTCTGGGGGCTCTTCTAACGCATAGGCACGACGGGTGAGGTTTGCGAGTATGGTCACAAAGCCTCCAAGGTTGGTTGCTGTGGTTTCATTGTGCACGACAGGGCCAGGCATTGCGGCTCGGTTTGGGGTAGAGGCTGTGCTGTGCTGTGTTGGGACTAGCGTGCCCCTTTTTATAGGAAAAAGGGGACGGAGTCTTCCTTCGCACGCTTGTGAGAAAGGACTATTTAGGATTCGATCACTAGCGCATGAGTGACAGGTTAGGTTGATAGGTTGGGCACCGACTGCCAAAAGGTGTTGGGTCACTGTGTGGCTATCTTGCACGAGAAGCTTGGCTGGGGTTTTGGTTATGGTCTAGTGGGTTGGTTTGCCTAAGTTTATAGACCCGGCTAAGATAGGATTAGCCAATGGTCAGCCTGGCTCTGATGCCAAGTCTGTCACGACCGGTTTTCCGGACATAAATTTCCAGAAAATGGCCGTTGTGCTCACCAGCCCCAGGATTTACTGTTAGCTGATGAGGCACCAACTTGTTACAGAAATTCCAAGCAAAAGTACAAAATGTGCAGTACAAGACCATTGTGGCCTATGAGTACATCAAATGGTTTTTCTAGTGGTCGATGGCGGAAGCGGTTTGTGAAACATCAGTGTCTATGGGACTCCATTTCCCACGGGAACAGCTGACCAGGTTAACTCCTATCTTCGCGAGGCTGCCATCACCGTTGCTTAGTTTCCGGGGCTGTCACCGCAACGCTCCTCTCCATGCAGAAATCTGGCCAAGACAATAGCCAGGGACAAGCCAGTGAGTACTTTGAATGTACTCGCAAACATTATGAACACTGGGATAATATAATTGATAATCTGAAATATTCTATGATCACAACATCAGTCACAAATAAAATATCTTTTATGCATGCGAGCAGGTTATTTATATGCAACATGAATAAGCAATAATAGAGTGGGAATAAAATGCCGCAGTCGGGCATCTGAGCGACACCACATAAAGGGCTTTTAAATGAAATGCCACAGTCGGGCGTCTGAGCGACACCACATAAAGGGCTTTAAAAGAAATGCCACAATTGGGCATCTGAGCGACACCACATAAAGGGCTTTTAAAAGAAATGCCACAGTCGGGCGTCTGAGCGACACCACATAAAGGGCTTTTAAAAGAAATGCCACAGTCGGGCGTCTGAGCGACACCACATAAAGGGCTTTAAAATAAATAACAAGCATTGCCACAGTCGGGCGTCTCAGCGACACCACATAAAGGGCTTACAAAATAAATAATCACAATGAATATCCAGGAGGTAGAACCGTCCAGGGATACTCGATAATATAAATAATGCAACGGGTTAGTCCATCACAAGATAATAATCATAATCTTCACAAATCACAATTCACGGTCCAAGTTCTGGTTTAACAATCTCTCCTCCGAAGACCGACACTAAGACCAACACTTGACCCATCCCAGACTGTAATCCTTAACCATGGACACGGCTATTCGAATAGGTTTTAATCTCTGCAGAGGGTGTACTCTTTACCCACGAGTAACGGATTCCTTTAGTCCATCGGGACTAATTCCGTCTATGGTATTTTAGTTGAAAACCCGCCTAACTTGCACACACCAGCTTAACTCACCGGTGTCTGGAATCACCCACGACACTTGTTAAGCAAAACTCTAAGTGGGGAGGCTACAACCTCGCGTAGCATGGGATCAAATTTATATCGCGCGCTCTAAGGGGTGGCCTCCCCTCTCGATCCCAACCGGAAACACCCATGCCCCCGGACCAGGTGGCATGCCTACCGGCTACAACCGATATCTTCCACCATGGCCTCTCTGTACGGTGTGTGCTTGAAAGGGGTTGACGACTTACTGAACCATACCCTACCTGCGGCAGGGACAAGTGGTAGTACATAGCAAGTATGGGGGTTACTGGAAACAAGAATCGGTCTACGGTCGACTCAGGAGGTTTATAAGTTCCCTGCATGACATGTAAACAAATATATTTCAATCAACAAAATCACCACTCAATATACCTTACCATGCCATACCGGACATAACCGTCCCGACGGGGACCGGCGACAAGCTCACGCCTACCCAAGGCCGAGGCTTTCCCGGATTCCTTTCCGGCATGCATGCAAGGCACATGAGGATGATTACCATCACAATAATATTCATTTCCAACAGCAAGGAAATCACTGATATGCTTCCATGCAAATGATCATGTCACATGAAATAACAAGTCCTCCGAAGTAAGGTGGTGTTATAAACGTGTCAAATAACACACCAAAAACATTATGCCAGGGTTCAGAATGCTTGCCTTTAAGTTGTGGAGGGGTGAGGTGCTCTCCAAAACTTTTGAAAGTTTCTTCTCTCTCTCCAAAATCCTATTTTGAAATATATTTGAATTAACACACATTTCAAAAACAGCACAGAAAAGTTGTTTGGAAAATTTTCAAATAAATCTTAAAATAAACTAGACAATATTTGAGAGATGTAGGAAAAAGAATCAATTCATTTGGAGTTATATTTAAAAAGTTATAGACAGTCAAAGTTGTGGTCAAAATCTGTTATTTAAAATAAAACAGAAAAGAAAACGTTTCGGAGGGGAATACGCTTTCGGAGCGGGGGAAGCGTACTGGGGGAATTACGCCTTCACTTAATCCCACGTGGACAGGCACGGGGTCGCTGACAGTGGGTCCAGAGGGTCCCACTAGTCAGGTTTGACTAGTCTCTCTTCCCCCTCCTTCCCCTGTCCCGAGCGGAGGCGGAGCTCAGGCGATCGACGCCGGCGACTAGCAGCCCTTCGCGGGGCCCCGAGGGTGGGGATGGATGCGCCACTCCAGTGCGGTCCTCCTGGTGGTTGCCAGGCCGGTGGGGATGGAGGGAGCTGCCGGCGGCGAGCTTCGCGGCGGAGGAGGCTTCGGGGGCGGAGTGAAAATTCTCCCACAGTGAGCCCCGATCGAAATCGAGTAGTGGGAAAGGTTCACGGGAGGATGAGGAAGCTCTTGGTGGAGAGAACGGAGAGGAGGAGGCCCTGGTGGTGCCGAATTGGCCAGGGCAGTGGTGGCGGCTGCAGTTGCCGGAGGTGGGGAGGAAGACCTCCCCTGGGTCGATTGGCTGCCATGGGAGAACTAGGGGAGCATTCTAAGGCTTCCTGTGTGCTCGGGGAAGCTCGGGGGCCTCCTTTTATAGCTCGTCGAGGTCGGTTCCGCGGCGGCCGGATAATCTCTCCGGCGAACCGCCTGTCTGTAGCTTGCAGGGCAACGTGGCGTGGCTGGGGATGACGGCAGGAGCTAGCGGACAAGTGGGCACTGCTCCAGGGGCGAGCTGGCGAGCGGAGGTGGCTTTGGCGGCGCTGGCCAGCGCAGGGGCTGTCGGGCGGCGGTGGCGGCTAGCTCCTGGCCTGTCAGGGACGTGGCGAGGGGCGGCTTGTCGCGTTGCGGTGAGAAGGGAGCGAGTGGCGTGGCTCTGCAGTGGTGGCAAGGCCAGGGCGCGACGCATCGGCTCAGCGTGGCACGTGCAAAACGCATGCCAAACGCACGCTCTGCTCACGCTCTGGGCACGCACGGGATGTGCTCGACACAATGCCAAAGCACGCTAGAGGTCGCAGTTGAGCCTGGGAAGAAACAGGACTAGGTTAGGGTTAGATAGAGGGTGAAAGGGCATGGTGGTTAGGTCAGGTGGCCAAGTTGACAATGTAAACTTGAATCCATGCCAAATCTGGCTATGCACTCAGGGTGTTTGACAAAATGCTAAGGGCACTTAGGTAGGTCTTGGAGTGGCCAAAAACTCCACATGGTGGTCTCTTTAGATGCAAGAGAGAGTGGTGAGGTTAGTTTGCCAAAAGTAGAAACTTGCTAGTGCAAGTTTTGCAAAACTACAATTCTGGACAGGAAATAAATGACATTATTTCATGAACCAAAATTAATCCAATGGGTGCATGCTCCTGGATTTAGGGGTTTGGTAGGGCTGTCTACAAGTGGGAGAAAGCACAAGATCATTGGGGCAAAATTAAATAGGGTTGTAGTAGAAATCACAAGGCTGGACCAGAATGAAGATGAGGTTGATTCACTCAAATTTTTCAAATAACATCATTGGGTTTTTGCATAAAGTTGAATCATATGTTACTACCAATATTCCATAATTTTGGTGGAGGCTAGAAAGAATTATTTAAATGAGTTGTAGTGCAAAATGCACTCTGGACCAGAGAAGGAAAATTGAGTGTAGAGCTCAAAATATTTCATGAGTAAAAGGTATTTTTGCATAAAAGTGATTTAAAAACATCACATGACATCTCCAAATTTTGGTTGGAATTTTAGGTGAATTTATCAAATGGTTGTAGTTCAAATATGGCCATATAACCTAGAAAAACCATTTTCAAGAAAGTAAAGATCAAGCAACTTAATTATTTAATTAGTTATATTAAATAAGGGAAAGTTTCTCTTGAGAGATTAAATATGTCCAATGACATATTTGAAAAGTTTTCTCTTTGGGAAAAACTCATCATAACAAGGAAGGAAATGATTTAAAAAATCAAAATGGAGCTCAGAAATTCAAAGTTTTAATTCCTGGCAAAAATTTTAATGTATAAAACAAGGCCAAAATCACCATCTCTTCGCCGAACTAGTTCACCTATACAATTTACCATTGTATTGGGTGTGTTGGGGACACAAGAGACTCTTTGTTATTTTGTTGCAGGGTTGCTTGAGAGAGACCATCTTCATCCTACGCCTCCTATGGATTGATAAACCTTAGGTCATCCACTTGAGGGAAATTTTCTACTGTCCTACAAACCTCTGCACTTGGAGGCCCAACAACGTGTACAAGAAGAAGGTTGTGTAGTAGACATCAAGCTCTTTTATGGCGCCGTTGCCGGGGAGGTTAGCGCCTGAAGGTATATGTTTAGATCTTGCAATCGAATCTTTTTGTTTCTTGTTTTAGCACTAGTTTAGTTTATAAAAGAAAATTACAAAAAAATGGAATTAAGTTTGCCTCATACGCTTCACCTTTTTAATATCTTTCGTGAGTATGATGGAAAGGAAAATTGTGCCAAAGTGTTAGAAGAAGAATGCATTAAAATGTTTGGCACTAAATCTTTGAATGGTGAGCATGATTTCAATGTTGTTAGTATGAACTCCTTGAATATCCATAGTACTAATGATGATTGCACTAGTCATGATGATAATGTCTCCTATAAACATGTCAATATTTGTGGAGTACATTGGGTTTGCAAGTACACACCAAATAGGGAAGATAGATATTGCAAGAGGCATAAGCACTTAGAAACTAAATGGTTGCAAGAAAGGCTAGGTGCGTGTGCTGAAAATTTAAACTTTCTTAGCCATACTTGTGAACTTTGCAATGAACATGATCATTTCAGTACCCAATGCAAATTGTTTCATGATCGTATCGTGTCCAAAAATTGTGATGACTTGATTTCCCTTGCTCATCATAATGAACTTAGTTTGCTCTTGGGTTGTGAAGAAATGAAATGTATAACTAAGGATATTCCAAAATTTGCCCTTGATAGAGTTCTTCATTTTGATCTAGAGGAAATTTATATGTATTGTGCAGTGAATTGTATTGAAAATCCTTATATTGCCAACTACATAAAGAAAAGAAAACAAATACAAGATGAAGAGAATACTAATGAAAGGGAAGAGACTTCCCAATATCCTCCTATTATTTATTATGATGAATCAGGCGATGAGGAGGAGCCTTCTATTCAACCAATCTCATTAATAAGGAGCTCCAAAAAAAGGATTGAACCCACACATGATGTGGTGAAGAAGAAGAAAAGAAAAAGGAAGAGAGGTAACAAGATATATCCCCCAAATAATGCTGCTCCTATTAGTATTGTGCCTCATGAAAATATAATTGTGGAATATAATGATACTTCTTATGATCTTGAAAATCTTTTTGGCACTTGCTTGGAAGAATATGATAATTGCTATACTTTTGGTGTTATCCATACTATTAATGATGAGAGTGATTATGCTTATGATATGAAAAGGCCCAAGCTTGGGGATGCTATGTTTGATAAAGATGATGTTTTTGAGAATAAATTTGCTGCAATTAATGTTTGTCCCAAGCTTGGGGATGCTATGTTTGATGAAGATGATATTTTTAGTCTCCCAAGTTTTCATATGCAAATTTATAATGATGATAGCGTGCCTCCTACTTATGATGATTATTGTGATGATACTTATGCTATAAAAAGTAGTGATTATATTTATAAAACTTGTCATGATTATGGTTACCCCTTTTCTGAACATTACTCTTTTAATGTGGAAACAATTTATAGTATTCGAGTTTCTTATGATACTCCCACTATTCCGAATGAGAAGAATTTTGCTTATGTGGAGAGTAATAAAATTTCTATGCTTGTAGATCATGAAAAGAATGCTTTAGGTGCTGGTTATATTGTTTAATTCATTCATGATGCTACTGAAAATTATTATGAGGGAGGAATATATGCTTGTAGGAATTGCAATAATATCAAGTTTCCTCTATATGTGCTTAAAGTTTTGAAGGTATGCTTGTTTTACCTTCCTATGCAAGTTGATTATTATTCCCACAAGTTGTTTGCTCACAAAATACCTATGCATAGGAAGTGGGTTAGACTTAAATGTGCTAGTCATATTCTTCATGATGCTCTCTTTATGTTACAATTCTTATCTTTTATGTGAGCATCATTGAAATCATCATGCCTAGCTAGGGGCATTAAACGACAGCGCTTGTTGGGAGGCAACCCAATTTTATTTTTGTTCCTTGCTATTTGTTCCTGTTTAGTAATAAATAATTCATCTAGCCTCTGTTTAGATGTGGTTTTATGCTTTTAATTAGTGTTTGTGCCAAGTAGAACCTTTGGGAAGACTTGGGGAAAGTCTTTTTAATCATGCTGTAAAAAACAGAAACTTTAGCGCTCACGATATTTGCTGCCATTTTTTATTGGAGAGTGCTATTTAGTTAATTCTTTTTTCATATGATTAATAGATAAATTACTCAGGTCCACCAATTTATTTGAGAATTTTATGAGTTCCAGAAGTATACGTTTGATCCAGATTACTACAGACTGTTCTGTTTTTTGACAGATTCTGTTTTCTATGTGTTGTTTGCTTATTTTGTTGAATCTATGAGTAGTATCGAATGGTATGAACCATAGATAAGTTGGAATACAGTAGATATTACAACAATATGAATTTAGAGTGAGTTCACGACAGTACCTAAGTGGTGATTTATTTTCTTATACTAACAGAGCTTACGAGTTTTCTGTTAAGTTTTGTGTTGTGAAGTTTTCAAGTTTTGGGTAAAGATTCGATGGACTATGGGATAAGGAGTGGCAATATCCTAAGCTTGGGGATGCACAAAGCACCCCAAGGTAATATTCAAGGACAACCAAAAGCCCAAGCTTGGGGATGCCCCGGAAGGCATCCCCTCTTTCGTCTCCGCTCATCGGTAACTTTACTTGGAGCTATATTTTTATTTACCACATGATATGTGTTTTGCATGGAGCGTCATTTTATTTTATTTTGTTTTGCTTGCTGTTTGAATAAAATACCAAGATCTGAAATTATTAAATGTTAGAGAGTCTTCATATAGTTGCATAATTGTTCGACTACTCATTGATCTTCACTTATATCTTTCGGAGTAGTTTGTCATTTGCTCTAGTGCTTCACTTATATCTTTTTAGAGCATGGTGGTGGTTTTATTTTGTAGAAATAGATGAACACTCATGCTTCACTTAGATTATTTTGAGAGTCTTAAACAGCATGGTAATGTGCTTAATCCTAATATGCTAGGTATTCAAGACTAGTAAAAACTTTCTTATGAGTGTGTTGAATACTAAGAGAAGTTTGATGCTTGATGATTGTTTTGAGATATGGAGATAGTGATATTAAAGTTGTGCTAATTGAGTAGTTGTGAATTTGAGAAATACTTGTGTTGAAGTTTGCAAGTCCTTGAGCATGCACGTATGGTAAACGTTATGTAACAAATTTGAAACATGAGGTGTTCTTTGACTGCCCTCATTATGAGTGGAGGTTGGGGACGAGCGATGGTCTTTTCCTACCAATCTATCCCCCTAGGAGCATGCGCATAGTGCTTGGTTTTTGATGACTTGTAGATTTTTGCAATAAGTATGTGAGTTCTTTATGACTAATGTTGAGTCCATGGATTATACGCACTCTTACCCATCCATCATTGCTAGCCTCTTCGGTACCGTGCATTGCCCTTTCTCACATTGAGAGTTGGTGCAAACTTCGCCGGTGCATCCAAACCCCGTGATATGATACGCTCTTTCACACATAAACCTCCTTATATCTTCCTCAAAACAGCCACCATACCTACCTATTATGGCATTTCCATAGCCATTCCGAGATATATTGCCATGCAACTTTCCACCATTCCGCTTATCATGACACATTCATCATTGTCATATTGCTTAGCATGATCATGTAGTTGACATAGTATTTGTGGCAAAGCCACCATTCATAATTCTTTCATACATGTCACTCTTGGTTTGTTGCATATCCTGGTACACCGCTGGAGGCATTCATATAGAGTCAGATCTTGTTCTAAGTATCGAGTTGTAATTCTTGAGTTGTAAGTAAATAGAAGTGTGATGACAATCATTCATAGAGCATTGTTACAAAAAAGAGAAATCCCAAATAAAAAAAGAAAAGAAAGGCCAAATAAAAAAATATAAAAGGGATAATGCTACTATCCTTTGCCACACTTGTGCTTCAAAGTAGCACCATAATCTTCATGATAGAGAGTCTTTTGTTTTGTCACTTTCATATACTAGTGGGAATTTTTCATTATAGAACTTGGCTTGTATATTCCAACAATGGGCCTCCTCAAGTGCCCTAGGTCTTCATGAGAAAGCAAGTTGGATGCACACCCACTTAGTTTCTTTTGTTGATCTTTCATACATTTATAGCTCTAGTGCATCCATTGCATGGCAATCCCTACTCCTTGCATTAACATCAATCGATGGGCATCTCCATAGCCTTGTTTATGTGAGAGTTTCTCCTTTTTTGTCTTCTCCACATAACCCCCTCATTATATTCTATTCCACCCTTAGTGCTATATCCATGGCTCACGCTCATGTATTGCGTGAAAGCTTATAGGTTTGAGATTACTAAAGTATGAAACAATTGCTTGGCTTGTCATCGGGGTTGTCCATGATGAGAGCATTCTTGTGTGACGAAAATGGAGCATGACCAAACTATATGATTTTGTAGGGATGAGTTTCTTTGGACATGTTATTTTGAGAAGACATGATTGCTTAGTTAGTATGCTTGAAGTATTATTATTTTTATGTCAATATTAAACTTTTGTCTTGAATCTTATGGATCTGAATATTCTTGCTACAATAAAGAGAAATAGATGATCAATATGTTAGGTAGCATTCCACATCAAAAATTCTGTTTTTATCATTTACCTACTCGAGGACGAGCAGGAATTAAGCTTGGGGATGCTGATACGTCTCCAACGTATCTATAATTTTTTATTGTTCCATGCTATTATATTATCTGTTTTGGATGTTTATGGGCTTTATTATACACTTTTATATTATTTTTGGGACTAAACTATTAACCCAGAGCCCAGAGCCAGTTTCTGTTTTTTACTTGTTTTAGAGTATCGCAGAAAAGGAAAATCAAACGGAGTCCAATTGACCTGAAACTTCACGGAACTTATTTTTGGACCAGAAGAAGCCCATGGAGTATCGGAGTTGGACCAGGAGAGTCCCGGGCTGCCCACGAGGGTGGAGGGCGCGCCCACCACCCCCCCTGGGCGCGCCCCCCTGCCTCGTGGATAGCCTGGAGGTCCATCGACGTACTTCTTCCTCCCATATGTACCCATATACCCTAAAAACTTCGGGGAGCACCATAGATCGGGAGTTCCGCCACAAGAAGCCTCCATAGCCACCGAAAACCAAACTAGACACGTTCCGGCACCCTATCGGAGGGGGGAATCCCTCTCCGGTGGCCATCTTCATCATCCCGGTGCTCTCCATGATGAGGAGGGAGTAGTTCTGCCTTGGGGCTGAGGGTATGTACCAGTAGCTATGTGTTTGATCTCTCTCTCTCTCTCGTGTTCTTGAGGTGATACGATCTTGATGTATCACGAGCTTTGGAGTGACTCTTTGTTGCATGTTGAGGGATAGTTATGTGATCCAATTATGTTATTATTGTTGAGAGAACTTGCACTAGTGAAAGTATGAACCCTAGGCCTTGTTTCAACGCATTGCAATACCGTTTATGCTCACTTTTATCATTAGTTACCTTGCTGTTTTTATATTTTCAGATTACAAAAACCTTTATCTATTATCCATATACCACTTATATCACCATCTCTTCGCCGAACTAGTTCACCTATACAATTTACCATTGTATTGGGTGTGTTG
The DNA here is from genome assembly GCF_056163025.1 of Triticum urartu. Classification (NCBI taxonomy): domain Eukaryota; kingdom Viridiplantae; phylum Streptophyta; class Magnoliopsida; order Poales; family Poaceae; genus Triticum; species Triticum urartu. The sequence continues at coordinate 416,609,997 of NC_141875.1, forward strand.
GGGACACAAGAGACTCTTTGTTATTTTGTTGCAGGGTTGCTTGAGAGAGACCATCTTCATCCTACGCCTCCTACGGATTGATAAACCTTAGGTCATCCACTTGAGGGAAATTTGCTACTGTCCTACAAATCTCTGCACTTGGAGGCCCAACAACGTCTACAAGAAGAAGGTTGTGTAGTAGAATCAACCGGCAAGCTCCGGCGCAACAGACACAGACGCTGAAGCAATGGCAGTAACGCCGATGACACTACAGTTCACGCCGAATTCAGTGGCTCCAAGTCCGGCCAGCGAAATAAGCCCTATAAAAGGAATAGCAGAGGACCATCCAGTTTGGACCGCATACTCGACCATCCTTGCCAGATACATGGCACCCCGGACAAACCGGCCAACCATACTAACAGAGATTGCTGGGTCTTTAAACAAGCCTGCAAGGTCAACAGCAGAAACAAGGAAGGAGAATCACAGAGCGAGGACGATGACGAGGAACCCCGGCAGCCGAACACTGGGGAGCAAAAGAAATTTCCTCCTCAAGTCAAAACGGTGAACATGATATACGCCACACACATCCCCAAAAGGGAGCGCAAACACGCACTTAGGGACGTTTATGCGTTAGAGCCAGTCGCCCCAAAATTCAATCCGTGGTCATCACTCCCGATCACCTTTGACCGCCGAGACCATCCAACCAACATCCGCCATGGTGGTTCGGCCACACTAGTCCTCGACCCAATCATCGACGGATTTCACCTGATACGAGTCCTAATGGACGGTGGTAGCGGCCTCAACCTGCTCTATCAGGACACAGTACGTAAAATGCGCATTGACCCCTCACGAGTCAAGCCCATGAAGACTACCTTTAAAGGAGTCATACCAGGCGTAGAGGCCCGTTGTATGGGCTCAATAACGCTGGAAGTAGTATTCGGCTCCTCGGATAACCTCTGAAGTGAAGAACTAATCTTCAATATCGTCTCATTTCGCAACGGCTATCATGCCCTGCTCGGATGAACCGCATTCGCTAGATTCAATGCGGTGCCACATTACTCTTATCTCAAGCTCAAAATGCCCGGTCCATGTGGCATCATTACAGTAAATGGAAACACGGAACACTCCCTCCGTACAGAGGAGCACACTGCCACCCTAGCAGCAGAAGTATAGAGCGGCCTTCTCAAGCAGCATTATAATCTGGCTGCCGAGCCCCTGGACATTGTCAAGAGGGTCGGGACCACACTGCAGCAGGACAGCTCAGCTCCTCGGGAGCCGAATTAACAAATTTGGCCTCCGTCCCAGCCCTGAGGAGGCAATGGCACCAATACCGCACGTATATAAATTACGCACTCAAAACCCCATGGGAATTGGCGGAGGCATAACTTGTTCGCGATCCACTGTATGGCTTGACCAACCTTGGGATTCGCACGCTTTTACTTTTTCTTCTCTATGGGTGTTTTTCTTCTCTTTTGAAGGTCTATACGGACAACCCGCTTGCAAAACACACCAAGGAGGCAAGGAGCTCTGGCTTACAAGGGAATCCCCAGGTGGTCTCTATTAAACTATCGCCATACATGCTTTTCATACCCGCACGTAGCTCGCCCTTGGTTGCGGCATGTTAAATAGCCCTACATGCTTATCGCATCGCTTGTACAAAGCACGCCTTGATGGTGAACACACGGTAGAGTTAGCCTATTATTTCATTTTTTCTGTTTACTCACCTCGGTATTAATTACCCACTACACATACACCATGGTACGTATTACTACGTCAGGGGCTTCATTACACCCAACACCACGACAATAAAAAGTCTGAACACTTTTATAGTATAGTTCGACACCCCGAACTTATAGCATTATATGCATCGGCTCCGAATCATGTCTTTGGTCAATAGTTGGGTTGCCCGGCTCCTGTGCTTACTACCTTACGCTCCGCTATATCGGCTAGGGTAGTAAAGGGAGAACTACTGCGATTGTGTCCCGGTTCTTCCGGATGAGCACCTCAGTAGAGAAAGCCGAAAACTAACTATCATGATGCGGCTCGAGTCGGTCAGCTGTTCGAGAGGTTCCAAATCATTGGAGATTTTTTTCCGCTTCTTGCGAAGAATCGGTTCCCCCGATTAGGCATGCATAGCGCCCCTAATTCGGTCTTCTGAATACCAGGGGCTTCGCCAACTTTCCTATTTGTCAAACTCCTATGGCTAAGTGAGGGCAGTAAAGGCCGCATAGTCTGATTGCCTTGTTCGTTGCGCTAAACACCTCCTTTAAGGACCAGAATGTGGAGTAAAGTAGATTTATCCCGAACACTCCCGTACTATCTACATGGGGGCAGAAGCCGACGACTGGTCAACCCTCAGAGTTAATAAACAGCCGCACAGGAGGTAAATTTAAATCATAAGCAATATATTACATGACACCATTGTTCCATATTACAGGGCAAGGTAATACACATGTTCTCATGGGTATATGATATCCTTTGAACATTGCTCCGCCACAAGGCGGGACCCCTCCAGGACACCATCAAAATAGTGCTCGGGCCGACGATGCTCCTTGCCCGCCGGCGGCCCCTCGATCATTAGCTTCTTGGCATCTAACTTCGCCCAATGCGTCTTGACACGGGCAAATGCCATACGCGCACCTTCAATACAGACCGACCGCTTCATGTTTTCGAGCCGCGGACAGGCACTTACAAGCCACTGAACAAGTCTGAAGTAGCTACTAGGTATAGGCTCGGCAGGCCACAGCCAGACTATTAGGTCATTCATGGCTAGCTCTGCCGACTTGTGCAGCTCGACCAACTACTTCAGCTGGTCGCTGAAGGGCACCGGATGTTCGGGTCCAAGATATTGGGACCAGAATAGCTTCTCCGTAGGCATCCCCTCTTCGGCTCTATAATGCTCGGTAGCATCTAATATACTGTGCGGCAGATCCATAAACGCCCCTGGAAAACCCGAATCTGGATAAGTACAAGGAATTTTTCTTTTACATACTCGCTTTGCATGGCAGAAGACTCACCCGCCACAATGTTCTTGGCCACCTGAATTTCCTGGAGGGCATTCCGGGCTTCGGCTCGTGCGTCCTGTGCGCTCTGACGGGCCTTCTCCAGTTCGGACTCTTGCACCTTACAATCACGCTCCAAGGACTCAAATCTCTCGATCACGCCTTGGACCTGTTGTTGTGCCTCGTCAACCCGGGCTTCGTGCTTCTCACACGAGGCAAGTTCCTTGGCCGCTTTATCCTCGGCCTCGGCTAACGCCTTCTTGAGGGCGGCCGCCTCGGACGTGGCCCCTAATAAATATTATGACACTTTAGTCCAGACGGACTATTCATTTTTTCTTAAAATATACCCGCAGGTCACTACATACCTTGGCTATCCTCCAGCTGCTTTTTCATGAGGCCAAGTTCCTCCTCGGTCCGCTCTAGTTTCCGCTTCAGTTCGGAAACCTCCACAGCATGAGCGGCGGCAGCCTGCAGCGATACCTTCTTAAACACATAGACAACTTATGTTAGACTCCTGTGATATTTCTTCTCGATCCTCTGTTCAGCTCTTTTCTTCCCGAACACCAAATAGAGCATCAGGGGCTACTGTCTATACTATGACATTCTTCCTACAACTGCATTACTTACCTCAAAGCCTGATAGAAGGCTAGTGTAGGCTTCGATCAGTCTGTTTTTGACGAACTGAACCTTCTCTATTATCGTGCCCATAAGGGCACGGTGTTCATCCACAATAGAGGTGCCTCATAGCGCCTCCAGTAGATTGTCCGGTGCCTCTAGTTGGACAGAAGTCACCGGTGGGACTGGCACACCCCCTTCTTTCGGGGAATGTCATTCGCTGGACTCTAGAGCCGCATGGGTCTCCAGAGTAGTGTCCTGCTCAGGACCAAGGGGAACTCGGCCCCCGTCATCAGTCCCCATAAGGGATTTTCCCCCATGTGTCCGGCGACTAAGGAATCGTCCTGGGGCGCCACCCCGACGATCTTCGGAACCTCCCCTGGTCGGGGAAGGTCTTTTGCGACACCACCTCGTCGTCACCCTTGGGCGAGACGGAATGAGCAGGTGGCGGAGACATGCTAGCCATCTCCTTTGCGTCCAACGATTCCTCTGTCGAGGATCGTGGGGAGTCATCGCATGCCGTACTGCTATGACAAAGTTTAAGGCACATCAATACTACAAACAAGAAAGGCCAGATGTTTTCGGATTCTGGTGCTTACGAGGTGGCCCGTGGCTTGGTCCGACGAGGTCGCTCTGGGCTGCTATCAACATCCCACACGGAGTTCTCCGTGTAGGAGCCTCTCCCCCTCTTGGGCGCCTCCGCCTCCAAACTCGTGGAGGCCTCCCTTTTCTTCCTCCCTCCTGCAGGAGGGGAGTCACCTCCCTCCTCGTCGCCATTGTTGGCGGCTGAGGGGTCTGTCTCATCGTCAGATGGGACGACCAAGGTGGTCCTTCGGCGAAGCCCACTCCTGGTCCCCATGGCCGTAGTTTTGACCTTCTTCTCCGGCACCTCGTAAGGCGCCGAAAATAGCATCCCGTTAAGGAGCGGGGTTCCCTCGCCTTCGGGAAGCGGCGCCGGACTATTAATCCGTCTCGCTAAGTCGACCCAGGCTTGAAAAAGAAATTGGTAAGAAGGCTTAGTATCCTTCCTAAAAGTATGTCCTTAAAGATTATACCTTGATGGCTTACCGAATTAGCCTGACGCTTAAAGTGGAGCCCGCAATCCTTGGTCGAGGGTGGAGGTGTCTCGCTGCCATTGAAGAGCACCCTCCAGATATCTTCGTGCGTCGTGCCGAAGAGCCTTAGCAGCGTCTGGTGCTTGGCCGAATTGAACTCCCACAAATAACAGGTCCGGCGCTGACAGGGAAGGATCCGGCGTACAAGCATGACCTGGATCACATCAACGAGCTTGATCTTCCGGGTTATCATGTTCTGGAGGCAAGTTTGGAGCCCCGTGATCTCTTCCAAAGATCCCCAGGTCAGGCCCTTCTCTTGCCAGGAGGTAAGACGCATCGGGGCACCAGATCGGAATTCGGGAGCCGCCGCCCAGTTGGCGTCATGCGGCTCGGTGATGTAGAACCACCTGATTGCCATCCCTTCATCGTCTCTACAAAGGAGCCTTCGAGCCAAGTGATTTTGGGCATTTTGCCCACCATGGCACCTCCGCACTTGGCCTGTTGGCCGCGCACCACCTTGGGCTTTACATTAAAAATCTTCAGCCATAAGCCAAAGTGAGGTGGGATGCGGAGAAAGGCCTCGCACACAACTATGTATCCTGAGATATTGAGGATAAAGTTGGGAGCTAGATCGTGGGAGTCCAACCCATAGTAAAACATCAATCCATGGACAAATGGATGAAGAGGGAATACCAACCCGCGGACGAAGTGTGTGAGAAACACGACCCTCTCATGGGGCTCGGGGGTAGGGACGACTTGCCCTATTGCAGGGAGTCGGTGAGCAATCTCCTTGGCTAAGTAGCCGGCCTCCCGGAGCTCCGTGATGTCCTTCTCCTCAACGGAGGAGGCCATCCACTTGCCTCCAGCTCCAGATCCGGACATGACTGGAGTGCTTTCTCAAATGAGGGAAAGCTAAAACTTGGGCTTAGATCTTGAGGACGAAAGGACTAAAGATGAAGAAGGGTGAGGGTAAAGGGAGAGTGTCCTTATCCCTTTATAAAGGCTATGAATATCAAGTGCCTCCCCACTCGTCCTAAAAACTCGCCTATTCCCAAGGGCTGTATAAACGGAACGGTTGGGTTACCCATGCCCGCATTGATGAGAACCCTGCAATAAGGGGCCATGATCTCTACTTTGACAGGACGTGCCAATAGCAACTGCATCTCAAAACGTGGAGCGCAGACAAAGAGTGGTTCAAGGTTGTGACCGGACAGACGTAATGTCGTGTTGTGAAGAGCTGTCAGTAGGCGAAACTCGTGTGAAAATATATATATTCTCTCTGCGGTTGTGTGTGGTATATGGCAGGTCCGGATACTATCGTCGCATCTGAATACTATCTTGGAGTTCGGAGAAAGGGGAACCCGCCTTGCAATGCCGAAGACAAATCTGCGTGCCGGACTCCCCGTCATTGAAGCCAGGTTCAGGGGCTACTGAGGGAGTCTTGGACTAAGGGGTCCTCGGACATCTGACCTGTTATCCGTGGGCCGTACTGATGGGCTGTGAGGACGTGAAGACCGAAGATTGCATCGTGTCTGGATTGGACTCTACTTGGCGTGGAAGGCAAGCTTGGCGACCGAAGATTCCTTCTTATGTAACCGACTCCATGTAAACCCTAGATCCCCTTGGTGTCTATATAAACCAAAGGGGATAGTCCAGAAAGGACAACGCATATACTCATTACCATATTCTTAGGCTAGACTTCTAGGGTTTAGCCATTACGATCTCGTGGTAGATCAACTCTTGTAACACTCATATTCATCAAGATCAATCAAGCAGGAAGTAGGGTATTACCTCCATAGAGAGGGCCCGAACCTGGGTAAACATCGTGTCCCCTGTCTCCTATTACCATCGATCCTAGACGCACAGTTCGGGACCCCCTACCCGAGATCCGCCAGTTTTGACACCGACACCCGATTTCAAGCGACATCGAAGGAATCACACCACCAGGTTGTGAAGAAAATTCTTTGATATTTACCTCACACACCAACGCTTGGATTATGGTATCTGAGGGAGTCCTGAATTAAGGGGTCCTCGGGCGTCCGGACTATGTAACATGGGCCAGACTAATGGGCTATGAAGATAGAAGACAAAAGACTTCCTCCCGTGTCCGGATGGGACTCTCCTTTGCGTGGATGGCAAGCTTGGCGTTTGGATATGTAGATTCCTTCCTTTGTAAACCGACTCTATACAACCCTAGGCCCCTCCGATGTCTATATAAACCGGAGGGTTTAGTCCGTAGAGGCAATCACAATCATACAGGCTAGACATCTAGGGTTTAGCCATTATGATCTCGTGGTAGATCAACTCTTGTAATCCTCATATTCATCAAGATCAATCGCGCAGGACGTAGGGTATTACCTCCATCAAGAGGACCCGAACCTGGGCAAAACATCGTGTCCACTGCCTCCTGTTACCATCGACCTTAGACGCACAGTTCGGGACCCCCTACCCGAGATCCGCCGGTTTTGACACCGACATTGGTGCTTTCATTGAGAGTTCCGCTGCATCGTCACCAGAAGGTTCGATGGCTCCATCAATCATCTACAACAATACTACCCTGGGGGAGGTTTTCCTCCCCGGTCAGATCTTTGTGTTCGGTGGCTTCGCACTACGGGCCAACTCGCTTGGCCATCTAGAGCAGATTGACAGCTACACCCCACGTCACCAGATTAGTTTTGGAAACTTCGATTATGTTGCTGACTTCCGAGGAGACTTGATCTTCCAAGGATTCATGACCCCAACCTTCGCTCTGGCCTTAGAGCCGGAGCACGTTGCCAGGTCCGAAGACGGGGTTTCTAAACCCGCCGGACTATCTGTGGCCACTAAGCCCAATATGGGAGAGCTAGAGGAAGCAGTGTCGTTGGCAACCATCGCAAAGCCGGACTCTTCCCCGAACACTGGCTCCAAACTCTCGGAGCCAGCATCGTGTGAGCTTGGCCCAGGAATCCCCTTCCCGCCATACTCCATGGATTCTCTTCTCCCTGGCCAAACATCACCTTTAAGCGATGCTCTAGACTTGATGCAATCCCTCGTCATTACGAAGGAGCAACGTCCGAACTACGCCCAGCCCGGAGTAGGGTCTGAGAACGGGGAATTTTACGTCCCACCCACCATCCACTTCATCGCCACTGTCGAGGACTTAATTGACATGCTCGATTACGGCTCCGAAGACATCAACGGTATGGACGACGATGCCGGAGAAGAGTGATATGTCTCCATCGTATCTATAATTTTTTATTGTTCCATGCCAATATGATACAACTTTCATATACTTTTGGCAACTTTTTATACTATTTTTGGGACTAACATATTGATCAAGTGCCCAGTGTCATTTCCTGTTTGTTGCATGTTTTTTGTTTCGCAGAAAATCCATATCAAACGGAGTCCAAACGGGATAAAAACTGACGGAGATTTTTTTTGGAATATATGTGATTTTTGGGAAGAAAAATCAACGCGAGACAATGCCCGAGAGGGCCACGAGGCAGGGGGCGCGGCCCAGGGGGTCAGGCACGCCTTGGGCCCTCATGGCCACCCAGTAAGGCGGTTGGTTCCCTTCTTTCGCCACAAGAAATCCAATATCCGGATAAAAATCGTGTCCAAAATTCAGCCAAATCGGATTTACGGATCTCCTGGAATTTAAGAAACTGTGAAAGGCCAGAATCAGCCAACGCAGAAACAGAGAGAGACGGAGAGACAGATCCAATCTCGGAGGGGCTCTCGCCCCTCCGCCGCCATGGAGGCCATGGACCAGAGGGGAAACCCTTCTCCCATCAAGGGAGAAGGTCAAGGAAGAAGAAGAAGAAGAAGGGAGGCTCCCTCCTCCTCTCTCTCTCCCGGTGGCGCCGGAACGCCGCCGGGGCCATCATCGTGTGACGGCGATCTACACCAACACCTCCGTCATCTTCACCAACATCTTCATCACCTTCCCCCATCTATCTACAGCGGTCCACTGTCTCGCAACCCGCTGTACCCTCTACTTGAACATGGTGCTTTATGCTTCATATTATTATCCAATGATGTGTTGCCATCCTATGATGTCTGAGTAGATTTTCGTTGTCCTACCAGTAATTGGTGAATTTCTATGATTGGTTTAATTTGCTTGTGGTTATGTTGATGTCCTTTGGTGCCTGATACGTCCATTTTGCATCATGCTTTTATATCGATATTTATTGCATTATGGGCTGTTATTTCACATTATGTCATAATACTTATGGATATTCTCTCTTATTTTACAAGGTTTACATAAGGAGGGAGAATGCCGGCAGCTGGAATTCTGGGCTGGAAAAGGAGCAAATCTTAGAGACCTATTATGCACAACTCCAAAAGTCTTGAAACTCCATGGAATACCTTATAATAAATAATGAAAAATCCTCGCCAAAGATGAAGACCAGGGGGCCCACACCCTTCTCATGAGGGTGGGGGGCGCCCCCCCCTAGGGCGCGCCCCCTACCTCGTGGGCCCCCTAGTGGCTCTCCGATGACCATCTTCTCCTATATGAAGTCTTTAGTCGAGAAAAAAAATAAGAAGCAACCTTTCGGGACGAAACTCCGCCGCCACGAGGAGGAACCTTGGCGGATCCAATCTAGAGCTCCGGCAGAGCTGTTCTGCCGGGGAAACTTCCCTCCCGGAGGGGGAAATCGTCGCCATCGTCATCACCAACGGTCCTCTCATTAGGAGAGGGCAATCTCCATCAACATCTTCATCAGCACCATCTCATCTCAAAACCCTAGTTCATCTCTTGTATCCAATTCTTGTCTCCAAGTCCGGGATTGGTGCTAGTAGGTTGCTAGTAGTGTTAATTACTCCTTGTAGTTGATGCTAGTTGGTTTAATTGGTGGAAGATCATATGTTCAGATCCTTTATGCATAGTATTACCCCTCTGATTATGAACATGAATATGCTTTGTGAGTAGTTACGTTTGTTCCTGAGGACAAGGGAGAAGTCTTGCTATTAGTAGTCATGTGAATTTGGTATTCTTTCGATATTTTGATAAGATGTATGTTGTCTAGCCTCTAGTGGTGTTATGTGAACGTCGACTACATAACACATCACCATTGTTTGGGCCTAGAGGAAGGCATTGGGAAGTAATAATTAGATGATGGGTTGCAAGAGTGACAGAAGCTTAAACCCTAGTTTATGCATTGCTTCGTAAGGGGCTGATTTGGATCCATATGTTTCATGTTATGGTTAGGTTTACCTAAATACTTTTGTTGTAGTTGCGGATGCTTGCAATAGAGGTTAATCATAAGTGGGATGTTTGTTCAACTAGGAACAACACCCAAGCACCGGTCCACCCACATGTCAAATTATCAAAGTACCAAACGCGAATCATATGAACGTGATGAAAACTAGCTTGACGATATTCCCATGTGTCCTCGGGAGCCCTTTTCCTTATATAAGAGTTTGTCCAGGCTTGTCCTTTGCTACAAAAAAGGATTGGGCCACCTTGCTGCACTTTATTTACTTTTGTTACTTGTTGCTCGTTACAAATTATCTTATCACAAAACTATCTGTTACCACTTATTTCAGTACTTGTAGAGAATACCTTGCTGAAAACCGCTTATCCTTTCCTTCTGCTCCTCATTGGGTTCGACACTCTTACTTATCGAAAGGACTATGATAGATCCCCTATACTTGTGGGTCATCAAGACTCTTTTCTGGCGCCGTTGCCGAGGAGTGAAGCGCCTTTGGTAGGTGGAATTTGGTAAAGAAAAAATTTATATAGTGTGCTGAAATTTACTGTCACTTGTTACTATGGAAAGTAATCCTCTAAGGGGCTTGTTCGGGGTATCTTCACCCCGACCAGTAGAGCAAAGAGTTGCTCCTCAACCTACTGAACCTATTGAAAATGAATATGAAAATGAAATTCCTGATGAGTATCCTTCAGGTATGATAGAAAAACTGCTAGCTAATCCTTTTACAGGAGATGGAACAAAGCATCCTGATGAACACCTAATATATGTTGATGAAGTTTGTGGATTATTTAAGCTTGCAGGTATACCCGATGATGTTGCTAAGAAGAAGGTCTTCCCTTTATCTTTGAAGGGAGACGCATTGGTATGGCATAGGCTATGTGATGATATGAGATCATGGAACTATAGAAGATTGAAATTGGAAGTTCATCAAAAGTATTACCCTATGCATCTTGTTCATCGTGATCGCAATTATATATATAATTTTTGGCCTCGCGAAGGAGAAAGCATCGCTCAAGCTTGGGGGAGGCTTAAATCAATGTTATATTCATGCCCCAATCATGAGCTTCCAAGAGAAACAATTCTACAAAAAATTTATGCTCGGCTTTCTGAAAATAATCGCACCATGCTTGACACTTCTTGTGCTGGCTCTTTTATGATGAAGACTATTGGATTTAGATGGGATTTATTGGATAGAACTAAACGCAACTCTGAAGATTGGGATCTCGACAATGGTAAGGAGTCAGGTATGACACCTAAGTTTGATTGTGTTAAGTCTTTTATGGATACCGATATTTTCCGTAAGTTTAGCACTAAATATGGACTTGATTCTGAGATAGTAGCTTCTTTCTGTGAATCTTTTGCTACTTATGTTGATCTCCCTAAGGAGAAGTGGTTTAAATATCATCCTCCCATAGAAGTAAAAGTAGTTGCACCTATTAAAGTTGAAGAAAATATTATTACTTATAATGATCCTATTGTTCCCACTTCTTATGTTGAGAAACCACCTTTCCCTGTTAGAATAAAGGATCATGCTAAAGCTTCAACCGTGGTTCATAAAAGCAATATTAAAACATATACACCTCCTGAGCAAGTTAAAGTGGAACCTAATATTGCTATTGTTAAAGATCCCTTGTCTGATAATATAGATTGGCATGTTATTTACTTTTGTAATGAAACTGCTAGAATTGCTAAACCCCGTGATACAGATAAACCTAGACCTACGGTAGGCATGCCTGTTATTTCTGTAAAAATGTAGCGACCAGACCTCAAACAGTCTGATCTCTGTGCTCCGGTGTCATCCCTGGATCAATAATGCTGACACCACACAGTACTCGGAGGATTTATAGCAGAGTAGCAATCACACACTTATTACATCGAGTGTCTCAAAAGAGAACTTATTACAATAAATATGGCTTAAGGCCATCTAATAACGATAACAGTGGAAGGCTTGGAAGATAAGTGAGTCCATCAACTCCAAAGGCATCACGGAGTATAGAACCACGACCTAAAACTCCTTAATCGTTGTCTGAAAAGTCTGCAACATTAATGTTGCAGCCCGAAATGGGTCAGCACATGGAATATGCTGGCAATGTAACACATAGAGAGTAATGGAATGAAACAGCTATACTATATGCATATTTGGCTGGTGGAAAGCTCTATGGTTACAGTTTTGCGTAAAGCCAATTTTTCCCTACTACAAAGGAATACATTTTATTTAACTATCATGGTAGTTGTTAAACATTGAGAATGGTTGACAGCATTCTCAATCCCAATTAAGCATCATCATTAAACATAACCCAACAAAATTAATTTAGAGTAACATGTGGAGATTCACATGACAATCCAAGTACTAGATACTCAAGATGTCCATAATCGGGGACACGGCTAACCATGATTAGTTTATTACACTCTGCAGAGGTTTGCGCACTTTTCCCCACAACACTCGATCGCCTCCGTTTGGTTTCTCACACTTCATGGTGTTTGAGAAGACGGATGACCAAGACATAGTCTTTCAGAAGCGCTAGCACCTTACAATCGGGTAGACCGTACCACCTACATCCCCTTACATCTGCTAGTCTACCACTGTAAGAGTTCGCACGACTTAGTCAACTATGCTAGAGCCCATAATAGCTTGTGGCTGCACACGGAAGTTTCTAGTATGAATAGTCTCATGATCCCTTTGAGCCTGGGTGGCGGTCCAAAAGAAAATAAGCAAGTCCTAGAATACCCAGGTGCCTCAATCCACCCAGATGTGTTTTAAGTTGCCACCTTAGATAAACCATTAATTAACAAAACTCACATCTGTCATGGATATCACTCACCCAATCCACGTCTACTGGCATAGCATGGCATAATAAGAAAACGTAGAAGTAACTCCCAAAGGTTTGATAATAAACAGGTAATAGGTACTACCTCAACTACTTCCCATCCCACAATTTAATTAGATCCTAATCATGCAATGTGTGAGGATTGATCTAATGCAATAAAACTGGGTAGTAGAAAAGGTATGATCAAAGTGTTACTTGCCTTGCTGATGATCCGGGAAACCTAGCGATTCAAAGTAACAAGCGGCGCACTCCGGGTATTCTATCGCAGACAAACAAACAAGCATACAATAAGAACTCATCTAATGCACGGGTAAATCTCAAATAAGAGATCTAACCAGAAGGTTCAACTTAAGAACTCCGGTTGGCAAAAGAATCAAATCGAACGAAGCAACGAAAGTCAAACGGCAAAAGAAAACAACTTCGTTCTACTAATCCGGATCTAGGGCAAATTTTACAGTAGCAAAATCTTTTTTAAGTTGGTTAAACGGATAGAGGGTTTCGAGACGAAACTCTAGGCGCTTGAATCACCTGATTCCGATAAACGAGCGAAAAGTTATACTAAAACGAAAATCGGATCAGGAATCACGATCAGAAAAATCGCGGATTTAATCCGAGAAAAAGAAAAACGACGAACGTTCGTTAGAACGAACGAACGGATGAACGCTCACTATTTAAATAAATCGGAAAAACCGATCTATTAAAAAACCGAATCTAAAAAAACCGACGGAAAAACCGAACGGTTTTTTGAAAAAAAGAAAAAAAACGGGCACGGATTTCGAGGCAGCGGCGAACCTCGGCGAGCGTGCGGCGGCGGCGGCGGGCGGCGACGGTGGCGCGGGTGGCGGCCGGTGGCGGGGGGGCACGGGGCTCGAGGCGGCTAGGGTTTGCCCGGGTGGGCTACCCCGGCTTATAAAGCCCGCCCGGGCCGGTGTCCAGGTCGGACACGGCCCGTAGGTCGGTGCGCATTTTTTTAAATATTTACGCGCAGAAGAAAAATAAAAAGAAATACTAAATGGACTCCAAAAATTCCGAAATAAATTGTCGCGGGCTTCTAAAATCAAGCCGCACAAGGTGAACATTTATTTGGGACCTAAATGCAATTTTGAAAAAGGCACATTTTTTCTAAATTCAAATAAAACACCGAAAAACTCCGAAATAAAATCTTATTTGATTTTATTATTAAATCCTCAATATTTCTTTATTTTGGGAAAGTCATTTTATTCCCTCTCTCATATTTTTGTAATATAAATAATTGATGATAAAATAAAATCAAATGATCCTATTCTCAAAATTTGAGAAAACTCAAATATGAAAATAACGAAATCCCCAACTCTCTCCGTGGGTCATTGAGTTGCATAGAATTTCTAGGATCAACCAAAATGCAAAATAAAATATGGTATGCAATGATGATCTGATGTATAGCATTCCAAATTGAAAATTTGGAATGTTACAAACCTACCCCCTTAAGATGAATCTCGCCCTCGAGATTCGGGTTGGCTAGAAAATAGGTGAGGGTGGTCCTTGAGCAAATCTTCCTCTCGTTCCCAGGTGGCTTCATCCTCTGTGTGGTGGCTCCACTGAACTTTGCAAAACTTGATAACCTTGCTGCGGGTAACTCGGCTGGCAAACTCGAGGATCTTAATTGGTTTCTCCTCGTAGGTCAAATCGTTATCCAACTGAATAGTTTCCAAGGGCACTCTGTCTCTCAAAGGTATGTCAGCCATCTCCGCGTGAGATTTCTTTAACTGAGAAACGTGGAACACATGATGAACTCCTGACAATCCTTCGGGCAATTCCAATTTGTAGGCCACTTCTCCCATACGCTCCAAAACTCGATATGGTCCTACAAATCGTGGTGCTAACTTCCCTTTAACTCCAAAACGCTTTGTTCCCCGAAGTGGAGATACTCGAAGATAAGCTCTATCTCCGACTTCGTAAACTGTCTCCTTGCGTTTAGAATCTGCATAACTTTTCTGTCTGGACTAGGCTACCTTGAGCCTATCGCGAATCAACTTCACCTTCTGTTTAGACTCTTTAATCAGGTCAGGTCCAAACAACTGGAGGTCTCCAACTTCGTCCCATGACAACGGTGTCCTGCACCTCCTTCCGTACAAGGCTTCGAAAGGGGCCATCTTTAAACTGGTTTGGTAACTGTTGTTGTAAGAGAACTCTTCATATGGCAAATTATCTTCCCAACTAGATCCATAATCTAGCGCACAAGCTCTCAGCATATCCTCCAAAATCTGATTTACTCTCTCGGTCTATCCATCTGTCTGTGGATGAAAAGCTGTACTGAATTCTAGCCTGGTTCCCAAAGTTTTGTGCAACTACTTCCAGAACTTTGAGGTAAACTGGGTTCCTCTATCTGATACGATACTCCTTGGAACTCCATGCAAACATACGATCCTGGTCATGTATATCTTTGCCAACTTAGCACTGGTGTAAGTGGTCTTTACTGGGATGAAATGAGCTACTTTTGTCAATCGATCAATTACAACCCAAATCGAGTCATAGCCTGAACGAGTCCTGGGAAATCCCGTGATAAAATCCATGCCTAGCTTATCCCACTTCCATTCGGGTATCGGCAATGGTTGTAACAATCCCGCTGGCTTCTGATGCTCTGCCTTTACTCTCTGACATACATCACAAACTGCTACATACTCCGCAATATCCTTCTTCATTCCGGTCCACCAGAAAATATCCTTCAAATCCAAATACATCTTGGTATTTCCTGGGTGAATCGAACACGGTGAGTCGTGTGCCTCTTGCAAAATCAACTTCCTGATCTCCGGGTCATTGGGCACGTAAACGTGGTGTTCAAACCATAGGGTGGCGTGCTCATCCTCACGAAATCCTTTAGCTTTTCCTTTGCTAAGTTTCTCCTTTATAGCGGCAATCTCTTTGTCAGTTTTCTGAGCTTCCCTGATTCTATCCATCAAAGTTGACTGAATCTCCAATGCTGCTACATAGCCTCTCAGAACTATTTCCACACATAGTTCACGAAGATTTTCTGCTAACTCCTTGGGTATTTCTCCCATCATTAACGTATTGACATGGCTCTTACGGCTTAATGCGTCAGCTAGTACATTAGCCTTTCCAGGGTGATAATGCAATTTCATATCATAATCCTTGATGAGTTCCAACCATCTCCTTTGTCTGAGATTCAACTCCTTCTGTGTGAAAATGTACTTCAAACTCTTATGATCCGTGTACACCTCACAATGATTTCCAATGAGGAAATGCCTCCATGTTTTCAAAGCATGCACTACGGCTGCTAACTCCAAATCATGCGTGGCATAATTCAACTCATGAGGCTTCAGTTGTCTTGAGGCATATGAAACAACTCTCCCTTCCTGCATAAGCACTGCTCCAAGTCCTCGACGTGGAGCGTAGCAATACACCTCATAATCTTTGGTCTGGTCTGGCAAAATCAATACTGGCGAGGTAACCAAACGTTTCTTCAACTCCTGGAAACTAGCCTCACATTCCTCCATCCATATGAACTTGGTATCTTTCTTCAACAACTCAGTCATAGGCTTCGCAATCTTTGAGAAATTCTCAATAAATCTCCGGTAGTATCCTGCGAGTCCAAGAAAACTCCGGATCTCTCCAACTGTTGTTGGGGCTTCCCACTTGGTCACGGTATCAACTTTAGTGGGATCAACTACTATACCTTATCCAGATATAATGTGTCCGAGGAATCCTACTTCCTTCAACCAAAACTCACATTTGCTGAACTTGGCATATAATTGATGTTCTCTGAGCTTTCCAAGTACCAAACGCAAATGCTCCTTATGCTCCTCTTCATTTTTCGAATAAACCAGGATATCATCAATGAACACTATGACGAACTTATCCAGGAACTCCATAAACACTTTGTTCATCATGTTCATAAAATAGGCAGGTGCGTTAGTCAGACCAAATGACATAACAGTATACTCGTACAGCCCATACCTGGTGGTAAAAGCTGTCTTCGGAATATCATGTTCTCGAATCTTCAACTGGTAGTATCCTGATCGCAGATCGATCTTGGAAAATACCTTAGCTCCTTGCAATTGATCAAACAGATCATTGATCATTGGTAGTGGGTACTTGTTCTTGATCGTTACTTCATTCAATCCTCGATAATTAACAACCATCCTTAACGATCCATCCTTCTTTTCTACCAGAAGTACTGGCGATCCCCAAGACGAAGAACTTGGGCGGATATATCCTTTATCCAGTAACTCCTTAATCTGCTTCTTAATTTCCACCAAATCCTTTGCAGGCATCCTGTATGGTCTCTTTAATATTGGCCCTGTGCCTGGGAATAGCTCAATCAAAAACTCAATATCTCTATCCGGTGGCATGCCTGGCAACTCCTCTGGAAATACTTCAGGAAAATCCGTTACCACTGGTACTTCCTCCTGCACAACTCCTGTTAGGCAATTTACTTGATTCCTCTTTGGCACATGCCGGGATACATACTTGATCCTTCTCCCTTCTGGGGTGGTAAGCAAAATTGACTTACTAGCACATTCAATATTCCCTTCATACTTTGATAACCAATCCATGCCTAATATCACATCCAATCCTTGAGATTCCAATACTATTAGGTCTGAGGGAAAAACATAGTTACCAATCCTCAATGGTAACCGATCACACCATAGACTAGCCACATACTCTGCTCCAGGCGAGGTTACTAACATGGGTGACCTAAGGGCTTGGGTTGATAGGTTATACTTATCCACAAATCCCCTTGAGATGTATGAATGCGATGCACCAGTATCAAAAAGAACGAGTGCAGTAAATGACTTAACCAAAAACTTACCTATTACTGCATCGGGCTGAGCTTCAACCTCCTCCACGCTAACGTGGTTCACCTGTCCCCTGTTGAAAGGGTTCGGCTTCTTTCCAGAACTTCCATTGCCATTTTGGCCTTCAGGACATTCATTGGCATAATGTTTGGTCTTCTGACACTTAAAGCAAGTGACTTGGCTCAGGTCCTTCTTGGCTGGGGTTGATGGGTTGGTGTGATTCTAGCCGTTGCTTCCTCCATTGCCATTTCCATTCTTTGTGCCATTGTGATTATGCGAGCTACCTCCTCCATGGGTATGCTGAAAATGTCCTCCTGGTCTAGGGGTAAAACGTGGCTTCTGCTGAGCTCCTGAATTGTACTTTCCTTGTCCATACTTCCTCTTGCGATTCTCAATTTTCTGATGCTTGCCTTCAATCATAAGAGCACAGTCTACCAACTCCTGATAGTTGTTGAAGGTTGCTACCATCAACTGCATGCTCAACTCATCATTCAGTCCTTCCAGAAACTTCTCCTGCTTAGTTGCATCCGTAGCGACGTCATCTGGGGCATAATGTGCTAACCTACTAAAGTCCTCCACATACTGGCCAACTGTCCGTCCTCCTTGGCGCAAGTTGCGAAACTCACGCTTCTTCATGACCATAGCTCCTGCTGAAACATGTGCAGTATGAAAAGCCTACTGAAACTGGTCCCATGTGCCAGTGTCGACTGGGAAAGTGGCGGTGAAATTCTCCCACCATGATGCTGCGGGTCCTTCTAGCTGATGTGTGGCAAACTTCACCTTCTCCGCATCTGTGCATCCTGCTGTGGTCAACTCCCTAGCTGTCTTGCAGAGCCAATCATCTGCTACTATCGGCTCGGTGCTACTGGAAAACACTGGCGGATTCAGCCTAAGAAAACGGGCTAAGTGGTCAACAGGTGGTGGTGGTGGTGGTGGGTTGTTGTTGTGGTTCCCCTGATTCTGATTCTGGACTAGCAACTGCATCAATGTGTTCTGCTGCTGGATCAATTGGGTGAGCTCCGGTGGAAAGGCAAATCCAGGGTCACGTCTCGGAGGCATCTGAGGGTTTAGAAAAGATGAGATGTAAGAATAGAGGGGGTCTAAAGAGAAAACACTACCCATATGCACATGAGGCAAAACAAACAATTCACTTCATTCAATCAAACAAGGGCATACAATCGATCTATCTATCGCAAAAGTGCTCGGACTACTATATTTACATGGTGGACTACTACTACTGATGGGGTGGTCTACTAGAAATATTCTTCGGTTGCAGACTCCATGATATCTGCTCCAGCTTCATCAACATAGTCATCATCGCTACTATCTGGATCCGAGTTGGTGCCGTCGATGATGATGTAGTCTTCCGGGCTAATCTCCTTGGGTTCTTCGTCTTCCTCTACTGGCGTAGGGCCTCCCATAAATATTCCAATCTTCTTGATCAGGTCTTCATTCTTCTCCACCAATACTTCAATTTCCTCTTCACAATCTTCACGTGAAGCCTTGAGTTCTTCCTCCAGTTCCTTGATTCTAGTCTTAGCCTTCTTCAGATCTATCATGTCGGCGCACATCTGGTTCTCCTGTCGTCAAATGTGCTGGTTTAACTCCTGGATAAAAGCTGCGATTGATCTATCCTTCCTGGTGCTGATCATCTCCTAGTGCTCATCTCGGTGCCCACAAATCTGGTAGATAGTATCCTTGAGATCCTTGCGGTAGACTTCTCCAATGCGTCCCATGGTGATGTGAGCTGCCATGCTCATTCCTAGACTCCAAGTTGGTGCATCAAAAGAAAACTCTATGGGCTCAGTGACTGGCATGAACGTCCTTCCTGGAACTTGAACTTTGTAGGATCGAAAGTATGTCTAGAGGGGGGGTGATTAGACTACTTGACCAAATAAAAACTTAACCTTTTCCCAATTTTAGTTCTTGGCAGATTTTAGCTATTGTAGGACAAGTCAAGCAATCATCGCACAATTCAAGCAAGCATGCAAAGAGTATATTGGCAGCGGAAAGTAAAGCATGCAACTTGCAAGAATGTAAAGGGAAGGGTTTGGAGAATTCAAACACAATTGGAGACACGGATGTTTTTCCCGTGGTTCGGATAGGTGGTGCTATCCTACATCCACGTTGATGGAGACTTCAACCCACGTAGGGTAACGGTTGCGTGAGTCCACGGAGGGCTCCACCCACAAAGGGTAACGGTTGCGCGAGTCCACGGAGGGCTCCACCCAGGAAGGGTCCATGAAGAAGCAACCACCCACAAAGGGTCCACGAAGTAGCAACCTTGTCTATCCCACCATGGCCATCGCCCACGAAGGACTTGCCTCACTAGCGGTAGATCTTCACGAAGTAGGCGATCTCCTTGCCCTTACAAACTCCTTGGTTCAACTCCACAATCTTGTCGGAGGCTCCCAAGTGACACCTAGCCAATCTAGGAGACACCACTCTCCAAGAAGTAACAAATGGTGTGTAGGTAATGAACTCCTTGCTCTTGTGCTTCAAATGATAGTCTCCCCAACACTCAACTCGCTCTCATAGGATTTGGATTTTGTGGAAACAAGATTTGAGTGGAAAGCAACTTGGGGAAGGCTAGAGATCAAGATTCATATGGTAGGAATGGAATATCTTGGTCTCAACACATGAGTAGGTGGTTCTCTCTCAGAACATATGAGTTG
Organism: Triticum urartu; assembly: GCF_056163025.1. Classification (NCBI taxonomy): domain Eukaryota; kingdom Viridiplantae; phylum Streptophyta; class Magnoliopsida; order Poales; family Poaceae; genus Triticum; species Triticum urartu. The sequence continues at coordinate 416,630,142 of NC_141875.1, forward strand.
GAATTGTGTATGTGTTCTGATGGCTCTCTCCACGAATGAAGAGGAGGTGGAGGGGTATATATAGCCTCCACACAAAATCCAACCATTACACACAGTTTTCCAATCTCGGTGGGACCGAATCAACAAACTCGGTCGGACCGAAAAGGTAAACCTAGTGACCGTTAGAGATTTTTGGTGGGACTGACATGCAACTCGGTAGGACCGATATGGTTAGGGTTTGGGAATAACGTAATCTCGGTGAGACCGATTACACAAACTCGGTGAGACCGAATTTGGTAATTAGCTAACCAGAGAGTTGGTCAGGCAAACTCGGTGGGACCGATTTGCTCTTTTGGTGAGACCGAAAAGTTACAAAAAGGAAACACTGAATTTACATTGCAATCTCGGTGGGACCGATTTGCTCTTTCGGTGAGACCGAAAAGTTACGAAAGGGAAACAGAGAGTTTGCAATCCCATCTCGGTGAGACCGAGATCCCTATCGGTAGAACCGAATTGCTAGGGTTTGGCAGTGGCTTATGACAAGTGAAACTCGGTGGCGCCGGATAGAAAGAATCGGTAGGACCGAGTTTGGCTTAGGGTTTAGGTCATATGTGGATATGGGAAAGTAGTTGAGGATTTTGGAGCATATCATTAAGCACATGAAGCAAGAGGCTCATTAAGCAACACCTCATCCCTCCTTGATAGTATTGGCTTTTCCTAAAGACTCAATGTGATCTTGGATCACTAAAATATAAAATGAAGAGTCTTGAGCTTTTGAGCTTGAGCCAATCCTTTGTCCTTAGCATTTTGAGGGTTCCACTTTCACATCCATGCCATACCAATCATTGAGCTTTCCTGAAATAGTCATCTTGGAATAGCATTAGCTCAGTGAGCTATATGTTGTTATGAATTACCAAAACCACCTAGGGATAGTTGCACTTTCAATCTCCCCCTTTTTGGTAATTGATGACAACATATAGATCAAAGCTTCGACAAATGATAATAAGCATGAAATATATCGTCGCTTTGAGAAGTATGTGACAAGTAAGAGCTCCCCCTAAATTTGTGCATATTTAAAATTTGCTTTGGACTGCAAATGCACAAGGAGTTAGAGTCATGGGTTACTCTTCCATGTCACATACATCTTGGTGGAGCGCTTAAAATGATAAGAATGAAATACATGCACTCATCACCAAGAATAGTGAATGATCACATAAGATAGATAAGATAATAGCATTAAGCAAACATTAAGTGTATCTTATGATCAAACACATGATCATCAATGTCTCAAAAGCATAGTATCTCAAGCACTCAAAAGCAAACAAAGTTCGAAAAACCACCAAATAAAAGCAAGAGAGAATAAAGCAACACTCTCTCTCTCGAAGCCTATGATCTATACATTTTTCTCCCCCTTCGGCAACAAGTTACCAAAAAGTTCCTAGAAAATGCATAGTGCTAGATCGACGCTCAGGCTTGATCTTCAGGTGGTGGTGGAGTCCGGTTCACTCCAAGGACGAAGGGTTCTGTAGATGCTGAAGTAGACGCTGGAGTTGGAGCTGAAGTGGACGCTGGAGCAGGTTGGGCTGGTGCTACGGCTGGAGCTGAGGCAGTTGCTCTTGTGTCTGGAACTGGCACTGCAGACGACCTCGGACCATGTGGCACTCTGGCAAAGGCATCAGTTGTAGTCTTTCCTTTCCTCTCCTGCATATCATCTTGGAGCTGCTCCACTACAGTCTGAATTTCTGTCACCTTGACATCCAAGTCATAGAACTTTTGTTCCATGATTCTCTCTAGGCTTGCCTGGTTCTGAGTTAGGGTGGCTACTCCTTTCTCAATCCGCAGGGTGGATGCAATCAGGTAACCAAGCTGCTCTTGTTTGGTTTTCAAGAAATACTCAGATGCCTCCTCTTGAGTTGGCATCTTGGCAGCTTTCTCTTTCGTTGCCTTCTCCTTCTTTGCTTGTGCTTGGGCAGATGATGGCTCATTCTTAGTCATAACAACTTGATTGTCCTCAAAATCTGGACGGATGGGCAGGTGTTCCTTGTCCAATAAGTATATGCATGTGCCCATCTTGGAGTTAATGAGCTCCTGAATCTGAGGGGCATATCCACAGCTCCTCTTCTGATCTGCTGCAATCCTCTTGATTGTCTCTACTATGAGGCTCATGACCATGAATTTCTAAGGTACATCAAAGACATGAAGCAAATTGATTGCATGGCCTCTGATCATCTTGTGATCTCCAGACTTGGGCAATAAGGTGTGCCTCAGTGTCCAATTTATAGTTGGCAGCCCTGACAGAAGATAATGCACTGAGCCAAATTTGAAAGTGTCAACTGCTCCATTTGGAATTTCCTTGTACATGTTTGACATTGAGTTATGATCCATCTTCTTCTTGGAATAGATATCCAAGTCATCATCATTCTCCTCTGGGGCATTTATGAGTTGTGCCCACTCAGCAATAGTAGATTGGTACCTCGTACCTTCAGACATCCATGTGATCCTACCATTTGGATAGAAGTGTGTTGTGGAGTAGAATTGCATAATAAGCTCCTCGTTCCACTTTGTGAGCTTCTGCCCAACAAAATCTGCTACTCCACAAGCATTGAAGCTGTCATACACTCCAGGGTAGTACTCTTCGTTGTCCTTGATGTACTCCCAATCGACCCATCTCATGTCACAAACTATGGGCTTTTTATCAAGCAGCACTGTCTCATAGAAGTCCTGCTATTCCTTGGTGTGAAATCTGTAATCCACAGCAGTCCTTCTCCTTGAAGCATACGGGTCTGCTTCTCTCCACTTCCTCAGCCCTGAGTCTCTCCTGAGCTTCATGACCTCAGCCACAGGATGAGCATCATTGTGGTCTGGGATCTTGGGCTTGAGCTTTCTCAGAACGTGCTCTTCATCCTCTTCTTCTGCAGCTTCAGGCACTGGGGCCTTGTTCTTTTCAGTTGCAGGTATGCTCCTTGTATTCCTCTTTGGTTTTGGATTGGAGGCATCTTTGGGTGCTTCTTTGGGCTTAGATGCAGCAGCCCCTGTCCTGATAGCATCACCCATAAGCTTAGGTGCCTTAGGTGCTGGTGCAGCAACCTCTTCTTCTTCCTCTTCTTCCATGATGGAAGCCTTTCCAAGCACTCTGGCTACGGTCTTCTTGACCCTTTCCTTCCTTTTCTTGCCTTCAGCAGCAACTGGCTCTTTGGGAGTGGGCTTCTCAGTTGAAGCTCTGGCCTTTGACATAGGCTGCCTGCCTGCTGGCCTTTTGATTTTCAAACCTGGCTTTGTGCCCTGTGCTGGCTCAACTTTCTTTGATGTGGCTTCCTCTTCTGCCACATAGTCTTCATCCTCAGAATCTGAAGTTCTCTTCTTTCTCTGTCTGGTGGCAGCTTTTGGCAAATTGCTAGGAGTGCTCCTGCTGCCTTCATCTGAAGAGCTGGAGGGACTAGTGCCCTCACTCATGTGCACCTGCTGTTCTGACACATTCTGGCTGTCACTCTGGTCTGACATGATGAACAAGCTGACTGCTGACCCTGTGAACAGTTTATAGATGAGGTAGAATAGATGAGCAACACAAAATGCAGAGATTTTTTCAAAAGAATGATCCAAAACTTAGTTTTAGTTTCCCACTGAAATCATCTCGGATCTACCGATTTTTAAACTCGGTGATACCGAAGCAGTTTTGGAACCTAAACTAGTGAACTCGGTCAGACCGAGTCACAGTTCGGTGGCACCGAGACTGCTAGGGTTTCACAAAGTTCGAAAATCGGTCACATCGATAAGTAATTCTCGGTCAGACCGAGTCTCACTTGTGCAATGGCATAAGCCAAATCGGTGGGACCGAGTTTTTCAACTCGGTGGGTCCGAGATGGTTTCGGCGGAAACCTAACCCTAAAATTTTCGAATCAAACCTAATCTACGAACGCATTGACTGGATAGGAGTGTTTCAATCGTGGCAAGAATCATGATGATCACAATGTGCTAAGAATCGGATTGGAGAATAGCACAAAGATCGAGTCCATACCCTAGTTCGGCGGAGACTCGCTACGGCGGCAACGGCAGGGTAGAATTCCGTTGACGGCGATGGAGACCAGCGACTGCAGGCGGCTGGCGGCGAGAAGACGATCCGGGGACCACGTTGGCAGAGCAGGCTATCGCGCGGGCGAAGGGGTTCGGAGAAATTTCCAAATTTTTGCCCGTGACTACATATAACCCGACCCTGTCGGTGTGACCGAGTGGAACAATTCGGTGGCACCGAGATTCATAACTGCAAGTAGTTACTGAAACTCGGTGTGACCGAAAGGTTCAAATTGGTTGCACCGAGATCGAAAACCTAGATCAACTTAATGATCTCGGTAGGACCGAAAGTGGGGTATCGGTCAGACGAAGAATCATAAAGAGGTTTTGGAAGTTTAAGTCTATGAAGAATCGGGGACTCCGAGCGCTCCTCACACAGAGTGGTTCGAATCTGACTTGATCAAATTTTGTGATGCAGCATGAATAGAGTTTGAGACGAGAAAAGCATAGATAGCTAGAGGAGGTTCTTAGGCATTCTTGTACATCCACTTGGCAAAAGGAAATAAAACCAAACAATCAAAACAACAAGTGGATGTCCTCGAATGAGTAAAATATGCAACCAGCATGCTCACACAATAAGATGGCAAATGAAATATGTGGCAAGGCATGCACAACCAATTCTAGCATCTATCAAGCAATTTGCGATGACAAGGTCATCTATATATGAGTATATTGACTTAGGAGTCAAGTGAGAACACTTGATCATAGGTCATACTCATCGTTTAAGCTCAAGTGGGGTTACCACTTTTACATAAAGCATTGTTGTGTTCACATCTTTAGAGTTGCTTTAGCTCAAGTCTTAGAGTAAAGCTCCCCCTAGATGTGATATCCCCCCTTAGAGGGATGAACTAACCTCGGGTTTTGTCGATGATGACTTCATGTAGATGTTGAAGATGTGGATGCTCAATGTTGATGTAGATCACTTGGAGCTATCCATTTGAGTGAATTGCACTTTCAATACCTACATGGGTTAGTCCCACAAGGAACAAACAAGGATATCCATAGACATAGAGTGATGCACACACAAGATAATGTCCATGAAAACTTTTAGGTTACCTTGTCCCTTGTCTTACCAACAAGAGGGTTTGTGACTCCTTGAACTAGTGCAAGATGTGGAAGTTGATTGCACTTGTTCTTGCCAAAATGATAAGAGTGAAGTATGTTGGCGGAGTCACCCTCAAGAACTCTCTAGTTCTTCTTCTTTTGGATCCACATCATCTTGATGGGAATCCTTGGAGTTGTAGTCGTACTTGATGAAGTGGAACTTGAAGTAGTCTTGGGAATCCACTCGACTAAGGTCTTAGGAGCTTCTTCAAATGCATCAATTTCCTCTTGAAGCTTGTCCTTGCCTTTTTGCTCGTAGTCTTGTGGTGGAAGATCATCTTGAGCTTGTGTCCCCTTGAAAGAAGTATCATACTTCTCTTGTTGAGGAACAAACTTTGTCTTGGGGTATTGATCTTCTTCCCACTCAACTCCATTGGCATTGAACTTTCGTTCAAAACCAACACCTTGATTCTTCCGGTGCATTCCTTGCTTGCGCACAATTTCCTCGAATTGCTTACTCCCAGCAAGGCTTTTGTACACTCCTTTCTCTATAATTCCCTTCAATAAGCTATTTTCTTGCTCAAGTGTAACTTGGCTAAGAGAATCATTAGTGGAATCAAGAGAACTACTAGAAGCAACAATATTGGATTTAGCATGATCATTGTTACTGCTAGAGGAAGAATCTTTCTTGTTCTTGTTACTAGACTTGACTTGAGGCATGTAAGTGGATAAGAGTAAACGCTTGGCAATGTGAGAAGAACTTTTCTTGCAGAGATCATCATTGATTGCTTTTAAGAACTCATGCTCTTGCTCAAGATTGAGCTTTTCAAAGCGTAATTTCTCATGAGCTCTTAAAACTTCTCGATGAACTTCAAAGATAGTTTCATGAGCTAACTTAAGAGTGTTTAGTTCTTTAGTTAGAGCCTCAATCTTCTCCTTATCATTGTCATTCGTTTTATCTTGATTAGCATGTTTAATTGACGTTTCATCATAGTATTCATCACTAGAGTTGTCAACAAGCAAATCATCACCTAACAAGTCATCTTCATCACTATTGAAATCAACATACTCGGGGTGTGTTACCTTAGGACCTTTGGCCATGAAGCATCATCCAATTCCTTCATTTGGTGAGTCAAATATGTCGTAGGAGTTAGTTGACACAAGTGCTAGACCGGCAACACCTTCATCTTGAGTATCTTCGGAGTCGGAGTGATAACTTCTCTCGGAGTGGCTGTCGGAGTCAGAGCCGGATACCCATTCACCAACATGAGCTTGATGTCTTCGTTTTGTGTAGCTCCTTGATGATTTTTCCTTCCTTTCCGAATCCTTGCTTCTCCGTGAGTATCTTCGTTCATAACGATCATCTCTACTCCTTCTCTCTCTTGGTGGTGATTCTTTGCTTCTTCTTTTTGGAGAATCTTCTCTACTCTTGTAGGGAGCCGTACACTCATTGGAATAGTGTCCGGGTCTTCCACAACTATAGCAGTTTCGCTCTCGACTAGAAGATCTTTTGTCATTCTAGGACCTTGACTTGAAGCTTCTATCTTTGCTTCTACTCTTGTAGAACTTGTTGAAATTCTTCACCATTAAGCTCAATTCTTCATTGAAGTTTTGTTTCTCACTTGATGATGTCGGGGCTTCACATGAGACTTTGTAGGCACCACTTGATTTGTTGTGAAGTTCCTCTTTATCCTTAAGTGACATCTCATGAGCAACAATTCTTCCAATCACCTCCGTTGGCTTGAGATCTTTGTAATTGGGCATCATTTGGATCAATGTGCACACGGTATCATATTTTCCATCCAAGGCTCTTAGAATCTTCTTGATGATGAATCTATTGGTCATCTCTTCACTTCCTAAGCCGGCAATCTCATTTGTGATGAGAGCAAGCCTAGAGTACATTTCAGCGACACCTTCATCATCCTTCATTTTGAACTTGTCAAGTTGACTTTGAAGCACATCCAACTTGGAATCCTTGATGGAGTCGGTACCTTCGTGCATATCAATCAAAGTGTCCCAAATTTCCTTTGCATTCTCAAGACGGCTGATTTTGTTGAATTCTTCGGGGCACAATCCGTTGAAGAGAATATCACAAGCTTGAGCATTGTATTGCAACATCTTCAACTCATCCACGGTAGCTTCACGGTTTGGTTCTTTCCCATCAAAGAAGTCACCTTGCAAACCAACACACACAATAGCCCAAACGGCGGGGTTATGTCCAAGAATATGCATTTTCATTTTATGCTTCCAACTAGCAAAATTAGTACCATCAAAGTAAGGACCTCTACGGTGATAATTTCCCTCGCTAGACGCCATACTCTCCTAGGTTGTGAAACCAAGGCTATGACCACCAAACGCTATGGAGATCAAAGCAAATGGAGACCAAAGCTCTGATACCACTTGCAGGATCGAAAGTATGTCTAGAGGGAGGGTGATTATACTACTTGACCAAATAAAAACTTAACCTTTTCCCGATTTTAGTTCTTGGCAGATTTTAGCTATTGTAGGACAAGTCAAGCAATCATCACACAATTCAAGCAAGCATGCAAAGAGTATATTGGCAGCGGAAAGTAAAGCATGCAACTTGCAAGAATGTAAAGGGAAGGGTTTGGAGAATTCAAATGCAATTGGAGACACGGATGTTTTTCCCGTGGTTCGGATAGGTGGTGCTATCCTACATCCACGTTGATGGAGACTTCAACCCACGAAGGGTAACGGTTGCGCGAGTCCACGGAGGGCTCCACCCACAAAGGGTAATGGTTGCGCGAGTCCACGGAGGGCTCCACCCACAAAGGGTAACGGTTGCGCGAGTCCACGGAGGGCTCCACCCACGAAGGGTCCACAAAGAAGCAACCACCCACAAAGGGTCCACGAAGTAGCAACCTTGTCTATCCCACCATGGCCATCGCCCACGAAGGACTTGCCTCACTAGCGGTAGATCTTCACGAAGTAGGCGATCTCCTTGCCCTTACAAACTCCTTGGTTCAACTCCACAATCTTGTCGGAGGCTCCCAAGTAACACCTAGCCAATCTAGGAGACACCACTCTCCAAGAAGTAACAAATGGTGTGTAGGTAATGAACTCCTTGCTCTTGTGCTTCAAATGATAGTCTCCCCAACACTCAACTCTCTCTCATAGGATTTGGATTTTGTAGAAAGAAGATTTGAGTGGAAAGCAACTTGGGGAAGGCTAGAGATCAAGATTCACATGGTAGGAATGGAATATCTTGGTCTCAACACATGAGTAGGTGGTTCTCTCTCAGAACATATGAGTTGGAATTGTGTATGTGTTCTGATGGCTCTCTCCACGAATGAAGAGGAGGTGGAGGGGTATATATAGGCTCCACACAAAATCCAACCGTTACACACAGTTTTCCAATCTCGGTGGGACCGAATCAACAAACTCGGTCGGACCGAAAAGGTAAACCTAGTGACCGCTAGAGATTTTTTGTGGGACTGACATGCAACTCGGTAGGACCGATATGGTTAGGGTTTGGGCATAACGTAATCTCGGTGAGACCGATTACACAAACTCGGTGAGACCGAATTTGGTAATTAGCTAACCAGAGAGTTGGTCAGGCAAACTCGGTGGGACCGATTTGCTCTTTCGGTGAGACCGAAAAGTTACAAAAAGGAAACACTGAATTTACATTGCAATCTCGGTGGGACCGATTCGCTCTTTCGGTGAGACCGAAAAGTTACGAAAGGGAAACAGAGAGTTTGCAATCCCATCTCGGTGAGACCGAGATCCCTATCGGTAGAACCAAATTGCTAGGGTTTGGCAGTGGCTTATGACAAGTGAAACTCGATGGCGCCGGATAGAAAGAATCGGTAGGACCGAGTTTGGCTTAGGGTTTAGGTCATATGTGGATATGGGAAAGTAGTTGAGGGATTTTGGAGCATATCACTAAGCACATGAAGCAAGAGGCTCATTAAGCAACACCTCATCCCTCCTTGATAGTATTGGCTTTTCCTAAAGACTCAATGTGATCTTGGATCACTAAAATATAAAATGAAGAGTCTTGAGCTTTTGAGCTTGAGCCAATCCTTTGTCCTTAGCATTTTGAGGGTTCCACTTTCACATCCATGCCATGCCAATCATTGAGCTTTCCTGAAATAGTCATCTTGGAATAGCATTAGCTCAATGAGCTATATGTTGTTATGAATTACCAAAACCACCTAGGGATAGTTGCACTTTCAAACTTGAATCATCCAGTGGTCTTCTTCAGGTAAAGTGGCGTTGTAGGTTCCTGTGAATCTTGGTACTCCTATGTTCAGGTATCTAGTGACTTCCTTCAAGTGACGTCCAAAGGGTGTATCTTCATCCGGTTACGTGAACTTGTTCCTTGCATCCGCCATCCTAAAGAGTAGAAAAGATGAGAAGCTAGAAAAGAAGAGAGTGAGTAGTGATCTAGGTCTTTAGCTTAGTGGTCGTGTCCTACAGTCAGCGTGTGCTCTGATACCATCTCTGTAGCGACCAGACCTCAAACAGTCTGATCTTTGTGCTCCGGTGTCATCCCTGGAAGAGTAATGCTGACACCACACAGTACTCCGAGGATTTATAGCAGAATAGCAATCACACACTTATTACATCGAGTGTCTCAAAAGAGAACTTATTACAATAAATATGGCTTAAGGCCATCTAATAACGATAACAACGGAAGGCTTGGAAGATAAGTGAGTCCATCAACTCCAACGGCATCACTGAGTATAGAACCATGACCTAAAACTCCTTAATCGTCGTCTGAAAAGTCTGCAACATTAACGTTGCAGCCCGAAACGGGTCAGCACATGGAATATGCTGGCAATGTAACACATAGAGAGTAATGGAATGAAACAGCTATACTATATGCATATTTGGCTGGTGGAAAGCTCTATGGTTATAGTTTTGCGTAAAGCCAATTTTTCCCTACTACAAAGGAATAAATTTTATTTAACTATCATGGTAGTTGTTAAACATTGAGAATGGTTGACAGCATTCTCAATCCCAATTAAGCATCATCATTAAACATAACCCAACAAAATTAATTTAGAGTAACATGTTGAGATTCACATGATAATCCAAGTACTCGATACTCAAGATGTCCATAACCGGGGACACGACTAACCATGATTAGTTTATTAGACTCTGCAGAGGTTTGCGCACTTTTCCCCACAAGACTCGATCGCCTCCGTTTGGTTTCTCGCACTTCATGGTGTTTGAGAAGACGGATGACCGAGACATAGTCTTTTAGAAGCGCTAGCACCTTACGATCGGGTAGACCGTACCACCTACATCCCCTACATCTGCTAGTCTACCACTGTAACAGTTCACACGACTTAGTCAACTAAGCTAGAGCCCATAATAGCTTGTGGCTGCACACGGAAGTTTCTAGTATGAATAGTCTCATGATCCCTTTGAGCCTGGGTGGCGGTCCAAAAGAAAACAGGCAAGTCCTGGAATACCCAGGTGCCTCAATTCACCCAAATGTGGGTTTAAGTTGCCACCTTAGATAAACCATTAATGAACAAAACTCACATCTGTCATGGATATCACTCACCCAATCCACGTCTACTGGCATAGCATGGCATAATAAGCAAACGTAGAAGTAACTCCCAAAGGTTTGATGATAAACAGGTAATAGGTACTACCTCAACTACTTCCCATCCCACAATTTAATTAGATCCTAATCATGCAATGTGTGAGGATTGATCTAATGCAATAAAACTGGGTAGTAGAAAAGGTATGACCAAAGTGTTACTTGCCTTGCTGATGATCCGGGAAACCTAGCGATTCGAAGTAACAAGCGGCGCACTCCTGGTATTCTATCGTGGACAAACAAGCAAGCATACAATAAGAACTCATCTAATGCACGGGTAAAACTCAAATAAGAGATCTAACCAGAAGGTTCGACTTAAGAACTCCGGTTGGCAAAAGAATCAAATCGAACGAAGCAAAGAAAGTCAAACGGCGAAAGAAAACAACTTCGTTCTACTAATCTGGATCTAGGGCAAATTTTACAGTAGCAAAATCTTGTTTAAGTTGGTTAAACGGATAGAGGGTTTCGAGACGAAACTCTAGGCGCTTGAATCGTCTGATTCCGATAAACGAGCGAAAAGTTATACTAAAATGAAAATTGGATCAGGAATCGTGATCAGAAAAATCACGGATTTAATCCGAGAAAAAGAAAAACGACGAACGTTCGTTAGAACGAACGAACGGACGAACGCTCGCTATTTAAATAAACCGGAAAAACCGATCTATTAAAAAAACCAAATCTAAAAAAACCGACGGAAAAACCGAACGGTTTTTTGAAAAAAAAAGAAAAAAAATAGGCACGGATTTCAAGGCAGCGGCGAACCTCGGCGAGCGTGCGGCGGCGGCGGCGTCCAGCGGCGGCGGGCGCGTCGGCGCGGGTGGCGGCGGGCCATGGGGCTCGAGGCGGCTAGGGTTTGCCCGGGTGGGCTGCCCCGGCTTATAAAGCCCGCCCGGGTCGGTGTCCAGGTCGGACACGGCCCGTAGGTCGGTGCACATTTTTTTTAAATAATACGCGCAAAAGAAAAATAAAAAGAAATACTAAACGGACTCGAAAAATTCCGAAATATATTTTCACAGGCTTCTAAAATCAAGCCGCACAAGGTGAACATTTATTTGGGACCTAAATGCAATTATGAAAAACGCACATTTTTCCTAAATTGAAATAAAACACCGAAAAACTCCGAAATAAAATCTTATTTGATTTTATTGTTAAATCCTCAATATTTCTTTATTTTGGGGAAGTCATTTTATTCCCTCTCTCATATTTTTGTAATAGAAATAAGTGATGATAAAATAAAATCAAATGATCCTATTCTCAAAATTTGAGAAAACTCAAATATGAAAATAACGAAATCCCCAACTCTCTCCATGGGTCATTGAGTTGCATAGAATTTCTAGGATCAACCAAAATGCAAAATAAAATATGGTATGCAATGATGATCTGATGTATAACATTCCAAATTGAAAATTTGGGATGTTACAAAAAATAGGAGATCATTGTTATCATGGCTTATGTGATATGGGTGCTAGTGCTAGTACAATACATACTGACTTATACAAAGAAATTATGCATGACATTGCACCTGTTGAGTTAGAAGAAATTGATGTTACTATTAAACTTGCTAATAGAGATACTATTTCACCAATGGGAATTGTTAGAGATGTTGAAGTCTTGTGTGGGAAAACTAAATATCCTGCTGATTTTCTTGTTCTTGGTTCCCCACAAGATATCTTTTGTCCCATTATATTTGGTAGACCCTTCTTAAATACTGTTAATGCTACCATAGATTGCACTAGGGATGTTGTTACTATCGGCTTAGATGATATGACTCATGAATTTAATTTCTCTAAATTTAGTAAACAACACCGTGAAGAAGAATTGCCTAGTAAGAATGAAATTATTGGTCTTGCTTCTATTTCCATACCTCCTAACGATCCTTTAGAACAATATTTGCTAGACCATGAGAATGATATGTTTATGAATGAAAGATGGGAAATAGATGAAGTATTCTTTAAACAAGAATGTATGCTGAAACACAATTTGCCTGTTGAAATCCTAGGGGATCCTCCTCCACCTAAGGGTGATCCCGTGTTTGAGCTTAAACCGTTGCCTGATAATCTTAAATATGCTTATCTTGATGAAAAGAAGATATATCCTATTATTATTAGTGCTAACCTTTTAGAGCATGACGAAGAAAGATTATTGAAAACTCTGAAGAAGCACCGTGCTGCTATTGGATATACTCTTGATGATCTTAAGGGCATTAGTCCCACTCTATGTCAACATAAAATAAATTTGGAAGCAGATGCCAAACCAGTTCATGATCCTCAACGACGTCTGAATCCTAAAATGAAAGAAGTGGTAAGAAAAGAAATACTAAAGCTTCTGGAGGCAGGTATAATTTATCCCGTTGCTGATAGTCAGTGGGTAAGTCCTGTTCATTCTGTCCCTAAGAAGGGAGGTATTACTGTTGTTCCTAATGATAAAGATGAATTGATCCCACAAAGAATTATTACATGTTAGAGGATGGTAATTGATTTCCGCAAATTAAATAAGGCTACTAAGAAAGATCATTACCCCTTACCTTTTATCGATCAAATGCTAGAAAGATTATGTAAACTTACACATTACTGCTTTCTAGATGGTTATTCTGGTTTCTCTCAAATACCTGTGTTGGCTAAAGATCAATCAAAGACTACTTTTACATGCCCTTTTGGTACTTTTACTTATAGACGTATGCCTTTTGGTTTATGTAATGCACCTGCTACCTTTCAAAGATGCATGATGGCTATATTCTCTAACTTTTGTGAAAAGATTTGTGAGGTTTTCATGGACGACTTTTCCGTTTATGGATCTTCTTTTGATGATTTCTTGAGCAATCTTGATCGAGTTTTGCAGAGATGTGAAGAAACTAATCTTGTCTTGAATTGGGAAAAGTGCCACTTTATGGTTAATGAGGTATTGTATTGGGGCATAAAGTTTCAAAGAGAGGTATTGAAGTTGATAAAGCCAAGTTTGATGCTATTGAAAAGATGCCATGTCCCAAGGACATCAAAGGTATAAGAAGTTTCCTTGGTCACGCCGGATTTTATAGGAGGTTCATTAAGGACTTCTCAAAAATTTCTCGGCCTCTGACTAATTTATTACAAAAAGATATACCATTTGTCTTTGATGATGATTGTGTAGAAGCATTTGAAATACTTAAGAAAGCATTAGTCTCTGCACCTATTGTTCAGCCACCTGATTGGAATTTACCCTTTGAAATTATGTGTGATGCTAGCGATTATGCTGTAGGTGTTGTTCTAGGGCAAAGAGTTCATAAGAAATTAAATGTTATCCATTATGCTAGTAAGGCTCTAGAAAATGCTCAAAGAAATTATGCTACTACTGAAAAAGAACTTTTAGCAGTTGTATTTTCTTGTGATAAGTTCAGACCTTATATTGTTGATTCTAAAGTAACTATCCACACTGATCATGCTGCTATTAAATATCTTATGGAGAAGAAAGATGCTAAACCTAGACTTATTAGATGGGTTCTCTTGCTACAAGAATTTGATTTGCATATTGTTGATAGAAAAGGAGCTGAGAACCCTGTTGCAGACAACTTATCTAGGTAAGAGAATGTTCTTGATGACACACTACCTATTGATGATAGCTTTCCTGATGAACAATTAAATGTCATAAGTACTTCTCATAGTACCCCTTGGTATGTTGATTATGCTAATTACATAGTTGCTAAATTTATACCACCTAGCTTCACATACCAACAAAAGAAAAAGTTCTTCTATGATTTGAGACTTTACTTTTGGGATGACCCACATCTTTATAAAGAAGGAGTAGATGGTGTTATTAGACGTTGTGTACCTGAGCATGAACAGGAACAGATCCTATGCAAGTGCGACTCCGAAACTTATGGAGGGCACCACGTGGGAGATAGAACTGCACATAAGGTATTGCAATCCGGTTTTTATTGGCCTACTCTCTTGAAGGATGCCCATAAGTTTGTCCTATCTCGTGATGAATGTCAAAGAATTGGTAATATTAGTAGACATCAAGAAATGCCTATGAATTATTCACTTGTTATTGAACCGTTTGATGTTTGGGGCTTTGATTATATGGGACCTTTTCCTGCTTCTAATGGATATACACATATTTTAGTTGCTGTTGATTACGTTACTAAGTGGGTAGAAGCTATTCCGACTAGTAGTGCTGATCATAACACTTCTATTAAAATACTTAAAGAAGTTATTTTTCCGAGGTTTGGAGTCCCTAGATATTTAATGACTGATGGTGGTTCACATTTTATTCATGGTGCCTTCCATAAAATGCTTGCTAAATATGACGTCAATCATAGAATTGCATCTCCGTATCACCCACAGTCTAGTGGTCAAGTAGAATTGAGTAATAGAGAACTCAAATTAATTTTGCAAAAGACTGACAATAGGTCTAGAAAGAATTGGTCCAAGAAACTTGATGATGCATTATGGGCTTATAGAACTGCAAATAAAAATCCTATGGGTATGTCTCCGTATAAAATGGTATATGGAAAAGCATGTCACTTACCTCTCGAACTAGAACATAAGGCATATTGGACTATTAAAGAGCTCAACTATGATTTCAAACTTGCCGGTGAAAAGAGGTTATTTGATATTAGCTCACTTGATGAATGGAGAACCCAAGCTTATGAAAATGCCAAGTTGTTTAAAGAAAAGGTTAAAAGATGGCATGACAAAAGGATACAAAAGCGTGATTTTAATGTAGGTGATTATGTATTGCTATACAACTCTCGTTTAAGATTTTTTGCAGGAAAATTTCTCTCTAAATGGGAAGGCCCCTATGTTATCGAGGAGGTCTATCGTTCCGGTGCCATAAAAATCAAAAACTTCGAAGGCACAAATCCGAAGGTGGTAAACGGTCAAAGAATCAAACATTATATCTCAGGTAATCCCATAAATGTTGAAACCAATATTATTGAAACCGTAACCCCGGAGGAATACATAAGGGACACTTTCCAGAACGTTTCAGACTCCGAAAAGGAATAGGTATGTGGTACGGTAAGTAAACCGACTCCAGAACAATTTTAAGGCAATATTTCTCTGTTTCGGAATATTTAGAAAAATAGAAAATCAAGTAGTAGTCCGGGAAGGACACGAGGGCCCCATGAGGGTGGAGGGCGCGCCCCCCTACCTCGTGAGCACCTCATGTGCCTTCCGGACTCCGTTTTCTTGCACGATACGTATTTTGGTCGGTAAAATTCATTATATATTCTCCCAAAGGTTTTGACTCCCGTATCACGCAAATATTCTCTGTTCTTGTTTCGAGCTGTTTTTTTGACAGATCTAGATTATCATGACGTCCCCAAGTGCTTGCAAGGACAAGTTCTTTGAGAAGGTCATCAACCCTGACCTCACGGAGGTGCTGCGACACCCTCAAACCATTGAGATGCATGATGGGTTGTTGCACATCCGCGATGCTGAGGGACCAAAGGGAACCAGAAGCATGGAGACGAGGCTCGAAGCAATGGAGCAACAAGTTTTCAAGTGCTAGGGGATGGTGGAGCATGGAATCAACGCTAGCCACATGATGCTCGTGGAGTTCACAAACAACTACAAGCCGGATGCCAAGAACACCGAGGAGGCCATCTTCAAGCTACATGAGAAGATCGAGCACCTCCAAGCCCAAATCTATGACCTGCAAAACCAAAACTGTGAGTATGAATATAGATTCAAAAGAATGAGTTTGGCTGCAGATTCAAGGATTCCGGAGACTCGATCATCCTTCTATGATGGTGAACCTATGCCTTGGAAGATGGATGACAAGCCCGCATCATCAACAACACCTCCACCTTCTTCACCAACAAAAGGAGACATAATCACCTGGGTATGGGCACTCCACTTGGAAACTGCCAAGCTTGGGGGAGTGCACCGGTATCGTATCACAATCACAACTCCTATCTTTACCGTTTTCCTTAGTTCAATCCTATTAGTAGTATTTTGATCTAGTAGAATAAAGTTTATGGCATGATCTAGTTGTGAGTTTTGCTTTATTATCCTTCTATGTAATTGAATTTGTGAGCTATATAATAAAGATTAGTGTTGAGTCAAGGGCTTGATTTTCTTGCTATGATCTTGGGTGAATAAAAGAAAAGAGAAAAAGAATAAAAAGAAACAAAAGTTCATATTGATCTTATTGATAGTAATGACTTCACATAGAAAGGGTGTGATGATTAAAAGTTGTTGGGAGTTGGCAGACATAGCTTTAGTCATCGTTGCAATTAATAGGAAGTAATAAGGAAAGAGAAGTTTCACATATAAATATACTATTATTGACATATTTTATGATTGCGAGCACTCATCAAAATATGACATGCTAAAGAGTTGATGTTGGACAAGGAAGACAACGTAATGGGTTATTTTTTCTTATATCTGAGATAAAGTATGTTGTCATGGATCATCCAACATGTTGATCTTGCCTTTCCCCCTCATGCTAGCCAAATTCTCAGCACCAAGTAGAGATACTACTTGTGCTTCCTAATACCCTTAAACCAGTTTTGCCATGAGAGTCCACCATATCTACCTATGGATTGAGTAAGATCCTTCAAGTAAGTTGTCATCGGTGCAAAGCAATAAAAACTGCTCTAAATATGTATGATTAGTGTGGGAGAAATAAGCTTTATACGATCTTGTGATGCGGCAGTAATAAAAGCGATGGACTGCATAATAAAGGTTCATATCACAAGGGGCAATATAAAGTGACGTTCTTTCGCATTAAGATTTTGTACATCCAACCATAAAAGTGCATGGCAGCCTCTGCTTCCCTCTACGAAGGGCCTATCTTTTATTATTATCTTCTACCTTATGCAAGAGTCATGGTGATCTTCACCTTTCCTTTTTACATTTTATCCTTTGCAAGCACAGTGTGTTGGAAGATCCTGATAGATATATCTAATTGGATGTAGGGGAGCATGAGTTATTATTGTTGACATTACCCTCGAGGTAAAAGGTTGTGGGGCGAAACTATAAGCCCCTATCTTTCTCTGTGTCCGATTAAAACCCCGTAACCACAAGTATTGGGCGAGTGTTAGCAATTATGAAGGACTAGATGATAGATGATAGTTGACATAGACTCTTTCTGATGTTATGATAAATTCCAATTGCTTCAATGACTGAGGTTATAGTTTTTTGGTTCTCAATAAGGTTTCCGATTCATACTTTTGCATTGTGAATAGATCATCACTTGAACATAAGTAATCATATGACAATATCTATGTATGTTGCTGTTATGAGAATAATCATGATGCCCTCATGTCTGTATTTTATTTTTATCGACGCCTCTACCTCTAAACATGGGGACTTATTTATTGTTATTGGCTTTCGCTTGAGGACAAGCGAGGTCTAAGCTTGGGGGAGTTGATACGTCCATTTTGCATCATGCTTTTATATCGATATTTATCGCATTATGGGCTGTTATTTCACATTATGTCACAATACTTATGGCTATTCTCTCTTATTTTACAAGGTTTACATAAGGAGGGAGAATGCCGGCAGCTGGAATTCTGGGCTGGAAAAGGAGCAAATATTAGAGACCTATTATGCACAACTCCAAAAGTCCTGAAACTCCACGGAATACCTTATAATAAATAATGAAAAATCCTCGCCAAAGATGAAGACTAGGGGGCCCACACCCTTCTCACGAGGGTGGGGGCGCCCCCCTTGGGCACGCCCCCCTACCTCGTGGGCCTCCTGGTGGCTCTCCGATGACCATCTTCTCCTATATGAAGTCTTTCGTCGAGAAAAAAAATAAGAAGCAACCTTTCGGGACGAAATTCCGCCGCCACGAGGCGGAAGCTTGGCGGATCCAATCTAGAGCTCCGGCAAAGCTGTTCTGTCGGGGAAACTTCCCTCCCGGAGGGGGAAATCATCGTCATCGTCATCACCAACGCTCCTCTCATCGGGAGAGGGCAATCTCCATGAACATGTTCATCAGCACCATCTCATCTCAAAACTCTAGTTCATCTCTTGTATCCAATTCTTGTCTCCAAGTTCGGATTGGTGCTAGTAGGTTCTTAGTAGTGTTAATTACTCCTTGTAGTTGATGCTAGTTGGTTTAATTGGTGGAAGATCATATGTTCAGATCCTTTATGCATATTATTACCCCTCTGATTATGAACATGAATATGCTTTGTGAGTAGTTACGCTTGTTCCTGAGGACAAGGTAGAAGTCTTGCTATTAGTAGTCATGTGAATTTGGTATTCGTTCGATATTTTGATAAGATGTATGTTGTCTAGCTTCTAGTGGTGTTATGTGAACGTCGACTACATAACACTTCACCATTGTTTGGGCCTAGAGGAAGGCATTGGGAAGTAATAAGTAGATGATGGGTTGCTAGAGTGACAGAAGCTTAAACCCTAGTTTATGCGTTGCTTCGTAAGGGGCTGATTTGGATCCATATGTTTCATGCTATGGTTAGGTTTACCTTAATACTTTTGTTGTAGTTGCGGATGCTTGCAATAGAGGTTAATCATAAGTGGGATGTTTGTTCAAGTAAGAACAGCACCCAAGCACCGGTCCACCCACATGTCAAATTATCAAAGTACCAAACGCGAATCATATGAACGTGATGAAAACTAGCTTGACGATATTCCCATGTGTCCTCGGGAGAGCTTTTCCTTATATAAGAGTTTGTCAAGGCTTGTCCTTTGCTACAAAAAAGGATTGGGCCACCTTGCTGCACTTTATTTACTTTTGTTACTTGTTGCTCGTTACAAATTATCTTATCACAAAACTATCGGTTACCACTTATTTTAGTACTTGCAGAGAATACCTTGCTGAAAACCGCTTATCATTTCGTTCTGCTCCTCGCAGGGTTCGACACTCTTACTTATCGAAAGGACTACGATAGATCCCCTATACTTGTGGGTCATCAGTGCCCATCATATGAGCGCGTGCGTGGATCACACCATAGGGCTAGTTGTATGTTGATAGGACTATGTATTGGAGGGCAAGAGTGAAAGAAGCTTCAACCTAGCATAGAAATTGATGCATACAGGATTGAAGGGGGACCAATATATCTTAATGCTATGGTTGGGTTTTACCTTAATGAACGTTAGTAGTTGTGTATTCTTGCTAATAGTTCCAATCATAAGTGCATAGAATTCCAAGTCAGGGATGACATGCTAGCAGGGGCCTCGCCCACATAAATTTTGCTATTGGTCTAGTAAAGTAGTCAATTGCTTAGGGACAGTTTCGCAACTCCTACCACCACTTTTCCACACTTGCTATACTAACTTTATTGCTTCTTTATAAAACGCCCTCGATGCGGCTATATCTCCCACGTGTCAAAGCACGACTTGGAGGCATAACCACATTGAAAGCAATGTCGCAAGTGAGGTAATCTTCACACAACCCATGTAATACATAAGGGAAAAGAGATACATAGTTGGCTTACAATCGCCACTTCAGACAATACATGAATAAAGCATTACAACATCCAAATACAATCAAGGTCCGACTACGGAACCAAAATAAAAGAAGAACCCCAAATGCGACAAGGTCCCCGATCGACCCCAACTGGGCTCCACTACTGATCAACTAGAACGAGACAACAACAAAGGACAAGATCTTCATCGAGCTCCTCCTTGAGCTTGGTTGTGTCATCTGCACGGACTCGTCAGCACCTGCAAAATGTTTTTTGAAGTAATCTGTGAGCCACGGGGACTCAGCAATCTCGCACCCTCGCGATCAAGACTATTTAAGCTTATGGGTAAGGTAAAAGGTATGAGGTGGAGCTGCAGCAAGTGACTAGCATATATGGTGGCTAACATACGCAAATGAGAGCGAGAAGAGAAGGCAAAGCACGGTCGAGAAACTATGATCAAGAAGTGATCCTAGAACAACCTACGTCAAGCATAACTCCAACACCGTGTTCACTTCCCGGACTCCGCCGGAAAGAGACCATCACGGTTACACACGCGGTTGATGCATTTTAATTAAGGTCAACTTCAGGTTTTCTACAACCGGACATTAACAAATTCCCATCTTCCCATAACCGCGGGCACGGCTTTCGAAAGTTCAAATCCCTGCAGGGGTGTCCCAACTTAGCCCATCACAAGCTCTCACAGTCAACGAAGGATATTCCTTCTAGCGGGAAGACCCAATCAGACTCGGAATCCCGGTTATAAGACATTTCGACAATGGTAAAACAAGACCAGCAAAGCCACCCAGATGTGCCGACAAATCCCGATAGGAGCTGCACATATCTCGTTCTCAGGGCACACCGGATGAGCAAGACGTCGGGTAAGCCAGCCCAGAGTTGCCCCTGGTAGCCTCGGACATCGCTCAGTTGGACCAACACTTAGAGAAGCACTGGCCCGGGGGGGTTAAAATAAGATGACCCTTGAGCCGGTGGACTCAAGGGAAAGAAAAGGCTAGGTGGCAAATGGTAAAACCAATGTTGGGCCTTGCTGGAGGAGTTTTATTCAAGGCGAACTGTCAAGGGGTTCCCATTATTACCCAACCACATAAGGAACGCAAAATGCGGGAACATAACACCGATATGACGGAAACTAGGGCGACAAGAGTGGAACAAAACACCAAGCATAAGGCCGAGCCTTCCACCCTTTACCAAGTATATAGATGCATTAATTAAATAAGAGATATTGTGATATCCCAACAAGTAAACATGTTCCAACAAGGAACAACATCTCCATGTTCCAACAAGGAACAACTTCAATCTTCACCTGCAACTAACAACGCTATAAGAGGGGCTGAGCAAAGCGGTAACATAGCCAAACAACAGTTTGCTAGGATAAGGTGGGTTAGAGGCTTGGTTTAACAACATGGGAGGCATGATAAGCAAGTGGTAGGTATTGCAGCATAGGCATAGCAAAAGAGCGAGCAACTAGCAAGCAAAGATAGAAGTGATTTCAAGGGTATGGTCATGTTGCCTGAAATCCCGCAAGGAAGAAGAACGAGTCGATGAAGAAGACAAACGGACGTAGTCGAACGGGTCCTCACAAACGCGACGTTAACGGAACCAACCCGAAGAAGCAACACCGGAAAGAAGCAAACAATCATGGTAAACAACCATCACATAATCATGGCATGATGCACAATCAAGTATGATGCATGTCCGGTTTAAGTATGCATGGCATGGCAAAGTGCACAAATAATCCTACAAATTAAGTGGAGCTCAATATGCAACGGGTTGCATATTGACGGAACACCACATCAATTATTTAGTTCTCTCTCGGTTATGTACCCAACAATATTAAATGTTGTTAAGCATGTCAAGAGGTGAAACAAAACAAAACTACACAATCTAAACAATTTAAATGGGGCCGGATATAACAAATAACGAATCCGGTAAATCCCCATAAGCATTAGCAATTTATAGCAACAACAATTTGAACATTTTAATTGTTGTTATCATGATGCGGATGACATGAACAAGTTTATGCAATTTTTATTAAAAGTTGACAAGAGCATTATGAAGCATTTTTCACCGTGGTGGAAAGAAAAGGAGGTGCCACGGCAACGATAATGAAAACGGTGCCACAGCAACGTTCCGGTTCCGGTAACTCGATTGAGATACCGATGCAAAGGAGAAGTGTGTGGATGCGTGCAAAAGATGGTGGGGCGCTCCCGGATTCCGGGTGTCCCACGAGTTGGCGACAAGGAAACAAGTGAAAAATTGGACACAGTGCAAACACAAGCATCTCAAACATCGCAAGCATTCGTTCACGGACGTCGTCTCAGGGTTATACCTTCAGAGCGTGCAAAGGAGACAGTTCTCGTTCGTAGAGGGAAGTAGGCGTTCTCGCGACGACAGTAGTGGAAGTAGTCGTTCGCGGGTCGTCGAGGGAAGTAGTGGTACTTTCCGAAGAGGAACTAGATGAACCCAACATCTCCAAGGCGACGGTAGTTGTAAACAGCAACGGTAACTTGTAGGGTCGTCCATTTCATGGTACTTAGGTGAATCCACGAGAAATGGTAGTCGTACACGTTTTGGTAGAGGTTCCGGGTCAACGACACGGAACTTGACATCCACGGGGTCTTTGCGGGTCGACGGTAGTGGTTCACGTTTTGTAGCCATTCGAGTTATCGGTGGAGGAACTTGGCGGTCCATGTAGTCGAACTTGGTGCATCCGAATGGTACTTGGCAAATCCCCATAGTCGAGCTTGGTGGCCTTGACGTCCAACATGAAACAGAGCATAAGGAGCCTCGGCTGACAGCGACGACGAACACAAGCCCATGGAGAAGTAGGGTACAGAGGCGTTTGAAGATGAACTTTGCGCCGTCGAGCAGGACAGTGGGCAGAGCAGAGACAACAGCGGCGGCTTGGCACAGCTGCAGGCAGCGCCGGGGACAGGGAAACGGGTGGAGGCGCAAGACGACCGGTCAGAGAAGATGCGGCCATCTCCGGGCGCTGTGGCAAATGGTCTTGACGATGGCGTGCAGTAGAGAGCGGCGAGGTGCTCGGGGATCCCCTCGGACGTGAGAGGAGGCTGACATCCCAGTGCTCGCGGGCATAGGGGCGCACGAAGGAGGATAGACGGACGGCCACGGCAGCGCTAGTCTTCGGCATCAGGCCGCGTGACTCATGGGCAGGCAGCGAGGGCGAGGAAGGGAGCACCAGGCGCAGGGAAGGGCCGTCACGGGCGGTCGTGTCGCGCGCGGAGTGGCCTTCCTGAGGAGCCTAGGGTGGCGGCAGAGGCATGGGACGCGCGGCGGCGAGGGTGCATGGCCATGGGGATTGGGATCCTCCCCTTGGTCATGCTGAGGAGGTGAGGGAGGAAGCGAGAGGAGGGAGGAGCGAGAGAAAGAGAGAAGATGGCGGCGCTGGTAGAAGAAGGAGGCGGGACATCGAGGGAGTGATGCGGGAACGAACAGGGAGATGGGGATCGGGCGTGGGGCTTCTGGCGGCGCTAGAGGAGACGAGGGAGAGTGGGGGTTGGGCTAGGGTGAGAGCAGATAGGTGGGCCGGCTGGATGGGCCTAAGTGGCCGGCTAGGCTGGGCCTCTCTCTTCCCTCTCCAACTCTCTTTCCTTCATAATTTTTATAGAATAGGATAAAACTTAGAAGAAAAGAATGGAAGGGTAGGAGTGGAATACCCACACGTGACATATTTTTCTCGAGACAGAAAAATACAGAGAATTAAAGAAAAAAGGACAGAGAGAGTTTAGAATAAACAAATTCAAATAAGTTTGAATAACCCTCAAACTATTTGAATTTGGAAGAAATTTAAATGGAGACCAAAAGAGATGAGATAACAAAGGCATTGGGAATTTATGTTGCATGTGTGTTAAAGGTAATTCCAAATTATTGGAATATTTTATTATAGCTCCCTAATATTGGGAGGATATGTTATGAAGAGAATCACCACGTGAATTCCCTCGATTTAAAAGGACCGAAGATCCATGCAATTTATTTAGTGAGTTTTAAAACGGGTTGCATGATGACATGATGTAATGCACAAGATGTAAAGATGAAAAGCAACGAACCAAACAAATCACACGACGAAACCCGGAAACCCTGGAAGGCATCTGAAGCTCCGGTCTTGGGGTGTTACAACACTCCACCACTATGAGAGGATCTTGTCACGAGATCTAGAATGGCACTGGAGGGAAAACGAAAGAGGAAGATAAGCGGTAAAACTAAGTTGCTCCTTTGACAAACGAGTGAAACCAAAGAACCTTGAAAAGGTTAAGCCATCTCGAGAAAAGAATACAATGGAGATGAACGAAGTTGAAAGCACTCCGTTAGGAAAGAGGAACAAGGAAGAACAAATTCGGACAGCACTCCGGTTGAAAAGTGATATGAAACTTGCTAAGATGGAAAGAACTTGAGCAGAGGACACAACACTCCGGTTAAATGGATAAACCAGAAAAGAACACGATCCTGACAAAACGGAAAGATGGGTTGAAGAGAGCAACATCACAATGCCTCCAGAACAAAAGTAAGAATGGAATGGAATGAACGAAGGGAAACAAGATCTTGAGGGAGCACGCTTACAACAAATGCTATAACGGAGTTGTTGGAAAACCAACAACGAAAAGAATAAGCTTGATATGGTCTTATGGAATATATCTCAAATATATGAGGTGACAACCTGCCACTCACGGGAAAAATAATTGGATTGATAAGAACAAGGAGACGAGAAACTTATTTCACCGGGAGGATAATTGAAGAACTTGGGTCATTTATGAGCACCATAAATAGCAACAATCCTTAGGGAAGGCTTTAGTTGAAATATAACCCAAGATAACTCAAATGACGAGATTGATGGATTTAAAATATCTCATTCCTGACAACTTGCGAATCATGAAACATGAAAGAAATTATCAAGAATGACATAATACCACCTCCAATGATACGGTAGAAAGAATTGCACACCGGATTGCAATGATGAATAAAGCTTGAACTCCTCTGAAAAGAATCTTGGTGAACACTTCGAAAAAGAATTAAATCCTTGATGAATCCATCATGTAGAACCTTCATGAATAACTCCGGTAATCAAAGAATGATCCAAAATAATTGAATGATGAAAAGAATAAGATTAAAGCCTCGTAATGATTTAGATAGAGATCTCCATGATAATATAATTTAAAGAGGTTGGAACTCCGGGAAAAAGAGAAGATGAAACAAATGAAACCGAGAATTTGATGGGCCTCCGGAATAAGAAATTAAATCACCTGGATGAAACAGGAATTGGAATTACATTATGCTTATCCTTCACCAATTAAATTGATGAAAAGTCACGGATTTGGCATACAACTTATTCTCGAAGAAAGGATTAAGAGAGATATAATTAAACTTGAGAAGGTCTTCGACGAACCACCGGTCGGGTTGAAACAACGAATAAATTGATATGATGAACGAAGGAAGACAAAATCTTGGAAGAACCACCGTAAGACTTGAAAAAGAACGAAGAAAAGATAAATAAACACCGGGAAGAATTATGAAATGAACGAAGACACTTGAGAGAATTTAGATTCAAGTGAACGAAGAGATCCCGAGGTGATTAGAGAAATTTGAATGATGCCCTGGTAAGATTTAGAGAATGATGACTGACAGCTGAGAATGAATAAACCTGAATTGATGGACTCCAGATAGGTGAAAGGAATTCTCACAATCAAAACAATTATGAGAGAATGGCAACAAGCTAGAATAACGAATCTTGAAGAGAATGGAGCAAGGTTGAGAGGAAAATCTTCTTCAGTCCTCAAAATCCGAGAATGACGACGAGAAACACCACCAAGACTTATTTAGACACTCCGGAAGAACCAAAACGAAGAGGTTGAGCCAACGATGAAAAGAATTCGACAGATCTTGGAGAAAAACATAAGACCAATGATAATTCATTCTTACGTCAAACTTTAGAAAAGAATTTGAGAAGCTCCAGAAAAATAAGAAGAGTCAGGTAAGATCCTGGGAAAAGACCTGTGGGTTAGGGCCTACTCAAAAGAAACACCATTGAAAAATTTAAAAGAGGGATTGGGCCGGTTGAAATAAATGGCTTGAATGAGATAACAACCTCGGAATAGGTTTGAACGGATCTTGAAGGAAAAGATGAGCCTTCCAAGATATCTTCAGCACTCCAGAATAATTGAATAGCGAGAAATGAATGAATATGATGAGCACCGGTATGATAAAACTTCTGAAACAAGGAAAGGATATGATCAACACCAAAAGCTTGTATTGAAACCACCGGAAAAGAAAAGAATGAAGAATGACAAACTTGGAGCTCCATTATAATCTTCATGAGAACCACCGGATAAGAACATTGACGGAAAAGAATGGAGAGACTTCCCATCAATAAAAAGGATACTTGAATAAGAAATGTGAGTCCTAGAAGAAAACAAAGGGAGGGAGGGTGGGAAAACAAAGACAACTTGGAACGGATGAAGAAAACACCGTTGAGAAGAACTGATAATTAATCTTGCAAATGTTGAAGTGATCAGATCCACTTGAAGAGAAACATGCCGGTAGAGAAGGAATTTAGATGACAATCTCGATGATCAAGAAGGATTTGTATTCACATAGAAATATGAGAACACCGCTTGGAAAAGATATGGAATCAACATTGGACTTCGAAGCAACTCGAATACCACAACTCAAAACAAAACAAAGGATTGGCTTGCAGAATAAGCCGGAACAAACATATGATAGAGATTTCGTCCGAAGTTTTCATGGTGGGGCCTACACGGGCTCGATCGTACAACACCATCATGTACAAGGCAGTGCACATGACATACGAAGCGTCCCTAAGTCTGCATAGCCAAGGACTCTTTAAGACACAACGAGACTGAAAGTGCGTTATATTGACTAGAGGGGGGGTGAATAGGCGATTTTTATGAAAGTCTTCAGAACATAGAAGTTTTGAAGACAAATGATAAAATTAAACCTATTACCATGCAGCGGAAGGTAGACTACACTAGGCAAACCATAGTCAAGTATTCAATGAAGTGAAAGCACAAAGACTAATAGCAGCTAGGTTGTAAGGATCAGGTAGGAAGATATTGTGTAGCCAAACA
Source organism: Triticum urartu (assembly GCF_056163025.1). NCBI lineage: Eukaryota > Viridiplantae > Streptophyta > Magnoliopsida > Poales > Poaceae > Triticum > Triticum urartu. The sequence continues at coordinate 416,657,287 of NC_141875.1, forward strand.
GAACACGCAGTCACTCAGTGAAGACAAATGATAGTGCAAACATACAATGACTTCACAAGGATAACAATAAGTAAAGGGAAGTGAAGATGAAACTAGTGACTCATTGAAGACAATGATTTGTTGGACCAGTTCCAGTTGCTGTGACAACTGTATGTCTGGTTGGAGCGGCTAGGTATTTAAACCTTAGGACACACAGTCCCAGACACCCAGTCCTGAACACGCAGCTCAGGACACCCAGTCCTCACCGTATTCTCCTTGAGCTAAGGTCACATAGACCTTGCCCAATCACTCTGGTAAGTCTTCAAGGTAGACTCCCAAACCTTCACAGACTTCGTTCACCGGCAATCCACAGTGTCTCTTGGATGCTCAGAACGCGACGCCTAACCGGCTGGAGGATGCACAGTCCTCAAGTGTAATAAGTCTTCAGATCACACAGACAAGAAGACTTAAGTGATGCCCAATTCTCTCTGGCTCTGGTGGTTAGGGCTTTATCCTCGCAAGGAATTCTCTCTCAAAGGCTTCGAGGTGGGTTGCTCTCAAACGACAAAAGCCGTACTTTCAATCTGAGCAGCCAACCGTTTATGGTTGTAGGGGGTGGGCTATTTATAGCCACTTGGCAACCCGACCTGATTTGTCCGAAATGACCCTGGGTCACTAAGGAACTGACACGTGTTCCAACGGTCAGATTTCAAACTCACACGGCAACTTTACTTGGGCTACAAGCAAAGCTGACTTGTCCGACTCTGGACAAGATTCGCTCACATAGTCTTCACTCGAAGACATAGGTTTTTGGTTTAGGCATCACTTCAGTCATTCTGACTGGTTCTCTTGGACCCCACTTAACAGTACGGTGGTTCCTATGACTCAACACAAAAGAAAAAGAACTACGAAAGATCTAAGTCTTCGAGCTCCATAGGCTTCATATAGTGTCTTCTCTTGTCATAGTCTTCAATGTGAATATCTTCATATACCACCTTTGACTTCAATGTCTTCATACATTTTTAGGGGTCATCTCTGGTAGTAAAACCGAATCAATGAGGGACTTCTACCTGTGTTATCCTGCAATTCTCACAAACACATTAGTCCCTCAACTAGGTTTGTCGTCAATACTCCAAAACCAACTAGGGGTGGCACTAGATGCACTTACAATCTCCCCCTTTTTGGTGATTGATGACAAACTAGTTGAAGTTTTTAACGGGGAATATAATCTGTGAAATTGTAAAGGATAAGGAATTGTCTTCATAAGTTGCAAGGGCTCCCCCTGAAGATGTGCATATAAGTTAATTTGCTTTTGGAATGCAAATGCACATGGCAGGTTGTACTTGTGGAGATCCACTTCAATTTATGATGACAATCCACTATGCATGTTAAAGTATATGAAGATAATGACATGCATAATGGAAAATGGACGTCTGCAGAATGAGCTAAGTGCGGAATTTATCGTCGCACATGCGGAATTTATCTTCGCAAAACAAGGTGGCAAATAAGTAGCAGACGACCATCTAGTTTAAGTGTTACAACTCATAAGAACCAAATGTAGCAAAAACGAGAGTTGTAAGCACGAAGCAAAATATAAAGCACCCGCCCATATGGACCCGCTTGAAGACTATCAATCTCATATGCTTCTCCCCCTTTTGTCAGTAATGACCAAAAAGGTTTGAAGACATAGAGCCTCTACTCGTTCTCATGAGGAGTAGGTGAAGTAGTAGGGTTGTTGGTGTTGTTTGGCGGTGCAGAAGAGCTTGGAGGTGCTGAAGGAGGTGGCGGTGAAGTAGCATCGTCTTCTTCCTAAATAATTCTGGCAGTCACTGTGGCAGCAGAGGAAGAGAACTCAGAGTCTTCAAGGGATGGAGTTCCTAGCAGCACAACCCTTCGAGGAGGTGTGGAGTCAAACTTGAATCTCTCAGTGAAGCCATCCTCTTGAAGATCAGCTTCAGAACACATCATCGTGAGCCCTTTCCATGTGCGGCGACAGGTTTCATGGGCAACGAAAGCATTCTTGGTGGCAAGATTTCGAGTGCGATTAACATCCACCAAGAGGATTTTCATCTGACGCTTCAGCCAGTCATGATGCCTATCCTGTTTCTGATGTAGAGACACAAGAAGCTCTCGGTCGTTGAGAACACGAGTGCGCTTCTTGGGTCTTGGAGCAGTGGCACTGTCAGTGGCTTCAGTGCAAGCAGGGTGTGGTGCACGTGTAGTGCCAGCCAAAGGATACACCCGAGAAACTGCTTCAACGCCTTCAACGTTCTGAGTAAAACTCTGATGTTCTGCATTCTGAAGACTTAGAGGTTGCTTGGCAGGCTCAGAATATATGGCTTCAGTAGACATGTCCACGTCAGGCAAGAATATCTGATGGCTGCGGGCTGAGGGCTGATACGAGATGGCGGAGTGTAGCTTGATCAGCCGCATGACCCAAGGGGCGTAGAACTTCAAACCAAACAGATCAATGCCTGATGCAGCAAGTTGGCGTATGAAGAAGTCCTGTGCATTGAAGCATTTGCCATGAAGTATATAGAAGACCAAAGTCTTCATTGCACCCTGAATCTTGGCATTTGGAGAGTGCCCTTTGATAGGCCAGAGAGTTCGCCTGATGATGTGATAGATGGTTCTTGGCAGGTACTTAAGGTCTTCAATGAAGAACTCTGTTGGATAAGAAGCATCTTAGGGCAATGGCTTCATCATGCTAAGCATCTGACTCATATCAGGTTCTGGCCGCTGAAAGATGCTCTCAATAGCTTCAGCATGCAGCTGACAGCCTTGCTCGAAGAGATCGCCAGGAGTGGGCAAGCCAGTGAGCTCAATGATGTCAAATGCATTGGCTTCGTGATGAACGTTGCCAGTCATCCACTCCAGGACCCAAGTCTTCGGATCTCTGCTGTACCCTCTGATGTGAAGTGTGGCATAGAATTGAAGTAGCAGCTCTTCATTCCAATGCTCTTCGTCAGTAATGAACGGCAGCAGTCCAACTTCCTTGAAGCAATCTAAAGCTTCTTCCAGACAGGGCAGACCAGCTATAGCTTCAACGTCAAGGCGCTTGTGTGGGAAGATGCGACCTTGGTTGTACAGAATGCAAGAGTAATAGCTTCGCTGAGGATAGCTCTAGAACCGATCAGATGATATCCTTTCCCTTGAGTAGGGGTTCCTGGAGCTATTGAAGAACGTGTTGTCTGCCCTGAAGCCATTGATGTTGAAGGAGCCAGGTGCTGATGCAGGACCTGGAAACCTTGGCAGTCTTGGGATTGGCTTCTGGACCTAAGGCCTGTGCTCAACATGATAGTTGAATTGGGGACTGGCAGCAGACTCAGGAACAGAAGTGGCGGGATCAGTGACTTCGCTGTCTTCTGAAGCTTTTGCTAGGGAGGGCTCCACATTAGCTTCATTGGTGGTTGTGACAGCCTCACGATTTTCATCCTCCACTTGACTAGTTGGAGGGTCGGTCACAAGCACATTCTCCTGGAGAACTGCTTCTTGGTGGGACAGGGGAGTGGGATCTTGTGGGACTCCTTCTTCTGCGGCTGATGTAGCCGGAATGTCTTCAGCAGAGACTTGAGGCCTTGGACCTTTGTGAAGCCTGCGGAACGCAGACGACGCCTGTGGAGTTGGAGTGGGCTGGGCCTCATAGTCTTCTTCCTCTTGTGGGCGATTCGCCCATGAAGCATCCTGTGCAATTGGCGTCAGTGGACGACCAATGCTGATGAGTTCACTGTTTTCATGCTGAGGAAGGACTACACCATCTTCTACATTGTCATGTTGACCAATGTCTTCAGCAGTGATGGGATCAGCTGCTGGAATGTCTTCAGCTTCATGAGCCTCTGTGGAAGCAGGCTCATGAATTGTCAGTTGTCATTCAGCTTCAGGATAGACCATAGAAATGGGTTCAACTATTAAGGGCTCTGTGGAAGCAGCCCGAGCTTTCTTGGTCTTCCTCTTCTTCTTGGAGGGGGCAGTAGGAGAGGCTTCAGAGTGTTTCCTCTTCCTGGCTTCAGCCTCAGCAGTCCTTGTCTTCTTGAGCTCTGAAGCTGTTGACCGACTTTTTGGCTTCGAGCCAGTCAGTCTAGTTGGGAAGACAATCGGAACTGCTTCTTGCCTTGGTGCATCAGGTTCAGCCGTAGCAGGCTTCTTCTTCTTCTTTGCGGCCATCCCGGGGTCGATGCCAGGACGCCCAAGTGCCTTGCGCTTCTCAGCCTCATTATAGGCTTGCACACATCTGTCAGCCAGAGTCTTCATGCGCTCACGCGAACCCTGAGCTTCTGCACGCTTCTTCACAAAGGCTTCCTTGAGCTCGTGCATCATTGTCTTGAAGTTCTTCACTTCTTGCACGCTGAGCTTGGCCATATGCTTCTTGAACTGAGCCTTTTCATAGTCAATCTTCTGCTTCAGTTCAACAATGCGCTGGGCAATAGCAAGTTCTGAAGCAATGGCGCCTTGGAAGGCGACACTGAGGCCAATGGGTAGCTACAGATCTTCAAAGTTGATGTTTGGCGTGTCAAACCACTCGTCAATGAAGTTGTGGATGATGGTGACATCAAAGAGAGGCAGATCATTGAAGATTTCTGCTTCTTCTTTGCTCTTGATGAGTTTCTCAAGAGCGTCATCTGCAAGATCTTCATCACTTGACAGATCAATGTCGTCATTGCACAGAATGGCAGCACCTGTTAGCTCTTGGCCAGTGTGAGACAGAGGCATCTTGGCCTTCTGGGGCTTGGAGACGCGTGATAAGTCTTCAGACTGCACACTGTCTTCAGGAGGTGCAGTTGTCAATGGCTTCGCCCTTGAGATTTTTGGTGAAGGAGCTGGCTTTCAAGCTTTTGGCTTCTTCAACTGCTTTGGCTTCGGCACTGCAGGCGCGTCATCAGACTCAGTGTCAGCTGCAGGCTCATTCACTGCAGTCCCTTGAACCAAGATGTAGGTGATGAGGCCTTCAAGGTTGGCGAAAGGACCGATGACATTGGGTTCTGCATGTCGTGTGCCATCTGCGCTTGGAGATGAGGGACCAGGGTTGAAGTCTAACCCAAAAGTCTTCTTGTTCTGCTTCGCTGAGTTCTGAGCAAACTGGAAGTTGCGCTTGAACAGATTGTCGTCACGACACCATAGCAGTGACGACGAGTGTGCATCAGCAGGCTATGGTCCACGGACCATGCATGGATAGAAGCCTTGAGCAATGGCTTCATCTCTGGACCTGGGTAGAAGATTCTTGAATAGGATGTCTCCCCACGGTCTCTTGATGGCGTTTTTCTCAGCATACTCCTGGGTCACAAATCTGTATTTGAACCATTGTTCTGCCCAATATCTTCGAATCCATTGGATTCGGGTCTTGCGCTGACTGTAATCCTCTTCAGGATCTGTCTTGTACATTTCTGAGAGTTCATCTGGCAGATCTCTGGAGGTCTCACCACGATGCTTTCTGCCACCCTTCCTTGCTACTTTCTCTGAAGCCATAAACTTTAACCTGAAAGGCTTCAAGACGTTCAAAGGCTTCAAAGGTTTTCGTTTGCTGGACCAACAGGAACTGGCTTCAGGAGAATTTATGTGATGCTGTAAGAATTCTGCAAATGAATGTAGACTATGAGAACCAAAGGATTCTCCCACGGACATGTACCTGTGACAGCATTAAGGTGCGAGGGAAGGGGAAGAGGTCATATGCATTCTCAGAAAATTTTGAAGATAAATCAGTTTAGAAGACATTGAGCTCATCGTGCGAAGACATTCACTCATAGATAAGAAGTTGGTTCCAGATTTGTATGAATCCATAGATCAGTACAAGTGAGGAATCTAACTACTTTGTGAAGCACAAGTGAATATACTAGGCATGTTATGAGATGCAGTATGAGAGATATCTAGCTTGTGTGAACAGAAACTGCTTGTGGTAGAAAGTGACAAATCCATAGGATCAATGGTGCTGTAAAAAGAGGAAGTTTTATTTACCACACTAAGAACTGCTAGACGGAGTGTAAGATGAGGCCGAGCAGTTCGATCTTCCGTGCCCTAACTTGGCGACGGAGGACACCTACGGCGACGGCGGAGAGGACGATGTCCGCGGTCGGCGTGAAGACGGCGTCGGAGAGGTTGCGGCAGCGAAGCGCTTCGTCGCCGGCGTCGTCGAGGGCTAGCGGTGGCACTAGGGTTCGTGCGAGGGTGGAAGAAGAGATAATAACTGCTGTGAGTGTGTATTTATAGGTACAGGGGCGGCACTGTGCTATTACACAGGTGCCCCTGGCGATTCGCATCTGAGGAACACGTGGCCATTATGCGGAATTTTGGGGTTTGTTCCACGTCCCACGCACGCCTGGATTGTCGGGTGGTCGTTCCTACTTCTCCGGATTTCATGTGGAGGAATGAGCATTGAAAACGGACTTAATGGTTGTCTCTGTATCTTCTGCTGACAAGGACGCAGAGAAGACATTCGACAGTTTCAATAGAATGCATATGACTTGGGGAGATAGAGTTTGAGATAGAAAGCATAGAGAGGTTAGGGTCCGATGACATTCACTTAGTTCAAAAGATTCAACACGAAGACATAGCTATAAGTGAATGCTGTAGAGGACAGAACACTAGTATATATATATATATATATATATATATATATATATATATCTATAATCAACATAGTGAAGATAATCATGAATATATGTTGAGATCGAAGCCAAACAAAATGTGAAGACATTGCAAGGTAACGCCATGAGTGAAACACTTCAAAATAGAACGTTTGGTGGTGGCGTTACCCACCGTATAGGAAGTATTAGACCCAGACACGGCGCATAATTATCGTGGCGCTCCGAAGTCAAATTCCATATTAATGTATTCACACTTAGAATGTATGTCTTCATTGATTGAAGATATACTTTACTTTGTGTGTTGCACATCTAAGTCATCAATATGCATAAGGGTTAGGATGTGTGCCTGATCACAGGACATTTGAGGATTCCAGGATATTTAGCTCACACCGTAACTTGCAAAACCTCTTCTCATCCAAGGGCTTGGTGAAGATATCTGCCAATTGCTCTTCAGTGTTGACGTGTATGATATCAATGTCTTCACAACATGATCTCTGAGAAAGTGATGACGAATTTCAATGTGCTTTGTCTTCGAGTGCTGAACTGGGTTGTTGGCAATCTTGATTGCGCTTTCGTTGTCGCAGTAAAGTGGCATTTGCTTCAGATGAATGCCATAGTCCTTGAGTGTTTGATTCATCCACAGAAGCTGAGCGCAGCAAGATCCAGCAGCAATGTATTCAGATTCAGCAGTGGAGAGAGATACACAGTTCTGCTTCTTTGAAGACCAACATACAAGTGATCATCCCAGAAAGTGACATGTGCCTGATGTAGACTTGCGATCAACTTTGTCACCAGCATAATCAGCTTCCGAGAATCCAACCAGATCAAACTCTGAGCCCTTTGGATACCATAATCCTAGAGTTGGGGTGTGAGCCAAATATCGAAGAATTCGCTTCACAGCTAAGTGATGCGACTCCTTTGGTGCCGCTTGAAATCGAGCACACATGCAAACACTAAGAATAATATCTGGCCTAGATGCACATAGATAAAGTAAAGAACCAATCATGGAGTGATATACCTTTTGATCGAACTCTTTACCATTGTCGTCAGGACCCAGATGATGTTTGGCTGGCATTGGTGTTGTGAAGCCTTTGCAGTCTTGCATATCGAACTTCTTCAGGCAATCTTTGAGATACTTCTCTTGAGATATGAAGATGCCAATGCGTTGTTGTCGTATTTGAAGACCGAGGAAGAACTTCAGCTCCCCCATCATGGACATTTGATATTGCTCTTGCATCATATATCCAAACTCTTCACTGTACTTCTGATTGGTGCAGCCGAAGATAATGTCATCCACATATATTTGGCACACAAACAGTTCACCATCATATGTCTTCGTGAAAAGAGTGGGATCTAGGGAACCAGGTATGAAGCCTTTGCTCTTCAGGAAGTATTTGAGTGTGTCATACCAGGCCCGAGGGGCTTGTTTGAGGCCATACAGTGCCTTGTTGAGCTTGTATACCATGTCAGGATATTTTGGATTTTCAAAGCCGGGCGGTTGTGCAACATACACTTCTTCTTCAATCTTGCCATTGAGAAAGGCACTCTTCACATCCATTTGATATAGAAGTATGTTATGATGATTTGCATAGGCCAGCAGTATGCGTATGGCTTCAAGTCTAGCCACAGGAGCAAATATTTCATCGAAGTCAATGCCTTCCACTTGAGTATATCCTTGAGCAACGAGACGAGCTTTGTTTCTGACAACTTGACCATGCTCATCTTGCTTGTTGTGGTATATCCATTTGGTGCCTATTATATTGTGCTTCCGTGGATCAGGACACTTAACCAGTTCCCATACATTATTCAGCTCAAACTGTTGAAGCTCTTCTTGCATAGCTTGAATCCATTCAGGTTCCATGAAGGCTTCTTCAACTTTCTTGGGTTCTGTTATTGAAACGAATGCGAAGTGCCCACAGAAATTTGCTAGCTGAGTTGCCCTTGAACGAGTGAGTGGACCAGGTGCATTGATGCTATCAATTATTCTTTCAATCTGCACTTCATTGGCAACGCGAGGATGTACAGGGTGAAGACTTTGCTCTTGCTGTTCATTCTCGTTGTTGGAAGGAATGTCTTCAGGCTGAGCATTGTCTTCATGTTGATCAGGTGCTGAAATGATAAGTTCTTCTTCGGGATGAGCTTCAGAAGGTATAATTTCTCCAGTTCCCATTAGCTTGATTGATTCACCGGATGGAACTTCATCTAGCACATTTGGCAGCTGCTCTCTTTGTGAACCGTTGGTCTCATCGAACCGCACATCCACTGTTTCAACCACTTTGTAATGAAAGAGATTGAAGACTCTGTAGGAGTGCGAATCCTTTCCATATCCAAGAATAAAACCCTCATGTGCTTTTGGTGCAAATTTTGAGGTGTGATGTGGGTCCTTGACCCAGCACCTTGCGCCAAATACTCTGAAGTAACTGACATTTGGCTTCTTGCCAGTAAGGAGCTCATAAGATGTCTTGTTCAGTAGCTTGTGAAGATAAACACGATTGATTGTATGGCATGCAGTATCAATGGCTTCGGGCCAGAATTTTCTTGGGGTCTTGTATTCATCTAGCATCGTTCTGGCCATCTCAATTAGTGTTCTGTTCTTGCGTTCGACGACGCCATTCTGCTGTGGCGTGTACGGGGCTGAGAATTCATGTGTGATGCCCAAGGTATCAAGATATGTATCAAGGCCAGTGTTCTTGAATTCAGTGCCATTGTCACTTCTGATGTGCTTTATCTTGGCGCCAAAATTGTTCATAGCTCGATTGGCGAAGCGTCTGAAAACATCCTGCACTTCAGTCTTGTAAAGGATTATGTGCACCCAAGTATATCTAGAATAATCATCAACAATAACGAAGCCATAGAGGGAAGTAGTAGTAGTTAGAGTTGAGTAATGAGTGGGACCGAAAAGATCCATGTGAAGCAGTTCGAAGGGTCGAGTAGTGGTCATGATTGTCTTCGAGGGATGTTTGTCCCTCGTCATCTTCCCTGCTTCACAGGCACAGCATAAGTGGTCTTTCTTGAACTTGACGCCCTCGATGCCTATGACATGCTTCTTCTTCGCAAGGGTGTGGAGGTTCCTCATGCCAGCATGTCCAAGCCTCTGATGCCAGAGCCAGCATTCTGAAGCCTTTGCTAGAAGACATACTGCAAGCTGTGGCCCTGCTGAGAAATCTACCACGTACAAATCATCTTTTCAATACCCTTCAAACACTAGAGACTTGTCAGATTCCATTAGCACAAGGCAACGATATTTTCCAAACATTACGATCATGTTCAAATCGCAAAGCATTGAGACAGACATTAAGTTGAAGCCAAGGGATTCAACAAGCATGACTTTATCCATGTGTTGATCCCTTGAGATTGCAACTCTACCTAGACCCAATACCTTACTTTTACCAATGTCAGCAAATGTGATGTGGCTCTTGTCGGATGGACGTAAGGTTGAGTCCATAAGAAGACTTCTTTTGCCAGTCATGTGATTTGTACACCCACTGTCAATAATCCATTCTGAAGACGCTGATGTCATACCCTACAGTGCAGTTAGGGGGATAGGCTTCACCAAGAGCATTGTGAAGCAAAAACATTTGACGAACCAGTGGGTTATGAAAGCTTAGATCCAGGTTAGGACTAATAGGGAGAGTAGCAAGCGATTCAGGTACGAAGTACATAGTAAGACCATTTGGGCATTTGATCTTGCGCCCTACAAGATGTTTAAGGTTCCCAGCAATAGCGTCAGACGATTTTGGTTTTCTGCTGGAGACCTTTCCCTGCAAAAGAGAGTTAAGCTTTCTTAGCCACCCACATCAAGGGCGGCTTAGAAGCAATAAGTCTAAGTGCAGCATCTGAGAATTTTGGCTTTGAAGCCTTAGCAAACAGTCTTGCAGGCGGACAATAGTACTCATAAGAATGAGCAGAATAGTTCTTGGTCTTATGAACATGGCGGTTTGATGAACCGCTCTCATATTCATATGCCTGAGTATGGTTTCCCTGCAAAACATTTGCGTTAGTGCGACTCGGGTGAGTTATCTGTCTGTATGAAGCCTTTGGACCGTATGAAGCCTTTGGTCTGAGGTTTGTCTTCTTCACGTGAGGTGTCATGATGACATTCACAGGAAGACTCTCCAGACACCTTTTCGGAATCCAGATCTTCTTCATAGGCGGTCTATTCCTGCAGTTAGTACCAATGTACCTGGCAAATACTTCACCATTTTGATTCTTAAACAGTATATAGTTTGCATCAAAGGATTCATCAATGATAATGGGGTTAGCACAAGTGAAGCCAGATAGATTGGATGGATCTGCTGAAGGTTCCTTTGCAGCAACCCACATGGTTTTGGGGTACTGCTCAGGTTTCCAGTAAGAGCCATCTGCATTCATTTTCCTCACGAACCCTACACCCTCTTTCCTAGGGTTTCGATTCAGAATCTGCTTTTTCAGGACATCACATAGCGTCTGATGCCCTTTAATACTTTTGTACATCCCTGTTTCAAGCAATGTCTTCAACCTAGCATTCTCATCAGCAATAGCGGTGGTATCCTAAGCAGAGGGGTTAGTTACCACATCAACAGTTGAAGATATTGCAACAGCAGTAGCAGTAGAACATTCAGCAACAGAAGTAGCATTATCACGCTCAATGCATTTAAGACATGGTAGTTCAAATCCTTCCTGAGCGGGACTGATCTGTTTGGCGCGAAGTGATTCGTTTTCCTTTGAAGATCTTCATGAACCGCTCTCAATTTCTCAAGATCTTGCTTCCTTTGAAGATAATCATAGGAAAGCTTTTCATGAGTTGTTGAGAGAGTTTCATGACGACTTTCAAGTTCCTGATACTTAACGTGAAGATTTTTTATGTCTTCAATTAAGGATTCAGATCGAGTCATGTCAGCACCTAACAGATCATCGCTTCTGTCTAACAGTTTTTGAATATGTTCCATAGCTTTATGTTGTTTAGTTGCAATTTTAGCAAGTGTTTTGTAGCTAGGTTTTGAACCACAATCAGAGTCATCGTCACTAGATGTTTGATAGTGAGTGGTGCGTGTGTTTACCTTGGCACCGCGTGCCATGAAGCAGTAGGTAGAAGCGGAGTAGTCCTTGTCATTTGCATTGGTGTCGGTGATGAAGTCATTGTCTTCAGTGTTGAAGATGGACATGGAAACGTATGCTGTAGCCAGACTTGTGACGCCTGAGTCGGATTCCTCCTCAGACTCCACCTCCGCCTCCTCAGAAGCAGACTCCTCCTCTGAATCCATTTCCTTGCCAACAAACGCACGTGCCTTGCCAGATGGGCTCTTCTTGTGTGATGAAGACTTTGAGGAAGACTTGGAAGAAGACTTTGAGTATTTCTTCTGCTTCTTCTTGTCGTCAGAGTCATATTCCTTGCTCTTCTTCTTCTTTTTGTTCTCATTGTCCCACTATGGACACTCAGAGATGAAGTGGCCAAGTTTCTTGCACTTGTGACATGTTTTCTTCTTGTAGTCATGAGCAGGAGCTTCATCATTCCTTGAACTTGATCGGGAAGACTTTCTGAAACCTTTCTTCTTGATGAATTTTTGGAACTTCTTGACAAGCATAGCAAGTTCCCTTCCAATGTCTTCAGGATCATCAGAACTGTTGTCAGATTCTTCTTCAAATGAGGAGACAGCTTTTGCCTTCAAGGCACGAGTTCGCCCATAGTTTGGACCGTAGATATCTCTTTTCTCCGAAAGCTAAACTCATGTGTGTTGAGCCTCTCAAGTATGTCAGACGGATCGAGTGTCTTGAAATCTGGACGTTCTTGAATCATCAGGGCCAGGATGTCAAACGAACTATCAAGTGATCTCAGCAGCGTCTTGACGACTTCGTGTTTGGTAATCTCAGTGGCGCCGAGGGCTTGAAGCTCATTTGTGATGTCAGTGAGTCGGTCAAATGTGTGGTGGACATTCTCATTGTCATTTCGCTTGAAGCGGTTGAAGAGGTTGCGAAGGACACTGATTCTCTGATCTCTCTAGGTTGAGATGCCTTCATTGACCTTGGAGAGCCAGTCCCAGACCAGCTTGGATGTCTTCAAAGCACTCACACGGCCATACTGTCCTTTGGTCAGATGACCACACATGATATTCTTGGCAGTAGAGTCCAGTTGAACGAATTTCTTGACATCAGCAGCAGTGACACCTTCTCCAGCCTTGGGAACGCCGTTCTTGACGACATACCATAGGTCGACGTCAATGGCTTCAAGATGCATGCGCATCTTATTCTTCCAGTAGGGATATTCAGTTCCATCAAAGACGGGGCACGCAGCGGAGACTTTAATTATCCCTGCAGTCGACATAGCTAAAACTCCAGGTGGTTAAACCGAATCACACAGAACAAGGGAGCACCTTGCTCTGATACCAATTGAAAGTGCGTTATATCGACTAGAGGGGGGTGAATAGGCGATTTTTATGAAAGTCTTCAGAACATAGAAGTTTTGAAGACAAATGATAAAATTAAACCTATTACCATGCAGCGGAAGGTAGACTACACTAGGCAAACCATAGTCAAGTATTCAATGAAGTGAAAGCACAAAGGCTAATAGCAGCTAGGTTCTAAGGATCGGGTAGGAAGATATTGTGAAGCCAAACAGAACACGCAGTCACTCAGTGAAGACAAATGATAGTGCAAACATACAATGACTTCACAAGGAGTAACAGTAAGTAAAGGGAAGTGAAGATGAAACCAGTGAATCATTGAAGACAATGATTTGTTGGACCAGTTCCAGTTGTTGTGACAACTGTATGTCTGGTTGGAGAGGCTAGGTATTTAAACCTTAGGACACACAGTCCCGGACACCCAGTCCTGAACACACAGCTCAGGACACCCAGTCCTCACAGTATTCTCCTTGAGCTAAGGTCACATAGACCTCGCCCAATCACTCTGGTAAGTCTTCAAGGTAGACTCCCAAACCTTCACAGACTTCATTCACCGGCAATCCACAATGTCTCTTGGATGCTCAGAACGCGACGCCTAACCGGCTGGAGGATGCACAGTCCTCGAGTGTAATAAGTCTTCAGATCACACAGACAAGAAGACTTAAGTGATGCCCAATTCTCTCTGGCTCTGGTGGTTAGGGCTTTATCCTCGCAAGGAATTCTCTCTCAAAGGCTTCGAGGTGGGTTGCTCTCAAACGACAAAAGCCATACTTTCAATCTGAGCAGCCAACCGTTTATGGTTGTAGGGGGTGGGCTATTTATAGCAACTTGGCAACCCGACCTGATTTGTCCGAAATGACCCTGGGTCACTAAGAAACTGACACGTGTTCCAACGGTCAGATTTCAAACTCACACGGCAACTTTACTTGGGCTACAAGCAAAGCTGACTTGTCCGACTCTGGACAAGATTCGCTCACATAGTCTTCACTCGAAGACATAGGTTTTTGGTTTAGGCATCACTTCAGTCATTCTGACTGGTTCTCTTGGACCCCACTTAACAGTATGGTGGTTCCTATGACTCAACACAAAAGAAAAAGAACTACGAAAGATCTAAGTCTTCGAGCTCCATAGGCTTCATATAGTGTCTTCTCTTGTCATAGTCTTCAATGTGAATATCTTCATATACCACCTTTGACTTCAATGTCTTCATAAATTTTTAGGGGTCATCTCTGGTAGTAAAACCGAATCAATGAGGGACTTCTACCTGTGTTATCCTGCAATTCTCACAAACACATTAGTCCCTCAACTAGGTTTGTCGTCAATACTCCAAAACCAACTAGGGGTGGCACTAGATGCACTTACAGAGACCACTGTAAAACCGACCGTGAATAGGCGGACCACTAGACGTCGAACCCCAATTTCTTATCATACATCTGTCGGAAAGATATCCTAAGAGCTACTTGAATTCCCACTTATAAACTCCCAAAACTTTCCGGTTATGCAATCAGGTGTTGGGGATACAGGGGAAGCATAATATCTCACCCAAAACTAGCAAATCCTACATCCAGCTGTATCCATCCTTCAACACATAACCAAGAAACCTTCGGAAATCGTCTACCTCAACCTTCGAAAAGCATCCGTTATATGAGTTATGGCAATACTCCCGAACTCCCGCCCCAGTACTGGGTGGCGTCGAGGTTATCTCACCAACAACTGCATAAAAGAGATTTTCGATGTCGGCGAAACTAAACTCAGGTATTCCAGAACTGCAATAATAAAATTATGACGACAACACCTCAGAGCTCAACTCCCCGGGACACTTCCACAAAACCCCTGACAGGAGGCACCAAGACAATGTTCTCGTCACAAAACCATCAGAACGATTCCAAGATACTCGCGTGATCCTAAATTTTTTTTAGTGAAATTTGAGAAGAGAAGAGTCAAAACTCTACATCAGGATGCCTTACCAGAGCGATGAGGAGACTGGGAAGTAAAAAGAATTCCTAAACTCTCCGATATATAATTCCTAAATGACTCAAAACATTTTTCTAGACACAACTCGGCCGCTAATAATGATCAAGCAATGGGGCTCCTAAGGTCGGGGAAGGCTCTGATACCAACTTATAACGCCCTTGATGCGGCTATATCTCCCACGTGTCGAAGCACGACTTAGAGGCATAACCGCATTGAAAACAATGTCACAAGTGAGGTAATCTTCACACAACCCATGTAATACATAAGGGAAAAGAGATACATAGTTGGCTTACAATCGCCACTTCACGAAATACATGAATAAAGCATTACAACATCCAAATACAATCAAGGTCCGACTACGGAACCCAAATAAAAGAAGAACCCCAAATGCGACAAGGTCCCCGATCGACCCCAACTGGGCTCCACTACTGATCAACTAGAACGAAACAACAACAAAGGACAAGATCTTCATCGAGCTCCTCCTTGAGCTTGGTTGCGTCATCTGCACGGACTCATCAGCACCTGCAAACTGGTTTTTGAAGTAATCTGTGAGCCACGGGGACTCAGCAATCTCGCACCCTCGCGATCAAGACTATTTAAGCTTATGGGTAAGGTAAAAGGTATGAGGTGGAGCTGCAGCAAGTGACTAGCATATATGGTGGCTAACATACGCAAATGAGAGCGAGAAGAGAAGGCAAAGCACGGTCGAGAAACTATGATCAAGAAGTGATCCTAGAACAACCTACGTCAAGCATAACTCCAACACCGTGTTCACTTCCCGGACTCCGCCGAAATGAGACCATCACGGTTACACACGCGGTTGATGCATTTTAATTAAGGTTAACTTCAGGTTTTCTACAACCGGACGTTAACAAATTCCCATCTGCCCATAACCGCAGGCACGGCTTTCGAAAGTTCAAATCCCTGCAGGGGTGTCCCAACTTAGCCCATCACAAGCTCTCACGGTCAACGAAGGATATTCCTTCTAGCGGGAAGACCCGATCAGACTCGGAATCCCGGTTACAAGACATTTCGACAATGGTAAAACAAGACCAGCAAAGCCACCCAGATATGCCGACAAATCCCGATAGGAGCTGCACATATCTCGTTCTCAGGGCACACCGGATGAGCAAGACGTCGGGTAAGCCAGCCCAGAGTTGCCCCTGGTAGCCTCGGACATCGCTCAGTTGGACCAACACTTAGAGAAGCACTAGCCCGGGGGGGGGGTTAAAATAAGATGACCCTTGAGCCGGCCGACTCAAGGGAAAGAAAAGGCTAGGTGGCAAATGGTAAAACCAATGTTGGGCCTTGCTGGAGGAGTTTTATTCAAGGCGAACTGTCAAGGGGTTCCCATTATTACCCAACCGCGTAAGGAACGCAAAATCCAGGAACATAACACCGATATGACGGAAACTAGGGCGGCAAGAGTGGAACAAAACACCAGGCATAAGGCCGAGCCTTCCACCCTTTACCAAGTATATATATGCATTAATTAAATAAGAGATATTGTGATATCCCAACAAGTAAACATGTTCCAACAAGGAACAACATCTCCATGTTCCAACAAGGAACAAACTTCAATCTTCACCTGCAACTAACAACGCTATAAGAGGGGTTGAGCAAAGTGGTAACATAGCCAAACAACGGTTTGCTAGGACAAGGTGGGTTAGAGGCTTGGTTTAACAACATGGGAGGCATGATAAGCAAGTGGTAGGTATCGCAGCATAGGCTTAGCAAAAGAGCGAGCAACTAGCAAGCAAAGATAGAAGTGATTTCAAGGGTATGGTCATCTTGCCTGAAATCCCGCAAGGAAGAAGAACGAGTCGATGAAGAAGACAAACGGACGTAGTCGAACGGGTCCTCACAAACGCGACGTTAACGGAACCAACCCGAAGAAGCAACACCGGAAAGAAGCAAACAATCATGGTAAACAACCATCACATAATCATGGCATGATGCACAATCAAGTATGATGCATGTCCGGTTTAAGTATGCATGGCATGGCAAAGTGCACAAATAATCCTACAAATTAAGTGGAGCTCAATATGCAAAGGGTTGCATATTGACGGAACACCACATCAATTATTTAGTTCTCTCTCGGTTATGTACCCAACAATATTAAATGTTGTTAAGCATGTCAAGAGGTGAAACAAAACAAAACTACACAATCTAAACAATTTAAATGTGGCCGGATATAACAAATAACGAATCCGGTAAATCCCCATAAGCATTAGCAATTTATAGCAACAACAATTTAAACATTTTAATTCTTGTTATCATGATGCGGATGATGTGAACAAGTTTATGCAATTTTTATTAAAAGTTGACAAGAGCATTATGAAGCATTTTTCACCGTGGTGGAAAGAAAAGGAGGTGCCACAGCAACGATAACGGAAATGGTGCCACGGCAACGTTCCGGTTCCGGTAACTCGATTGAGATACCGATGCAAAGGAGAAGTGTGTGGATGCGTGCAAAAGATGGTGGGGCGCTCCCAGATTCCGGGTGTCCCACGAGTTGGTGACAAGGAAACGAGTGACAAATTGGACACAGTGCAAACACAAGCATCTCAAACATCGCAAGCATTCGTTCACGGACGTCGTCTTAGGGTTATACCTTCGGAGCATGCAAAGGAGATGGTTCCCGTTCGTAGAGGGAAGTAGGCATTCTCGCGACGACAGTAGTGGAAGTAGTCGTTCGCGGGTCGTCGAGGGAAGTAGTGGTACTTTTCCGAAGAGGAACTAGATGAACCCAACATCTCCAAGGCGACGGTAGTCCTACACGGCAACAGTAACTTGTAGGGTCGTCCATTTCATGGTACTTAGGTGAATCCGCGAGAAATGGTAGTCGTACATGTTTTGGTAGAGGTTCGGGGTCAACGACACGGAACTTAACGTCCACGGGGTCTTTGCGGGTCGACGGTAGTGGTTCACGTTTTGTAGCCATTCGAGTCATCGGTGGAGGAACTTGGCAGTCCATGTAGTCAAACTTGGTGCATCCGAATGGTACTTGGCAAATCCCCGTAGTCGAGCTTGGTGGCCTTGACGTCCAACACAAAACAGAGCATAAGGAGCCTCGGCTGACAGCGACGACGAACACAAGCCCATTGAGAAGCAGGGTACAGAGGCGTTTGAAGATGAACTTTGCACCGTCGAGCAGGACATTGGGCAGAGCAGAGGCAACAGCGGCGGCTTGGCACAGCTACAGGCAGCGCCGGGGACAGGGAAACGGGTGGAGGCGCAAGACGACCGGTCAGAGCAGATGTGACCATCTCCGGGTGCTGCGGCAAACGGTCTTGGCGATGGCATGCAGCAGAGAGCGGCGAGGTGCTCGGGGATCCCCTCGGACGCGATAGGAGGCTGACATCCCAGGGCTCGCGGGCACAGGGGCGCATGAAGGAGGATAGACGGACGGCCACGGTGGCGCTAGTCGTCGGCATCAGGCCACGTGACTCATGGGTAGGTAGCGAGGGCAAGGAAGGGAGCACCAGGCGCAGGGAAGGGCCATCACAGGCGGCCGTCTCGCGCGTGGGGTGGCCTTCCTGAGGAGCCTAGGGCGGCGGCAGAGGCATGGGACGCGCGGCGGCGAGGGTGCATGGCCATGGGGATTGGGATCCTCCCCTTGGTCACGCTGAGGAGGTGAGGGAGGAAGCGAGAGGAGGGAGGAGCGAGAGAAAGAGGGAAGATGGCGGCGCTAGTAGAAGAAGGAGGCGGGACATCGAGGGAGTGATTCGGGAACAAACAGGGAGATGGGGATCGGGCGTGGGGCTTCTGGCGGCGCTAGAGGAGGAGACGAGGGAGAGTGGGGGTTGGGCTAGGGTTAGAGCAGATAGGTGGGCCGGCTGGATGGGCCTAAGTGGCCGGCTAGGCTGGGCCTCTCTCTTCCCTCTCCAACTCTCTTTCCTTCATAATTTTTATAGAATAGGAAAAAAAACTTAGAAGAAAAGAATGGAAGGGTAGGAGTGGAATACCCACACGTGACATATTTTTCTCGAGACAGAAAAATACAGAGAATTAAAGAAAAAAGGACAGAGAAAGTTTAGAATAAACAAATTCAAATAAGTTTGAATAACCCTCAAACTATTTGAATTTTGAAGCAATTTAAATGGAGACCAAAAGAGATGAGATAACAAAGGCATTGGGAATTTATGTTGCATGTGTGTTAAAGGTAATTCCAAATTATTGGAATATTTTATTATAGCTCCCTAATATTGGGAGGATATGTTATGAAGAGAATCACCACGTGTCTTCCCTCGATTTAAAAGGACCGAAGATCCATGCAATTTACTTAGTGAGTTTTAAAACGGGTTGCATGATGACATGATGCAATGCACAAGATGCAAAGATGAAAAGCAATGAACCAAACAAATCACACGACGAAACCCGGAAACCCGGGAAGGCATCTGAAGCTCCGGTCTTGGGGTGTTACACTTTACCTAAATAGACCCTAGTTTTTATTTATGTACTCTTTATGTTCTTGCAAACCTATCCCGTTACACCTACAAAGTACTTCAAGTTTTATACTTGTTCTAGGTGAAGTGAACGTCAAGCGTGCGTAGAGTTGTATCAATGGTCGATAGAACTTGAGGGAATATTTGTTCTACCTTTAGCTCCTTGGTGGGTTCGACACTCTTACATATCGAAAGAGGCTACAATTGATCCCCTATACTTGTGGGTTATCAAAGAGCAGGCCCAAAACCCGCCGTTTACCGAACGCTGGACGGCCACCTCTTCGTATGACGTGTACATGGTGGATACACCCAAGGAGGGTGACGGCGATAATGAGAAAAATCCAGTAGAGGATAAACCTCCTGAGATACAACCAAAACGCCGATGACGCCGCTCTAAATCACACTGCAACAAAGATAGCAATACCGGCACGAGAGACAACAATACTCCGGACGATGCCGAAGACCAAGAAAACCCCGTCGAGCAAAACTGTGAACAAGACAATCAGGAGGATGGGAAAGTTAGCCCTGACGAACAGGCCGCAAACGAAGAATTAGAGGACAGTAATTACCTTCCACTCTTCGAGGATGAGGTGAGCCTCGGTGACGAAGATTTTATCGTGCCTGAGGAACCTCTCGAGCAGGAGCGCTTTAAGCAACGGCTAATAGCCACTGCAATGAGTCTGGAAAAAAACAGCAGCAAGTTCAAGCTGATCAAGATCTACTCAACGATAGATGGACTAATGTCCTGGCAGCCGAGGAATATGGCCTCATGCACCCAACCAGAAGTTACCCAAAGCGTAAACTGCTACCTCAATTCGATGACGAGGCACTTGAGCCCGTACTAGCAATACATAATGCGGCTGACCGACCACCATGTGGCCGGGACAAAACAGCAACTCAAGCCGATCACCGGCCCATACTATCTCACCATAAAGGTAGAGACACAACGGCTCGGGGATACACATATGACCTGCGGCAGGACCTGAAGAATAGAGCAGGTCCAGCCAGGTCGATCTATGGATCGCGGGGGCGTGCCCCGACGCGCGACGATGTCTATCAAGCCAAACATGACAAGCATAATCACGCCCGGGCCGAAAGCCGCAGACGGACTCCATCCGAACTACGTCGCGACCTGGCCGGATATAGAGGCGCCGCACACCCCCTCTGCTTCACTAATGAAGTAATGGAGCATGAATTCCCAGAAGGGTTTAAACCCGTAAATATAGAATCATATGATGGAACAACAGATCCTGCAGTATGGATTGAGGACTTTCTTCTCCATATTCATATGGCCTGCAGTGATGATCTTCATGCCATCAAATACCTCCCGCTAAAACTCAAGGGACCAGCTCAGCGTTGGTTGAACAGCCTGCCCGAAAACTCCATTGGCAGTTGGGAGGACTTGGAAGACGCCTTCCGCGACAACTTCCAAGGCACATACGTCCGACCCCCGGATGCTGACGACTTAAGTCACATAGTTCAACAGCCCGGAGAGTCGGCCAGGAAATTCTGGACAAGGTTCTTAACTAAAAAGAACCAGATCATTGACTGCCCGGATGCCGAAGCCCTAGCGGCCTTTAAGCACAGCATCCGCGACGAATGGCTCGCCCGACACCTGGGCCAAGAAAAGCTGAAGTCCATGGCGGCCCTCACGACACTTATGACCCGCTTTTTTGTGGGCAAAGATAGTTGTCTACCCCGTAGCAATCATAATGCAAGTGAACCTGGCACCTCTGAAGCCAAGAATAGCAATAGCAAGCCCCGACGCAACATGCATAAGCGTCAAAACAATGGTGACAATACTGATGACACAATGGTCATCGCCGGATTCAGTGGCTCCAAGTCCGGTCAGGGGAAGAAGCCATATAAAAGGAACAACCCGGGCTCTTCCAGCTTGGACCGCATACTCGATCGTCCATGTCAGATCCACGACACCCCTGATAAATCAGGCAATCATACCCACCAGAGTTGTCGGGTCTTTAAACAGGCCGGCAAGTTAAATGTCAAAGACAAGGAGAAGGGGTCTCAAAGTGAGAATGACGACGAGGAGCCCCGTCCGCCGAACACAGGGGGACAGAAGAAGTTTCCCCCGAGGTTAAAACGGTGAGAATGATATATGCTACCCATATACCCAAAAGGGGGTGCAAATGAGTGCTCAGGGACATCTATGCAATAGAGCCAGTCGCCCCAAAATTCAATCCATGGTCGTCCTGTCCGATCACCTTTGATCGCAGGGATCATCCGACCAGCAAACATCATGGCGGTTCGGCCGTATTGGTCCTCGACCCAATCATTGATGGATTCCACCTCATGTGAGTCCTCATGGACGGTGGCAGCAGCCTCAACCTGCTCTATCAGGATACAGTCTGCAAAATGGGCATCGATCCATCAAGTATCAAGCCCACAAAAACTACCTTTAAAGGAGTGACACCAGGTGTAGAGGCCCGCTGCACGGGTTCAATCACATTGGAAGTTGTCTTCGGATCCCCAAACAACTTCCTAAGCGAAGAATTGATCTTCGACATCGTCCCCTTCCGCAGTGGCTACCATGCACTGCTTGGATGAACTGCATTCGCTCGATTCAATGCGGTACCACACTATGCTTATCTCAAACTTAAGATGCCCGGACCACGCGGTGTCATAACAGTCAATGGAAACACGGAGCTCTCCCTCCGCACTGAGGAGCACACCATGGCCCTTGCAACAGAAGTACAGAGCGGCCTTACCAAGCAGAACCTTAATTCGGCGGCCAAGCTCCCGGACACAGTCAAACGAGTCCGGACTACTCTGCAACAGAACAGTCCAGCCCGTCAGGAGCTCGACTAGCAATTCGGCCTCCGGCTCAGTCCCGACCAAATGGAGGCATACGTACCACACGTACATAATTACGCACTCAAAATACCATGGGCATAGACGGAAGCGTAACTTGATTGTGGTCCATCATACGGCTGATACGTCTCCGTCGTATCTATAATTTTTGATTGTTCCATGCCAATATTATTCAACTTTCATATACTTTTTGGCAACTTTTTATACTATTTTTGGGACTAACATATTGATCCAGTGCCCAGTGCCAGTTCCTGTCTGTTGCATGTTTTTGGTTTCGCAGAATATACATATCAAACGGAGTCCAAACGGGATAAAAATGGACGGAGCTTATTTTAGGAAAATATGGAAAATTTGGAAGGAAAATCAACGCGAACCAGTGCCCGAGGTGGTCACGAGGCAGGGGGGTGCCCCCCCTAGGGCGCGCCCCTACCCTCGTGAGCCCACCGTAAGGCGGTTGACGCTCTTCTTTTGCCGCAACAAAGCTAATATTCGGAAAAAAATCACGGCGAAGGTTTCAGGCCAATCGGAGTTACGGATCTCCATATATATACGAAACGGTGAAACAGAGCCAGAACAGAACACAAAACCAGAGAGAAACAGAGAGATAGATCCAATCTCGGAGGGGCTCTTGCCCCTCCCATGCCATGGAGGCCAAGGACCAGAGGGGAAACCCTTCTCCCATCTAGGGAGGAGGTCAAGGAAGAAGAGGAAGAAGGGGGCCCTCTCCCCCTCTCCTCCGGTGGCACCGAAACGTCGCCGTGGCCATCATCATCATCACCGCGATCTTCACCAACACCTCCGCCATCTTCACCAACATCTCCATCACCTTCCCCCCCTCTATCTATAGCGGTCCACTCTCTCGCAACCCGTTGTACCCTCTACTTGAACATGGTGCTTTATGCTTCATATTATTATCCAATGATGTGTTGCCATCCTATGATGTCTGAGTAGATTTTCGTTGTCCTATCGGTGGTTGATGAATTGCTATGATTGATTTAATTTGCTTGTGGTTATGTTGCTGTCCTTTGGTGCCCATCATATGAGCGCGCGCGTGGATCACACCATAGGGTTAGTTATATGTTGATAGGACTATGTATTGGAGGGCAAGAGTGACAGAAGCTTCAACCTAGCATAGAAATTGATGCATACGGGATTGAAGGGGGACCAATATATATTAATGCCATGGTTGGGTTTTACCTTAATGAACATTAGTAGTTGCGGATGCTTGCTAATAGTTCCAATCATAAGTGCATGGAATTCCAACTAAGGGATGACATGCTAGCAGTGGCCTCTCCCACATAATACTTGCTATGGGTCTAGTAAAGTCGTCAATTGCTTAGGGACAATTTCACAACTCCTACCACCACTTTTCCACACTCGCTATATTTACTTTAGTTGCTTCTTTAACTTAACAGCCCCTAGTTTTTTTTCGTGCTCTTTACTTTCTTGCAAGCCTTTCCGAAAACACCTACAAAGTACTTCTAGTTTCATACTTGTTCTAGGTAAAGCGAACGTCAAGCGTGCGTAGAGTTGTATCGGTGGTCGATAGAACTTGAGGGAATATTTGTTCTACCTTTATAGTCGAAAAAATATTTGTTCTACCTTTAGCTCCTCGTTGGGTTCGACACTCTTACTTATCAAAAACTGTTGCGATCCCCTATACTTGTGGGTTATCAAGACCTTTTTCTGGCGCCGTTGCTGGGGAGCAATAGCGTGGGGTGAATATTCTCGTGTGTGCTTGTTTGCTCTATCACTAAGTAATTTTTATTTTTTGTTCTTAGTTGTTTTCTATCTTTAGTTATGGGTAGGAAATGCAAAATACCAAAAAAAATTAGTTGTACCTACTGAACCAATGGTTGAAGAACCTATCAAAATCTATCACACTTCTGAAGCTTATTACTTGGATCATCTTCGATCCCTATGTGCTCATGATGAAACCCCAACTAGCTTAGTTGAGGGAAAATCCTTAGATAAGCTTGCTTGTTATGTGTGACACCGTATATCTGAAAAAGGGAAATTATTATGGATTCAAATTCAACATTTGCAATGCTATGCTTGGAATTTATGTGAATTATATGATTTTACTTGTTGTTCTGAAAACCCTAAGAAACACCTTCCCTACCAATGTGAGTTTATTGATAATGGAATCTTATCTTCTTATGCTAAAGGTGTTTATAGTTACTATGATGTTTAACAAATTGAAGAATTTGTTTCTTTTGAGGGTGCTTATGAAATTGCTTCTTTGATTGAAAAGTATGATGCTACTTTTCACAAATCTGAAAATTTTGCTATACTTAAATATTGCTATGATAATTATGCTTCTAATACCTATGTTAAACAATATATTGAGGAATACTCTGCTGTCCAAGAAGAGGCTAATATTTCGCAGGAGTCTATGGAAGAATAAATTAATGACACTGTGAGCTCATTGGATGAAAAAGATGAGGAGGAGAGCGAAGAACAAAAGGAGGAAGAGCGGATTGATCACCCGTGCCCACCTTCTAATGAGAGTAACTCTTCAACTCATACATTGTTTAATTCCCCTTCGTACATACCGAAGGATGATTGCTATGATGACTGTTATGATCCCATTGATTCTCTTGAAATATCCCTTTTTGATGATGCTTGCTATGCTTGTGGCCAAAATGCCAATATGAATGATGCTTATGGAGATGAACTTGCTATAGTTCCTTAGGTTAAACATGAAATTGTTGCTATTGCACCCACGCATGATAGTCCTATTATCTTTTTGAATTCTCCAAACTACACTATATCGGAGAAGTTTGCACTTATTAAGGATTACATTGATGGGTTGCCTTTTACCGTTGCACATGATGATTTTGATAAATATAATATGCATGTGCTTGCTTCTCCTACTTGCAATTATTATGAGAGAGGAACTATATCTCCACCTCTCTATGTTTCCAACATGATAAAATTGCAAGAAACTATTTATACTATGCATTGGCCTTTACTAGGTGTGCATGAATTGTTCTTTTATGACATGCCGATGCATAGGAAGAGAGTTAGACTTCGTCATTGCTTGATATATGTTTCTTTGTGCTCACTACTAAATTACAAATCATTGTTAATTAAAATTGGCTTTGATATACCTTGGGATCCAGGTGGATTCACTACTTGAGCACTATATGCCTAGCTTAATGGCTTTAAAGAAAGCTCTGCCAGCGAGACAACCTGGAAGTTTTAGAGAGTCATTTATTTCTGTTGAGTGCTTTCATATAGTTTAAAAACAACAAAAATAAAGAGGGGAACCCAAAACTTTTCAAAAAGGAAAGTGAAAGTGAAAAAGACAAGCACTGTTGAAGTGGGAGAGCTCCTTGAACTTTGTTCATGCTCACGGCAACTTTGTGAATATTGATTACAGAAAATTTTCAACAAAAATAATTATCCCCTTGTACAATTCCATTGTATTATAAAAATAATGTGCCAAGGTTAGCCTTTAGGATGTTTACATTTGCTTGATGGTTTGTATGGTGCAGGACAGAAACTTTGGCTGTAGTGCATGAATTTTAATTTTTTACTGGAACGTCAAATGGTTCTGATTCTTTTTGCACTGTCTTCCTACACAAATTGTTTATTTTCCTGATTTTGGTAGAATTTTTGAAGCATTAGAAGTATGGTGAATGTTCAGATTATTACAGACTGTTCTGTTTTAGACAGATTCTGTTTTTGATGCATAGTTTGCTTGTTTTGATGAAACTATCAGTTTATATTAGTGGATTAAGCCACGAAAAAGTTATATTACACTAGAAAAAATGCAAAAATAAAATATGAATTGGTTTTCAACAGTACTTAGAGTAGTGATTTGCTTTATTATACTAACGGATCTTACCGAGTTTTCTGTTGAAGTTTTGTGTGGATGAAGTGTTCGATGATTGAGAAGGTCTCGATGTGAGAAGAAGGAAGAGAGGCAAGAGCTCAAGCTTGGGGATGCCCGAGGCACCCCAGGTAAATATTCAAGGAGACTCAAGCGTCTAAGCTTGGGGATGCTGGGGAGGCATCCCCTCTTTCTTCAACAAATATCGGTATGTTTTCGGATTCGTTTCGTTCATGCGATATGTGCAAGTCTTGGAGCTTCTTTTGCATTTAGGTTTTTATTTTTCTTTTTACGCACCATGCTGGTATGAGATAGTCCTTGGTTGATTTATAGAATGCTCTTTGCACTTCACTTATATCTTTTGAGTATGGCTTTATAGAATGCTTCATGTGCTTCACTTATATCATTTGAAGTTTGGATTGCCTGTTTCTCTTCACTTAGACAACCGCCATTTTATAGAATGCTCTTTTTCTTCACTTATATTTGTTAGAGCACAGGCATATCTTTTGTAGAAAGAATTAAACTCTCTTGCTTCACTTATATCTATTTAGAGAGATGACATGAATTGGTCATTCACATGGTTAGTCATAAAATCCTACATAAAACTTGTAGATCACTGAATATGATGTGTTTGATTCCTTGAAATAGTTTTGCGATATAAAGGTGGTGATATTAGAGTCATGCTAGTCGAGTAATTGTGAAATTGAGAAATACTTGTGTTGAGGTTTGCAAGTCCCGTAGCATGCACGTATGGTGAACCGTTATGTAACAAAGTCGGAGCATGAGGTGTTTATTGATTGTCTTCCTTATGAGTGGCGGTCGGGGACGAGCGATGGTCTTTTCCTACCAATATATCCCCCTAGGAGCATGCGCGTAGTACTTTGTTTCGATGACTAATAGATTTTTGCAATAAGTATGTGAGTTCTTTATGACTAATGTTGAGTCCATGGATTATACGCACTCTCACCCTTCCACCGTTGCTAGCCTCTCTAGTACTGCGCAACTTTCGCCGGTACCATAAACCCACCATATACCTTCCTCAAAACAGCCACCATACCTACCTATCATGGCATTTCCATAGCCATTCCGAGATATATTGCCATGAAACTTTCATCATCATCATATACATGACTTGAGCATTCATTGTCATATTGCTCTGCATAATCGTAAGATAGCTAGCATGATGTTTTCATGGCTTGTATGTTTTTTGATGTCATTGCTACGCTAGATCATTGCACATCCCGGTACACCACCAGAGGCATTCATATAGAGTCATATCTTTGTTCTAGATATCGAGTTGTAATATCGAGTTGTAAGTAAATAAAAGTGTGACGATCATCATTATTAGAGCGTTGCCCCAGTGAGGAAAGGATGATGGAGACTATGATTCCCCCACAAGTCGGGATGAGACTCCAGACGAAAAAAATATATATATAATATATATAAAAAAGAGAAAGGCCAAAAAAATAAAAAATAAAAAGAGAAGGCCCAAAAAAACAAAAAAAGAGAGAAAGAGAGAGAAGGGGCAATGTTACTATCCTTTTACCACACTTGTGCTTCAAAGTAGCACCATGTTCTTCATATAGAGAGTCTCTTGAGTTATCACTTTCATATACTAGTGGGAATTTTCATTATAGAACTTGGCTTGTATATTCCAACGATGGGCTTCCTCAAATGCCCTAGGTCTTCATGACCAAGCAAGTTGGATGCACACCCACTTAGTTTCAGTTTGAGCTATCATATACTTATAGCTCTAGTGCATCTGTTGCATGGCAATCCCTACTCCGCACATTGATATCTATTAATGGGCATCTCCATAGCCCGCTGATACGCCTAGTTGATGTGAGACTTTCTCCTTTTTTGTCTTCTCCACATAACCCCCACCATCATATTCTATTCCACCTATAGTGCTATGTCCATGGCTCATGCTCATGTATTGCGTGAAAGTTGAAAAGGTTTGAGAAACGTCAAAGTATGAAACAATTGCTTGGCTTGTCATCGGGGTTGTGCATGATGTGAATGCTTTGTGTGGTGAAGATGGAGCATAGCCAGACTATATGATTTTGTAGGGATGAGCTTTCTTTGGCTATGTTATTTCAATAAGACAAAATTGCTTGGTTGGTATGCTTGAAATATTATTGTCTTTATGTCAAATGATAGACTATTGCTTTGAATCACTCGTGTCTTAATATTCATGCCATGATTAGACATATGATCAAGATTATGCTAGGTAGCATTCCACATCAAAAATTATATTTTTTATCATTTACCTACTCGAGGACGAGCAGGAATTAAGCTTGGGGATGCTGATACGTCTCCATCATATCTATAATTTTTGATTGTTCCATGCCAATATTATTCAACTTTCATATACTTTTTGGCAACTTTTTATATTATTTTTGGGACTAACATATTGATCCAGTGCCTAGTGCCAGTTCCTGTCTGTTGCATGTTTTTGGTTTCGCAGAATATCCATATCAAACGGAGTCCAAACAGGATAAAAACGGACGAAGCTTATTTTTGGCAAATATGGAAAATTCGGAAGAAAAATCAACGCGAACCAATGCCCGAGGTGGTCACGAGGCAGGGGGGTGCGCCCCCCCTAGGGCGCGCCCCTACCCTCGTGAGCCCACCGTAAGGCGGTTGACACTCTTCTTTTGCCGCAACAAGGCTAATATTTGGGGGGGAAAATCACGGCGAAGGTTTCAGGCCAATCGGAGTTACGGATCTCCATATATATACGAAACGGTGAAACAGAGCCAGAACAGAACGCAGAACCAGAGAGAAACAGAGAGATAGATCCAATCTCGGAGGGGCTCTCGCCCCTCCCATGCCATGGAGGCCAAGGACCAGAGGGGAAATCCTTCTCCCATCTAGGGAGGAGGTCAAGGAAGAAGAGGAAGAAGGGGGCCCCTCTCCCCCTCTCCTCCGGTGGCGCCGAAACGCCGCCGTGGCCATCATCATCATCACCGCGATCTTCACCAACACCTCCGCCATCTTCACCAACATCTCCATCACCTTCCCCCCTCTATCTACAGCGGTCCACTCTCCTGCAACCTGCTGTACCCTCTACTTGAACATGGTGCTTTATGCTTCATATTATTATCCAATGATGTGTTGCCATCCTATGATGTCTGAGTAGATTTTCATTGTCCTATCGGTGGTTGATGAATTGCTATGATTGATTTAATTTGCTTGTGGTTATGTTGCTGTCCTTTGGTGCCCATCATATGAGCGCGCGCGTGGATCACACCATAGGGTTAGTTGTATGTTGATAGGACTATGTATTGGAGGGCAAGAGTGACAGAAGCTTCAACCTAGCATAGAAATTGATGCATACGGGATTGAAGGGGGACCAATATATCTTAATGCTACGGTTGGGTTTTACCTTAATGAACATTATTAGTTGCGGATGCTTGCTAATAGTTCCAATCATAAGTGCATGGAATTCCAAGTAAGGGATGAGAGGCTAGCAGTGGCCTCTCCCACATAATACTTGCTATCGGTCTAGTAAAGTAGTCAATTGCTTAGGGACAATTTCGTAACTCCTACCACCACTTTTCCACACTCGCTATATTTACTTTAGTTGCTTCTTTACCTTAACAGCCCCTAGTTTTGTTTTCGTGCTCTTTACTTTCTTACAAGCCTTTCCGAAAACACCTACAAAGTACTTCTAGTTTCATACTTGTTCTAGGTAAAGCGAACGTCAAGCGTGCGTAGAGTTGTATCGGTGGTCGATAGAACTTGAGGGAATATTTGTTCTACCTTTAGCTCCTCGTTGGGTTCGACACTCTTACTTATCTAAAACTGTTGTGATCCCCTATACTTGTGGGTTATCAACGGCTCCCACACATACTTTTCCTTTTCCTTTTAACCATTTTTTGGTCTCTTCTCTACAGGCCCCTCTCGACGGCCTGATCATCGGTCCTTTCGAAGGACGGATATACCAAGGCGGCAAGCAGCACAGACGTGTGGGGGAATCTCTAGATGTTCTTCTTGACAATCATTCTACCTGTTTTTAGGACCCGCATGCAGCTCCCCCTCAGTCTTGGCATGTTAAATAGACCTGTTGCTTATCGCACTATTTGTACAAATACTCTTTGACGTATTAATCAAATTATAATGGAAACAGTTTGCGGCCCAACCTACGTGGCACTATCTTACTACTTCATTTTATTTCGCCATTCTTACGATTGCACCCATACACTCTAGTATGCTTTAATTCACCAGGGGCTTCATTGTGCTCCATACTACGGCAACAAAGTCCAAACACTTTTTACAGTATAGTTCGGCACCCTGAATTTTAGCATTATATGCATCAGCTCCGAATCATGTCTTTGGTCAATAGTTGGGTTGCCCAGCTCCTGTGCTTGCTACCTTACGTTCCGTCCTATCGGCTAGGGTATTAAAGGGAGAACTACTGCGATTGTGTTTCTGATTTATCCGAGCAAACACCTCAGTAGAGAAAGCCGAAAACTGACTGTCATGATACGGCGAGAGCTGGTCAACTATTCGGAGGTTAAAAATCTTTTGCGATTTTTTCCGCATTATACGACGAATCGGCCTTTACTCGATCAGGTGTCTACAGCACCCTAGTCTGGATTAAATACTAACTAGGGGCTGCGCCTACCTTTCTATTGTCAAACTCCTATGGCTAAGTGAGAGTGATAAATCCACATAGTCCGATTGCCTGGTTCATTGCGCTAAACACCTCCTTCAAGGACCAAACTCTTGGATCAAGAGTGTTTAGATTCCATCGCGGACACCCCCGTACTACCTACGTGGGGGCTGAAGCCGTCGACTGGCCAACTCTCATATTTAACAAAACGGCCGCACAGGAGGTAAAATTTTCAAACAACAAACATCATATTACATAACGGCTCTGTTTCATAATACAGGAAGGGATAACATGAATGAATTCATTCAAAGATAATGTCTTTTGAACACTGGCCCTCTACAATGCGGGATCCCTTCAAGACATCATCAAAATACCGCTCGGGCATGCGGTGCTCCTTGCCCGTGAGCGGTCCCTCGGTCGCGAGCTTGATGGCGTCCATCTTCGCCCACTGCACCTTGACACGGGTGAAGGCCATCCGCGCACCTTCAATGCAGACCGACCGCTTGATAGCATCAAGCCGAGGGCAGGCATTGACCAGCCGCTTCATGAGCCCGAAGTAGCTGTTGGGTATGGCTTCGGTAGGCCATAAACGGACTATCAAATCCTTCATGGACAGTTCGGCCATCCTATGCAGTTCGGTCAGCTATTTTAGTTGATCGCTAAAGGGCACCGGATTCTCTGGCGCAAGGTATTGCGACCAGAACAGCTTCTCCATTGAGCTCCCTTCTTTGGCTCGGAAGAATTCTGTAGCGCCGGCAACACTGTGCGACAGATCCATAAACGGCTCTGGAGAACTCCAAATCTGGGTCAGTAAGAGGAACCTTTTCTTCACATACTTGCCCTGCATAATAAAGGCCTTACTCACCGTGATTTTTCTGGCGTCCTGGATTTCCTGGAGGGCGCCCTGGGCTTCAAACCGAGCATCGTGTGCGCTTTGGCGGGCCTTGGCAAGTTCTGACTCTTGATCCGCAATATTGTGCTCCAAGGACTCGCACTTCCTCACGGCGTCCTGGAGCTCCTGCTATACCTCCCCAACCCTGGCCTTGTGTTTTTCGTGAGTGGCTTGTGACTTTGCCGCTCTCTCCTGGGCTTCGGCCAGTGCCTTCTTGAGGGTCTCCACCTCAGTCGCCATTCCTACAAAATATCATGGCACTATGGTCAACACAAATCATTCATCCTTTCTAAATCTACATAGGTCATTGCATACCTTGATGGTCCTCCAGCTGTTTTTTCACGCGGCCGAGCTCTTCCTCGGTCCGCTCCAGACTCTGCTTCAGTCCGGAGACCTCAGCAGCATGAGAGGTCGCAGTCAGCAAAGACGCCTGCTTATTCACATTGACACATATGGTTAGTCTCCTGTGAAAATTAGTTGATCCTCTTTCCAGCTTTTCTTTTCGAACACCGGACATTGTCTCAGGGGCTATTATCTATACTATCACATTCCTTTTTGCATAAATTGCGTTTTCATACCTCAAAGCCTGTTAGAAGGCTTGTGCAGGCTTCGGTCAGTCTGCTCTTTGCGGACTGAATCCTCTCAACCACTGTACCCATGAGGGTACGGTGTTCCTCAACAATGGAAGCACTTCGCAGCGCTTCCAGTAGAGTATCCAGTGCCTCTGGATGGACAGAGGTCACCGGTGGGATCGGTGCACCTCCTTCTTTTGAAGGAGGTTGCTTGCGGATTCCAGAGCCGTATAGGTCTCCGGAATTGTAATCGACTGGGGGCCGGACTGGATATGGCCCCCATCGCCAGTCTCCATGGGGATTTTCTCCCCCCATGTGTCCGACGGCCGAGGGTTCACCCTCTGGCACCACCCTGACGGCCTCTTGCGTCTCTCCCTGGCCTGTGGAGGTCCTTCAGGACAGCACCTTGGTGTCATCCATGGCCTTGGGAGAAGAGGCCACCGGAAGGGACCCGTTGTCCATCCCCTTCGGATCCAGCGAATTCCCCGAAGATGAGGATTGCTGGAGGTCGGAATGAGCCGGACTGCGGTGCATAATTCAACATGTTAAAACCATGAAGTAAAGGAGCTGGATATATGTGTGCGTCTTTGAGTACTTACGATTCGGCCAGGGGCTTATCCCTAGGGCACTACTCGGAGCTGTTATCGATGTCCCACGCGGAGTTGTCCGCGGGGGAGACCTTCCCCTTCTTGGACGCCTCTGCCTCCAGATGCGTGGAGGCCGCCCTTTTCTTCCTCCCCCCACCGGGGAGAGTTGCTTTCCTCCTCCTCCTCCTCCTCCTCCTCGTCCTCGGTGTGGGAGGAGTGGGTCTCGGCGTCTTCGGACGTCACGTCCGAAGTGCCCTTACGGCGAAGACCACTCCTGGTCTCCTTGGCCTTCTTCTCCGGCGCTTGGTAGGGCGCCGGAACCAGCATCTTCGTCAAAAGAGGGATTGCTTGGTTTTTGGGCAGCGGAGCCGGACACTGGATCCTCTTCGCCTTCTTTGTTCAGCCCTAAAAAAATAAATGGGGAAGCTTAGGCGTCTTCCTTGAGTATGCAAGTAAAGGACATGCCATGAAATACGAAAAACTTACCGAACTGGCAGGATGGGCCAGGTCATGCCCGCGGTCCTCGGTCGTCGCCGGCCATGTCTCGTTGGCCTTAAAGAGCACCTTCCAGATGTCTTCGTGCGTAGTGCCGAAGAACTGTTGCAAGGTCTGGTGCTCGGCCGGATCGAACTCCCACAAATGGCAAGCCCGGCTTTGGCATGGAAGGATCTGGCGAACAAGCATCACCTGGATCACATTGACAAGCTTGATGTTCTTGTCTACCATGCTCCTGATGCGCGTCTGAAGCACTATCAGCTCGTCCGACGAAGACCAGTCCAGGTCCTTCTCTAGCCAGGAGGTGAGCCGCATCGGGGCTCCGGACTGGAATTCGGGAGCCGCGGCCCAGGTGGCGTCGTGAGGCTCTATGACGTAGAACCACTGTTGTTGCCACCCTTTGACAATCTCCACGAAGGTACCTTTGGGCCATGAGACGTTGGGCATCTTGCTCACCATGGCGCTTGCGCACTCTGCATGTTGACCGCCCACCACCTTCGGCTTCACATTGAAGATCTTTAACCACAATCCGAAGTGGGGTGGGATGCGGAGGAAGGCCTCGCACACGACAATAAATGCCGAGATGTTGAGGAAGGAGTTGGGGGCCAGATCGTGGAAATCCAGCCCGTAGTAGAACATGAGTCTGCGGACGAATGGGTGGAGAGGGAATCCTAATCCGCGAACGAAGTGGGGGATGAATACCACCCTCTCATGGGGCTCCGGAGTGGGGATGATCTACCCCGTTGCTGGAAGCTGGTGGGCGATTTCCTGCGCTAAGTACCCAGCTTTCCGGAGCTTGGTGATGTCCTTCTCCTTGATGAAGGAAACCATCCACTTGCCCTTCACTCCAGATCTGGACATGGCTGGAGTGCTTTTTTGAGGTGGAAAGGATGGAAGCTTGGACACCGGAGCTCGAGAATGGATGCGCAGAGAGGAAGAGGATGTGGGTGAAAAGGTGAAATCCTTATCCCTTTATAAAGGCTGCGAATATCAAGCGCCTCCCCACTTGCCTTAAAACTCACCTATTCCCCAAGGGTCGTGCAGATGGCGCGGTTGGATTACCCACGCCCGTATTGATGAGAATCCCGCAATAAGGGGACGCGATCTCTGCTTCGACAAGACGTGCCAATAAAACCGCATCTTGAAACATGGAGCGGGAGGCTAAAAACGGTTCGAAATAATGACCGGGCAGTGACGTGATGTCATGCTACAAAGTTTGTTAGTAGATTGGACTTGTTAAATATCATATTCTCTGCGTGTGTGTGTGTGGTAATTGTTTTGCAGAGCCGGACACGTTTTCTGTGTCTGAAGGCTGCTTTGGAGTATTCGGAGGAGGAACTCTCCTTGCAATGTCGAAGACAATCTGCACGCCGGACACATCGTCATTGAAGCCTGGTTCAGGGGCTACTGTGGGAGTCCTGGATTAAGGGGTCCTCGGGCGTCCGGACTATGTAACATGGGCTGGACTAATGGGCTATGAAGATACAAGGCAGAAGACTTCCTCCCGTGTCCAGATGGGACTCTCCTTTGCATGGATGACAAGCTTGGCCTTTGGATATGTAGATTCCTTCCTTTGTAAACAGACTCTGTACAACCCTAGGCCCCTCCGGTGTCTATATAAACCAGAGGGTTTAGTCCGTAGAGGCAATCACAATCATACAGGCTAGACATCTAGGGTTTAGCCATTATGATCTCGTGGTAGATCAACTCTTGTAATCCTCATATTCATCAAGATCAATCAAGCAGACGTAGGGTATTACCTCCATCAAGAGGGCCCGAACCTGGGTAAAACATCGTGTCCCCTACCTCCTGTTACCATCGACCTTAGACGCACAGTTCGGGACCCCCTACCCGAGTTCCGCCGGTTTTGACACCGACAGTATCCCAAGGGCTCATCTCTTAATCTGGCCAGATTTCCTAATTCTGATTATGCTGGAGATCATGTGGATCACAAGTCTACATTAGGCACATGTAATTTCCTCAAATGATCTCTTGTCTATTGGCCCTCAAAGAAGCAGAACAGCGTCGCACTTTCCACAACTGAGGCTGAATACATTGCCGCTGGTGCGTGTTGCTCACAGTTACTATGGATGAAGCAAACCCTCAAGGACTATGGAGTCAATGTGAAGAAATTCCCTCTCTACTATGAAATGAGAGTGCTATCAAGATCGCTGATAATCCAGTGCAACACTCTAAGATGAAGTATATTCAGATCCGTCGCCACTTTCTTCGTGATCATGTGTTGAAGGGAGACATTGTCCTCGACCACATGAAGACTGAAGACAAGCTTGCTGATATCTTGACTAAGCCCTTGGATGAGAAGAGGTTCTACAAGTTGCGGTGTGAGCTAAACATCCTACAATCTTCAAATGTCCTCTGAAGTGGACACACATCCTAATGCTTATGCATTTTTTATGACTTTGATGCACAACACAGGAAGTAATGTATTTCTTCAATCAATGAAGAGTTATCCCCTAAGTGTGAAGAAATTAATGAATAACTTGACTCTCAGAACCCTACAATAATTATATGCGGTATCTGTAGTCATTATAGTTCTTATACGGTGGGTAACGCCACCACCTCTTTATGACATTCTTCAAATTTGAGTTTTTCATCATTTGCAATTTCCTCAAATTTTTGAAATTCCTCATTTGAGGTCATTCTTCATTGCTTTAGTTGATTACACACACACAGAGATATATATATATATATATATATATATATATATTCTTGAGTTTTTCATGTCCTCAATAGCACCCACATATTGGCAATTCTTGAAGTTGCTTTCCTTCATCTATGTGGATGTGATCGGACCCTCTATGCTAAGATCAACCCACTACGTTCACA
This sequence comes from Triticum urartu, assembly GCF_056163025.1. Taxonomy (NCBI): domain Eukaryota; kingdom Viridiplantae; phylum Streptophyta; class Magnoliopsida; order Poales; family Poaceae; genus Triticum; species Triticum urartu. The sequence goes on from NC_141875.1 coordinate 416,693,324, forward strand.
AATTCTTCATATGCATTCTACTTGACAATGTTCAATGTCTTCATTGTGTCCTTGACAGCTGAAGAAATTGAGAACACATTTTGAAATTCCAAAAAGATTTTTTTGGCCATTGCCACTTTAAATCTATCCCGCGCTTCACTCGCATGGATAAGCATGTGAAAATGCATGTGCGACACATGTCACTGAGATGCGAATGGTGAGGGACTTGTCCGTCCAAAATCTTTGGATCACTCAGTTTTCACCGCGGCTATAAGTAGCCTTGACTCTGTCAACCTAACTTCACTTTACTTCTCTGTTCCCGTCGCTCTCACTATCAAACCCTAGCGCCACCGCTGGATTTCATCGCCGCTAGAGAAGAAGAGCTTCACTGCCTCATGTTCTTCATCATCGTACTCATGCCAGACTCAGATTTCTTCATCTCCATCGCTACCGTAGCTGTCTTTTGTGTTGGGGAACGTAGCAATAATTCAAAATTTCCTACATGTCACCAAGATCAATCTACGAGATGCTAGCAACAAGAGAGAGGGAGTGCATCTTCATACCCTTGAAGACCGCTAAGCGGAAGCATTACAAGGAACGCGGATGATGGAGTCGTACTTGCTGCGATTCAAATCGCGGAAGATCTGATCTAACGCCGAATGGACGGCGCCTCCGCGTTCAACACACGTACAGCCCGAGGACGTCCCCTCCTTCTTGATCCAGCAAGGGGAGAGGATAAGTTGAGGGAGAGCTCCGGCAGCACGACGGCGTGGTGGTGGAGCTTGCGGTTCTCCGGCAGGGCTTCGCCAAGCACTATGGAGGAGGAGGTGTTGGAGAGGGGGAGGGCTGCGCCAAGGGAAGGGTGTGGCTGCCCTCCCACCCCATCTCTATTTATAGGGTGAAGGGAGAGGGGGAAGACCCCCCCCTTAGATGCATCTAGAGGGGGACGGCGGCTAAGGGGGGGACTTGCCACACAAGTCAGGTGGGAGGCGCCCCCATCCCCTAGGGTTTTCAACCCTAGGTGCCTTGGGCCCTTGGGGGCGCACCAGCCCACTAGGGGATGGTTCCCACCCTTGTTCATCCCACTTAGCCCACCGGGGCAGGTGGCCCCCCCCGGTGGACCCCCAGACACCTTTCGATCGTCCCGGTACAATACCGATAACCCCTGAAACCATTCCGGCGACTGAAACTGGACTTCCCATATATAATTCTTCACCTCCAGACCGTTTCGGAACTCCTCGTGACGTTCGGGATCTCATCCAGGACTCCGAACAATCTTCGATAACCACATACTATTTCCCATAACAACTCTAGCGTCACTGAACCTTATGTGTGTAGACCCTACTGGTTCGGGAACCATGCAGACATGACCGAGACCTCTCCGTCCAATAACCAACAGCGGGATCTGGATACCCGTGTTGGCTCCCACATGTTCCACGATGATCTCATCGTATGAACCACGATGTCGAGGATTTAGTCAATCCCATATATAATTCCCTTTGTCTATCGGTATGTTACTTGCCCAAGATTCGATTGTCGGTATCTCTATACCTCATTCAATCTTGTTACCGGCAAGTCTCTTTACTCGTTCCATAATGCATGATCTCATGGTTAACTCCTTAGTCACATTGAGCTCGTTATGATGATACATTACCGAGTGGGCCTAGAGATACCTCTCCGTCGTACAGAGTGACAAATCCCAGTCTCGATTCGTGCCAACCCAACAGATACTTTCGGGGATACCTGTAGTGCACCATTATAGCCACCCTATTACGTTGTGACGTTTGGTACACCCAAAGCATTCCTACGGTATCCGGGAGTTGCACAATCTCATGGTCTAAGGAAATGATACTTGACATTAGAAAAGCCTTAGCAAATGAACGACACGATCTTGTGCTACGCTTAGGATTGGGTCTTGTCCATCACATCATTCTCCTAATGATGTGATCTCGTTATCAATGACATCCCATGTCCATGGTCAGGAAACCATGACCATCTATTGATCAACGAGCTAGTCAACTAGAGGCTTACTAGGGACATATTACGATCTATGTATTCACACATGTATTGCGGTTTCTGGTTAATACAATTATAGCATGAACAATAGACAATTATCATGAACAAGGAAATATAATAATAACCACTTTATTATTGCCTCTAGGGCATATTTCCAATAGTCTCCCACTTGCACTAGAGTCAATAATCTAGTTACATTGTGATGAATCAAACACCCATAGAGTTCTGGTGTTCATCATGTTTTGCTCATGGAAGTGGTTTAGTCAACGGATCTGCGACATTCAGATCCGTATGCACTTTACAAATATCTATGTCTCCATCTTGAATATATTCACGAATGGAGTTGAAGCGATGCTTGATATGCCTGGTGTTCTTGTGAAACCTGGGCTCCTTGGCAAGGGCAATAGCTCCAGTGTTGTCACAGAAGAGAGTCATCGGGCCCGCCGCATTGGGAATGACTCCTAGGTCGGTAATGAACTCATTCATCCAAACTGCTTCCTGTGCTGCCTCCGAGGCAGCTATGTACTCCGCTTCACATGTAGATCCCGCCACGATGCTTTGCTTGCAACTGCACCAGCTGACTGCCCCACCATTCAAAATATACACGTATCCGGTTTGTGACTTGGAGTCATTGAGATCTGTGTCGAAGCTAGCATCGACGTAACCCTTTACGACGAGCTCTTCGTCACCTCCATAAATGAGAAACATATCCTTAGTCCCTTTCAGGTACTTTAGGATATTCTTGGCCGCTGTCTAGTGTTCCATATCGGGATTACTTTGGTACCTCCCTACCAAACGTACGACAAGGTTCACATCAGGTCTGGTACACAGCATGGCATACATAATAGACCTTATGGCTATGGCATAGGGGATGACACTCATCTTTTCTCTATCTTCTGCCGAGGACAGGCATTGAGCCGTGCTCTATTTCACACCTTGCAATACAGGCAAGAACCCCTTCTTGGATTGATCCATATTGAACTTCTTCAATATCTTGTCAAGGTATGTGCTTTGCGAAAGACCAATGAGGTATCTCGATCTATCTCTATAGATCTTAATGCCTAATATGTAAGCAGCTTCTCCAAGGTCCTTCATTGAAAAACACTTATTCAAGTAGGCCTTTATGCTTTCCAAAAGTTCTATATCATTTCCCATCAATAGTATGTCCTCCACATATAATATGAGAAATGCTAGAGAGCTCCCACTCACTTTCTTGTAAACACAGGCTTCTCCATAAGTCTGCATAAACCCAAACGGCTTGATCATTTCATCAAAGCGAATGTTCCAACTCTGAGATGCTTGCACTAGCCCATAAATGGAGCACTGGAGCTTGCATACCTTGTCAACATTATTAGGATCGACAAAACCTTCCAGGTCAATCATATACAATTCTTCCTTAAGGAAACCATTAAGGAATGCCGTTTTGACATCCATTTGCCATATCTCATAATCATAGAATGCGGCAATTGCTAACATGATTCAAACGGACTTCAGCTTCGCTACGGGTGAGAAGGTCTCACCGTAGTCAACCCCTTGAACTTGTCGATAACCCTTAGCGACAAGTCGAACCTTATAGATGGTCACATTACCATCCGCGTCAGTCTTCTTCTTAAAGATCCATTTATTCTCTATGGCTTGCCGATCATAGGGCAAGTCTATCAAAGTCCATACTTCGTTTTCATACATGGATCCTATCTCGGATTTCATGGCTTCAAGCCATTTGTTGGAATCCGGACCCGCCATCGCTTCTTCATAGTTCGAAGGTTCACCGTGGTCTAGCAACATGATTTCTGGGACAGGGTTGCCATACCACTCTGGTGCGGAACGTGTCCTTGTGGACCTACGAAGTTCAGTAGCAACTTGATCCGAAGTTTCATGATCATCATCATTAACTTCTTCTCTAGTCGGTGCAGTCACCACAGAAACATCTTCCTGAGCTGCGCTACTCTCCGATTCGAGAGGAAGTACCTCATCAAGTTCTACGTTCCTCCCACTTACTTCTTTCGAGAGAAACTCTTTCTCTAGAAAGGATCCATTCTTGGCAACAAAGATCTTGCCTTCGGATCTGAGGTAGAAGGTATAACCAATAGTTTCCTTAGGGTATCCTATTGTAACACCCACGATGCGGCTATATCTACCACGTGTCGGGGCACGACATAGAGGCATAGCCGCATGGTAGGTTGTCGCAAGAGGGGTAATCTTTGCACAATCACATGTACTGAATAAGAAAGGGATAAAGAGTTGGCTTACAATCGCCACTTCACACAAATACAAGTTAAACATACATCAACCAGAATACAAACAAGGTCTCTTAGAGAAAGGGCACCCATGCAAAGGGTTCGGACTCTTAGAGAAACACACACACATAGAGAGGGAGTTATGCTAGCCTTGTTCTTCCTCCTCCTCTAGAGAAACAGCTCAAGGAGCAATCTTGTAGCCACTCTTGTTGAGTTAGTGATCATGAGGAGACCCCGCAGAGCAGGACTAGGGGTGTTATCTCCTAGGAGAGCCCCGAACCTGGGTAAGATCCACCAGCGTGCATGTCTTCGCCTCATCCCGTTTCCTGACACCAGCAACGTCTTATGAGCCCCCTCCATGATAAGCCATCCTTTGGCATATGTCGCACGACACCCCCGACATTTGGCGCCCACCGTGGGGCTAGGTGCACCGTCGTTCGGAGATCTGTTCGGGACGGGAACCCTCTTCCTCCCCAGCGAGCGTAGCTAGCCTGGCATGCCAAACGGCGTTTTCACCAATGCGCTACATGACGCGGAGGTCGCATGCACAGCGAGCTGCCTTGCCGACCTTATTGGCGAGGTCTGCCTTTCCGACGAGCCTGTGTCCGACGGAGGCACCGATGGCCTCGATAGCCGCCTCGCCAACCTCCTTGACAAGATCCACATCGCCAACAAGTCGACCTTCAACTTGTAGTCAATCGGCTCCACCGACCCGATGCTTGTCGACTCCGACACGGCTTCCCTCGACGCTTTCCCCACCAACGTGGTGGTCATCGATGACCCGCTTGTAACACCCAGAATGCGGCTATATCTCCGACGTGTCGGGGCATGACTTAGAGGCATAGCCGCATGGTAGGTTTGTCGGAAGAGGGGTAATCTTCACACAATCCCATGTACTGAATAAGAATGGGATAAAGAGTTGGCTTACAATCGCCACTTCACACAAATACAAGTTAAACATACATCATCCAGAATACAATCAAGGTCCGACTACGGAACCAACTAAAAGAAGAAAACCCCAATTGCTAGATCCCCGATCGTCCCAACTGGGCTCCACTACTGATTAATGGGAAACGAAACAACACAATGAACAAGATCTTCATCGAGCTCCCACTTGAGCTCGGTTGCGTCATCTGCACTGGTATCATCGGCACCTACAACTGTTTGGAAGTATCTGTGAGTCACGGGGATTCAGCAATCTCACACCCGCGGGATCAAGACTATTTAAGCTTACGGGTAGGAAAGGGTAGTGAGGTGGAGCTGCGACAAGCACTAGCATATATGGTGGCTAACTTACGCAAAAGAGAGCGAGAAGAGAAGCAAAGCACGGTCGAGAAGCTAATAGTGATCAAGAAGTGATCCTGGAGCTACTTACGTTCAAGCATAACATGAGACCGTTGTCGTGGATTTGTCACGACAGATGTCCTCGTGAAAGGACTTAGTCATGGAGCCATCGCTAGAGGTTAGCTCAAAGGGGTTAAACCGGATAAGGGACACGAGGGATTTTATACTAGTTCGGCCCCTTCGATGAATGTAAAAGCCTACGTCTAGTTGTGATTGGTATTGCTAGGGTTTCGATGACCAGGGAGTGAATCCGCTTTGCCTGGTTCTCGAGTTGTTATCTGTTGTCCCTAAACCGCTGCCGGGTCGTCCCTTTATATACATAGGTTGACGCATGCCGGTTTACAGAGTCCCGAGGCCGGATCATACACGTGTCCGGCTCGGTCTCTATTCCTTGCAATACAAGTTACATGAAAGAGTCGGTTTATGTCTACAGGCCTTAACTCGCCTTTGGGCCTTGGGCCTTCGTAAAGAGCCACCATCCTCACGTATTCATGGGCTTCTATATTGATGGAGTTAACCCGGCCACTCATATCCGGTTTACCTCCAGTAGTCATATCCCCAACATTAGGCCCCAGATTGATTTGAACTTGTTCATGTCAATCTTCAATACTTAGAAAAATTCCTGCACTGGCACCTTCATATGGATCTGGTAAACCGTCGTGACGTCATCCTTTAGATCCGTAGTAAATAGCCATGACGTCATCTATTCGTTGAAGCCGAAGATACCCTTGATTAATGAATATCCAACCATCGAGGCGACATCTTTATTAACTATCCATTTTAAGCTCCTCGATCCACGCACTTGTCGCTTATCGGTTCACCTTATAAATAGGACCAAGGGCCATTCCCTTTTCCCCCTTCGTCTCCTTCGCTTCTTCTTCCTCCTTGCGACACCTCTGCAACCGAGCGCCGCCGTCGTCGCCGAACTTCGCCTCCGCCTCTTCGTTGGCCGCTGCATCAATCGGGTTGCACTAGAGATCCGCGGTGTACCTCCGCTGCTTCAACAGCCGTTGTAAGTCCCTTCCTTTCTTCTTTGTAGATCTGTCTAGGGTTTCCTTATTCATCGAAGTTCATCGAAGCTCTGGCACTGTTCTTCCCTGTTTCTCCTTATTCTATGGATAAAAACCTCAAACTTGATGTGTTCCATGTAATGGCTTATCTTCTGTTACCACAACAAACCCTTATGCGCATAAAAACTGATCTGGTCCTTTGTGAATTGCTTCGGGACCAATCTTTTTTAGGTCTAAATCTTTTTGCTTTCCTGTCTTACGGTAGATCCAAAATTTCCATGCAACCTTGTGAAACCTGTTTTACCTTACTTAGTCATTCTTGCCTTAGATCTGTATCCTCTTTATCCCATAGGCGATTTACCTTTCTAAAAGCAATCTATCACATACCATTAGTCCCCTGGTGAACTGGCAAGCCCTTTAGCTCCGTTGTCATACTCCGATTTAACAGCATGCGTATACCTTTGTTCTGATATTGTTCTGTCATGCATTATTGTATCAGCCTCCGGTTTATGAAATTTATATACTTGTATATCTTTATTTCGTTGTACCTCATGCACTACCATGAATGAATTGTAAACCGGTATTTATTTTTCAGCTTTTCACTTGCAATGGCCAAACAGTTTTATGCCTGTAACTGGGCTCCTTCCCGGGTTACCGAGGAGCAGCTTAATGCAAAGGTCAGAATTGGTACCTTAGCAAAAAAGAATGAGATCCGGTGGTGAGTTCCTGGACCGGAGAATCCTCCCACCCCTAAACAGGGTGAGGTAGTGGTATTTGTTGATCACATAGGCCGTGGTTTCAAACCGCCCAGGTTAAAGTTTTTCCGGGATGTGCTTGCCAGTTTCCAGCTCCACCCTCAAGATATTGGACCTAACTCGGTATCCAATATATGCAATTTCCAAGTCTTCTGTGAAGTGTACTTACAAGAAGAACCAACTGCTGAGCTGTTCCGGGATTTTTTTCATCTGAACCGGCGTACTAAATTTGTAGACGGACCCAACACTGAACTTGGTGGCGTCTCCATTCAAAAAAGGAAAGAGGTTGAATTTCCTCATGCCAAGCTGCATAGTCACCCCAAAGAGTGGAACCAAACTTGGTTCTACTGCAAAGACACCTCTCCTGAAGACAAGAACCCTCTGCCGGGTACCGTGCCCACCGGCTTTCCAACACTCACCCACTGCCGCAATGTCTAAGTGCCCAGGAACGGGCCTCATATGCCCCTCAACTCGCCAAGCTCTGAGCCTTTATGGCCAACGTTTTATCAGGCGTCGACTTTGTGCGTTGTTGGATATCCTGGAGCATCTTACCATTAAGTCGCCGCTCCGGTTTAATGTGTGAGTACACTGGTGAAGTAGAAGACTCTCAACGTCACATCAACATTCAGCTAACCGATGAAGAAGTCGCTGAGGGTGTCAAGAAGATTTTGAATGAATCGGAATCTGTCTGCTGCCAAACCGGCTTGAACCCCTTCTACGCAAAAAACAAACCGCCTGCTGTAAGTACTGTCCTTCCGCTTCACACTTGATACCTTGTAGACTATACAACCTGTGAATACCCTTCCACTTGTTTATAAACAGGGTGATGATCCGTTCTGGAACAAGAAACCTCAAGAAAAAGCGACAAAGCCTTCCCGTCCTAAGACAAAAGCCGTCAAGAAAACCTCAGAGCGGAAGGCAGCTGAACGTATCAGCATGGAACTGGATAACGACCTGGATGAACCGGAAGCTGAGGTAGAACTTGATTCACTTGGTTCCCTTTTTATGCATCTCATTAACAATGATATTTATCAGGAGGGCGTGGAGGGCAGCCAAGCTGATGATATAGAGGTAATTATCCTTTCCTCCGTTTCAGACTCTCTGCCAACACAAAAAATCCGTCAAGCAATCTGGAAAGTAAGCTTTTCACATCCTCTTGCTCACTTGGATCCAACATTTATTTTGAAGAAGCGGCAACACGAGGCTCGCCGCACAACCCAGCACAGCGGCCAAAAGGTCACTTCGGCCGGTTTACCTGACACCCCGGTTCGAAAGCGCCGATCTGAGGTCTCACCTCCTTCTGACAATTCTTATCCCAAGGCATGTTATTTCCAACAACCTCTTAATCCGTCCGATTCAAATTATCAGGTGACACCTCCCTCATCTTCTGGCGAGTCAACAGCGACCCAACTTCCTCCTCTCAAAACTGTAGCTGGGTAAGTACTTAAACCCCTTCTTTGAATGATTCCATACTTTGTATACTATGCTTAACTTTTGCATCTTGTCCTGCTTTTAGAGCCAAAGCCAGACCCAGCAAAAAGGCTCGGGTGAACAATCCGCCCGAAGACTAGGTGGTTCATGAACCAGAGAAAACGGTTGAACCGGAACAAACTATGGAACCGGAGGGTCCCAATCCTGAAGCTACTTTTGATGAGCCACCCCCTCAAGATCACAATCTCGATGAACAACCAGAAGTTGACATTGCTGCACCTAATGCTGAACCGGCCGATCCAATCTGAGCTGATGACAAGCATTCTAGTCCGGTGAGAGCTACTGAAACTCCATCAACTCTAGAAAAAGCTGCTGGACACAAAGAGGGCGAAGTTATCATTACTGGTATTGGTCACACCTCTCCTGGCCATCCTGTAATCTTGGCCAAACATAGTGCCAAGGAAGAGCGTGCTGCCATGGAAAAAGGAAAATGGAGCACTGTCTTGTCAAGCTACGCCCATCTCAGTGCTCAAGAACTCCACTCCAGTTTTCTAAACCGTCTGTACTCAAACCGGGATTATGAAGCCGGTTTGGTGAACCTGATGAAAGAGCGCTATGAGGTATTTTCATCACTTTGCTTTCTTGAATCCAAAGTACAAACATCAACCCAAGTAGCCCCCAAGGGCCGGTTTATGATGACAATCATAAACCGGGACTGTAGAATACATTTAACTTTTACAAACTTGTCCTCCATATACCAACTGATCGTGTGAAGTAAATCAGACGTGATCATTATGTTCCTGTAGTGTTTCGCCTGTGTAGCCCCCAAGGGTTGGTTTAGCTTTGCAAGGTAAACCGGGTCTTGAATCAATGTGTTAGCTTTGAACATATGTACATTAGCCCCCAAGTGTTAAGGATAATGCTTGCATTGTACTTGAGACTTGTAAAAAATATGTTGATGATAGAACAAATAGGCATTAGCCCCCAATTACAAAGTGCAAAACTTGTTATACGCTTGGTAATTCATAACCTGTTTTGATGATATATCTCACTGTAGGATCGAAAGTATGTCTAGAGGGGGGTGATTAGACTACTTGACCAAATAAAAACTTAACCTTTTCCCAATTTTAGTTCTTGGCAGATTTTAGCTATTGTAGGACAAGTCAAGCAATCATCACACAATTCAAGCAAGCATGCAAAGAGTATATTGGCAGCGGAAGATAAAGCATGCAACTTGCAAGAATGTAAAGGGAAGGGTTTGGAGAATTCAAACGCAATTGGAGACACAGATGTTTTTCCCGTGGTTCGGATAGGTGGTGCTATCCTACATCCACGTTGATGGAGACTTCAACCCACGAAGGGTAACGGTTGCGCGAGTCCACGGAGGGCTCCACCCACGAAGGGTAATGGTTGCGTGAGTCCACGGAGGGCTCCACCCATGAAGGGTCCACAAAGAAGCAACCACCCACGAAGGGTCCACGAAGAAGCAACCTTGTCTATCCCACCATGGCCATCTCCCACGAAGGACTTGCCTCACTAGCGGTAGATCTTCACGAAGTAGGCGATCTCCTTGCCCTTACAAACTCCTTGGTTCAACTCCACAATCTTGTCGGAGGCTCCCAAGTGACACCTAGCCAATCTACGAGACACCACTCTCCAAGAAGTAACAAATGGTGTGTAGGTAATGTACTCCTTGCTCTTGTGCTTCAAATGATAGTCTCCCCAACACTCAACTCTCTCTCATAGGATTTGGATCTGGTGGAAAGAAGATTTGAGTGGACAGCAACTTGGGGAAGGCTAGAGATCAAGATTCATATGGTAGGAATGGAATATCTTGGTCTCAAAACATGAGTAGGTGGTTCTCTCTCAGAACATATGAGTTGGAATTGTGTATGTGTTCTGATGGCTCTCTCCATGAATGAAGAGGAGGTGGAGGGGTATATATAGCCTCCACACAAAATCCAACCGTTACACACAGTTTTCCAATCTCGGTGGGACCGAATCAACAAACTCAGTTGGACCGAAAAGGTAAACCTAGTGACCGTTAGAGATTTTCGGTGGGACTGACATGCAACTCGGTAGGACCGATATGGTTAGGGTTTGGGCATAACGTAATCTCGGTGAGACCGATTACACAAACTCGGTGAGACCGAGTTTGGTAATAAGCTAACCAGAGAGTTGGTCAGGCAAACTCGGTGGGACCGATTTGCTCTTTCGGTGAGACCGAAAAGTTACAAAAGGGAAACGGAGAGTTTACATTGCAATCTCGGTGGGACCGATTCGCTCTTTTGGTGAGACCGAAAAGTTACGAAAGGGAAACAGAGAGTTTGCAATCCCATCTCGGTGAGACCGAGATCCCTATCGGTAGAACCGAATTGCTAGGGTTTGGCAGTGGCTTATGACAAGTGAAACTCGATGGCGCCGGATAGAAAGAATCGGTAGGACCGAGTTTGGCTTAGGGTTTAGGTCATATGTGGATATGGGAAAGTAGTTGAGGGTTTTGGAGCATATCACTAAGCACATGAAGCAAGAGGCTCATTAAGCAACACCTCATCCCTCCTTGATAGTATTGGCTTTTCCTAAAGACTCAATGTGATCTTGGATCACTAAAATATAAAATGAAGAGTCTTGAGCTTTTGAGCTTGAGCCAATCCTTTGTCCTTAGCATTTTGAGGGTTCCACTTTCACATCCATGCCATGCCAATCATTGAGCTTTCCTGAAATAGTCATGTTGGAATAGCATTAGCTCAATGAGCTATATGTTGTTATGAATTACCAAAACCACCTAGGGATAGTTGCACTTTCAATCTCCCCGTTTTTGGTAATTGATGACAACATATAGATCAAAGCTTCGACAAATGATAATAAGCATGAAATATATCGTCGCTTTGAGAAGTATGTGACAAGTAAGAGCTCCCCCTAAATTTGTGCATATTTAAAATTTGCTTTGGACTGCAAATGCACAAAGAGTTAGAGTCATGGGTTACTCTTCCATGTCACATACATCTTGGTGGAGCGCTTAAAATGATAAGAATGAAATACATGCACTCATCACCAAGAAAAGTGAATGATCACATAAGATAGATAAGATAATAGCATTCACCAAGCATTAAGTGTAGCTTATGATCAAACACATGATCATCAATGTCTCATAGATAACAACATAGTATCTCAAGCACTCAAAAGCAAACAAAGTTCGAAAAACCACCAAATAAAGCAAGAGAGAAAAAAGCAACACTCTCTCTCTCGAAGCCTATGATCTATACATTTTTCTCCCCCTTTGGCAACAAGTTACCAAAAAGTTCCTAGAAGATGCTCAGGCTTGATCTTCTGGTGGTGGTGGAGTCCGGAGAACTCCAAGGACGAAGCCTTCTGTAGACGTGGTTGGAGTTGAGGCTGAAGTAGATGCTGGAGCTGGTGGAACTGAGGCTGTAGCTGGTGCAGAAGTGGTGGCTCTGGGGTCAGCAACTGACACTGCAGACGACCTCGGACCTCGTGGCACTCTGGCAAAGGCATCAGTTGTAGTCTTGCCTCTCCTCTCCTGCATGTCATCCTGGAGCTGCTCCACTGCAGTCTGAATCTCTGTCACTTTGACATCCAAGTCATAGAACTTTTGTTCCATGATCCTCTCTAAGCTTGCCTGGTTCTGAGTTAGGGTGGCTAGTCCTTGCTCAATCCGCAGAGTGGATGCAATCAAGTAACCAAGCTGCTCTTGTTTGGTTTTCAGGAAATATTCAGATGCCTCCTCTTGAGTTGGCATCTTGGCAGCTTTCTCCTTCCTTGCCTTCTCCTTCTTGGCTTGTGCTTGTGCAGATGATGGTTCATTCTCAGTCATGACAACTTGATTATCTTCAAAATCTGGACAGATGGGCAGATGTTCCTTGTCCAATAAGTATATGCCTGTGCCCATCTTGGAGTTAATGAGCTCCTCAATTTGAGGGGCATATCCACAGCTCCTCTTCTGGTCTGCTGCAGTCCTCTTGATTGTTTCTACGATGAGGCTCATGACCTTGAACTTCTGAGGCACATCAAATACATGAAGCAAATTGATCGCATGGCCTCTGATCATCTTGTGATCACCTGACTTGGGCAACAGAGTGTGTCTCAAGATCCAATTGATAGTTGGCAGCCCTGACAGAAGATAGTGCACTGAGCCAAACTTGAAAGTATCAAGTGCTTCATTTGGGATCTCCTTGTACACGTTTGACATTGAGTTATGATCCATCTTCTTCTTGGCATATACATCCAAGTCATCCTCATGCTCTTCTGGGGCATTAATCAGCTGAGCCCATTCAGCAACCGTAGACTGGTACCTCGTACCCTCTGACATCCATACAATTCTGCCATCTGAATAAAAATGTGTTGTGGAGTAGAACTGCATGATGAGTTCCTCGTTCCACTTTGGGAGCTTCTGCCCAACAAAGTCTGCTACTCCACAAGCATTGAAGCTGTCTTGCACTCCAGGATAGTGCTCTTCATTGTCCTTGATGTATTGCCAATCAACCCATCTCATGTCACAAACTATGGGCTTCTTGTCCAACAAAACTGTCTCATAGAAGTCCTGCTGTTCCTTAGTGTGGAACCTGTAGTCAACAGCAGTCCTTCTCCTTGAAGCATACGGATCTGCTTCTCTCCACTTCCTGAGCCCTGAGTCTCTCCTGAGCTTCATGTCCTCAGCCATAGGATGAGCATCACTATGGTCTGGGATCTTGGGCTTGAGCTTTCTGAGCACTTGACCTTCTTCTTCTTCAGCAATGTCAGGCACTGGGGCCTTGTTCTTTTCAGCAGCTGGGATGCTTCTTGTATTCCTCTTTGGCTTTGGCTTTGGAGCTGGCTTGGCCTTAGAAGCAGTTGACCCTGATCTTATGGCATCACCCATCAGCTTGGGTGCCTTAGGTGCTGGTGCAGCAACCTCTTCTTCTTCATCTTCTTCCATGATGGAAGCCTTTCCAAGCACTCTGGCTACGGTCTTCTTGACCCTTTCCTTCCTTTTCTTTCCTTCAGCAGCAACTGGCTCTATGGTTGCAGGCTTTTCAGGAATCTGAGTTGAGGCTCTGGCCTTTGGCATAGGCTGCCTACCTGCTGGCCTTTTGATTTTCAATCCTGGCTTTGTGCCTTGAGCTGAGCCATGTTCCTTCTCGAGCACTAGTCTCTTTGAAGTTGCTTCCTCTTCTGCCACATAGTCCTCATCCTCTGATTCTGAGGTTCTCTTCTTCCTCTGTCTGGTGGCAGCTTTAGGTAGATTGCTAGGAGTACTTCTGCTGCCATCATCTGAAGAACTTGAGGGACTAGTGCCCTCACTCATCTGCACTTGCTCTTCTGACATGTTCTGGCTATCACTTTGGTCTGACATGATGAACAAGCTGACTGCTGACCCTGTGAATAGTTTATAGATGAGGTAGAATAGATGAGCATCACAAAATGCAGAGATTTTTGCAAAAGAATGATTCAAAATCTTAGTTTTAGTTTCCCACTGAAATCATCTCGGATCTACCGATTTTTAAACTCGGTGATACCGAAGCAGTTTTGGAACCTAAACTAGTGAACTCGGTCAGACCGAGTCACAGTTCGGTGGCACCGAGACTAATAGGGTTTCACAAAGTTCCAAAATCGGTCACACCGATAAGTAATTCTCGGTCAGACCGAGTCTCACTTGTGCAATGGCATAAGCCAAATCGGTGGGACCGAGTTTTTCAACTCGGTGGGTCCGAGATGGTTTCGGCGGAAACCTAACCCTAAAATTTTCGAATCAAACCTAATCTACGAGTTCATTGACTGGATAGAAGTTTAACAAACGTGGCAAGAATCATGATGATCACAATGTGCTAAGAATCGGATTGGGGAATAGCACAAAGATCGAGTCCATACCCTAGTTCGGCGGAGACTCGCTACGGCGGCAACGGCGGGGTTGAATTTCCGTTGACGGCGACGGAGACCAACGACTGGAGGCGGCTGGCGGCGAGGAGGCGATCCGGAGACCAAGTTGGCAGAGCAGGCTATCGCGCGGGCGAAGGGGTTCCGAGAAATTTCCAAATTTTTTCCCGTGACTATATATAGCCCGACCCTGTCGGTGTGACCGAGTGGAACAACTCGGTGGCACCGAGATGCAAAACTGTATACAGTTGTTGCAACTCAGTGTGACCGAATGGTTCAAATCGGTTGCACCGAGATCGAAAACCTAGATCAACTTAATGATCTCGGTAGGACCGAAAGTGGGGTATCGGTCAGACCGAGAATCATAAAGAGGTTTTGGAAGTTTAAGTCTATGACAAATCGGGGACTCCGAGCGCTCCTCACATAGAGTTGTTCGAATCTGACTTGATCAAATTTTGTGATGTAGCATGAATAGAGTTTGAGACGAGAAAAGCATAGATAGCTAGAGGAGGTTCTTAGGCATTCTTGTCCATCCACTTGGCAAAAGGAAATAAAACCAAACAATCAAAACAACAAGTGGATGTCCTCGAATGAGTGAAATATGCAACCGGCATGCTCACACAATAAGATGGCAAATGAAATATGTGACAAGGCATGCACAACCAATTCTAGTATCTATCAAGCAATTTGCGATGACAAGGTCATCTATATATGAGTATATTGACTTAGGAGTCAAGTGAGAACACTTGATCATAGGTCATACTCATCGTTTAAGCTCAAGTGGGGTTACCACTTTTACATAAAGCATTGTTGTGTTCACATCTTTAGAGTTGCTTTAGCTCAAGTCTTAGAGTAAAGCTCCCCCTAGATGTGATATCCCCCCTTAGAGGGATGAACTAACCTCGGGTTTTGTCGATGATGACTTCATGTAGATGTTGAAGATGTGGATGCTCAATGTTGATGTAGATCACTTGGAGCTATCCATTTGAGTGAATTGCACTTTCAATACCTACATGGGTTAGTCCCACAAGGAACAAACAAGGATATCCATAGACATAGAGTGATGCACACACAAGATGATGTCCATGAAAACTTTTAGGTTACCTTGTCCCTTGTCTTACCAACAAGAGGGTTTGTGACTCCTTGAACTAGTGCAAGATGTGGAAGTTGATTGCACTTGTTCTTGCCAAAATGATAAGAGTGAAGTATGTTGGCGGAGTCACCCTCAAGAACTCTCTAGTTCTTCTTCTTTTGGATCCACACCATCTTGATGGGAATCCTTGGAGTTGTAGTCGTACTTGATGAAGTGGAACTTGAAGTAGTCTTGGGAATCCACTTGACTAAGGTCTTAGGAGCTTCTTCAAATGCATCAATTTCCTCTTGAAGCTTGTCCTTGCCTTTTTGCTTGTAGTCTTGTGGTGGAAGATCATCTTGAGCTTGTGTCCCCTTGAAAGAAGTATCATACTTCTCTTGTTGAGGAACAAACTTTGTCTTGGGGTATTGATCTTCTTCCCACTCAACTCCATTGGCATTGAACTTTCGTTCAAAACCAACACCTTGATTCTTCCGGTGCATTCCTTGCTTGCGCACAATTTCCTCGAATTGCTTACTCCCGGCAAGGCTTTTGTACACTCCTTTCTCTATAATTCCCTTCAATAAGCTATTTTCTTGCTCAAGTGTAACTTGGCTAAGAGAATCATTAGTGGAATCAAGAGAACTACTAGAAGCAACAATATTGGATTTAGCATGATCGTTGTTACTGCTAGAGGAAGAATCTTTCTTGTTCTTGTTACTAGACTTGACTTGAGGCATGTAAGTGGATACGAGTAAAAGCTTGGAAATGTAAGAAGAACTTTTCTTGCGGAGATCATCATTGATTGCTTTTAAGAACTCATGCTCTTGCTCAAGATTGAGCTTTTCAAAGCGTAATTTCTCATGAGCTCTTAAAAGTTCTCGATGATCTTCGAAGATAGTTTCATGAGCTAACTTAAGAGTGTTTAGTTCTTTAGTTAGAGCCTCAATCTTCTCCTTATCATTGTCATTCGTTTTATCTTGATTAGCATGATTAATTGACGTTTCATCATAGTATTCATCACTAGAGTTGTCAACAAGCAAATCATCACCTAAGAAGTCATCTTCATCACTATTGAAATCAACATACTCGGGGTGTGTTACCTTAGGACCTTTGGTCATGAAGCATCTTCCAATTCCTTCATTTGGTGAGTCAAATATGTCGTAGGAGCTGGTTGACACAAGTGCTAGACCGGCAACACCTTCATCTTGAGTATCTTCGGAGTCGAAGTGATAACTTCTCTCGGAGTGGCTGTCGGAGTCGGAGCCGGATACCCATTCACCAACATGAGCTTGATGTCTTCGTTTTGTGTAGCTCCTTGATGATTTTTCCTTCCTTTCCGAATCCTTGCTTCTCCGTGAGTATCTTCGTTCATAACAATCATCTCTACTCCTTCTCTCTCTTGGTGGTGATTCTTTGCTTCTTCTTTTTGGAGAATCTTCTCTTCTCTTGTAGGGAGCCGTACACTCATTGGAATAGTGTCCGGGTCTTCCACAACTGTAGCAGTTTCGCTCTTGACTAGAAGATCTTTTGTCATTGTAGGACCTTGACTTGAAGCTTCTATCTTTGCTTCTACTCTTGTAGAACTTGTTGAAGTTCTTCACCATTAAGCTCAATTCTTCATTGAAGTTTTGTTTCTCACTTGATGATGTAGGGGCTTCACATGAGGCTTTGTAGGCACCACTTGATTTGTTGTGAAGTTCCTCTTTATCCTTAAGTGACATCTCATGAGCAACAATTCTTCCAATCACCTCCGTTGGCTTGAGATCTTTGTAATTGGGCATCATTTGGATCAATGTGCACACGGTATCATATTTTCCATCCAAGGCTCTTAGAATCTTCTTGATGATGAATCTATCAGTCATCTCTTCACTTCCTAAGCCGGCAATCTCATTTGTGATGAGAGCAAGCCTAGAGTACATTTCAGCGACACCTTCACCATCCTTCATTTTGAACTTGTCAAGTTGACTTTGAAGCACATCCAACTTGGATTCCTTGACGGAGTCGGTACCTTCGTGCATATCAATCAAAGTGTCCCAAATTTCCTTTGCATTCTCAAGACGGCTGATTTTGTTGAATTCTTTGGGGCACAATCCGTTGAAGAGAATATCACAAGCTTGAGCATTGTATTGCAACATCTCCAACTCATCCGCGGTAGCTTCACGGTTTGGTTCTTTCCCATCAAAGAAGTCACCTTGCAAACCAACACACACAATAGCCCAAACGGTGGGGTTATGTCCAAGAATAGCATTTTCATTTTATGCTTCCAACTAGCAAAATTAGTACCATCAAAGTAAGGACCTCTACGGTGATAGTTTCCCTCGCTAGACGCCATACTCTCCTAGGTTGTGAAACCAAGGCTATGACCACCAAAAGCTATGGAGATCAAAGCAAATGGAGACCAAAGCTCTGATACCACTTGTAGGATCGAAAGTATGTCTAGAGGGGGGGTGATTAGACTACTTGACCGAATATAAACTTAACCTTTTCCCAATTTTAGTTCTTGGCAGATTTTAGCTATTGTAGGACAAGTCAAGAAATCATCACACAATTCAAGCAAGCATGCAAAGAGTATATTGGCAGCGGAAAATAAAGCATGCAACTTGCAAGAATGTAAAGGGAAGGGTTTGGAGAATTCAAACGCAATTGGAGACACAGATGTTTTTCCCGTGGTTCGGATAGGTGGTGCTATCCTACATCCACGTTGATGGAGACTTCAACCCACGAAGGGTAACGGTTGCGCGAGTCCACGGAGGGCTCCACCCACGAAGGGTAATGGTTGCGCGAGTCCACGGAGGGCTCCACCCACGAAGGGTCCACGAAGAAGCAACCACCCACGAAGGGTCCACGAAGAAGGAACCTTGTCTATCCCACCATGGCCATCGCCCATGAAGGACTTGCCTCACTAGCGGTAGATCTTCACGAAGTAGGCGATCTCCTTGCCCTTACAAACTCCTTGGTTCAACTCCACAATCTTGTCGGAGGCTCCCAAGTGACACCTAGCCAATCTAGGAGACACCACTCTCCAAGAAGTAACAAATGGTGTGTAGGTAATGTACTCCTTGCTCTTGTGCTTCAAATGATAGTCTCCCCAACACTCAACTCTCTCTCATAGGATTTGGATCTGGTGAAAAGAAGATTTGAGTGGAATGCAACTTGGGGAAGGCTAGAGATCAAGATTCATATGGTAGGAATGGAATATCTTGGTCTCAACACATGAGTAGGTGGTTCTCTCTCAGAACATATGAGTTGGAATTGTGTATGTGTTCTGATGGCTCTCTCCACGAATGAAGAGGAGGTGGAGGGGTATATATAGCCTCCACACAAAATCCAACCGTTACACACAGTTTTCCAATCTCGGTGGGACCGAATCAACAAACTCGGTTGGACCGAAAAGGTAAACCTAGTGAATGTTAGAGATTTTCGGTGGGACTGACATGCAACTCGGTAGGACCGATATGGTTAGGGTTTGGGCATAACGTAATCTCGGTGAGACCGATTACACAAACTCGGTGAGACCGAGTTTGGTAATAAGCTAACCAGAGAGTTGGTCAGGCAAACTCGGTGGGACCGATTTGCTCTTTCGGTGAGACCGAAAAGTTACAAAAGGGAAACATAGAGTTTACATTGCAATCTCGGTGGGACCGATTCGCTCTTTCGGTGAGACCGAAAAAGTTACGAAAGGGAAACAGAGAGTTTGCAATCCCATCTCGATGAGACCGAGATCCCTATCGGTAGAACCGAATTGCTAGGGTTTGGCAGTGGCTTATGACAAGTGAAATTCGGTGGCGCCGGATAGAAAGAATCGGTAGGACCGAGTTTGGCTTAGGGTTTAGGTCATATGTGGATATGGGAAAGTAGTTGAGGGTTTTGGAGCATATCACTAAGCACATGAAGCAAGAGGCTCAATAAGCAACACCTCATCCCTCCTTGATAGTATTGGCTTTTCCTGAAGACTCAATGTGATCTTGGATCACTAAAATATAAAATGAAGAGTCTTGAGCTTTTGAGCTTGAGCCAATCCTTTGTCCTTAGCATTTTGAGGGTTCCACTTTCACATCCATGCCATGCCAATCATTGAGCTTTCCTGAAATAGTCATCTTGGAATAGCATTAGCTCAATGAGCTATATGTTGTTATGAATTACCAAAACCACCTAGGGATAGTTGCACTTTCACTCACGTTTGTTGGCTGAGCTGAATAATAAGGATGCTCAAACCGCGGACCTTCAAGAGAATGTAAAATCTCAACAAGAAGAGGCTTCCAAAGCCAAAGAAGAGCTAACCAATGCCTTGGCAGCTATGGAAAGAGACCTTCAACAAGGAGTGTGCTGACTGGGAAACAGAAAAGGTCGGTTTGACAAAAAAGGCCAAGGACGCAGAGGCAGCCCTGAAACCGGTGGTGGAAGAACTAACTAGCTTAAAGCAGCAGATTAACACCATGACTTCCGCTATGTTTGGTAAGTGCTTCGCTCAAACACTTTGTCTAATCATAAGATCTTATCAATGGCCGGTTTACTGATGCTGAACCATGACAGGGACCCGCATTGCTCATCTGGGCTCGGACATGCGGATGAAACTTAAAGCGGCGTACACCTTGATAGAACAGCTATTCTCTGGATCCCAGCATGCCATTTGCACTGTAGCGTATAACAAGCTGGCGCCATCGTTGATAAAGGAAACAATTGAGAAGCTGGCCATGCTACCTGCCCGGATCAATGAACTGAAGAGATCAGCCGCAAGATCAGGAGCACTAACCGGGCTAATCCGGGCCAAGGCATGGATTCCGGATCTTGAACCGGTAGATATCATCAAAGGGTATCCTGGCGTGAAAGAAGACGGCTCAGACTTCAATAATGGCGATCTGCGAAGGCTGACAAAGGAGATGCGGACAATAGCAAGCAAACTGGTGGCAGACACAGATTTATCTCATTTCCAACCAGTTTACGATGCTGAGGGAAAGAGACAGCCCGCGGTGATCCATGATGTTGAAGAGCTTGTGCCTCCAATCCGTAGGCATACTTACGCTCCTGACATTCACCCCTCTAGCCTTATCCATGAAGAGGCCGTGTTTCATGCTTTAACCGGAATCGATTGGCCAACGGTTGATTTCCAGCGTCTCGGGAGGAATGAAGAGGATGTGACCGTGCTAGATGACCCTCAATCGTCAAGCCGTCCAGATGAGGAATCCTAAACCGGTGGCCGGTTTAGCAGTTACAGTCTGCTACTTTGTGAAAACAATTATGCAATTTGGGCCATTTGAAGTGCCTTGTAATAGGATAGCAAGAACACCTTTATCTGCCATGCCATCGAGCATGTTTGTGTTGCTTGATACCTTGAAAACTTGTTCCGCTTTTTGTGATCTATTTATGCATAGTCCAGTATGATTTGTGTTCCTGCATATAAGAACCTGAAAGTGTCCTAGTGGTTTACCACTGGACGGGTCATGATGCCAAAAATATATACATAACTTGGATGGATAACTAAGATTTATATTAACCAAATACAATAGATGATATATGTGACACACCTCGTTGGCTGACCAACGGCTTGTATAGTAACGGTGAAAAACACCAATTCGGAGTGTTGATGACTCCTTGCCTTCTTGCCGGTTCACATAAAAACCATAGTGGGCCATAACAACCACTGATTTGTTCGTATAGTGCTGGTGACATCTAGTCAAAACCAGACCGGAGCAATATGCTACCGGTTTAAAATTGATCATGTACTGACAACTAAATGTTGAAAGTCACGCCGGGTTGTAATGAACACCGGTTTATCAGAAAAATATTCATAAATCCCTTAACAAAAGATATATAAAAAACAGCAAATCAAAAAGAAAATAGACAAGGCTTTTCATGGGCTGTCAGGCCCTAAATCGAGGCTTTTCATGGGCTGCCAGGCCGCTGAGTTAAACGATTTTGCAAAGCCTTTTAAGATGGACATAAATCTTTAACCAATCACCGTTTTAACTTTGACAAGTTCAGGGTCCATGGGATTAACTTGTCAAACGTCCGATGGGTCATACTAGGTTTACCTGGATGGAGTGGCTTACTTAAAAAGGCAGGATAACCCGGGGTTTTAGGTGAATACACCTGGCTTCCAAGCCTGGCTTGATAGCCTATTACAAGGGTGCAAACTCGTTATTCTTTGAGAAGCAAGGGGCCCCAGGTAATATTTGAGTTGTGCTCAGTGGTTACCTATGTTTGAGTTGTGCTTGATGCTACAGACTCTCTTTGGTTCCACATAATTTCCTTTTGGCTTTGAAGCCTATCAAGAGGTGTAGCTATGGTGTGAAGACAACCAAGCCCCCTAGTGATATCCCTTTTTGGTTTTTAAACCGATCAAGAGGCGTAGCGATGGTTCGGATACGACCAAGCCCCCTAGTGACTTGCTTGAAATCTATGTGGCCTTATAGGCCGGGTTAATAAAACTCTTTGTCAGTAGGAACCCTTGTGAAACCACACATGATGTAAAAAAGAACAGAGACCCTGCTTTAGCCGAGGCTCCGGTTTATTATATAATATATACATTGTCATAAGTATGTACATAAGAAGAGCCTGTGGCTCAAGTATAGTAAGGCCGAAGAAGGGCTATATTCCACGGCCGCTTGGTCTCATCCTCCGATTTACGTGAGTCTTTGTGCTCTCGAACATCAATGAGGTAGTATGACCCGTTGTGCAGATTTTTGCTGACCACAAAAGGTCCTTCCCAAGGTGGGGATAACTTGTGCATATCAATCTGATCCTGGATGAGCCGGAGCACTAGATCACCTTCTTGAAAAGTTCTGGTCTTAACCCGGCGGCTGTGATAACGTCGGAGATCTTGTTGATAAATCGCCGAGCGTGCTGCTGCTAAATCACGCTCCTCATCTAGCAGGTCTAGTGAGTCCTGACGTGCTATCTCATTCTCAGCTTCAACATAAGCCGTCACACGGGATGAGTCATGACGGATGTCACTAGGGAGAACTGCCTCTGCTCCGTAAATCATGAAGAAAGGTGTGTAACCCGTAGATCTGTTAGGTGTGGTGTTAATACTCCACAACACAGAAGGTAACTCCTCCACCCAACAACCCGGTGTCCGCTTTAATGGAAACATAAGCCGGGGTTTAATACCTCTCAAAATTTCTTGATTTGCCCTCTCTGCTTGACCATTAGACTGGGGGTGAGCCACTGATGCTACATCAAGCCGGATGTGCTCACGTTGGAAAAATTCCTCCATCTCACCCTTTGACAGATTAGTGCCATTATCAGTTATACTACTATGTGGAAAACCAAACCGGAATATCACCTTTTTGATGAATTGAACCGCCGTGGCTGCATCACACTTACTGACTGGCTCTGCTTCTACCCATTTGGTAAATTTGTCAACTGCCACTAACAGGTGGGTCTTTTTATCCTTGGATCTCTTAAAGGGTCCAACCATATCGAGCCCCCAAGTTGCAAACGGTCAAGTGATTGGAATCATTCTCAACTCTTGAGCCGGAACATGAGTGCGGCATGCAAATTTTTGACAACCGTCACACCTTTTGACTAATTCCTCAGCATCAGCATGAGCTGTCAACCAATAGAAACCGTGACGAAAAGCCTTAGCCACCAAGGATTTTGAACCGGCATGGTGACCACAATCTCCTTCGTGGATTTCTCGCAAAATATCACAACCCTCTTGAGGAGACACACAACGCTGAATTGCTCCTGTGACGCTGTAACGATGTAACTCCCCATTGATTATGGTCATTGACTTGGAACACCGGATTATCTGCCGGGCCAAGGTTTCGTCCTTTAGTAACTCACCCCAGTTCATGTAAGCCAAGTACGGGACTATCCAATCCGGTATAACATGCAAAGCTGTCACCAATTGGGCCTCTGGGTCAGGAATAGCCAACTCCTCCTCTGTGGGTATCTTGACCAACGGATTATGCAGTACGTCAACGAAGATATTAGGTGGCACCGGTCTATATGGTCAACTTGATAACCCTTGAAATGACCAGCCACTATGTCCACCTCTCGTTGACATGCAGCCATGAGCGGGTCCTTAGAATCCCAAGTGCCAGATACCTGTTGGGCCACCAGGTTCGAGTCACCGAAGCACTTAACCCGGCTTAAGTTCATCTCCTTAGCCATCCGAAGACCGTGAAGTAAGGCCTCGTATTCAGCTGCATTGTTAGTACAAGGGAACATTAAGCGAAGAACATAACAGAACTTATCACCTCGTGGGGAAGTTAATATGACTCCAGCCCCCGATCCCTCCAATTTCCTGGACCCATCAAAGTGAATAGTCCAATAAGTATTGTCCGGCTTTTCCTCTGGTGCCTGCAAGTCTGTCCAATCGTTGATGAAGTCCACGAGTGCCTGAGATTTAATCGCTGTGCGAGGTGTATACTTCAGCCCGTGAGGCCCAAGCTCAATAGCCCACTTGGCAATCCGGCCAGTTGCTTCCCTATTTTGAATGATATCTCCCAGAGGGGCTGAACTGACCATTGTGATAGGATGGCCCTGCAAATAATGTTTGAGCTTCCGGCTTTCCATAAACACCCCATACACCAGCTTCTGCTAATGTGGATACCTCTGCTTTGATTAGATAAGTACCTCACTGATATAATAAACTGGCCGTTGAACCGGATATTCCTTTCCGGCCTCCTTGCGCTCCACAACAATAGCCACACTAACAGCCCTGGCATTAGCAGCCACATATAGTAGTAAAGGCTCTTTATCTATCAGAGCTGCAAGCACGGGTGGTTTAGCTAACTGCCTCTTCAGATCCTCAAACGCTTTATCAGCCGCATCGCTCCAGACAAAGTCATCCATTTTCTTTAGCATCTGATATAAAGGGATAGCTTTCTCCCCGAGACGGCTGATAAATTGGCTCAAAGCCGCAATCCGGCTGGCTAAACGTTCAACGTCATTGATACACGCCGGTTTAGCCAAAGACGTAATTGCTGAAAATTTTTCCGGATTAGCCTCAATGCCCCTGTTAGACACCAGAAAACCCAAGAGCTTGCCTGCCGGAACACCAAAGACACATTTGTCCGGATTAAGCATCATCTTATAAACCCGGAGGTTATCAAAGGTTTCTCTCAAGTCATCTATCAATGTTTCCTCCTTCCTGGACTTTACCACAATATCATCCACATATGCGTGAACATTACGCCCAATCTGCTTATGAAGACAATTCTGAACACAGCGTTGATAAGTCGCATGGGCACTCTTGAGCCCAAAGGGCATGGAGACATAGCAGAAGGCTCCAAAGGGAGTTATAAAAGTTGTCTTCTCCTGGTCTTTAACTGCCATTTTGATCTGATGATAACCAGAATAAGCATCCAAAAAACACAAACGGTCACAACCCGCTGTAGCATCAATAATCTAATCAATACGACGGAGGGCAAAGGGATCTGCTGGGCAAGCCTTGTTCAAATCTGTGTAGTCCACACACATACGCCAAGTGCCGTTCTTCTTAAGAACCAGCACCGGATTAGCCAACCACTCCGGGTGAAAGACCTCCACGATAAACCCTGCGGCCAACAGCCGAGCTACCTCCTCGCCGATAGCCTTGCGCCTTTCTTCGTTGAAGCGGCGAAGAAACTGTCTGACCGGTTTAAACTTAGGATCTATATTAAGTGTGTGCTCAGCGAGTTCCCTCGGTACACCTGGCATGTCAGAAGGCTTCCATGCAAAGATGTCCTAGTTCTCACGGATGAACTCGATGAGCGCGCCTTCCTATTTGGGATCCAGGTTAGCGTTGATGCTGAACTGCTTGGATGAATCGTCAGGAACAAAATCAACCATCTTGGTGTCTGTGGCTGATTTAAACTTCAACGCCGGATCGTGCTCCGTAGTTGGCTTTTTCAAAGAAGTCATGTCTGCCGGATCAACCTTGTCTTTATAAAACTTCAGCTCTTCCATGGCACAAACCGACTCAGCGTAGGCCGCATCACCTTCCTCACATTCCAAAGCAATTTTCCTTCTCCCATGTACTGTGATGGTCCCCTTATGACCTGGCATCTTAAGCTGCAGATAAACATAACATGGCCTCACCATGAACTTGGCATAAGCCGGTCGCCCAAATAGGGCGTGATACGGACTCTTGATTTTCACCACCTCAAAAGTCAATGTTTCTGACCTTGAATCATGATCATCTCCAAAGGCCACCTCTAGGGTTATCTTGCCCACTGGATATGCAGACTTACCGAGCACCACACCATGAAAAATGGTGTTCGACGGTTTAAGATTCTTATCTGTCAACCTCATACAGCGGAAGGTGTCAGAGTAAAGAATATTGATACTGCTTCCCCCATCCATTAGCACCTTGGTGAACTTATACCCCCCAACTTGAGGTGCCACCACTAAAGCCAGATGACCTGGATTATCAACCCGGGGTGGGTGATCCTCTCTACTCCATAAAATGGGTTGCTCAAACCAGCGCAAATACTGAGGCACTGCCGGTTCAACAAAGTTCACGGCCCTCTTGTGAAGCTTTTGATCACACTTACACAAGCTAGTGGTGAAGACATGATACTGCCCACTATTCAACTGCTTCGGATTGCTCTGATAACCCGACTGCTGTTGCTGCTGATTCCCCTGATGGTTATAACTTCCCTGGTTGCCCTGCTTCCCTTGATTGCTATGTCCGGTTTGATTGCCTTGAAATCCTGAACCGGAGCTACCACCTCCATAACTCGGCCCAGGAAAACCACCTCCTGAACTGTTGGGCGGGCCATTGTCGTATTGAAACATATTGGAGTTCTTGAAGTCTCGCATGATATAACAATCCTTCCAAAGATGTGAAGTTGGCCTCTCCTTAGATCCATGCTTTGGACAAGGTTGATTTAACAGGCGCTCCAGATTGGGGCCTGAACCTCCACCCCTCTGGGGTTGTTTGCCCTTACGACGCTGACAGTTATCCTGAGCATTGGTGTTAGCCACAAAGTCCAAACTATTGTTTGCCTTGCGCTTACCATTGTTCCCATGACCTACCGGGTTATGCTGCTGCCCCTTGGAGTTGTCGTTCTTCTCCCTTTCCCCAGTTTGTCCTCCTCTGAGTCAGGGTCTTTGGTATTATCTGAATCGGCAGATTTAATCAAAGCGACCATAAGCGTTGACATATCATTGCAGTGACGTTTGAGCCTTCCTAACTTCTGTTTTAGCGGTAGAAAACAGCAATTGCCCTCCAACGTTAACATTGCTGTATCTGCATTGATGCGATCCGACGAATGCAGAATAGCTGAGACCCTCTTCACCCAATGGGTTGTAGACTCCCCATCCTCTTGAGCACAAGCGGCCAGGTCCACAATCGACATAGGCTGCTTACAAGTATCCTTAAAATTATGGATAAAACGGTGTTTTAATTCGGCCCATGATCCGACAGAGTTAGTTAGTAAGCTCTTTAACCAAGTACGAGCTGTCCCCTCCAACAACATGGTGAAGTATTTAGCACACACCGATTCATCCACATCCAACATCTCCATTGCCATCTCATAACTTTCAACCCATGACTCTGGTTGCAAATCGGCGGTGTAATTGGGTACCTTACGAGGGCCCTTAAAATCCTTGGGCAGTCGTACATTGTGCAAAGCAGGGGTAAGACATGGCACCCCTAAAGAACTGAAGACCACACTTGGCTCCCACTACAAAAAAAGATACATCCGTGACATTTTGGGCCGAACGAAAAAATTTCTGTCATACATATGACACTTCTATGACGATAATTGTGACAAAACCCAGTATCCTCATAGATGTGGTGGGCTCCTACTTTTATGACAAAAAATCATGACAGAAAATGGGCTTTTCGTCCTGGGCGGGCCGGAGACGCAGCTGCATGACATTCTTTGGGCCGTCCATGATGGAAAAAACTGTGGTAGAAGCGAGGGCGAGGAAAATTTCTAGGAGTTCCCGGTTACGGTGGGAGGTCGGGGCCAAGCGATGCGCGTTTCTCTCGTACACGTACGCACGTGTGTGCGAGGCGTTAGCTCTAACTGAACCCGAGCGAGGCGTTGGGCTCTAACTGAACCCGAGCGATTGCACTGCAGGCTACGCGTTACTGAACCCGAGCTATCGATCGATGGCTGTTAACTGAGCCCGATCGAGCGATTCCTTCGCTACTGCTGCTAACTGAAGCCGATCGATTGGATGAACAGTGAGTGTTGCGGGGGGGTTGGATGAACAGTGAACGGTGGCGTTGCCTCTGGATGAACAGGACCCCCTGGTGTGGAGGGCTGGATGAACAGTAGACGGTGGAGGGGTGCCCGTGGAGGGGTGGTTGAACAGGACCCCGTGGTGTGGAGGGCTGGATGAACAGTAGACGGTGGAGGGGTGCCCGTGGAGGGGTGCTTGAACAGGACCCCGTGGTGTGGAGGGCTGGATGAACAGTAGACGGTGGAGGGGTGCCCGTGGAGGGGTGCTTGAACAGTAGCCGGTGGAGTAGTGCGCTGTGGAGGCTGGATGAACAGGAGCCCCTGGAGGCTAGAGGAGGTCGACGGTAGCCCGTGGAGGCTGGAGGAGGTCGACGGTGGAGATGAACAGTATCCCGTGGAATCCCATTTTGCGGTACGCCACACCCTCCCAATGAACAGGACCCCCGTTTCGACCGTAGGAGGTCCGTTTCGTCCGTTTTGCGGTACGCCACACCCCTCCCGATCAATAGGACCCCCGTTTCTACCGTAGGAGGTCCGTTTAGTCCGTTTTGCGGTATGCCACACCCCTCCCGATCAATAGGACCCTCGTTTTGACCGTAGGAGGTCGGTTTCCTCCGTTTTGCGGTACGCCACACCCCTCCCGATCAACAGGACCCCCGTTTTGACCGTAGGAGGTCCGTTTCCTCCGTTTTGCGGTACGCCACACCCCTCCCGATCAACAGGACCCCCGTTTCGACTGTAGGAGGTCTGTTTCCTCCGTTTTGCGGTACGCCACACTCCTCCCGATCAACAGGACCCCCGTTTCAACCATAGGAGGTCTGTTTCCTCTGTTTTGTGGTACGCCACACCCCTCCCCATGAACACGACGCATTCTGTTGCCTCCCCATGAACACAAAGCATTCCGTTGCCTCCCCATGAACACCACGACGACGCTGTTTCTCCGTTCCATCCCAGCCATGTACACGAGCCCTCGCCGTACGTATGCGCGAGTAGGCGTTCGAGACCCTGCCCATATGTACACATACGTGGCCGTATTTTCTTTCTTGCACCCTGGCCGCTGTACGTACGTGTACATGCTACGTGCGTGCCTCTACTACGACACGTGCACGCCTCTACTATGACACGTGCGCGCCTCTAGATCGACGAGTATGTACGTACACGTTCGCGACCAGAATGACAACGCTACGTACGCTTCGACCAGGTGGGTCTCGACTGTCAGGCACTTCCTTGCCTGCGAAGATGTAGCTGGTGGGTCCCAGCATTCAGGGGGCGCATCATTTTTTTTTGTTTTTTCCCGGACGCACTTCCTTTCGTGCGAAGGTGTAGCTGCTGGGTCCCAGCAGTCAGGGGGGCGAATCGTTTTTTTTGCCCAGACGCACTTCCTTGCGTGTGAAGGTGTAGCTGGTGGGTCCCAGCAGTCGCGGGGGTGAGGGGGTCCTGGATTAGGGGGTGTCCGGATGGCCGGACTATACCTTCGGCCGGACTCCTGGACTATGAAGATACAAGATTGAAGACTTCGTCCCGTGTCCGGAAGGGACTTTCCTTGGCATGGAAGGCAAGCTTGGCAATACGGATATGTAGATCTCCTACCATTGTAACCGACTCTATGTAACCCTATCCCTCTCCGGTGTCTATATAAACCGGAGAGTTTTAGTCTGTAGGACGAACAAAAATCATACCATAGGCTAGCTTCTAGGGTTTAGCCTCTCTGATCTCGTGGTAGATCTACTCTTGTACTACCCATATCATCAATATTAATCAAGCAGGACGTAGGGTTTTACCTCCATCAAGAGGGCCCGAACCTGGGTAAAACTTCGTGTCCCCTGCCTCCTGTTACCATCCGACCTAGACGCACAGTTTGGGCCCCCCTACCCGAGATCCGCCGGTTTTGACATCGACATTGGTGCTTTCATTGAGAGTTCCTCTGTGCCGTCTCCATCAGGAAGGATGCCTCATCCCGTCTTTAAAGACGGCACCATTGCTAAGGGAGCTTTGGCTGTCAGCCAAACTCTCCGGCTAGGCGGTTTCCTTATGACCGCCTGTTCGGCTGCTGCGCCGACAATGACTTCTCGGGTCATTGAAAGCAATCTTCACGTCAGCTCGGAATTCGCCAAGCAGCTAGATCCAATGGAGCTCTCTTCCCTAAGCGAGCTCTTGGATCGCATCGCCGCCCTGGGAGTCGCTACGGATTACAACCAGATTGGGCCTAAACCCGATCTAAGAGAGATTAACTCTCCCCAGGTCACCCATCACATTGCCGTGGTAGAGGGACAGTGCGGAGACCCTTCATCTATCTTAAGGACTAGCTATGTCCGGATTCCTGATCCCTCCAAGCCGGATACGCGCGGAGGGGAGGATATCACTCAAGACCTGAACTTAAAGTCAGGCGACAGACTAGATTCATTGGGCCGCATCCAAGAATCCCAATGCCCGAGTTCGGAAACTCCCTGGTCCCTGGGTCTCAGATTGGGTGAGGTTTCGGATTTGATTCCACCCACCCACCTGTACATAAGCGATCTATGCCAAATTAGGCAAGAGCCCGAAGAAACAGTACATCATTATTGGGCCAGATTCCTCCTGGTTATGAACAGGATAAAGGACTGCCGCGAGGAAGACGCAATTTCATTCTTCTGCAATAATTGCACGGACAAGGGAATCCTCATTGCCATAAGTCGTCGTGATAGTACACGCTTTGCTGACATGGCGTCCATAGTACGAAAGTACTGTGCGATGGAAAGCGCCTGGAAAACCGAAACAAAATTTTGGGACAATCCGGTCTTGAATACAAACCCGGTCCGAAATAAAAGGGTGCATCATCGTCAGACACCCAGGTTCAATACCAAAAAGAAAAAGCCCTCTACAGGGCACGGAACCGTACTGGAAGGATGGCTTGATGTACCCTGTAAAATTCACAGTGTAGAGGGCGCCACACCAACTCACAGCCTTAGAGCATGTTGGATACTCCGGCAGGTGGCAAAAATTGGCGAAGATCTTCTAATTCCAGAAGCCACAGAAAGGCACCCCAGAGAAACCAGTATGGTATTAACAGTCTTCGAGACTTTCGCATCAAATTATGCGAAAAAGAACACTCCGCGGCCTTTCCAAAGTCTACCAAGTAGCAACAATAAACCCATGGAGTGACACGGCTATTACTTTTAACGCCAGTGACGAACCTAAATTCCGAACAGCCCGAGCACCAGCCGCATTGGTCCTCAGTCCAATAGTGGACGAATTTCGTCTTACCAAGGTACTCATTGATGGTGGCAGCGGATTGAACCTCATTTATGAGGAAACCCTTCAAAAAATGGAAATAGACTGGAACCGCATTGAGCGAAGCAGCACAACCTTTAGAGGAATAATCCCCAGTCAGGAAGCGCGCTGTACACAACCTTTAGAGGAATAATCCCCAGTCGGGAAGCGCGCTGTACAGGAAAAATCACACTAGATGTGGTGTTCGGCACGCCGGATAATTATAGGTCCGAAGAGGTCACGTTCTAGGTGGCCCCGTTCAGTAGCGGATATCACGCTCTGCTAGGGCGGGAAGCATTTATAGTCTTCCAAGAAATACCCCATTACGGGTACATGAAGCTCAAGATGCCCAGGCCTAACGGAATCATCACTCTCGTTAGTGATCCGGACATAGCACTCCGCGCCGAAAACAAGACAGCCGCACTGGCCCTCGAGGCGCTATCCGAAGCCCTAGCGGCTGAGGAACTGACTGCGCTGCGCTCCATGGTGAATAGGGATGATGTGATACTCGATAAAAGATCCAAGTCCACCTCCTTTAAACCGGCAGACGAAATAGTCAAATTCCAGGTCCATCCAACGGACCCCAATAAAACAGCTTCCATCGGGGCACAGTTAAACCCTAATGTAGACGCCGCACTGCGAGAGTTCCTACAAGAGAACTGGGACATTTTCGCGTGGCGTTGATTTCAAAGACCTTAACAAGGCTTGCCCAAAGGATCCCTTCCCTCTCCCCCACATCGATCAAATTATCGATGCTACCGCAGGACATGATTCGTTGTGTTTCCTCGACGCATACTCCGGCTACCATCAAATAAAGATGGCAGAGTCAGACCAAGCCGCAACGGCATTCATCACACCATACGGCCCATTCTGCTTCAACACAATGCCCTTCGGACTCAAAAACGTCGGCGCAACATATCAGCGCATGATTCAGACATGTCTGGCAAAACAGATCGGCAAAATAGTGGAGGCATACATAGATGATGTGGTCGTTAAAACAAGACATGTCGAATCTCTAGTAGACGACTTGAGGCTAGCATTCGATAACCTCCGAACATACGACATCAAGCTCAACCCAGAAAAATGCTTTTTCGGCGTTCCAGCCGGAAAGCTCTTAGGCTTCATTGTATCCGGTAGAGGAATTGAAGCAAATCAAACCAAGATCCAAGCTCTGTCACAATTGGATATCCCGAAGGACCTCAAACAAATACAAAAATTAACTGGATGTGTGGTGGCTCTAAGCGGCTTTATCTCCCGCTTAGGAGAAAAGGCCCTACCCCTTTACCGCCTCCTTCGGCACACCGAACACTTCGAGTGGACGGATGTAGCCACGGCCAGACTCGACAAAATAAAATCCATCTTGGCAACAAACCCAGTCCTAGCCACGCCAAACATTGGCGAACCAATGCTATTATACATTGCAGCAACCCATCAGGTCGTAAGCGCAGTGCTCGTCGTTGAACGAGAAATGGACGGACACAAATTCCCCCTTCAAAAGCCGGTCTATTATGTGGCCACTTTCCTTACTCCGTGCAAGTCGCGGTACCCGCACTATCAAAAGATTGCGTACACGGTGTTTATGGCATCCCGGAAGCTGCGACACTACTTTCAAGAGTGTTCAATAACAGTAGCCTCGGAAGTGCCACTTAACGATATTATAAATAACCGTGACGCGACGGGCCGGATTGCAAAATGGGTCATTGAGCTCCTCCCGTTTGACATAACTTACAAGCCACGGCGAGCTATCAAGTCGCAAGTTTTGGCCGACTTCGTCGCAGAATGGACGGAGGCCGAACTCCCTAAAGAGTACGACACATATTCAAACTGGGTCATGCACTTCGACGGCTCCAAAATGTTGGCCGGTCTAGGGGCTAGCGTCGTTTTTACATCCCCCATAGGAGACACTGTTCAATATGTACTCCAGATAATGTACACAGACTCCAACAACGCAGCCGAATATGAGGCCCTTTTACATGGTCTCCGGATGGCAGTATCCATGGGCATTCAACGCCTAGAGGTGCGCAGGGACTCGAACCTCGCAATATCCCAAATAAATGGAGACTTTGATGCCAAGGATCCAAAAATGGCAGCTTATCGCAACGTCGACCTAAAAATGTTAGCTCAGTTTGAAGGGCTCGAATTTCACAATATAGCCCGGGAAAATAATCAGGCGGCAGATGTCCTGGCATGCATCAGGGGAAAATGCGATGTAGTCCCCCCCCCAACATCTTCTTGGAAAGGCTGTTCAAGCCGTCTATACTATGGGAAGGGGAACCTGGCAATAGCAGCCCGGACCCAACCGCACTGCCCGACACTGAACACTCTGACACAATTGGAGGCTCTGCCAATGAAATAACACCCTCAACCCACGTAATAATGGCCGTCATCGCCCCGTGGACAGAACCATTCCTCGCCTACCTTACCAGGCAGGAACTCCCTGAGGACCAAAATGAGGCACGCTGCATAGTGCGGCGATCTAAAGCCTATAAAGTCCATGAGGGAGAGCTTTATAAGAAAAGCACTACCGGAGTCCTTCAAAGGTGCATCTCCGAAGAGGAAGGGCGGAACCTCCTGGCTAAAATTCATGCCGGACTCGGCGGACATCACGCTGCAGCTCGGTCCCTTGTAAGAAAGGCCTTCCGTACAGGCTTTTATTGGCCGACGGCCCGGGCAGACGCCCAGGACTTAGTCCAATGATGCGTCGGTTGCCAGCTTTTTGCAAACCAAAGCCATATGCCACCCACCGCCCTCCAAACTATCCCCATCACTTGGCCCTTCACGGTCTGGGGGCTTGGCATGGTTGGACCCCTTAAAGGCGGAACCCACAAGAAAAAATACTTACTGGTCATGGTGGATAAGTTCACCAAATGGATAGAAGCCAAGCCTGTTAAGACGACCGAATCCGGACCGGTGATAGACTTCATATCCGGGGTTGTACACCGTTATGGCGCCCCCCACAGCATCATCACTGATAATGGCACGAACTTTATGGCCGATGAGGTAAAACTCTAGTGCAAAAACATGGGCATCAAGCTCGATTATGCTTCCGCCTATCACCCACAAACCAACGGCCAGGTCGAACGTGCAAATGTTCTTATCATGAGCGGCATCAAACCCAGATTAGTACGGTCCGTTAAGGAATCTAATATGCACTGGGTAGAGGAGCTCGACTCCGTACTCTGGGGGCTGCGGACCACGCCAAATCGCACCACCGGATACACACCATTCTTCATGGTGTACGGTGCAGAGGTAGTTTTTCCCTGTGACATAATTCATGACTCACCTCGAGTGCGCATGTACGAAGAAAGAGAAGCCGAGCTTGATCGGCAAGACAGTTTGGACGCCTTGGAGGAAGAGCGTGACGTGGCAAAAGGCCGTTCCGCATTCTATCAACAGCAGGCTCGAAGATACCAAAGCAGAGAAGTACGGGCCAAAAATTACAACGTTGGCGAATTAGTTCTACGCCTGCCGGAGAAGAAAAAGGACAAACTCAAGCCCAAGTCGGAAGGTCCCTTCATAATCGACCAAGTCCTAACTGGTGGAGCGTACCGCCTGCGAGATGCATCGGATAACCGACTCGAGCCGAACCCATGGAAGGCAGCCCGTCTACGAAGATTCTATGCCTAGCGCCGGACTCTGTGTTCGTCTCCTTCCTCTGTCCATTTTTATATACTTTCTGTCTTACATTTCTCTCATTCTCCTCTCTCTCTTATAGCCTTTAAAGGCTCATAAAGTGACGCGCTATCCGCGCTCATTAAACCTGGGGGCTTCTTTAAACAGAAGCTTATTTATACGGGCTTCATGCCCAACACATGTGTCACACTTCCGCATGTACCTTTTATTCGCCATTATATGCATCGATATGACTTAAGTTTTGGCCAAGCTGGGTTGCTTGGCTCCTGTGCTTACCCCTACGTTCCCGATTGTTCGGCTAGGTGGTAAAGGGAGCACCTCTGCGATTGTTACTGCCGGGTCAGCCGGATGTGTACCTCAGACTGGGTGAAGCCGAAAGCTAGCGTTCTTAAGGGAATATTCAGTCGGTGAACTAAAGATGATCTTTTCTTTCACTTATTTATCTATACGCCCCCAGATGTTTTTCCTGCGTCTCTTTTCGCAGAAGGGACATGCACTTTAGGGCATGCCTCCCAGGGAAAGGAACCCCTAACGGAACTATTCTCCCTAGAAGATGTTTCTTACTAACCATGTAATATAACATAACTATTTGGGCACTTGTCTGTTCAAGCACTAATGACCCCTACGCCTGGTCTCCATGCATACCCCGGTTCTTACATAACCGCGAGGGTATTCGGACACACTCCGGGCCGTCAGGTCCCAAGGTTGAAGCGAAAAGGTCGGCCATGACAAATGATCTACAATTCGGCTAGAAGGCATTACACATGTCAATTAAAATTACATAGTCAATCTGACTGATCGTATTCCTCTTCAATCCCATCTAACAGGCTGTCTAGTTTATAGTCCTATTGGGAATACTTTGCGGCCAACTCTACTTGGCCGTATACTAAGCTCACATGGATCTCCTTCCCATCGGGCCCTACGTGTCCGACCTTGGCCATGTGGTTTGGGTCAGCCTTCGTGTACCGCGTCTTCACCATGGCCCAGGCCTCCCTGGCGCCTTGACGGCAGGCCGACATCTTCCACAATCGGAAGCGCTGCCGCGCTCCCTTCAGCTTCTCTACAAGCTCTCCAAGGCCTTCGGGCATGGAGATGGACGGCCACAAGGCCTGGGCGACGCCTTGCATCACCTGCCGAACTCGCTCATGCAGTTGGGAGAGCTCGGGAAGAAGGTCACCCGTAGAACCAGGCATTTCCTCTGCAGGACGACATGTCAGCATACCTACAGACATTACTCCGTTAGTTGACTTCCTTGCCGAACTCTTTTTTTCAAAGTTCGTTTAAGCACTTACTATATATGCCACGTCGAAGCCGCTTATTCTCCTTCACGGAGTCCAACAGCTG
Source organism: Triticum urartu (assembly GCF_056163025.1). NCBI lineage: Eukaryota > Viridiplantae > Streptophyta > Magnoliopsida > Poales > Poaceae > Triticum > Triticum urartu. The sequence continues at coordinate 416,729,396 of NC_141875.1, forward strand.
GGCACGAACGTCCTTCAGTTCAACGCCTAGCTTGGTGTTGGCATCTTGGAGATCGTTCTTCTCCCGCCTCACCTTTGTCAGCACGCTCTCACCAGCCTTTAGCTGGCGTCGGAGTTGTTGCACTTCCGGATTTAATCCGGCGCCATCTGCAATTTCATTTGTCAGATTTGCACCCACGCCACACTTTGCAAAATACTTATCTTTCGAAGTGTATATTACCAGAGGGGGTCTCCTTGGGCTCCCCTGCCGCGGCTAGTGCAGCCTCAAGTTGGGCTTTGCACTCTTCCAGCTCCTGGGACAGCAGGGTATTCTTTTCTGTAAGAACCTGCGTAACATTTGATCCTTAAATCAGTTATTCTAACTGTTTCAAGTCTTGGGGGCTACTGGTATAGATATATAATTACCAAAATTTTCTTACCCGTATGTCTTTCACATACCGCTCCTTGGCTCTGGCTAGACCATTTTGAGCGGCACGAAGGTACGCGTCTCCCGAATTGAAGGCATTCAATGCCTCTTGGGAGAAACAAGCATCGCAAAGAACAGTCCGGCGACGCCTGTGGTTCATGGCACTCTCCACCTCGGAATTGGTGGCAGACAGCATGTCCGCATCCTCTGTCGGAGGAGCGTCCGGTGCGCACCTTGTGTTCGCCTCCGCTTTCGGACCAGGCTTTGGAGCCTGGCTAGTAGAGGCGCGATTGGCAACCTCTCCGGATATTGTCTGGAGATGTCTCTTCGTCCTGAAGAAAGCACGAGCGTTAATATGCCTTGAAGGAATAACACCTGGGAATAGGATGGCGCGCTATACCTTTGCGCCGGCGTCTCAGTCCGGACCGCACTTCTTTTCAGCCCGCGGGGCCTCGCCGCCCCTCGTTGGCTAGTCGCCGCAGGCTCGGCCTCCCGTCTCAAGGACCTCCCCTGCAAAACATGGTTGTCACATGGCAGTCAAAAACACGCGAGGACAGATCCCTTTTCAAAGTGCTGGAACTTCGGTCTGAGTTACCTATGAGGCTGGGAGTAACCCTGGGTAATCGGCCATAATGGCCACCAAGGCGTTGTCCTTGCTCAATTGGTGAAATACCTCATCAATCAGCTCCACAGATAAGACCGGATCCTCTTGAGAGGACGGGTCAAGGGACCTTCCTGGGTCCTCAGGTTGTGGAGGAGGGCTGTTTATTTCTTTAACAGCCTGGCGCAGTTCCTGCGTTGAAGTCGTTAGACTGAATATTTAACAATGGGAATATGAAACGGATGGGCAAGTAAAAGTGACCACTTACCCAGCTTGGGGGATTGTACATAGAAAATCCACCCTGTGGGTTGACGCGGAGAAATTCCTCCTCTTCTCCCTTATACAAAGTGGACAAGATCTTTAGTAGAGCGGCAGCCAAATCCGGCCCCTTACAGCCGTAGCGGGTGGCGTCGTCCTCCCCGTTGAAGTCCCACATGGGGTGGCCTCTATACTGAAGCGGCTGCACCCCCCGCATGATGCATTCGGCCATAACCCCGATCATGGTCAGTCCGGAATGGGCTAACAATCTTATCCGGCCCATCAGGTAAATGACGTCCGTGTCACTTTCCCTTTGAGGGCTCCATGGACGCTAGCTTAGGCGCTTCTTTAGGTGAGCATTGTCGGACTCAGGGAAGCTGATCCGGACAAGGTCCGGCAGCGGGACGTCCTCTATATAAAACCATTCCGAAGGCCAGTCTTCGGACGCCTTCTTTGGGGTTCCGGATAGATATCCGGTCCCAGCGATGCGCCACAGTTCGGCTCCTCCCACTTGATATATTGACCCCTCCTTAGAGCGGGGCACAAGGCAGAATAGCCTTTTCCACAGCGCGAAATGAGCCTCGCAGCCCAAAAACAGCTCGCAAAGGGCTACGAAGCCCGCGATATGCAATATGGAGGCAGGCGTGAGGTTGTGCAGCTGGAGGCCATAGAACTCCAGAAGCCCCCGGAGAAACGGATGAATTGGAAATCCGATCCCTCTTATTAAGTAAGGGGCAAGGCATACCCGCTCTCCGCTTGCTCTCCGCCATTATAGGTGGCATGTCCGGCTTGAACCGGGACCATATAGGCCGGGGGGAGAAATCCCTTGGTCTGGAGCTTCATTAGCTCGCTGTGCGGGATGGAGCACCTCTTCCAATCTCCGGGCTGAGGGCTGGAAGGGCGAGAGGAGGAGTTGCGGCGGCTGGCCATGATAGAATGGACCTTTGTCGGATACGCTCCGATGAATACTCGCAGAAGGGAGAAGGTGTGGTTTGGATCTAAATCCTCGTCCCCTTAAATAGGCGGCTCACTCACGCGGCTAGGGGTGTAAATATAAAAAACACCCTGACTTTTCGTATTCGTTTGACACGTGGAAAACGGCCATTATTGGGCGTAGAAGCCAAGGAGCACTACATTTACAAGAAACCGGACACTATTCAAGAGGTACACGGAATTTGGAGGATAACCCGCCTTGCAATGCCAAAGACAATCTGCGCGTCGGACTCATCGTCATTGAAGCCTGGTTTAGGGGCTACTGAGGGGGTCCTGGATTAGGGGGTGTCCGGATGGCTGGACTATACCTTCGGCCGGACTCCTGGACTATGAACATACAAGATTGAAGACTTCGTCCCGTGTCCGGAAGGGACTTTCCTTGGCGTGGAAGGCAAGCTTGGCGATACGGATATGTAGATCTCCTACCATTGTAACCGCTCTATGTAACCCTAGCCCTCTCTGGTGTCTATATAAACCGGAGAGTTCTAGTACGTAGGACGAACAACAATCATACCATAGGCTAGCTTCTAGGGTTTAGCCTCTCTGATCTCGTGGTAGATCTACTCTTGTACTACCCATATCATCAATATTAATCAAGAAGGACGTAGGGTTTTACGTCCATAAAGAGGGCCCGAACCTGGGTAAAACTTCGTGTCCCCTGCCTCCTGTTACCATCCGATCTAGACGCACAGTTCAGGACCCCCTACCCGAGATCCGCTGGTTTTGACACCGACAGGGGGCGAATGGTTTTTTTTCGGACGCACTTCCTTGCGTGCGAAGATGTAGCTGGTGGGTCCCAGCAGTCAGGGGACAAATCATTTTTTTTCTGGACGCACTTCCTTGCGTGCGAAGATGTAGCTTGTGGGTCCCAGCAGATAGGGGGCGAATCATTTTTTCGTGAAATACGGTGGCCTGTCCGGTGGGTCCCTGCTATCAGGTGGAGGAATAATTATTTTGCACGTCATAAGGAGGCACTTCCTTGCGGCTGCCGTGGACCCAGCTGTCCGCCTCTCCACGTACAGTCCATGTCCGATGGAAGTCGTTCCTTAACCATGTTGACCACGCCGCGCCAAGAGCACCAGGACAGTGGACAACGGCGAGGTCTAGGAAGGGGACAACGCGGAGCCGGGGAAGACACGGCAGTGGATGCACACGCGGAGAGGAGTACGAGGGTTCACTGGTTCGGCTGCGCTGCCGTCGCCGCAGAATAACAGGGGGTGTGGGTGAGTGGAGGGATGGCCTGACCAGCGGTGGGAATAGTAGGGGGCGGTGAGGCCTCCGCGGCAGCACAGCCGGCCACGGGAGGCAGGAGCAGGCGGCACGACCGACGCTGCTTCGGGCGGCTGGAGCAAGAAGACCAGAGGTTGAAGAAGCACGACAGCCGTTGGATGGACATCATATGGTCACTGCAGCTAGAATCATTTATATTGACTAAGTTGACAAAGCCCTTGGTACGTCAACTTAGTAGGCCCACAGGTCAGCTTCCGAAACGGTGCGCCCCAGATGTCAGGGGGAGGAATCATTTTTTGGGCGGGTGAAGCTAGAATATCCGAGATTGAATAAGAAGCACGGCATCCGTTGGATGGACATCCAACGGCCACTGCTGCTAGAACCGTGTGTTGACTATAAGTTGAAAAAGCCTTGCATATGCGTCAACTCTGTTTTTTTAGGGGACGCGTCAACTTAGTAAGGCCAGAAGTGTGTGGCAGAGAACTTATAGCCCATTTGAGATTTGTAAGAATGTGTAGCCCATTTTTGAATTCTAATTGAATTTACTACAGCCCATTTACAGTTTGTTAATAGTACAGCACATTTCAACCAACCGTTCAAAACATAATTCAATAAAATTTCCCACATTTTGATGGGATCCGAAATATTTTTATTCTGAAATTTCTAGTCAGATTAAATACAATTTCAATATAAATTTATATTACGTAAAAATCGAACGAAATATTGCGCTCGCAACAATTAATGAAATTAAAATTTTCAATATCCAAAAATAATATTTTATAAAGTAATCACATGATTGGTGCACTTTTTTTTATAGTTACTGCCCAGTTTTTATAATTACATCCCATTTATTATTTCTTAAAGCCCATATTCTTGTTAAGCCTAATGCATCCCTCCTAGGAAAGATTTGCAGCCCAGCAGGGCGGAGAATAACAACTTGACCTTGCCTGGGTATTCCTAAAAAAAGTATAGCTAGGCTAGCCATTTTCAGCTTGAAAAAAATTAATATATGGGCTGGATATCTGGCCTGGGCTAGACGGGCCACAGCCCGCCCAGTTAATACCTGCAGCGATGTTTTCATTGTTGTTCATAGGACAAAAATTAATATCTGGGCTAAACATCGAAAAACTCTACAGTGCTCACACCTCAAAAACACAAATACTGCTCGAGTTGCTTGATCCCAGCTGTCGGCCGCTTCTTGTGCAATTCTCTCGTTTATTGACTACTACATAGGTTGACAATGGTGTGGTACCGTGATGTCAGGAAACCAGGAGGAAGCAAAATAAATTATAGTTATATATATAATAAGGAGGCACTTGCGTACGTGAGGCTATGGAACTGGTGGGTCCCCATTGTCATCCTCTCCAAGTAAAGTCATCTCCTCGCCCGCGCGCGCTTTCCGCCCGAAACAGTCAGCGCCGCCCGCCCCGCTTCACGGTGTAGCGATTGCTCCGCCTTCAAACGACACAAGTGCCGTCCATCCGTCCATCTGCCGCCCACATTAATTATACGCGGTTGCCGAGGCGGATACTCCGGCGCCACACGCCCGTCCCTCCGTCTGCCCACCATTGCTATATAAACTGCTGCGCCGGCCATAGCCGCAGTCATCCGCATCCGTTCCCTTTCTCATGTCCACACCACTACTGCCCACCATGGCTTCCTCGCGCTCCAGCGCTCTTCGGGACAGGCGGACGATGGACCACAAGGAGATGGCAGCCATTGCTGCCGACCGGCTGGCCGGCAGGCAGCCGGAGGACGACGACGTCCCAATGGAGAACATGGTAATCGACGATCCGGCACCAACCCCCTCCTCCGCGCCATCCTCGCCGGTGCATTGCACCATGACCATCGGCGAGACCCGTGCCCAATATATGGATAGGGTGAGGCAGATGCGTGAGGAGCAGTTCTGGGAGGCGCAGGCCGACGCCGCCTACAACCACCATCTTCTCCAGGAGCACCTGCAGGCGGAGGAGTAGATCGCCGCGGAGCGGGAGGAGCAGGAGGCGCTGCTCGACTCGTACTGCTCCGCCCGCAAGGGCCGCCTCGAGCGCTGGCTGTACCGCATGCGGGTGGCAGAGGTTGCGGCCGCATACAAAGAGGCTAGCAAAGAGGGCGATGAAGCTGGCGAGGCACTGTGGAGACCGAGGACGAGGCAGATGACAATGCCGGCTCCGACGAGTCCCCGTTCCGCTGGCGTCGATGAGGCCCTGCTCCGCCGAGGCCCCGCGGCACCAACAACGAGGCAGAGGACACCGCCGGCTCCGCCGAGGCCCCGCCCCGCCAACAACGAGGCAGAGGACATCACCAACTCAGTCGAGGCCCCACCCTGCCGGCAACGTGGGGCAGGATTTCCACTGGTCCGCTGAGGTGCCGCCCGCCGGCAATGAGACAGAGGACATCGCCGGCTCCGCCGAGGCCCCGCCCCGCTGCCAACGAGGCCGCGCCACACAGAAAACGAGGAAGAGTAGAACACGGTAGGTCGCCGCCGCTCGGGTCCCAGTAAGGCCACCGCTGCTACCCTCCGGTTGAAGACAAGCTAGGCGGGTTGACCATTGACGGCCGGTTAGCTTCTTGGCGATGACGTGGAGTCGGAGAGCTGCGCTGGAGAAGAATGCTGCTTCTACTTAACTGCTGGTGTAGTTGGCTGACTGACACATGGGCCCAACAGGCCACATGTCAGTTACGCAACTGCACCTGCAGTTAAGTCACTGAAGCTTCTGTTCGGCTCAGCGGGACACAGGTGGGTAGCTTTGGTTAATTAATTATACCTCCAACACACCCCTTTTTAGTTGAAGAATGTATGAAATGTAATAAAATCCGGCATGTTTGTATGAAATCCGACTGTGTATGAATGAATTTATTTTGATTAGTTCAAATTCCTGTATCACTGGCATTGGATGAACATGCAAAACAATACGTACTAGCATTATTCCCAGGGTGATCACCTCGTTTGCAACAGTTTCACATGTACTCCCTCCGGTCCATTCTAGTCTGCATACAAGTTTTGTCTGCAGTCAAAGTATCTCTACTTTGGCCAATCTTATACAAGAAAGTATGCACTTTCACATTGTGCGAAGTAAAAAGGAACATAAGGAGTACAAAGAGTTTGAGCACCTTTTTAGCGTTTCAGTACATTGCAATCAAACACACAGGCCTGGCAATTCATAGAGAACATTCAAAACAATCGATGATTATGTATCTCAGCGACTCACATGTCAGAGGCATACTTCACAACTAAAGAATAAATAAAAAAATGATCGACGCTGCTGACAGCAGAGGGCGTCCCATTCAAAAATATCAAACGCATGTCTTGCTAAAATCAATGAGCAAAATTTGACAAGGTTGTCCCACTCAAAAATATCAAATGCCTACGATTGTGGAATGGGCAGGTGTCGGTGTCAAAACCGGCGGATCTCGGGTAGGGGGTCCCGAACTGTGCGTCTAAGGCGGATGGTAACAGGAGGCAGGGGACACGATGTTTTACCCAGGTTCGGGCCCTCTTGATGGAGGTAAAACCCTACGTCCTGCTTGATTTATTCTTGATGATATGAGTATTACAAGAGTTGATCTACCACGAGATCGGAGAGGCTAAACCCTAGAAGCTAGCCTATGGTATGATTGTTGTTTTCCTACAGACTAAAACCCTCCGGTTTATATAGACACCAGAGGGGGCTAGGGTTATACAAAGTCGGTTACAAAGGAGGAGATATACACATCCGTATTGCCTAGCTTGCCTTCCACGCCAAGTAGAGTCCCATCCGGACACGAGACGAAGTCTTCAATCATGTATCTTCATAGTCCAATAGTCCGGCCAAAGGATATAATCCGGCTGTCCGGATACCACCTAATCCAGGACTCCCTCAGTAGCCCCCGAACCAGGCTTCAATGACGATGAGTCCGGCGCGCAGTATTGTCTTCGGCATTGCAAGGCAGGTTCTTCTCCATCTTTCGAACGTTTGTAAAGCAGTGTCCGGTCCCATAAATGTTTGGACCTCTTGGCTTCTGTGCCCAATAAGGGCTTTCTCCCTCGCGTCGAATGAATACGAGGCGCCATGGCATTTTTACATTCGCCCCCCTAGCCAGATAAATAAATTGTCTATTAAAGCGTTGGGGATCCTTAGATCCAATCCATACCACCCTCCCCTAGCGAGAGTCCATCAGAGCGCGTTCCGGAAAGATCCATTCCAGCATGGCCGACCTCCGCAGCTCCTTCTCCCGCCCCAAAGCCCTAAGCCCCGTGATTGGGAGAGGTGTTCAGTCCCACACAGTCGTTTAGTCGAACTGCAGACTAAGGGATTTCTCCCTCCGGCGTACATGGTGCCCGTTTGAGCCGGGCTTGCCACCTATAATGGCGGGGAGCAAGCGGAGAGCTTTCCCTATCCCTCTATGGGGGAACGGGTCTGCCTTGTTCCCTATCTATTAAGGGGACTCGGATTTCCAATTCATTCGTTCCTCCGCGGGCTCCTGGAGTTCTACGGCCGCCAATTACATAATTTCACCCCCCTCCATCCTACATATTGCCGGCTATGTGGCTCTCTGCGAGTTGTTCCTGGGCTGCGAGGCTCACTTCGAGCTGTGGAAAAGGCTATTTTGCCTCGTCCCTCGGACACACAGGGGGTCACTTTATCAAGTGGGCGGAGCCGAAATATGGCGCATCGCCGATACCGGATACCTGTCCGGTACTCCGAAAAAGTCACCCGAAGACTGGCCTTCAGAATGGTTTTATTTGGAGGACGTTCCCCTTCCGAACCCTGTTCGGTGGGGTCTTCGTGAGTTCAACAATGCTCCTCTGAAGAAACACCGAAGTTGGCACCCACGGAGCCCCTAGGTGGAAGACAATGGAGAAGTCCTCTTTCTGATGAACCGAATTAAAGCACTGGCTCGATCAGGATTGACAGTAATCGAAGTTATGCCGATTTGCATAATGCGGGGAGTGCAACCACTTCAATATCGTGGGCACCCCTTGTGGTGTTATAACAGGGCGGATGACGCCACCCGCTGCGGGCGTAAGGGTCCGGACAATGCTGCCGCTTTAGCAAGAATTCTGTCTAAATTGTTCAAGGGTGAAGAAGAGGAGTTCACCCGCATCAAGCCACGGGATGGATTCTCCATGTACAATCCTCCAAGCTGGGTAAGTTATATCTCCCTGCTCCCATTTTTCCCGCATTCTTTGTCGTAAGTATTCACCTTGCCACTTTGCGGCAGGAACTGCGAAAAGCCATAAAGGAGGTCAGCAACCCTTCTCCACAACCAGAGGACCCTGACCGGGCCCTCAACTCCGGACTTGAAGAAGATCCGGTTATATTCGTGGAGCTGATAGACCGGCAGTTCTATCAGTTAAGCTGCGACAATGCCATGGTGGCCATTACGGCCGACTATCCCGGACTGGTCCCTGCATCGCACGTAAGAAAAACCAAAAATCCCAACTCCAAAACTAGGATCCCCTTTTAGACACTTCACCCACCATATACACATGGCATTTTTACAGGCAAGGCATTCAAGACGCCCTGCCGAACCTGCAGCCGCGCAACAACAGGAGGCACCGAGGCCGGGTAGGCCAAAAAGGAAGGCGGTCAGGACAGAGATGCCGGCGCAAAGGTATAACAAACCCCGCTCCGTGGTTGTCGTCTTTCTCAAAATATAATTACGCCCGTGTTTCTTTAACATAAAAAACGCTCGCCAGAATATGTCCGGCGATGATACTAATCACGCTTCCACCAGCCGGGTGCCAGCACCAGACATAGATGCGGAAGCCGATATGGGGCGGGCACCGGATAATCCCCCTACAGAGGATGTAGATAGATTATCCGCTACAAACTCAGAGGTGGAAAGCGCCATGAATCATAGGCACCGCCGGGCCGTACTCCGCGACGCCTGTTTCTCACCAGAGGCATTTGATGCCTTCAATTCTGGAGAGGCGTACCTCCGAGCTGCTCAAGATGGTCTAGCCAGAGCCATGGATCAGTATGTAAAGGATGTACGGGTAAGTAAATCTGACGATTTATATGTATCAGTAGCCCCTGAGACTTGAAACAGTTAGTAGAACTGATTTAAGGATCATCTTTATTGTGCAGGTTCTTACAGAGAAGATTACTAGGCTGTCACAGGAGCTAGAGGAATGCAAGACCTAACTGCGGGCTGCTGTGGCCGCATTGCAGGAACCGAAAAAGTCACCTACTAGTAACATTTACTTTTAAGAATGATGGTTACCATATAATGTGCGGCATGGCTGCAGATCTAACAACAGATGTTGCATATGAATCCGGAGAAAATCCGGAGGACCAGCATGTTATGCGACAGCTAGAGGCTGGCAAACGCGTGCTGACTAAGGTTAGGCGGGAGAAAAACAATCTCCAAGATGCCAATATTAAGCTGAACGTGGAACTAAAAGACGTTCGGGGCCAGCTTGCAGACACCGAGAAGGAGAATAAGCGGCTTCGGCGCGGCATTTTCAGTAAGTGATTGAACGAATCCTTTTAAAGGAGTTCGGCGAAGAAGCCGACTAATAGCGTTATGTCTGTAGGTATGCTGACGGGTCGTCCCGCGGAGGAAATGCCCGGGTCTGCAGGTGATCTTCTATCCGAGCTGTCACATCTGCACGAACAAGTTCGGCAGGTGATGCAGGGTGTTGCCCAGGCCTTGTGGCCGTCCGTCTCCCTGCCAGAGGGCGTTGTAGAGCTTGCGGAGAAGCTCAAGGGAGCACGGCGGCGCTTCCGATTATGGAAGATATCAGCCTGCCGACAAGGTGCCAGAGAAGCCTGGGCCATGGTGAAGACGCTGTATACCAAGGCAGACCCAAATCACATGGCCGAGGTCAGACCTGTGGGGCCCGACGGAAAAGAGATCCCCGTTAGCTTAGTTTATGGGCAAGTAGAATTAGCCACAAAGTATTCCCAACAGGATTGTAAGCTAGACCGCCTGTTGGATGGTATAGAAGAGGAATTTAGTCAGTCTGCATGACTATGTAATGAAAGTGACATGTATAATGCCTTCTAGCCGGATTTGTAGATCATTTGTCTTGGCGGACCTTTTCGCTTCAACCTCGGGACCCGATAGTCCGGAGTGTATCCGAATACCCGCGCAGTTATATAGGAACCGGGGTATGCATGGAGACCAGGCGTAGTGGTCATTAGTGCTTGAACAGACAAGTGCCCAACTAGTTATGTTACATTACATGGGTAGTAAGAAACATCTTCCAGGGAGAATAGTTTCGTTAAGGGTTCCTTTCCCTGGGTAAGCATGCCCTAAAGTGCATGTCCAGAATGCGATAGGAAACGCAGGAAAAACATCCGGGGGCAGATATGGACAATAAATAAAAATCATCTTTTGTTCACCGACCGAATATTCCCTTAAGAATGCTAGCTTTCGGCTTCACCCAGTCTGAGGTACACATCCGGCTGACCCGGCAGTAACAATCGTAGAGGTGCTCCCCTTATGCCCTAGCTGAATTAACGGGAACGTAGGGCATAAATACAAGATCCAGGAAACCCAGCTTGGCCAAAACTTAAGTCATGTCGATGCATATAATGGCGAAAAAAGGTACATGCAGAAGCATGACACATGTGCGGGGCCTGAGGCCCAGTAAATAATTAAGCTTCTATGAAAGAAGCCCCCAGGTATGATGAGCATTGCTGGCGCATCTATAATGTGCAAGTGAGCCACAAGTTGGCCCTTGAAGGCCTAGAGAAAGAATAAAAGAAAGGAAGAAAGAAAAACAAGAAAGATAATGTATATGCAAAAAATGGACAAAGGGAGGGGACGAACATAGAGTCCGGTGCTAGGCGTAGAATCTTCGGAGCCTAGCCGCGTTCCATGGGTTCGGCTCGAGTCGACTAGTCGATGCATCCTACAGTCGGTACGCTCCACCGGTCAGAACTTGGTCAATAATGAAGGGACCTTCCCATTTGGGATCGAGCTTGTTCTTTTCTTATCCGACAGGCATAGAACTAGTTCGCCAACGTTATAAGTTGTGGCCCGTACTTCTCTGCTTTGGTATCTGCGAGCCTGTTGCTGATAAAATGCGGAACGGGCTTTGGCTACGTCACGCTCCTCCTCCAGGGTGTCCAGGCTGTCCTGCCAATCAAGCTCGGCTTCTCTTTCTTCGTACATGTGCACTCGAGGTGAGTCATGAATTATGTCACAGGGCAAGACTGCCTCTGCGCCGTACACCATAAAGAAGGGTGTATATCCGGTACTACGATTCAACGTGGTCCGCAGCCCCCAGAGTACGGAGTCGAGCTCCTCTACCCAGTGCGTGTTAGACTCCATTAAGGAACACACTAATCTGGGTTTAATGCCGCTCATTATAAGACCGTTTGCTTGCTCGACTTGACCGTTGGTTTGTGGGTGATAAACTGAAGCATAATCAAGCTTAATGCCCATTTTGCTGCACCAGAGTTTTACCTCATCGGCTGTGAAGTTTGTGCCGTTGTCAGTGATGATGCTGTGGGGGACGCCATAACGGTGTACGACCCCAGATATGAAGTCAATCACTGGTCCGGATTCGGCTGTTTTAACAGGATTGGCCTCTATCCATTTGGTGAATTTATCCACCATGACCAGTAAGTATTTTTTCTTGTGGGTTCCCCCTTTAAGGGGTCCAACCATGTCAAGCCCTGTCGGAGTAAATAGCCATGGGTAGCCTAGCCGGCTTCCCCTGGCCCTTCTGAAAAAATTATGAGCCCGTCCGGCTCTCAAGAATCCAAGGCATGGGGCCGCCTTCCCCTGGCTGGTTGCCACCCAGGCCGGCTTTCAGAAGGCGGTCCGACTTTAGCTCTTCTGAATAAAGCCACGGGAGGGCCGACTTCAGGAAGCCGGCCATGAGAAGGCTGACTCCAAGAAGCCGGCTCCCATAAAGCGGTCGAGACCGTACCCTCAGAGTTTGCACCCACCTAACGGCGGTGCGATGGGGCGTGGCTATAGTGAAGCCTGCCGCCCCCGAATCCCGGAGCATGCCTGGCACAGTGCGCCGTACGGAGTAGGCATGACCCGTACAGAGTAGGAATCACCCACGACGGGCCGCCAGCGTGGCCCACAAACGGTGGGCCCCTTTGGGCAGAGAGACGCCCGAAGGCGGCCACGCCTCCAGCTAGTCGGCCCAAGACGGAGCCGGCTCCCCGCAGCCGGCTTGCCGCCTCCCTCGAAGGAGACGCCCCATTAAGGAGATATGACGCGGTGAGGCTACAGCGAACGCCTGACGGGAGGCGGCACTGTAGCCGCGCCTACCATGACGAGGCCCACGTCACCAAGATGGAGCCACAGTAACCAGCCGCCGACTAGGCCCTAGACGGTGGGGCCTGCCTGTCGACCAAGGGGCCGGCAGCCGGCGGGACCCACCAGTCGGCGGGCCCCAGCAGCCGGCGTAGAAGCCGGCAAGCACAGTCACAGACGGCTGGGCCCCGCGCCCAGTCGGATTACTATTGTACCCCCGGGGGGTAGGCCTATATAAACCCCCCGGGGCACCCATGCAAAGGGTTCGACCCCCTGCTAGTCTTAGACACCATACAAGGAGAGGAAGCAGGCTAGCCGTGCTCTTCTTCCTCCTCCCACCCAAACAGCTCAAGGAGCATTGTGTAGCTACTTGTTGATCTAGTGATCATGCAGAGACCCCGCAGAGCAGCAGTAGGGGTGTTATCTCCACGGAGAGCCCCGAAGCTGGGTAAGATCCGCCAGCGTGCATGTCTTCGCCTTATCCCGTTTCCAGGCATCGGCGATGTCTTACTGGCTCCCACAATGATAAGCCACCCGTTGGCATATGTCGCACCTACCACCCGACATTTGGCGCCCACCGTGGGGCCAGGTGCACCGTCGTCCGGAGACCTGTTCTGGACGGGAACCCTCTTCCTCCCCCGCGAGCGTAGCCAGCCCGGCACGCCCGATGGCGCTCGCCACGACGCGTTGCAAGGTGTCACCAGCATCTGCGCGGCGAGCCGCCTCGCCGATCTCCTCGGTCAGCTTCATGTCTCCAGCGAGCCCGCTGTGGACCTGGAGTCGGTTGGCTCCACTGACCCGATGCCTGTCGACTCCGATAGCCCCGACTGGTCGTACCTCTGGAGCGCTCAGCCGGCTGTTGGCTCGATGAGCTGCCGGCTATCCTCTGGAGTCTGCGCACTACACCAAACAAGTCAACGGGCTTCACCCCTTTCTTCCTTGTGTATGGTGCCGAGGCGGTCATCCCAACTGACATCGAGTTCGACTCGCCTCGTGTAACCACGTACACGGATGCGGAGGCCAAGGAAGCACGAGAAGACGGCGTCGACCTGCTGGAAGAAAGCCGGCTGTTAGCCCTCAGCCGGTCTGCCATCTACCATCAGGGTTTGCGCCGCTACCACAGCCGGAAAGTCAGGCCAAGATCTTTCCAAGAGGGCGATCTTGTGCTCCGGCTAATCCAGCAAACAGCCGGCCAGCACAAGCTCTCGGCCCCTTGGGAAGGCCCCTTCGTCATCAGCAGAACTCTAGGCAACGACTCCTACTACCTGATTGACGCACAGAAGCCGAAGGCACGCAAGAGAGACGACTCCGGCAAGGAGTCGGAGCGACCATGGAACGCCAACCTCCTTCGAAGATTTTACAGTTGAAATGCAGTATGTATCACGCCAACTTTTGTATTAAGTACGAGACAATAGGCCCCCCGAGGAGGTCTCGGGGACTGCCATCCCTTATTTATGAATGAAAAGTATCATGCTTATGACCTTGTCATTTCATTTACTTGTTCCGTCCGGCACCGGGTTCGACTAGTCGGCTCGGGGACTGGCCGACTGGAGTTATATTAGAAGTCCTACCCGCAGCCAGACAAGTAGTGTGCCGGCTCCCAAGCCTTTTTTGCCAAAAGTCGCAGTTCGAAGAACCGGCTGTTTGGCTGGCAAGAGTTAAAGGCAGGAACGGGCGCCCACACGAAAAACGGCTAGGGACCAACGGACTAATATAACAAAAGCCGGTTTTTCTCACACCGCCGACTGGCTACCAGAGTAGCCGGCCGACCGGTTTCCATCCGCTTCACTTCAATCCAAGAAAGCTCAAGTACTTGCCTCCCCAAAGAGGGAAGGCGGCAAAGGAAAAAGCCTAAGGATAAAAAGCATACGCGAATGGAAACCAAACATGCACATAATAATATTTACATAAAAGACCTCCGAGAGGCCAGCATTCAACATAGTTTGGATACAACCCCAGTGGGTGGAACTGCGAAACTTAATGAAAATTGTTCAAAAGACAACAAGCAGGAAAGACAAAGCCGACAGGTCAAGCTGGCGGAGCGACCGACGAGCCGGGCTGGTTGGCGGAGACGGTTGTGCCGGCTGAAGGAGCGGCCGGCTGGCGAACTTCGGCTTGGTCACTGCCTCCTACAGAGGGCGCGCTTCCACGTGCCTCGTTGCTGGAGGCACGGTCGGCCTGAGGTCGGCCGGTTGTTCCACCAGCCGGCTCGACGTCTTCGCCGTCCTCCTCTTCGTCATCCTCGCCCTCGTCGCTGGAGGCAATCTCCTCTGCCGAGTCCTCGCCCACCGCCGAGTTCAGCCCGAACCACTCCTCCAGCTGAGCAACACCATCATCATCAATTTCGGGTGCGAAAACGCTGATGTCGGTGCACTCGGCGATCGTCGAAGCTCGCTGGGCGATAGCCGGCCTCACCTCCTCCAGCTCCGCGTCGGCCTCCATCTGCCAAGTGCGCAGCTGGTCCAGGCTCAGCCCTGGGTACCAAGCCCGAACGAACTCCAACGCCCACCCGGCTCGGAGGCGGGCCGCCGACGCCTTCCAAGCTTCAAAACGACCGACTGCGACCTCTAGCCAGTCGGCGGTTCGGCTTGGGGTGCGGGGGATCGTCTCGCCAGGCCAGAGGGCGGCCAAAACTTGTGCCCTGGCACGTTGGAGCCGGTGAAGCATCCGATGAGCCGGCTGCAACCGCGCCTGGACAGCCAAAAGCTTCTCCTCAAGCGTCCGGTTCGCATCCGGCGCGATGTTGGCCCCCGCCTGACGATGCGCCTCGCGATGGGCCTCAATGCTTTGGGCGGTGAAGGCAGAGTAGCCGGGGAAGTAGTCTGCACCAAAAAACAAGCAGCAGCTCAAGATAAGCCAAAAACCCAGGCGACAAGGGGCAGGAGAGGGGCGAGGAAGGCGGCTTACCATCGATCAAATCCTCGATCCGGCCGAAGCCTTCATCCAGGGCTCGCCGGGTCTCAGCCCAGCTCGCCGCCTCGGTCTCATACTCCGCCTTCAAGGCGACTTCGCTATCCTGCGCCGCCTGCAGGGCCGCCTGGTGGCTCTTCTCTTGGTCGGCTAGCTTCCTAGCTAGGCGATCCCGTTCCTGGACCAAGGCGGCGTACTCGGCCTCCTTCGTATGAAGGGCGGCCCTCGCTTCACCGAGCTCCTTCCTCAAGTCGGCGTTGGCCCCTGAAGACAAAGAAAAAGAAAAATCAATAAGGAAAGAGTCGTCAAGAAAGATCCGACCCGACTGCTCAGCAGTCGGCCCAAATCTCGGGGACTACACCCAGTGGGTGCGCTGACGCGCCCCCACAGGAGACAGACAAGATCGAGTACTTACTTCAGCTGTCGGCTAGGTCGTCGGTCCTCCGGCTCAACTCCCGAGCCTGGGAGTTGAACGCGGCAGCACGGAGGTTGTGATATTCCTGAAAATTCAGACCAAAAGCAAAGTAAGGTAGCCGTCGAGAAAGATCCGACCCGACTGCGCAGCAGTCGGCCCGAATCTCGGGGACTACACCCAGTGGGTGCGCTGACGCGCCCCCACAGAAGAAATTAAGAAAGCAAAGCAGCCAAGAACGAAGGACCCACCCGGATGGTGGCTCGCGTCGACAAGAACTCCTAGGTGAACTATTGCAGCAGGGCGGCCTGAGCTTGTAGCCGGCTCCGGACCCCTTGAGCCGCCACATTCAGCTCGCCAGTCCCCCCGCTGGGAGTCCACTCGGACATGGCAGTGCTGGCCGCCTCCGGATCCTCCGCCAACTGGCCTGCGCCCGCGACTCGGCGCAACTCCGGCGGAGCGGCGCCTCCCCCCGTGCGCCGGCTCGTCGCCGGCTGCACCTCGAGGCCGGCCCTGTTCTTTGGCTCACCTCCGGTCGGCCCCTCTGCGCCGCTAACGATTGGCCGCCTTGGCCCGCTCCAGTTGGCGCTGCTGGCGGCGCTCTCCTCGCGAAGGCCACGAGGTCCTCCCCCCTCTCCATCAGCCGCGGGTCTTGGACGATCTCCTCCGCCAAGGGCAATGGGGTGTTGGGGGCTACGGCTCGGAGGGGAATGGCGAGCAGCGGAGGCTGGTTGCGCGAGCTTTCCGCCTCCGTTTGGGCCTTGGCTGCCGCGTCGGCCTGCTCCCTCGCCACCTGGGCGGCCGCCTTCTCCGCCGCCTCGCGCTCCTCCCGCGCTTCGCGGGCGTTCCGATCTGTGGCCTCCCTGAGGTCGACGCGGGGGTCCACGCGGCGGGAGCTCGAAGACCCTCCAGCCGGCCCCACGACGGAGCCGCCCGGACCCCGCTCAAGGGAAAGCGGCGCCCTGTCCAGCAAGCGAGAAAAAGTTAAGAAGAATATTCGAAGAGAAAGAGAATGATGAAGAGCATGCGACAAGGCGATTGGTGACTTACGCAGAGACCGCCTGAGGCTGCTTGACCGCTTTGCGGAAGCGGGCTGCCTTCGCGGCCGCCTCGTCTCGTTTTGTCGCCGCGATGGAGGGCATGGACTTCTTTGGCCGACTGCCGAAGAGGCCTGAAGCGGCCCGGCGCTTCTGCGCGTCGCCGGCAGCCGGTGCGATGGACGAGCCCGCGCCCTGATAGTCGGCCACCGGCTGGCGACGCGGGGCGACTGCGGCTTCATCATCGTCCGGCCAGTCCTCGAAGCTCGCGGTGAACCTTGAGCCTCCGGGCTTGGCGTTGTCCCCCACGACGGCGTCTTCCATGGCGGCCGCCCCCAAGTCCGGGTCGTCAACGTCGTCCACCGTGCGGTCGGGGGCATACTGGCGTTCAATCCCTGCCGCCCCGGCCGGCAGCGGAAGAAGAGGGTTCTTCTCAAAGGAACCGACTGGTCAGAAGGCGGCCGTCATGAAGCCGGTTGACGACAAAAATAAGATAGAGAGAGAAGCTTACCACGGGCGGAGGATTGGCGCGAGAATACGGCGCCTTGCCGTATTGCCAGTCCCCGGCGAGCTTGTAGTTGGCGATGTAATTAACCATGAGCGCCACCTCCGCGTGGGGCATTTCCCATGTGCTCAGCCGGCTTGGGTCGAAGCGGCCGCTCATCTGACACATCATATGGGGCCGGCTTTGGAGAGGAAGAATCCGGCGCTCCACGAAGGCGGCCACCAAGTCGGCCCCGCGCAGGCCTTCCGACTGGATCATCACCCGAAGCCGGGAGACGGCAGCGTTCCCGGCCGGAGACAGTGACCGGGACCAGAAACTCCACGAGGGCTGCCTCCCAGCCGGCGGGCCGGCTACGTAAGCCGGCAGGTTGATGTAGTCTCCTTGCTCGGCGACGTTCTTCACGTAGAAGTACGATCTTTGCCAGACCTTCACCGACTGGATCAGGGGGATGGGCGGGAATGGGTTGTTCTCGCTCGCCCTCCTCATGGAGATGAAGGCCCCGCAGGGGGCGGGCACGCCGGCGACGACGGTGCCGAGCTTGCTCTGGAAGAACTCTCCCCAGAGCTCCAGCGTGGGGAGCAGCCCCAAGAAGCCTTCGCAGAGGGAGACGAAGGCCGATAGCAGCATCACCGCATTGGGCGTGAGGTGATGCGGCTGGAGGTTGTAGAACTCGAGGAAGGAGCGCAGAAATCCGCTCGCCGGAAGGCCGAAGTCGCGCAGGCAGTGCGAGCGGAAGACGACCCGCTCGCCCTCCTCCGGCGCCAGGCGGACCTGCACGAGGTTGGCGCCGGGCAGGCGCCGAGTCTGGCGGAGGAACTCCACATGGTCTTCATGGACGTTGGAGCCGTCCCACGAGCTTGACAACGCCATGGGAGCAGGACGATGTGGGGGTGCTGCGATGGGAAGCTGCGACGGCAGCGAGAGGAAGAGGAAGGAAGACGAGGAGGGACGGAGTGGGGGAGAGCGAGCGAACCTCTGCCTCTCCCCCTCTTCCCCCTACTTGTAGGCTCGCGTGGCGGAGCCGAGGAGACGCGGCGTGGGGGAACGTGGGGATCGATCGAGCCCCCTCCTCCCACGTCCCGCGTTTATTACGCCCTAATGGCGAATTCAAAGTCGCCACAGGAAGGCGAGCAGTCCCCCTAGGCCATGGAAGATCAGCGCTCGGGCCGAGGCCAGGGAGTGGCGGGCCCGGGCCTGCGGCGGCGTCCCGTCGCGCGCGTGCGTTGGCGGGTTTCCTCCGCCACATGGCCCATGAGAGGGCCCGCAGTCAGCGCGCAAGTCAACCACCGCCCCGTCCATGAGACACAGGACCTCTCTGAAATCGGCCTACACCAGCAGAGCCGGCTCCTCAGGGTAAGAAGCTGACCAAGCTTCTCGTCCCTCTGTCCGCCTCGAAGCTCGATCAGCTTCGGGGACTACTGTCGGAGTAAATAGCCATGGGTAGCCTAGCCGGCTTCCCCTGGCCCTTCTGAAAAAATTACGAGCCCGTCCGGCTCTCAAGAATCCAAGGCATGGGGCCGCCTTCCCCTGGCTGGCTGCCACCCAGGCCGGCTTTCGGAAGGTGGTCCGACTTTAGCTCTCCTGAAGAAAGCCACGGGAGGGCCGACTTTGGGAAGCCGGCCATGAGAAGGCCGACTCCAAGAAGCCAGCTCCCATAAAGCGGTCGAGACCGTACCCTCAGAGTTTGCACCCACCTAACGGCGGTGCGATGGGGCGTGGCTACAGTGAAGCCTACCGCCCCCGAATCCCGGAGCATGCCTGGCACAGTGCGTCGTACGGAGTAGGCATGACCCGTCCGGTGCGGCACTATTGCCATGTTGACTTCGGTGTCACCCACGACGGGCCGCCAGCGTGGCCCACAGACGGTGGGCCCCTTTGGGCAGAGAGACGCCTGAAGGCGGCCACGCCTCCAGCCAGTCGGCCCAAGACGGAGCCGGCTCCCCGCAGCCGGCTTGCCGCCTCCCTCGAAGGAAACGCCCCATTTAGGAGATAAGACGCGGTGAGGCTACAGCGATCGCCCGACGGGCGGCGGCACTGTAGCCGCGCCTACCACGATGAGGCCCACGTCACCAAGATGGAGCCACAGTAACCAGCCGCCGACCAGGCCCTAGACGGTGGGGCCTGCCTGTCGACCAAGGGGCCAGCAGCCGGCGGGACCCACCAGTCGGCGGGCCCCAGCAGCCGGCGCAGAAGCCGGCAAGCGCAGTCACAGACGGCTGGGCCCCCCGCCTAGTCGGATTACCATTGTACCCCCGGGGGGTAGGCCTATATAAACCCCCCGGGGCACCCATGCAAAGGGTTCGACCCCCTGCTAGTCTTAGACACCATACAACGAGAGGAAGCAGGCTAGCCGTGCTCTTCTTCCTCCTCCCACCCAAACAGCTCAAGGAGCATTGTGTAGCTACTTGTTGATCTAGTGATCATGCGGAGACCCCGCAGAGCAGCAGTAGGGGTGTTATCTCCATGGAGAGCCCCGAAGCTGGGTAAGATCCGCCGGCGTGCATGTCTTCGCCTTATCCCGTTTCCAGGCACCGGCGATGTCTTACTGGCTCCCACAATGATAAGCCACCCGTTGGCATATGTCGCACCTACCACCCGACAAGCCCCCAGATCGCGAAGGGCCATGTAATGGGGATTGTTTGGAGGGCGGTGGGTGGCATGTGGCTTTGATTTGCAAAGAGCTGGCAACCGGCGCAATGTTGGACCAAGTCCTGTGCATCTGCCCGGGACGTTGGCCAATAGAATCCTGTACGGAAGGCCTTGCTTACAAGAGCGCGGGCTGCGGCATGGTGACCACCGAGTCTGGCATGGATTTCTGCCAAAAGGTTTCGCCCTTCCTCTTCGGAGATTCACCTTTGAAGGACTCCGGTAGTGCTTTTTTATACAATTCTCCCTCGTGGACCCTGTAGGCCTTAGATCGCCGCACTATGCAGCATGCCTCATTTTGGTCCTCCATAAGTTCCTGCCTAGTTAGGTAGGCCAGGAATGGTTTTTTCCACGGGGCGATAATGGCCATTATTCCGTGGGCTGAAGGTGTTATTTCGGTGGCGGAGCCTCTGATTGTGTCAGAGTATTCGGTATCGGGCATTTTGGCCGTGTCCGGACTATTGTTACCGGTGTCCCCATCCCATACTACGGATGGCTTGAACAGCCTTTCCATAAATATGTTGGGGGGGACCGCATCGCGTTTTGCGCCGATGCGGGCGAGGATATCCGCTGCTTGATTGTTTTCCCGAGCCACATGGTGAAATTCGAGTCCCTCGAACCGAGCTGACATTTTTAGGACGGTGTTTTGGTAAGCCGCCATTTTCGGATCCTTGGCATCAAAGTCTCCATTTATTTGGGATATTGCAAGGTTTGAATCCCCATGCACCTCCAGGCGTTGAATGCCCATGGAGACTGCCATCCGAAGACCATGCAACAGAGCTTCGTATTCGGCTACGTTGTTGGAGTCTGTATACAATATTTGCAATACGTACTGAACGGTATCTCCGGTTGGGGACGTCAGGACGACGCCAGCCCCTAGACCAGCCAACATTTTAGAACCGTCGAAGTGCATGATCAAATTCGAGTATGCTCCATACTCTTTAGGGAGTTCGGCCTCCGTCCATTTGGCGACAAAGTCGCCAATACTTGCGACTTAATGGCCCATCGAGGTTTGTATGTTATGTCGAACGGGAGGAGCTCAATGGCCCATTTAGCAATCCGGCCCGTAGCGTCGCGGTTGTTTATAACATCATTAAGTGGCATTTCCGAGGCTTTCCGGCTGGTACGCCGAAAACGCATTTTTCCGGATTGAGCTTGATGTTGTATGTTCGGAGGTTGTCGAATGTGAGCCTCAAGTCGTCTATCAAAGAGTCGGTGTGCTTGGTTTTGATGACCACATCGTCTACGTATGCCTCTACTGTTTTGCCGATTTGTTTCTCCAGACATGTCTGAATCATGCGCTGATATGTTGCGCTGGCGTTTTTGAACCCAAAAGGCATTGTGTTGAAACAAAAGGGACCGTATGGTGTGATGAATGCCGTTGTGGCTTGGTCGGACTCCGCCATCTTGATTTGGTGGTAACCGGAGTATGCGTCGAGGAAACACAATGACTCGTGTCCTGCAGTGGCATCGATAATTTGATCGATGCGGGGGAGGGGAAGGGATCCTTTGGGCAAGCTTTATTGAGGTCCCTGAAATCGACACAAAGGCGCCAGGATTTATCCTTCTTTGGTACCATCACCAGGTTTGCTAGCTAGTCTGAGTGTTTTATTTCTCTAATGAATCCGGCCTCCAATAACTTGGCTAGTTCCTCTCCCATGGCTTGTCTCTTAGGTTCAGAGAAACGCCGAAGAGCCTGCTTGACCGACTTGAATCCCTTTAGAATATTGAGGCTGTGCTCGGCCAGCCTGCGTGGGATTCCTGGCATGTCTGAAGGGTGCCAAGCAAAAATGTCCCAGTTCTCGTGTAGGAACTCTCGTAGTGCGGCATCTACGTCAGGGTTTAATTGTGCCCCGATGGAAGCTATTTTTGTAGGGTCCGTTGGATGGACTTGGAATTTGACTATTTCATCTGCCGGTTTAAAGGAGGTGGACTTGGATCTCTTATCGAGTATCACATCGTCCCTGTTCACCGTGGAGCGCAGCGCAGTCAGTTCCTCAGCCGCTAGGGCTTCGGATAATGCCTCGAGGGCCAGTGCGGCTGTCTTGTTTTTGGCGCGGAGTGCTGTGTCCGGATCGCTAGCAAGAGTGATAATTCCGTTGGGCCCGGGCATTTTGAGATTCATGCACCCGTAATGGGGTATGGCTTGGAAGATTGTGAACGCCTCCCGCCCTAACAGGGTGTGGTAACCGCTACTAAACAGGGCCACTTGGAACGTAATCTCTTCGGACCTATAATTCTCCGGCGTGCCGAACACCACATCTAGTGTGATTTTGCATGTACAGCGCACTTCCCGACTGGAGATTATTCCTCTAAAGGTTGTGCTGCTTCGCTAAGTGCGGTTCCAGTCTATTTCCATTTTTTGAAGGGTTTCCTCATAGATGAGGTTTAATCCGCTGCCGCCGTCCATGAGTACCTTGGTAAGTCGAAAGCCATCCACAATTGGACTGAGGACCAGTGCGGCTGGTGCTCGGACTTTTCGGAATTTAGGTTCATCACTGGCATTGAAGGTAATAGCCGTGTCACTCCATGGATTTATTGCTGCTACGTGGCAGATTTCGACCATGCTGCAGAGTGTTCGCTTGCGCCTATTATTTGACGCAAATGTCTCAAAGACTGTTAATACCGTATTGTTATCCACGGGATGGTTCTCTGTGGCATTTGGGATAAGAAGATCCTCACCACTTTTGGCCACCTGCCGGAGTATCCAACATGCTCTAAGGTTGTGCGTTGGTATTGTATCCGCTATACTATGAATTTTGCAGGGTCCATTGAGCCATCCCTCCAGTACGGTTCCATGCCCTATAGAGGGTTTTTGCTTTTTGGTAGTTGACCCGGGTGTCTTTTGATAGTGCACCCTTTTATTTCAGACTGCGTTCGTATTTAGGGCCGGATTATCCCAAAAGTTTGTTTCAGTTTTCCAGGCACTTTCCATCGCACAGTACTTTCGTACTATGGACGCCAAGTCAGCGAAGCGTGATATCTCACAGCGATTTATGGCGTTAAGGATTCCCTTGTCCGTGCAATTATTGCAGAAAAATAAGACTGCGTCTTCCTCGCGACAGTCCTTAACCTTATTCATCGCATGGAGGAATCTGGCCCAATAGTGATGTACTGTTTCCTGGGGCTCTTGCCTGATGTGGGAAAGATCGCTTATGTTTGGGTGGGTGGGTGGAATTGAATCCGAACCCTTACCCGATCTGGGATCCAGGGGCCGAGGAATTTCCAATTTTGGGAATTCTGGTTCCGGGGTATTGCCCGATAATCCTGGCCCGCTGCCTGACTCTAAGTTCAGGGATTGGATGTTGTCCTCCCGCGAATGGGTATCCGGCTCGGAGAGCTCAAGAATCCAGACATAGTTGGTCCTCAATATGGAGGAGAGGTCGCCGCATTGTTCCTCCGCCACTGCAATATGATGGGTGACCGGCGGAGAGTTAATCTCCCTTCGATCGGGTTTAAGCCCAATCCGATCATAGTCCGTAGCGACTCCCAGGGCAGCGATGTGATCCAAGACCTCGTTTAGGGAGGCGAGCTCCACCGGATCCATCTGTTCGGCGAGTGCTGATTTGACGTGGAGGCTATTTTCGAGGACCCAAGAAGTCATCGTCGGTGCGGCAGCCGAACAGGCGGTCATGATGAAACCGCCTAGCCGGAGAGTTTGGCCGACAGCCAAAGCTCCCCCAACAGTAGTACCGTCTTTAAAGACGAGACGAGACATCCTTCCTTCTGGCGACGTCACAAAGGAACTCTCAATGAAAGCACCAATGTCGGTGTCAAAACCGGGGGATCTCGGGTAGGGGGTCCCGAATTGTGCGTCTAAGGCGGATGGTAACAGGAGGCAGGGGACACGATGTTTTACCCAGGTTCGGGCCCTCTTGATGGAGGTAAAACCCTACGTCCTGCTTGATTTATTCTTGATGACATGAGTATTACAAGAGTTGATCTACCACGAGATCGGAGAGGCTAAACCCTAGAAGCTAGCCTATGGTATGATTGTTGTTGTCCTACGGACTAAAACCCTCCGGTTTATATAGACACCAGAGGGGGCTAGGGTTATACAAGCTCGGTTACAAAGGAGGAGATATACACATCCGTATTGCCTAGCTTGCCTTCCACGCCAAGTAGAGTCCCATCCGGACACGAGACGAAGTCTTCAATCATGTATCTTCATAGTCCAACAGTCCGGCCAAAGGATATAATCCGGCTGTCCGGATATAATCCAGGACTCCCTCGGCAGGGTTTGCCATCAGTTCGGACATTGACATGGCACCTCGTGCTAAATAAACCAGTTGTTCTTTTTGTGCAGTTCCACCAAAACCAACCAAATTCGCGCGTAGCTTGTATGATTTCACCCTTATATGTTGCAACGCCTTGAACTTATTGGCACCTCCTTTCTTGTGGTGGAAATGAATGATTCGGTGTATTCATGAACATTTTGTGCATTTCCCATTGAAATCAAGCTGAGCACCCCTGTTTGCACAAATACAAAAAAGTGATTAGTATAAAGCAAACTGTACTATGAATTGACAGTTTCAATAGGCACATACATGGTCCATGTAGAGCACACTTTTAGAAAAATGGAACTCACCAGAAAGAATCCTAGAACAACATTGTACTCACGCATCACAGCAAAAAAATGGAGATTTGTCAGTCCTTCTGAGCTGAAGTTAGTTTGGTCTTGTGGGGAGTAATGTAACCATCCTTCAACTGCTCCTTCTGATGAGAAGATAGACATGGCTTCTTCATCCTAGCATAATCGGAACTAGCTAGTTCACATACTCCATATTCTTCTTCAGAGGAAGATGATCCTATTGTGCAAAGACAAGAGGACTACTAAATGCTAGCATCCATGTTTGCTCGAAAAAAAGGGAAGGAAATATTTAAAACAACACAGATGAAGCACTTCTCAAGGACAATACCACTTTTTCATGACAGTATCTAAACAGTAGCACAACACAAATAGAGATGGCAAAGCTCAATCATATGGATGAAATCAGTGGGCGAGTACCAACCTTTGACAGGACGCTTATTGTGTAGAGCATACAGATGAAGCACTTCTCCGGAACCATCTGTTGCTATCTATGGTGGTGGCCATGCTTACTATATACTCCTCGATTATTTTAATGTTTCCAACATCTTCTTGTGTAGTTCCACTAAAATATATGGTATCTTCAAAGAAGATCCCTGTTCGCACAAGTAGAGATAATTACATATTACATTAAGAGTGGCATCAAATCAGTGGCAAAACAATTGCTCATTCCAGCCATAGCAATAAATTAAGATGCAAAACTATATCATTACTTGTGTCATCACAGTTCCAGTGCTTCATTACAGCACCGGGAGTTGATTTTTGTTTTTCTTTCGCTTGTTCTTCCCCTTCATCACTTGGTTCAATAACAGACAAGCTTCGCCTTCAATGTAAGATTTGGCATGTCAATTAGGGAGCACAAGTGTAGTACTAAACTTAATTTTATGATGAAAGTGGCAAAATACAGGCCATCAGTTGTGAAATATCCTTATCTTACCTCAATGGGATATTACGGTGCACATACATATTGGAAGTCTTGTCTCCATTTGTGCAGTTCACTAAAATCAAGCAACATTATCTTACAAGTAGCACAACATATGAAAGCACACTGCAGAATCATGTGAAAGAAGGCTAGTACTGACCTCTCATGATGCGGAATTCAAACAACTGACGAGAAGAAGATCTGAACCAAATTCACCTTAACGGATAGGAAGTAAGATCTCCTCTTGTGCAGTTCCACTAAGATCAAGCAATCAAGCAACGTTGTCGGTGTGACATTTTGGTTGAACTGCACAAAACACTCTTAAAACAAAAGTGTTTTGTGCAGTGCAACAAAAGGTCACAATGGCAACGAGGTGAAGTAGATAACCCTGTTTACACAGAGGTGCAAAGGAAACAATTAGTGGTCAATAACGGTGGATGACACAGAAGCCAACAAAAAGAAGCATCTACCTTATCTAAATGGGAAAGAAAGCAAGACAGTAGCATTTCTCAAACGGTGGCATTCATTAATATTAACATAGAGACTATATTAACAATAAAATTCGTTAAACATGTAATTTGCGTTTAACTGTGGCATTGCATCAATTTTCCAGCGGCATTATTAGAGGGTGTTTTGTAAGTGCATCTAGTGCCCCTTAGTGATTTTTGGTGTATTGAAGACTTATAGGTTAAGGGACTAATGCGTTGGTGAGTGTACACAGGTCTATAAGTCTATGAGGAGTTTGATATTTACAGAGAAAGTCGACCCCTAAAAATGAAGTTCTTTGACTGAAGACTTTGGTATTCTGAAGACTTTCTGAAGACTTTGAAAGTGAAGAAATTGGTGTGACCTTGAAGAATTGGTATTCGTTCGAGGAACATGAAGCATGAAGACTTTTGTTTTCGTAGTTTCATTTTTCTCTTTCTTGAGTCATAGGAAACATCGTATTGTTAAAGGGGGTTGAGGAAATACTAAGCAAAAATTTCCATGTGATGCTCAACTCAAAATCCTACACCTACCAATCCCTTTGAGTGAAGCCATTGGAAATCTCATACAGTTCAGTCAATTTCTTCAGTGACAGAGACGAAGTTCTTCTGGTCTCTGAGTAATTTGTTCTGACTAAGGAGTTAGGAATTCACCAGTGCGGATTTCCTACACAGTGAGGAACATGATAGCCCTGAGGATTTTGCTACTCAAAATTCCGACCGTTGTTGTGCTATGCGCCAGCTGTCCCAAAATATCTATCCATCTAATGGTCATATCATTGAAGGGCATTTATGTCTTATCATGTCGGGCTGCTCCCTAGGCTATAAATAGCCGCCCCCTACAACCACTAGCTGGTTGGCTTCTCCGAGAGAAACTGACACTTGTCATTTGAGAGCAATCCATCCTCTGAGGACTTTGAGCGAAAATCATCAAGTGAGGAAAAACCCAAACCCAAACACCTACAAACCCCAAGTGATTGAGCATCACTGAAGAGATTGATCCTGCGTGGATCCGACACTTGTTACCTTTGAAGATTGTGCTTCTTCCATACGGTTAGGCATCATGGTCTAGAGCATCCAAGAGGAATTGTGGATCGCCGAGTGACCGAGTTTGTGAAGGTTTGGAAGTCACCTGAAGACTTACCATGAGTGATTGGACGAGGTCTGTGTGACCTTAGTTCAAGGAGAATACGGTGAGGACTGGGTGTCCTGAGCTGCGTGTTCAGGACTGGGTGTCCGGGACTGTGTGTCCTCGAGTTTAAATACTCAGCCGCTCCAACCAGACGTACAACTGAGACAGCAGTTGGAACTGGTCTACCAAATCATTGTCTTCACCAAGCTTACTGGTTCCATTTCCTTAACTTTCATTTCCTCATAACTGTGTTGTGTGCTTGTTCATATCTGTGCTTGAAGACTTTGACCGAAGACTTTCTCAATTTCCTCAGTTCAATTTCTTCAGTCTGATTGTCTTCATCCTGTGTTATCCTGTGCTTACGCTTCCTGTACTCTGTGCCTGTCTTCATTTCATCATGATGACTATGCTTGTGTTCTGTTATGTTTACTTTTGAGTACTTATTCCGCTGCTAGTAGTTCTTCGCTAAGGAATTTCCTCACCGGCAAATTCCTCAGTGAAGAATTTCATAAAAATCGCCTATTCACCCCCCCTCTAGTCAATATAACGCACTTTCAATTGGTATCAGAGCAAGGTACTCCCTTGTTATGTGTGATTTTGGTTTAACCGCCTGGAGTTTTAGTTATGTCGACCACAGGTATGACGAAAGTGACATGCCCCATCTTTGACGGTCATGAGTATCCCAAGTGGAAGGCCATGATGAAGAAACGCCTCATGGCAATGAACAGCGAGCTGTGGACCGTCACTGAGATTGGTCTGACCGATCCGTGCAAGATGGCGGAAGCTGATGACATTTGGAAGTACACTCTTCTCAACCTCATGGCGAAGGATGTCATCTGCTCCAGTCTGTCACAAAATTAGTTTAGGAATACCATGCATCTCGATCATGCGAAGCTCATCTAGGACCGTCTCTCTGAGGTCTATGAAGGTTATCGAACCTGTCATGATCCTTGGTTTGAGGACTTCAAGGAATCTCTCAAAGCTATGACATTCGAACCAGAATCATCATCTTCTGCATCATGCCTTATGGAAAATGATGCCGAGGTAACTGAATGCTACCTATCCGAGTCTAGTGATGATGAATCTGGTGATGAATTTGGACCCAGCTATGTCAAACTTGCTTCCCTTGCCACTAAACAACAAAGGGCTTTAGAAAAGGTTCAAAACATGCTAGACAAAAGTGATGATATGTTGGGTGAAGAAATGGATCGCACTAAAGCCTTGACTGAAAATCTTCAGAGATTTCAGACTAGGTTTGACAATCTTCAAAGTCATCATAACACTCTCTTATCCGATCATGAGAAGCTTTCTTATGAATTTCTTCAAAGAAAGCAAGATCTTGAGAAGCTAAGAGTGAGTTATGAAGATCTTTAGAAGGAGCGCGATTCACTACTTGCTCAACAAATCAGCGCATCTCAGGAAGAATTTGTTCCTCCTTGTTTGAAATGCATTGAACGTGAATCTGCTAATTCTTCACCTGAATGTTCAAATGCTGCTAATGTTTCAAATTCTTCACATGCCTCTGCTATCACTAATTCCTCATCTGAGGTCATTGCTAGTATCACTGATGATGCAGGGCTGAAGGAATTCTACATGACAGGCATGTACAAAAGCCTCAAAGGGCATCAGACTCTTTGTGATGTGCTTAAAAAGCAGATCCTCAACAGGAACCCTAGGAAAGAGGGTATTGCCTTTGAGAGGAAACTCAACGCTGATGGTACATATTGGAAGCCTGAGCAGTACCCCAAAACTACATGGGTTGCTGCAAAGGGACCTCCAGTTGATCCATCTAAGTTATCTGGATTTGCATGTGAATCTCCTCATTCTGATGATGAGTCATTTGACTCCAACTATAAACTGTTCAAAAATCAGAATGGTGAAGTATTTGCTAGATATGTAGGCACTAACTGCAGGAACGGTCCCCCTATGAAGAAAATCTAGGTTCCCAAAAGATGCCTTGAAAATCTTCAGGTGAATGTCATCATGACGCCACCTGTGAAGAATAGGAACCCCAGATCAAATTCTTCATATGGACCAAATTCTTCATATGGATCAAAGTCCTCATATGAACATCATCGTGCTAACCCGTCTGTTTCGTAGGGAAGATCTAAGGATTATGGATATGTGCATTATTCTTCAAATCATTATGTCCATAAGTCCTCGAAGAATTTCTCTGCTTACTCTTATGCTTATTCTAACCCCTCTTATGTGAAACGAAATGGACTGGCTTCTATGCCATCCTTCTCGTATGGAGCTCGCAGAATGATGAACTCTTTGCCACCCCTTCAGATGTGGGTGGTGAAGAAAAAGAACTAATCTCTTCTGCAGAGTCAGGTCTCCAGACGTATGTAATCGTCTGAAGAATTTGCTAGAGACCTGAGCATGCCTGATAGGACGCAGGCTAATCATGAAGAAATGAACTTTCATTTCTCACGTCCTCATATTGCTTTATCTGTTCTCTTGCTTGATGAAATTGATCTGATGAATTGATGTCATATTCTTCACTGTTGAAGTATATGAGTTTGTAAGCTGCACTAATTCATCTGCAGGATGATCAACCCAAAGCCACTGAGTGGGTCCTCAATAGTGGATGTACAAATCACATGACTGGTGACAAGAATCTATTGGTGGATGCTCCATTATCTCCGTCGCATCTGAAGCATATCATCTTTGCTGTCAAAGGAAAAAGTCAGGTATTGGGTCTAGGTAAGGTTGCGATCACAAAGGATCGACACATGGACAAAGTCATGCTTGTTGAGTCCCTGGGATACAACCTTATGTCTGTCTCAATGCTTTGTGATCTTGATATGGTTGTTTTCTTTGGCAAGTACCGTTGTGTTGTGGTTATGGAAACTGACAGTTCCAAAGTCTTCGAAGGCTTTAGGAGAGGAGACCTGTATATTGTTGATTTCTCTACAGGACCACAACCAGCCGTGTGCCTACTTGCAAAAGCTTTAGAAGGCTGGCTCTGGCATCGACGACTTGGTCATGCAGGCATGAGGAATTTGCACACGCTTGCGAAGAAGAAGCATGTCATTGGCATCGAGAATGTCAAATTCCTCAAGGATCACCTATGCGGAGCCTGTGAAGTTGGGAAGATGATGAAGGCCAAGCATCCAGCGAAGACTATCATGACCACCACTCGCCCATTTGAATTGCTTCACATGGATCTCTTTGGTCCTAATCATTATTCTTCTATTTCAAATGAAGCATCTCAATATGGCTTTGTTATTGTTGATGATTACTCTCGTTACACATGGGTACACCTTGTTACTTACAAACATGAAGTGCAGGAAGTCTTCAAACGATTTTCCTCGAGGGCTTCAACCAACTTTGCTGTGAAGATCAAGCACATCAGAAGTGACAATGGCACTGAGTTCAAGAATTCTGGTCTCGATGACTATCTTGATGAACTTGGTATTACTCATGAGTTATCTGCTCCTTATACTCCTCAGCAGAACGGCATCATGGAGCGCAAGAACAGGACTCTTGCTGAGATGGCTCGCACTATGCTTGATGAATACAAAACGCCTCGTCGTTTCTAGACTAAGGCAATTGATAGTGCGTGCCACATCATCAACAGAGTATATCTTCACAAATTCTTCAAGAAGACTGCCTATGAACTCCTCACTGATAAGAAACCCAATGTAAGTTATTTCAAAGTCTTTGGTGCTAAATGTTGGATTAGAGATCCTCATCACAACTCAAAATTTGCACCGAAAGCACATGAAGGTTTTATGCTTGGTTACGGAAAGGACTCGCACACCTACAGAGTCTTCAACAACATTCTTCACAAGGTTGTTGAAACTGTAGATGTGTGGTTCGATGAAACTAATGGCTCGCAAAGAGAGCACCTACCTACTGTGATAGATGAACCAGCACCTGAGGAAACTATCAAGTTCAAGGCTACTGAGGATGTCATTCCTACTGAAGAATCTACTGAAGAATTCATTCCAGAACATGAAGAACGTCGAGCTAATGCACCTAAAGAAAATGGTGCTGAAGAGAATGCTGATCAAATTCCTCAATGACAACCAGCTCATCCTCGCATTGCAAAAGAAGTGCGAGTTGAAAAGATCATCAATGGCATCAAAGCGCCAGGTCCTCTCACACACTCAAAAGCTTCACATTATCTAACTTTTGTGGGCACAATGCTTTTGTCTCTATTACAGAGCCCACTAAGGTAGATGAAGAATTTCTGGAGCCTGAATGGATTCAGGCCATGCAAGAAGAATTACATCAGTTCGAGCTCAACAATGTCTGGGAACTGGTCAAACGTCCAGATCCTCGCAAGCACAATATCATTGGCACAAAGTGGATCTACCACAACAAGCAAGATGAAAATGGCCTTGTGGTGAGGAATAAGGCACGGCTTGTAGCTCAAGGCTACACACAAGTTGAAGGAATTGATTTCGATGAAACTTTTGCTCCTGTTGCTAGACTTGAGGCTATTCGCATATTACTTGCTTATGCTAACCATCATGATATCACTTTATATCAAATGGATGTGAAAAGTGCATTCCTCAATGGTTAGCTTGAGGAAGAAGTATATGTTGCTCAACCCCCAGGTTTTGAAGATCCAAAGAATCCTGACAAAGTCTTCAGACTCAACAAGTCCCTCTATGGTCTCAAGCAGGCCCCACGGGCGTGGTATGATACCTTGAAGGAATTCCTCATGACGAAAGGCTTCAAACCTGGTTCACTCGACCCTACTCTTTTCACTAAATCTTATGATGGTGAATTGTTTGTGTTCCCAATATATGTTGATGATATTATCTTTGGCTGTACTGACCAATGTTATAGTGATGAATTTGCCTATATGATGAGTGAAGAATATCAAATGTCTATGATGGGAGAGTTGAAATTCTTCTTAGGTCTTCAAATTCGTCAACAACGCAATGGCATATTCATATCTCAGGAGAAATACCTCAAGGATGTACTGAGGAAATTCGGCATGCAAGATTGCAAAGGCATCAAAATTCCTATGCCCACAAATGGCCATCTGTGCACTGATGAAAATGGTATTGACTTCGATCATAAGGTATACCGCTCCATGATTGGTTCTTTATTGTACTTATGTGCATCTAGGCCAGATATAATGCTTAGTGTTTGCATGTGTGCCCGATTTCAAGCTACACCGAAGGAATCACACCATAAGGCTGTGAAGCATATTCTTCGATATCTAGCTCACACACCAACACTTGGATTATGGTACCCCAAGGGCTCGGCTTTTGATCTCGTTGGATATTCTGACTCTGACTATGCTGGTGATCGTGTGGACCACAAGTCAACATCTGGTACATGTCATTTCCTCGGATGATATTTGGTCTGTTGGTCCTTGAAGAAACAGAATTACGTATCACTATCTACTGCTGAAGCTGAGTACATTGCCGCCGGTTCTTGCTGTGCTCAATTGCTATGGATGAAGCAAACTCTCAAGGACTACGGCGTCAACGTGAAGAATGTGCCTCTCTATTGTGACAATGAGAGTGCCATCAAGATTGCTCACAACCCAGTTCAGCACTCGAAGACAAAGCACATTCATATTCGTCATCATTTTCTTCATGATCATGTGTTGAAGGGCGACATTTCTATTGAGCATGTGAAGACTGAAGAACAGCTAGCCGATATCTTCACAAAGCCCTTGGATGAGAAGAGATTTAGCAAGTTGCGGTGTGAGCTAAATATCCTAGAATCTTCGAATGTTCTTTGAAAAGGACACTCATCCTAACACTTAAGCAAAATTGATGAGTTAGATGTGCAACACATGAAGAAACGTTTTTCTTCAATCAATGAAGAATAATACTCTTAGTGTGAAGAAATTAACGAAGAATTTGATTCTCAGAACCCTACGATAATTGTACGCGGTGTCTGAAATCATCATTCTTATATGGTGGGTCACGCCACCACCAAAAGTTGAAATTCCTCAATTATTCATATTCTTCAACTTTGCATTGTCTTCACTATTTCCGTCGTTTTTCTTCATTGGCTATATATATGAGTTTATGTCCTCTACAACATTCACTTATTGCTAATTCTTCAAGTTGGTTTTTCTGCTAAGTGAATGTGATTGGACCCTTCCCCCTCTATGCTATACTCAACCCAATCTATTCACAAATTCTTCATGTGCGTTCTATTTGAAACTCGTTCATAATCTTCACTATGTCCTTGTCAGTTGAAGAAATTGCGAACGGAACTTTAAAACCTATCTTATCTAAATTTTCGGCTTTGCCACTCAAACCGTTCCGCATCCCATGATATACTTATCCACTCACCCACGATCTAACACGATCTCCACTTCTCACTATATGGGTGACACATGTCAAGCGAATGAGAAGGGTCAGGGGCACATTCGTCCAATTTCTTCGGGCGAGCAGTTTTTCGCCGTGGCTATAAATACCCCTCCTTCCCTTCCTCACTTCTTTTACTCCACTCGATCTCTCTCCAGCTCGAGCTTCTCAAACCCTAGTGCTGCCGCTACTTCATCGCCGCCGGTGAGGAAGAGCTTCACTGCCTCGACCTCATTGCCAACGTACTCGCGCCGACTGCGGAAATCTTCACTCCGCCGCCGCCGTAGCCGTCTTCCTCCGTCGAGTTAGGGCATGGAAGATCTACACGGACGAACTTCATCTCTACACCTCACTGTTCGTCGTGTTCTTTGTCCAGGGTAATTAAAAGTTACTTTTATTGCCCTCGTTGATTCGAATGATTATCTTCAAGATCTTCAAAGGTGTTTTTCTTCATAGCTTCACACACTAAACACCTCACAAGTCATCTGTTCTTGATTCGTTTCTCTAAGCATAATTTTCTTCAAGATTCCTCAATTGTGTGGATCTTCGATCCATACAACTCTGGAAACTAAGACAAAGAACGCTTAGTGAAATTCTTCAAGAATCATCTGGTCAAATTCCTCAAACTTGTTCTTTTTGAAAAACCTTCTGAGAATGCATATGACCTCTCCAAATTCATCGCAACTATACTCTGTTCACAGGTACTCATGTTAGCTGCTGAATCACCAGGTTCTCATCAACTTAACTCATTTGCAGCGTTCCTCGAAGAAAAGTTGCATACTTCTTTAGAGAATTCAATTGTCCAAATTCCTCAACTAAAGAAAATGGCTGACTGTAAGAAGCCACAGAAGGGAGGAAAGAGGCCTGAGGTCAATACAGCGTTTGAGATCCCTGATGAAATATATGCTGGGTACTGCACACCTACTGAGGAAACCAAGAATGAGCGCAAAGTGCGCATTCAGAAGATAGAAAGGAGATGGGCAAGAGAATGGAGGGAGTACAGGTATGTAACTCCAAAGTACATGAAGAAATTCGCACTCAATCCTCCATGCCCAAGAGCTCCATTGGCACCTGGCCAAATAGCTGATCCCACCAGCCTCAAGCGTGGTGAGTACTATCCTGATGAATGGGCCAAGAGCCAAGCCAAGTTGGCTAAGCAAGCCAGAGAAGCAGTGAGGAAATTCAATGAAGACTCTGCTGCTGCTGCTGCCTCTGCTGAGGCCTCTGCTGTCAAGCCGAAGAAGGCTATGTCAAAGAAGCCTGCACGCAAGCCAAGTGCTTCACCAACAATGCCCTCAAGGCCAGGCTCATCAGCAATGCCCTCACGGCCAGAATCCTCAAAGCCCTCACGGCCAATTCCTCATGCTGCTCCTGTTCCTCAAAAGTCCTCAGCTCCTCCGCCAAAGTCTTTGGTCGCACCTGGGCAATCCTGTCACATCTGTATGGTGAAGAAGATCTAAAGAAAATGGGTCTCAAAGAAGATTTTAACTGGTCTGCACCTCCATCGAAGAAATTCAAGAAGGTCAAGGTTCCTTCTCTGGTGGCTAGCTCATATTCTTCATCGTGCGACACTGATGAAAATGAAGACTTGGATGACACTGCGGCAGGCCCTACTCCAACAAACGACCCCAACAACGCTGGCGCTCCTTCATCAACTTGATATTCTTCAGGGGTGTTAGTCCTCATTTTCGATCCTTTTGTTCATTTGATGACAAAGGGGGAGAATTTTGAGTTAGTCTTCAAGCGGGTCTATCTATATGGACATTTTTTTGTTAAGTTACAACTCTCGTTCTTCTGAGACTTTTATTGGATCGGGTTGTAAACTTAAACCCGATGGTGCTCTGATACTCATGATGCGTTTTTCTGCATGCTTATTCCTCGTTAATATTATTGCACGCATGCTGAATTACATCAGTCACCATATTTCATCATGCATTTCAAATTCTTCATTGTTATATGTCAAATGCATGTATGAATTACAAGATATAGGGGGAGATCTCCATGATTCAACTCTTCAAGTCTGCATTGCTTCAAAAGCAAATTCCTCACTATGCACATCTTCAGGGGGAGTTCTTCTATATCTTGCAATCAAATTCCTCAACATTGGTATTTACACTTCATATGTTTATTCCCGTTGAAAACTTAACCTATATTGTCATCAATCACCAGAAAGGGGGAGATTGTAAGTGCATCTAGTGCCCCTTACTGATTTTGGTGTATTGAAGACTTATAGGTTAAGGGACTAATGCGTTTGTGAGTGTACACAGGTCTATAAGTCTATGAGGAGTTTGATATTTACAGAGAAAGTCGACCCCTAAAAATGAAGTTCTTTGACTGAAGACTTTGGTATTCTGAAGACATTCTGAAGACTTTGAAAGTGAAGAAATTGGTGTGACCTTGAAGACTTGGTATTCGTTCGAGGAACATGAAGCATGAAGACTTTTGTTTTCGTAGTTTCATTTTTCTCTTTCTTGAGTCATAGGAAACATCGTATTGTTAAAGGGGGTTGAGGAAATACTAAGCAAAAATTTCCATGTGATGCTCAACTCAAAATCCTACACCTACCAATCCCTTTGAGTGAAGCCATTGGAAATCTCATACAGTTCAGTCAATTTCTTCAGTGACAGAGACGAAGTTCTTCTGGTCTCTGAGGAATTTGTTCTGACTAAGGAGTTAGGAATTCGCCAGTGCGGATTTCCTACACAGTGAGGAACATGATAGCCCTGAGGATTTTGCTACTCAAAATTCCGACCGTTGTTGTGCTATGCGCCAGCTGTCCCAAAATATCTATCCATCTAATGGTCATATCATTGAAGGGCATTTATGTCTTATCATGTCGGGCTGCTCCCTAGGCTATAAATAGCCGCCCCCTACAACCACTAGCTGGTTGGCTTCTCCGAGAGAAACTGACACTTGTCATTTGAGAGCAATCCATCCTCTGAGGACTTTGAGCGAAAATCATCAAGTGAGGAAAAACCCAAACCCAAACACCTACAAACCCCAAGTGATTGAGCATCACTGAAGAGATTGATCCTGCGTGGATCCGACACTTGTTACCTTTGAAGATTGTGCTTCTTCCATACGGTTAGGCATCATGGTCTAGAGCATCCAAGAGGAATTGTGGATCGCCGAGTGACCGAGTTTGTGAAGGTTTGGAAGTCACCTGAAGACTTACCATGAGTGATTGGACGAGGTCTGTGTGACCTTAGTTCAAGGAGAATACGGTGAGGACTGGGTGTCCTGAGCTGCGTGTTCAGGACTGGGTGTCCGGGACTGTGTGTCCTCGAGTTTAAATACTC
Source organism: Triticum urartu (assembly GCF_056163025.1). NCBI lineage: Eukaryota > Viridiplantae > Streptophyta > Magnoliopsida > Poales > Poaceae > Triticum > Triticum urartu. Next base: position 416,766,319 of record NC_141875.1, read on the forward strand.
AGCCGCTCCAACCAGACGTACAACTGAGACAGCAGTTGGAACTGGTCTACCAAATCATTGTCTTCACCAAGCTTACTGGTTCCATTTCCTTAACTTTCATTTCCTCATAACTGTGTTGTGTGCTTGTTCATATCTGTGCTTGAAGACTTTGACTGAAGACTTTCTCAATTTCCTCAGTTCAATTTCTTCAGTCTGATTGCCTTCATCCTGTGTTATCCTGTGCTTACGCTTCCTGTACTCTGTGCCTGTCTTCATTTCATCATGATGACTATGCTTGTGTTCTGTTATGTTTACTTTTGAGTACGTATTCCGCTGCTAGTAGTTCTTCGCTAAGGAATTTCCTCACCGGCAAATTCCTCAGTGAAGAATTTCATAAAAAATCTCCTATTCACCCCCCCTCCTCTAGTCGATATAACGCACTTTCATGTTTGTTTACAGGGACATTTTGGTGTAGGGACTAAAAAAACTCCGTGTCAGTCCCATCTAAACCAAACAGGAGGGACTTTTAGGGACTAAAAGTGGGGATTTGGGACTAAAGAAAGAAGACCCCGAGGGAGTCTTTTTGGGACTTTTTCCAACAGTTACCCCTGCCACGCATCGCACCTTGTCTCTACTAGTTCATTACTAGGGGTAACATCATCTTTTAGCATGTCATTTAATAACCTCTAGTCCATGTTTAGTCCCTGGAACCAAGCAGGTAGGGACTAGGGAGTTTTTAACCAAACAGGGCCTTAGATTAACAACAGCTAATGAGTTGCACGGGACAGTGGACGCACCAGCACCATGTGCATCTACCGATGTACTGTGGTCATGCACAGTCTGTTGCAACAAAGAACAACAACCAAGGAGCATATTTGTGTTGGTCCCAGTTTTGTTATCTTTAGACACCTTTCCCTATGTGAGCGCAGCAGATCTAGTCCTGCTCAAACTCTACAGCCTTGTCCCTTCCTTTCCTTTTTGAACTAGTACTTTCACCCCTTCCTTTCCTCTTTGAACCACGTCCTAGATTTATGCGATACAACTTTCCCCACTACTTTCCCCCATTCCTTTCCTCTTTGAACCATGTCCTAGATTCATGCTATACAACTTTGCCCCTTCATTTCCTCTTTGAACCACGTCCTAGATTCATGCTATATACAACTTTTCCCACTACTTTCCCCCACTCCTTTCCTCTTTGAACCATGTCCTAGATTCATGGTATACATGCAGCTAGAGCAATGCATGTGGAGTAAGTAAATTATACCTTAAGGTTCTTGGGGCGTGTTTCGGTGGGCGACGGGACGGCGGCGAAGAAGAAGGGGTCAGAGGCCCTCCCGCGCCGCCACTGGGTGGAAAGTGAACAGCTGCGCCAGTAGTCCCTCACCGACAGCGACAGCGTTAAGCCACCTTCCCTTCCCGGTGGACGGATCCTGCTAGCTCTTTGAGCAGCAGTGAGGGGAGAGAGAGGCCAACGAAGTCTTGTTTAGATCTGGAGAGGGCGAGAGAGTGTGAAGAGAGAAACTACAAGCACTGAGGCTCCAGCGGGAGAGGGCGAGAGAGTGTGAAGAGAGCAACTACAAGCGCTGAGGCTCGAGCATGTATATATATACTAGAGAGAGAGTGTGAAGCATGCAAACCCTAGAAAACATTTTGACCAGTCAAAGAATCCTCCTGGCACAAATTATGCTCAAGTGTAGTTATCGAACCCGAGACCTCAAGTTTGATGAGCGAATAGGCTAACCAGCTACACAACCCTCCCGTTATGTTCAACGAGAGGGAAATAACCTTTTATACATTCCTGCATTCGTGTGACAAGCATGACGTGTTTTTTTGTGTGTGTGTGGGAGTCATTGGGATTTCAATCATAATCGTGTCATGTGGCTTTGGTGGTAAGACTATCCACAGTGGTGCAGAAATAATGCAGCCTTAGTCACCTTACCTCTCTCCACGTAGTACGTTGGGTCCCACCAGTCAGAGGGTGAAACAAACAAATTAATAAGAAAAATTAAAAGCGCCAGCGGTATTTCTTACCTCACACATCCCGCTACTGCTCAGGAACACTGTCCAATTGATCCCTCTGTTCGCTCACGTACTATTTTAAGTGAATCCTTATTATAACATGCACACAAATTTTGGGCACTTGTATTCGACTTAAGACAGTGTGCCACCGTATCTCGTATACTTACTACTCCCTCCGTCTAGGTGTAATAAGTCACGTTAGAAGGTGCAATGGGACCAAGGTGCGTGCTTGTGCGTGTGTGTGTGTGTGTGTGTTTAACAGCATGTGTGTGTTAGAGAGAGTGACAGATCGACCTACTCCTACAAAGAGATGTTGTGTAGTGTACAATTTTAGCCGCGAGAGCCGGTGCATCCTCTCGTTTCCGGACGTGTCTGGTAGGGACATGCGGACAGCTGCCACGCCCGCTCCTGACCAGCCTGGCCCACCCAAAGCCCCTCCATCGCCCGCACGCGCTTCCCGCCCGAAATGGTCAGCGCCGCTCCAAAGAATCGGTGCCTCATTCATGCCCGGGCAGAGCGGATGCGACCTCTCACTGGCGCAAGAGTGATGGTTGCTTCATCCGTCCAACTTACTACTGGGTCTATGTGATTTGACGGCTCATTGGTCTTTATTACTAAGGTGGTAGGACTGCTGCATGTCCCACGCTTTCGGCGAAAGGAGGTACTACTACTAGTTTACAATTTTCTCCATTGTTACAGCGGAGGTGTGCAAGAGCAGTGAAAACATGCAGGCTCAGTGATTACATGGCCCACCTCACACTATCACCGTGCGACACCTAACTCTTTACATAGTACTCCCTCCGTTCCTAAATATTACTAGATGATTCCCCGCGCGTTGCCGCGGAACAGCGGTATATCTCCCTGCGCAAAATTATCGATTTCATAGAACTAAAAAAACTCTGTAACCGCATGACAAATGTGGTAGCCAAACTAAATAAACTCCCATCATCATTTAGATCATCCCACGTAAGAAAAAAAGATCAGCCAACTCCTACTGCATAATGGGATTATATTTTTCTTTTTGACATGTTAATGGGACTTAAAAGCTCACTTACATGCATGCTACCGGTGCATGCTTGCATGCAGACATGTTGATGTGATTTAACCTTGAGGAGGGCGGCGGGAGGCGGCAACTTCCCACGTCGCGGCAGTGAGCAAGGGACGAAGGCAACCTCACCGGCTTTGTGAGAGAGAACGGCGGGAACCCCTGATCGGGACGTGCCAACAGTGGGTTTTCACTGTCGACGACGGCCACCGCATCTACACTAAGCATCCACCCCTTCCCCAAGCGGACGTGATCTGCCGGGATGTTAGAGATGTGGCCATAGTCGTTTTGTGCGAGAGAGTGTGAAGAGAGCAACCCCAGCAAGCAACCGTGTAGGATGGCCCGTCCTGACTATGTATATAGTGGAGCGGTTTCCTTTTCTCTCCATATGAACCTATCATATTGCGTACGTGCCACTGAAGAAAACAAACTTTATTTATAAATGAAGCGTCACCTACTACTCGTTCTCCTATAACCTTGCGCTTGGCATCTCCAAAATATTAACCTTGCGATTGGCTCTTCGCCTCTTCAGGAAGTCGAGCAATAATGGTAGTGTGGTATATATCGTTCTGGCTATATGAGACCGAATGAATTGCTGCACGTCCACCACGTGGGCGAGGGTCGAGGGGCGAGGGAGAGTGCTACATACGGAGCAAAATGAGTGAATCTACACTCTAAAATACGTTTATATACATCAGTGTTTGGAGTATGTACTAGTAGTTCATATTGAAATCTACAAAAGGACATATATATTCCAAACAATATGATATAATCTCTATAACCAAGGTAGTAGGGACGAGGAGTAAACGGAGGGAGTAGTAAATTTTTCTCCTCGTCCTGCGAGCCATCGCGTGCATGGGTGAGGGAGCGGGCATAAGGCGGAGCAAGCTTCACCTCATCCTGCGAGCCACCACGCCCGTGGGCGGGGGAGACGGCGTACTAAGCAAGCTTCACCTTGTTCTGCGAGTTAACGGGACACATCAAAAGTACTCCAGTGTATAGAGCCTTGCCTCTAAGGTAGGCCCCACATGGTTTGCCTCTTTTTTTAACATAACACGTCAAGTCGCAATTTGTTTGTTCACCCGTGGTAGACGATCCTCCCTCCACCAAGTGGACAACTAGTACACGTGCCAAATTACCACGTGGGCTGCCTTTTTCGTACAGAAATGAGCTCCACCGTGTACCCGCGCGGGTGTGGTTGGGAAAGAGACGGGAGTACGTGCGCCGTGCATGCACCTCTTCTCTTCGTGCACATCCCCCACCTACGTGGGTGTGTGTGAGAGATACAAACCGCGTTCGTGAGTGTTTTTTGTTTTGGGGTGGGGGTGGGGTGGGGGTTGATTTCGTGAATTATTTGTGGGAATATGTGTCGATAACATCTCAAACAAAATTTTGCATGCAATGTGTGTGAAATGGAGGCCTATCCATATCATACATAGAGGGTAGGGCAATCCACAAGAAGAGAGGGAGAGGTCATAGCTATCGATAGAGTCAAAGAGAGGATCAAGTGGGTGGGTGCGAGATCGATGAAGAGAGCCATCGAAATTGTGTGTGTGTGTGTGTGTGCAAGTCAAAGATATAGGGCGACTGGCCTACCGGAACATTAGAGGGCACATGTCAAGTTTGTGTGTGGCAGGGAGACATGACTAGAGCGCTCGATGTATCGGTGTGTGGGGGGGAGGGGGTGGGGGGAGGGGTAGGCAGAGGCCTAACTATAGAGGTAGAACGACTCGTATATGTGTTGAGAAGGAGTGACCCAGCTATGTCTTGAGGGAGATCGGTCGACATCCATACATAACTGAAGGACGGGAAATATGATGGGACAGAGAGAGAGAGAGAGGGAGGGAGAGAGAGGGAGAGGGATAGAGTGCTGGATGGGTGATGGAGTTGCTTCTCGAAGATGGTGGGAGAGGCCTACTAGACAAACTGAGGGTGGAACTGCAATGTTATCAATAAGAGTGGAGATGTGTTTCTGTGTGTGCCTGTGTGTGCCTGTGCATGATAGATCTGTCGGGACGCATCCATGGATGATGAAGGGGAACCATGTGTTTGGTAAGCAAACCTAACTAGATCGGTAGATCAATTGTTGCTTGTCGGAGGAAGGGAGAGACACAACTAATGAGGTAGATCGATTGACGTGTGGGTAAAATGAGTTATAAGGACCTAGCTAGCTATATGTATAGCGAGAGATCAGTCCGTGTACGTCCATTTGTTAGAGGCAAATAAGGCCCAGCAAGACGGATAGACAAAGAGAATGGAGCTAGGAGGTGGTGCGAGAGGCCCAACTACTAGCTAGAGAGGGGGAGTGTGCGGTTGTGAGATCGATGAAAAGAGGGGCGAGAGTTTACACGTGTGTCTGACCGTATGAGAGACACGAGGCAAGGACACATAAAGGAGGAGATTGAAGGTGTGTGTGTATGTTGTAGGCAGGCATCACTGGAGAGGTTTATCGATCGGTGTGTGTCGGAAAGGAGTTGTGGAGACTCTGGGAGAACGACCTAAAGAAAAAAATGAATGTGCCCGGTGGATAGAATGCCGAGGGAGGGGGAGGGCGAGGAGGGCGTGTGCATGCACGAGAGAAAGTTGGTGGTAGCTACAAAGGTTAGAGGATTGTGTGGGTGTAAGAGACTAACAAAGATCATAATTTCATATGAAAGCGGATTCATATATTTGAATAGGAGATCATAGTGTTTTAAACATTGCATGCATGAATATAGCGGTGATACACGTGTTGTGCACATGTTATACCATAATGTGATAATGCATGGCGTTTGCAACTCATAGCTAAATGCCGAACAATCTAAACCATACTATACATCAAACAATCTCACATTTTATTTGAATTTGTGATAATGTGTGGCGTTTGCAGCTTACAACTAAATATCGAACAATCTAAACAATACTATATATCGAACATTCTCACATTTTATTTGAATTTGTGGTAATGTGTGGTGTTTGCAACTCACATCTAAATACTTGTAGGCGTAGGGGGCGGGGCACCATACATAATGTGATAAACACATTATACATATGAGACATGGTTTAGATTATGAAGATCTAGCTAGAGCTAGAAATGTAATGTGATTTGAAATCAAAATAAAGTGGATTCAAAAAATCTAGTTCGAGTTCATATAGTACACATAGTTCATATGTAACTCGAGACTAATCATGTGGTGTGCTGTGAAGATAATACACAAACGATGGTTTAACTTGACAATAAGGATGATTGTAGATCTTATTGAAACAAAGAAACGAATTCAAATGCTTTGACTTCACAACAATCATTACTGTAGATCTTATTCAAATAGAGAAACAAATTCAAATTTAGTTCATATTGAAGCGGTAGTATATATGTTGGAAATGCACTAAAACGTTCATTTGAGTAGTAGGTTGCATGCATTATACACGTAGCGAAATATTTTAATTGAACATAACTTGAATTCAAAGTTTTGAATGACATTTGTAGTGCGCATTGATTTGGTACAATACACGTTAGGCTTGTCCTGAAATTTCAACCCGTGCCTTGGTAGCCCAAAATATTTAAGATATATCTTTGTCTCGTTGTGCTGCGACAACTCCCTCCATCTCAACCTGCGCCTTGCTATTCCAAAATTACAACACGCACGAAAACTCCCACCTCCTGTGAAATCCCGACACGCGAAATGCCCGTGATACCCCTGAACCGAAAGAACCGCCTCAAATCGGTGGGGGTACTTTCGTAACTTACCCCACATTTTGGACAAGTGCATCTCTAAGCCATGGTTCCCCACTGCCATCCCATCCGCCCACCCATTCGTACATCGAGGCCGCGAAAACCCGCGACGAAACCCCACACCCTGCTCCGTCCGCCACTCAGCCGGAGCCTCTTCCCCGACGATGTCGTCCACAGCAACACCTCAACGTCCCTCATCCACCGTACCGGATGAGGATCCGTCGTCGATCTCATCGTCCCGCCGGTTCAGCCACCCCGTCCTCCACCTCCAAGGAGCTACCCCGACGTTCCCCTCATCTTTTGCGCCACCTCCATTCCCACACCGCCGTCTTCACCTGCACCACCGAAAGAGCATCATCATCACCGTTCCCTCGGATGAAGTTGCAGCCTAATCGGCGCCACCAAAGAGGTTGTACACTAATCGCCGCATTTTCTTCTTGATTCGATCTCACGGTGCTGCCGGCGCTCGGTCCCGAGCCGACACGGCGCGGCTCCATCCACGGCGGCGTCGCCCGCCACTTCCTCCATGGCGTCGCTCCCTCGGCGGCGACGTCCACATCAGTAGGAGCTGCTGCTGCTTTAGCTCTCGCTCGCGCTGCTGCTCTATTCTTGCTCTCGGCCCCCTGCCTGGTCTGCTCTTGCTCGCACTGCTGCTCTCGCTCTTGCTCTTGCTTGCGATGCTGCTCCGATTTAGCTACACTTCAGTCGACTGAATCGACTTTTGGGTCAGTCGATTTTCAGGGGGTGGGGGGCTCGCCGGGGTGAAGGAAGAACCAGCCGCAGCGGGGAGGGGGCTCGCCGGAGAGGTACCCCACTATCTATCTTAGGGTTCAGGATGGGGGCGGTGGTCGCCGGCGGTGGCGGGGCGTTGGCGGGGCGGTGGCGTGGGGATCGCCGGAGAAAAATCTCGGCACGGGGGGCCTAGAAGGATGGCCGGGGCGGCGGTGGACCGGCGGTGGGGAGTGTTTTCGGGGTGGGCGGGGCGGCGCACCGCCGGCCGGGGGTGGCGGGGGGGCTGCTGTATGGCCGGTGGTGGCTAGCGGCTCAGGGGGGTGGAGGTTGAAGATGAACCGCGGGCCCTTGATTTCGTATCCAACGGCTGCAAAATCGACTGACCAGAGATGAAAAAGTCAGTCGACCGACATGTAGCCTCACCTTGCTAGTGCGTTCAGTTTTGACAGCAAAATTTAGTTTCGACAGCAAAATTCAGTTTCGATAGTTAAGTTCAGTTTAAACAGTTAAGTTTAGTTTCGACAGTTAAGTTCAGAGATGAGCGGCTGATGTATTTTACATCTAGCACTTTGTGGTTACGTATTTTACATCATGTATTGGAGATGCTATTAGAATTCCACTCAGGTTAATGTTGTTCGTTGTCTCTCTTGTCCTGTTTCAGCCTCGGCGTCGTACAACTCACCGGAGCTGCTCCAATGACAAAACCCTCCATCACAGCGGAGCAGTACCTCGGGCTCCATCTCCAGACGCCTAAGATCTTCTTCCCCTCCTCCGACAGCAAAGTCAGCCGGAGCATCCTCACCGGCCAACCCTATCACGCTGAGATCGACATGGCTTCGCCAAAGAGGTTGTACAATTGTTGCATCTCATTTTTACTCTACATGTTATATATATTGTGCACTGAGCACACGGATTTGTTCCTTTAGTGTCTCCTTGAAAGAAAAAACATAGGAATTTTAATTTTCACTTGTCCTCCTTTTCAAATTCCTATTCATGAAGCACAAGGCTAAGAGATAGTAGCATAATAGCATTATGACCGTACATTTTCTCGTGGTTTAACTTAATCTCACCATGCTTCTTTGCATCATGTGATCTTCTTGTTCTGAATCAAACACCCAGATTGGCAGAAATCCTGTGTTTTTAAATTCTCTGTTTTGCACGTGCATTCCTATCCTATTCCTGTCTATTTCCTATCCCTGCATTGTTGGAATCCTCCAATTCAAACGAGCCCTTACAGAATTACTTCTCTTATAGATAGTTGTCAAAGAAAACCTTGCGTGGTTTGCCCCGCTCCAGCTGTGCCGTCATCCACCCCAGCTCAGCTGCTCCAACGACAGAAGGGTCCGGCATAGCAGGGATCCGGCCTCCAGACTGTCTTTCGCCGCCTCAGATCTTCTTCCCCACCGATGGCAGCCATGAAAACTGCATTACCATCATCAACCGAGTAGATGACCTCGAGGACTACACGGGTCCGCAAGAGAGGTCGCACTCTTTCGTGTCTGCTTATGTTATGCATTGCTTAATATTACATGCTACTTTATCATCCTGTTCACCGATTAGACTCTGAGTCAGCTCCAAACTAATGGTCAAACTTGAGTTTTTAAATGGTTGTGGGGTACATATCGGGGCCGCAATCAATAGTATCTATCTACTATCTGGATAATCTCCGGTGTCTACTATGAGTTTCATGTTGGGTGGGAAACAAACAGTAAAGAAACCATTATCTGTATTTTTTAATTGAAGCCATTATCTGCCTGCTATTATTGGTTTTGGGTCTATCCACAGGTTGCTACCATCACTCTGGATTTCTGCATGCACTCCTTACATAATCTCACTATGTTTTATTCCTATGCATGACAGTTATTGTAAACAGTGGAACTGAACATGTAGAGCAAAAGAGACGAGCCTTGTGTGGCAATAAAATTTCATGCAGACGTCGCTCCATGGTAGGCACAAAGGCAGCCCCCTCCACGCATTTCGGATTGTAATCAAGAGGAAGATATCTGTTCTGAGGGGGACTCAGAAGGAGAAGACAACTCCTATTTACCCCCTGAGGTCTTCGCTCTAACTTGGCATGCTGATGTTGGTTATATCATGCATATGGTGTCTTGCATTGCTTACTTTATACATCAAGTATGTCATCTGCTTAGTTTAGACATCCTTTGTGTGAATGCCATCTGTTTAGTTTATTCATCGTTTATGTGAATCATGCAACGCCATCTTGTTTAGCCAGGCATCATATATGTGAATTTTGCAATGCCATCCTGCCTAGCCAGTCATCTTATATGTAAATTATATCAGGCCATCCTTTTTTTCGTTACATATTACATTTGTCAAAAATGTTAGTACATCCAACTGCTCTTCGTGTGCATCAGCCATTTGACACGGTGATGGCAAATTCTGGAGTGAAAACAAGGTCTTCAGAGCAGACTATGCTATCTGACGAAGCGCATATCTCGCTGGTTACAGATAGCTCCTCAGAGGAGGATTCAGAGACAGATGACCAGTCCTATTCCCCCCCCCCCCCCCCCCCGAGGAGTATGCTCTAACTTGGTAGGGTTATGTTGCTCATATCGTGCGTATGGTGTCTCGCATTGCTATGTCATTTGATTAGTTTAGACATGCTTTGTGTGAATGCCACCTGTTCAGTGTCTAATTACCATATATCTGAATTATGCATTGCCATCTTGTTGCAAGACATTATATATGTCAATTATACAATGCTATCTTGTTGCAAAGGCATTATAAATGTGAATTATGCAATGCCATGCTATTTAGCCAATCATCATGTATGTGAATTATATCATGCTATCATTTTTTGTATTACGTGTTCCATTTGCCGACAACGTTTGTATATTCAACTACTCTTCTTGTGCATCAGCCATTTCAAGCGGTGATGGAAGTATCTGGAGTGAAAACAGGGTATTCAGAGCAGACAATGCTACCTGCTGAAGCAGACATCTTGCTGGTTACAGAGAGCTCCTCAGAGGAGGATTCAGAGACTGATGACCAATCCTATTTCCCCCCTGAGGTCTATGCTCAAACTTGGCAGGGTTATATTACCCATGTCATGCATGTTGTCTTGCATTGCTTAGTTTTTACATCATATATGGATTGCCATCCGCTTACTTGCTTACTATATAAATCATATATCTGAATTATGCCATCATGTTATATCATCTCATCCTGTTTAGTGTTTACAGTCATCATATTTTGAATTATGGCATTCTATCCGTGAATGTATGTGAATTATGGCATGCCAACCTATTTAATAAACACATTATATAGTTATGTCATGTCATCCTGTTTACATAGTCTCATATTTTGAACTATGTCTTTCCATCATTTCTAGTTAGCCATCATAATGTGAAATTGTGTCATGCTATCCTGTTTAGTTAGCCATCATATATGTGAAATTGTGTCATGATATCCTGTTTGGTTAGACAACACAAATATGAATTATTTCATGCCCACCTTTATTCCCCACTATCCATTGCACCTGTCTATCCTACAATGTCTATACTTTCAATTACTTTTCTTGTTTATCAGCAATTTGAATTGGAGAGCGTGATGGCAGTATCTAAGGGAGTAACAACACGGTCTTCAGAAAAGATAGTGCTACTAGTTGACGCAGATAGAACCACGATTGTACTTGCCCAAGGACCAAATCCACCACACATAACCCAGACTCTCGCAGATTGTACCCCTACCCAGTTGGACAGAGAACCAGCTACACCCCTTCTAACCCCAACCCCGGCAGATAGTAACCTAGTTCTAGTTGACACAGCACCGTCCCCACCACAAAGCACCCAAACACGAGCAATTAGTAAGGGAAATGCAGTGCCCAAAGCACGAGGACCACCACTCTGAATCCCAACTCAACGCTTAAAGGAGAAGAAGATTTGTTCTCAGGTCAGGTTCTGTAGCTATGGTTCATACTCCTTTGCTCTTGCATTACTGTATTTACTCATACCAACTATTTTCAAATTTGAAGGATGGAATTGAAACTCCAATGGCGCAACATGTATGTTTTAAACCTGTTTCTTTAACTGGTTTGCTGTTGTAACCTGCTCTATGTTGATTTCAATTTCAATTGAATAAACAGTTATGTTCTCATGTCATGCACATTACAAGTGTTGTTATTGCTCTATAGTTACCCACACTTATATTCTGTCTATTCTGCTTTGTCTTGAACAAATATTATTTGAACTGTGTCTCTATCTTGATTTGGCAACAAAAACTAGAATGATATAGACCATAAAGTGACCATGGTACATAGATATATGTTTGTTTCATGTTGTTATCCTGTCCCCTTTACTACTAAACTCATTTAACAAAATGGGTTTCATATACAACATGGTAAACATGTGATGTGTCTGCTTGTTTCTCTTTTAGAATGCGGACAAAATATTGGAGAACAGGACCGTGTTATCCAATGGTAAAGGAAGTAATGCAGATAAGGTTCAAGATAGTGAGACATCCCTGTTGGTCTCCAAGAAAGCTGATAAAAACTAGCTTGACGACAGTGAGGGAACCCAAAAGTCCTGTCTTGATGTAGTGTTCAAGTTACTGGCCACTTTTGCTGGCACAAGCTCTTCCAAATCGCTGCCTGAATCAGTTCATCTTCTTGAGTCTCAACTTCAAGTTGAAAGACATCGATCAGATGTGCTACGACAGGAAGCTGAAGGATTGAGGAAGTCCCTACAGAATTCAGATGCATATTTTCTGGTGCAACAGCAAGCACTGGAGGATTTAAGCGCCAAACAAGAGAAAGTTAATAAGCTTGCTAAGCATCTTGCCAGCATTATGGGTACCCATGATATTGTTTCTTGAGATCTTCTGAAGTGGTTTTAGTTCTGGATTTGTTTTGCTGCGGCGTTTATTTGCGCTAGTCGCCAACTTTGACAACCAGTGTATATGATATGCTGCTTTGTTCCCTATATTTGCACTGGTGGCGAACTTTGATGCCCAGTGGATGTAATATGTGTAATAGCTGTGATATCCTATCGTTAGTTGCTTGCTTATTTATTTCCTTGTTGTCTTGTTTATTTGTTTGCTTGTAGTCATTGCAGTTCTTTTTCCGTGGTTAGCTAGTGGCTGCAATAACCTATTTTTTAAAACTAGGCCACAATAACCATGGGCTAATATTTACTGTAGTGACACTGGGCCTCCTACTGGCCGTAGAAACAGTGGGCCTTCTACGTGTCGTAGAAACAATGGGCCTTCTATGGGCCGTAGAAACAATGGGCCTTCTGTGAGCCGTATCATCAATGGGCCTTATACGGGCCATATGATCGATTGGCCAAACATGGGCCAAACAGATCGCATTATGGCCGTAAACGGGCTAGAGTTGGAATCGTCCATTCATGGGCCGACCATAACGGGCCGTCGTTAATAGGCCGTCTTTGATGACGCTATGAAAACGGCCCAACGTATTAATGAACCACAAATGGGCTGACTGTAACCACGGGCTGAATTTGGCCCACAAGCAAAAAATGACAGTAACGGGCCATAAGTAAACGAATGCTGGAAATGAGCCCAAGAATAAATGGGCTCTGAGAAGGCCGAAAGATAACATGGGCTGGAAATGGCCCAATGGAATAACGGGCCGTTAATGGGTATAAAGTGATACACTGTTCATTACGGGCCAGTTTCACCACGGGCCGTTAATGGGTGTAAAGTGATACACTGTTCATTACGGGCCAGTTTCACCACGGGTCGTTAATAGGCCAAGAGTTACATAGGGCCTCATATGGGCCGAAAGACGTCATGGGCCATACATGCGCCAGAAGTGAAAACGGGCTGGAATCATATTGGATGGCCCAGATGACGCTACTGGGCCTAATTCGGATAGGGCGTAACGGGCCTTGGGTTAGCGGGCTGTAAATGGGCTATATGCGAACATGTCGTTAACAGGCTTTCCATGGGCTGGCCCACCACCTTTTGACCAAGTCAAACGGCCCGACCTTTTCACAGGAATGGGCCTCTGTTGGGTTGTGCCATGTATCGACGTATCATAGGCGCCTTACGTCCAATGAGTGGATGACATCTGTCCCAATGATGAGCCGACACGTGTTTCCTCCAGCCAATGATGATTTTACACGTGGAAAATCCCTATTGGCCGGGGCTATTAACGAGTTATCGGATCCAAAACCCGACCCGATAGCTTAATGGTGTTCCGTTACAGTGGATGCTAGGTCTCGGTCACCCTTGACGAAAGCACTTCTGTGACACGCGATTTATCGTCATGGAAGTGGACACTTCCGTGATGATAATTTTGGTAATGTCATGGAACACTTCTACGACAGCACAGGTATGACTATCTTGATTCTGTCATAAAATCGTCATGGATGTACATGCATGACAAAAAACGCGACCTACTATGAGAAACACGTATCATCACGGAAGTGTATTTTTTTGTAGTGTCCACTGAAGCGGTAGGGCGAACTGGAGTAGGTTGACGAGCTGCATGCAGCGCTGCTAACTCGGCCTCTCAACGTGCATGACCATGATCCACCACATCCTGCGCATTAGCACCTCCACCTGCCGGGTTGTGCCCTCGCGGCGAGTTACGGTGACGTGCACTGCTTGATACAGCCGGTTCATCCTCAACGTGCCGGCTGTAGCTCCGGCTCGGAGGGGATGGAATGAATCCTCTCGCGACTATGCGAATAAGCCTGCTGTTGTTTTAAAGCTGTTTGAAGGAGCTCTCTGGCCCGTCGTGTCTCAATCGCAACTGGTGACTCGCCGTCAGCTAGGAGGGCTGCCAATCGTGAAGCGGCAGCCACAATGTTGTCTAACGGGTTGGAGTAGTGCCCCGGGGGTGTTGGGACATACTGCGGTACAATGTTGTTCTGACGAGGCGGGTCCATCGTGCGCGGCTGAACCGGCGCTCCTGTTCCCGGCGCCTCCGTCCGGTTTACCACTGGTTGGTTACTGGTTCCGGCTCCTGGCGTGTTGAAGAGATTTCTTGGCTCATAACCCGACGGGAGGTGCGACCGATACCTTCTTCTCATGACCTCATCTGAGGCATTCTGGTCCAACCTAAGCCGGTAGGCCTGAGCTTCCAACTCGGCCCGTTCTGTAGCCATCCTGGCGTTCTCTCCTGCCAGGTCCGCTTTAGCCTGAGTTATCTGATCTTTCACCTTTGCAATCTCCACATTGTGCTGATCTCGGGCTGCTGCGTCCACCTCCGCGGCCATCAATGTTGCCAAAGCGTCCAACAAATCAGACAAAACTTGAGCGGGAGGCGGCACAGATCCCCTGCTCCCGCTGGCGTTGCTGTTGCTGAACCGGAGAGCATTGCCGTGGCGGTGGATGAGTGATGCGCTGGCTATGTACCGGCCATGAAGATAGCGACCCGGTTTGGCAGATCGAGGGGGTCCGGAATATTGTTGCCATCGGAACCTCCACTAATCCGGCCGTCCTGCAACTGATACATCGATTCGGTCTCTCTGGTTGAGGACTCGTCATCAGAACAGACAATGGTTTCTCCATCAGATGCCGATCCATCCTCATATTCCGCCCCATGGATGACACCTACAAAAACATGCCTTGCTGCGGGCTGAATCGGGGAAGGGCTTGCACGTTGAGCCATCTCGATGGTGTCGGTGCAGGTGTCCGGCTCAGGGCCCGGTTCGCCGATCTTGCCGATGAAGACGTCAATCCCACCAAAGGGGACCCGGTACCCGTATTCGATTGAACCGGCCTCGGGACCCCATCCTACATCGTCGATGTAGAGCTTGCCGTGACGACTCTTGGTCATCCGGCCCACGGCATATCCCTTGAGTCCATCAAAGCTGCCCTTCAAGAACTTGAAACCACCATGCGATAGCCCTACGATGGGCGCCAATTGTCATGGGTTTGTCATGGCAGATGTCCTCGTGAAAGGACTTAGTCGTGGAGCCATCGCTACAGGTTAGCTCAAAGGGGTTAAACCGGACAAGGGACACGAGGGATTTTATACTAGTTCGGCCCCTTCGAAGAAGGTAAAAGCCTACGTCTAGTTGTGATTGGTATTGCTAGGGTTTTGATGACCATGGAGCGAATCCGCTTTGCCTGGTTCTCGAGTTGTTATCTGTTGTCCCTAAACCACTGCCGGGTCGTCCCTTTATATACATAGGTTGACGCTCGCCGGTTTACAGAGTCCCGAGGTCGGATCATACACGTGTCCGGCTCGGTCTCTATTCCTTACAATACAAGTTACATGAAAGAGTTAGTTTATGTCTACAGGCCTTAACTCGCCTTTGGGCCTTGGGCCTTCATGAAGCGCCACCATCCTTAGTCTTCATGGGCTTCTATATTCATGGAGTTAACCCGGCCACTCTTATCCGGTTTACCTCCAGTAGTCATATCCCCAACAACCGTGTTCTCTTCCTGGGCTCCGCCGAAAAGAGACCATCACGGCTACACACGTGGTTGATTCATTTTAATTAAGTTAAGCGTCAAGGTTTCTACAACCGGATATTAACAAATTACCATCTACCCATAACCACGGGCACGGCTTTCGAAAGTTCAAAACCCTGCAGGGGTGTCCCAACTTAGCCCATCACAAGCTCTCACGGTCAAGGAAGGATATTCCTTCTCCCAGGAAGACCTAATCAGACTCGGAATCCCGGTTACAAGACATTTCGACAATGGTAAAACAAGACCAGCAAGACCGACCAATGCGCCGACATCCCGATAGGAGCTGCACATATCTCGTTCTCAGGGCAACACCGGATGAGCAATCCGTACAACTAAAACCAGCCCTCAAGTTTCCCCGAGGTGGCGCTGCAAGGGGCTCTAGTTCGGACCAACACTTAGAGAAGCACTGGCCCGGGGGGGGGGGGTTAAAATAAAGATGACCCTTGAGTCTGCAGAACCCAAGGGAAGGTGATAGGTTGTTAGGCAAATGTAAAACCAAGGTTGGGCCTTGCTGGAGGAGTTTTATTCAAAGAAAACTGTCAAGGGGTTCCCATAACACCCAACCACGTAAGGAACGCAAAATCAAGGAACATAACACTTGTATGACGGAAACTAGGGCGGCAACAGTGGAACAAAACACTAGTCATAAGGCCGAGCCTTCCACCCTTTACCAAGTATATAGATGCATTAATTAACATAATAGATAGAGTGATATCCCAAAAATATCCATGTTCCAACATGGAACAAACTTTATCTTCACCTGCAACTAGCAACGCTATAAGAAGGGCTGAGCAAAGCGATAACATAGCCAAACAACGGTTTGCTAGGAAAGGTGGGTTAGAGGCTTGACATGGCAATATGGGAGGCATGATATAGCAAGTGGTAGGTAGCGCGGCAGGGCAATAGAGCGAACAACTAGCAAGCAAATATAGAAGTGATTTCGAGGGTATGGTCATCTTGCCTGAGATCCCGCAAGGAAGAAGAACGAGTCCATGAAGAAGGCAAACGGACGAAGACGAACGAATCCTGACAACTCCAGAACGAAACCAAAGCTAACGCGAGAAGCAACCCGAAAGAAGCAAACAACATAGTAAACAACCATCACATAACATGGCATGATGCACAACCAAGTATGATGCATGTCCGGTTTAAATAAGCATGGCATGGCAATATGCACAAACAATACTACAAATTAAGTGGAGCTCAATATGCAACGAGTTGCATATTGACGAAACACCATGTCAATTATTTAGTTCAATTCCGGTTAGGTACTCAACAATATTAAATGTTGGTTAACATGGCAAGAGGTGAAGCATAAGAAAACTACCTATCTAGTCAAGTTTAAATGAGGCCGGAACAACAAACAACAAGTCCGGAAACTCCTCATGTGCATATTTTAGGTTAGATATTGTTCTTCCCTACACCATATTTTAGAGTTGTTAAACATGCAAAGTAAAGCCACCATGTTAAACTATGCATTTTTCTACCCCATTAACATATAAAGTTTATTAAATTTGGAGCTACGGTTATTTAGTTATGAAATAAATCATTTTAGCATGTCAATATAGCAAATTTAAACAAACAACATTTTAAGCATTTCAAACATGGATGAAAGTAGCAAATAATTAATCTACACAAAATTCTAAGCATTTTACATATATAATTTGTTTTAATATGATGCACCGTTTGTGAGTTATATAATGCATAATGCTTGGGGTTTTTTTGCAAAACAGCATTCTCTGGAATATTAGGAAAATCGTAGATCTGGGAAAAAACATGAACGGGCCAAAACAGAGGCCGGCCCAACAATCCACAGGGGTGGGGGCTGCTCACAACGGGCTGAGGCCTAGCTGGTGGAGAGGCTGGTAGGCCGCGAAGGGGTGCTGGGCCTTGGGGAGGCAAGGAGGCCCACACACGGCGCGGTCCACATGGCAAGGCTGGTCAACGTGAGGCAGGGGTGCGGTGCCGTCTTTCTCCTCGTTCCCTCGCATGAGCAGGAAGGAACAGGGCGGCGCGACGTAACTTGAAGGAGCAGGCAAGGTGGCGGAGACTGATAGGACCTTCGATGGTGCGGGAAAACGGCAGGAGGCGGCGGGACTCGACGGATCTGGTTGAAGATTGCGTGGATCCATGCTGGAAGGTGTCGAATAGCGGGCGGTGGGGCTCCTGCGATCCACGGGAGAGAGAGAGACATGAGAGGAGGAGGAGAAACAAGATGGGGAGAAGGAAGGAGAGGGAAGCGGGGCACTGGCCTGGATCGGGGCGACGCTTGCGAGGACCAACGACGAGGACAGCGGGGCGGAGCAGTGGCTTGCGGTGGCTCTGGCTCCTCTCGATGGAGCTCGGGAACAAGGGTCGCGACCTCAAGGGAGTAGCGGGGTGCAGGTGGATCGATGGATTGGGCCTCACTGAAAACGAGGGAGATGGTCTAGGGTTAGATAGGTTTATACTGACTATATAGGAGATGGGTCTTTGGTTAGGGCTAATCCGTCCCTCCGATCATAATCGGGCGGTTGAGAAAAAATAGGCTAGGGAGTCCAGCTAACAAAACGGAGATGTTTTATAGATGTTTGGGGATGATCCGGACCCGTTGGTAACGACAGAGCGGGTCAGGTTCGAGACAGTATCAGACACGCGCGCGAGGGGTTCGATGCACTAATGCAAGGGGGGCTCAGGAGGGGTTGGTTGTGACTAAGTAGAAGCCCGAGGGCTGCGGGAGAGAAGAGAGAGAGAGACCCGCAACAGTTTTCAGAGACCAAAAACTTCCGACGTTTGACCGACTATAATGCAATAGCCGCTATAGTTATCCGTTGGGGCGTCAAACGAACTCCGAATGCGATGAAACTTGGTAGGCGACCTACTAACAACATAACAACACCGCATGCCAACTTTCAACCCATTCCGAGAACATTTTTCGTCCACTTATAAAATACTATTTCGGACATGCCGCGGGCGCGTGCAAGTGTGTCTGGGCTCAGAACGGACAACGGAAGGAACGGGGAGACCTGGCGGATGCAAGTTTCGAAAACATGATGCAATGCGGATGATGACATGGCAAGATGCAACACGCAAGCGAAAGATAAGGCAACAACAGCGAATAACTGGAAGACACCTGGCGCATCGGTCTCGGGGCATTACACCTATGAAGACGCATTTTTCCGACTTGGGTTTGAGCTTTTCAGGTTGAAGTTTCTTGACATACGCATCGCATCCCTAAACTTTTAGAAACGACAGCTTAGGTTTCTTCCCAAACCATAATTCATATGGTGTCATCTCAACGGATTTCGATGGAGCCCTATTTAAAGTGAATGTGGCAGTCTCTAAAGCATAACCCCAAAATGATAGCGGTAGATCGCTAAGAGACATCATAGATCGCACCATATCCAATAGAGTGCGATTATGATGTTCGGACACACCATTACTGTTGGGGATATTAGTACTAAGTATAAACCGGCCATGAGGGGCCGGGTTATGCCCACAATGAGTTAGTCATATTTAAAGCCCATGAAGACAAGAAGTATGGCACTTTACGGAGGAGATCTAATATGAAGGCCCAGGGCCCAAAGGCGGATTAGGGCCCGTAGACATAAACCGCCATATGATATGTAACTTATGTTGTAAGACGAGGAAAGGAAGAAACCGATCCAGGCACGTTTATGAGCCAGCCTCGGGATTCTGTAAACCGCCGGGCGTCAACCTATGTATATAAAGGGACGACCCGGCGGCGGTTTAGGGACAACAGACAATAACTCGAGAGCCACGCAAAGCGGATTCGCTCCCAGGTCATCAAAACCCTAGCAATTCCATCACAACTGGAGTAGGCTTTTACCTTCATGGTAAGGGGCCGAACCAGTATAATTCCTTGCGTCCCTTGTTCCGCTTTAACCCCTTCAAGCTAACCCATCGCGATGGCTCCACAACTAAGTCCTCTCACTAGGACATCTGCCATGACAAAACCACGACAGTTGGCGCCCACCGTGGGGCTATCGCATGATGGTTTCGAGTTCTTGAAGGGCAGCTTCGAAGGACTCAAGGGATACGCTGTGGGACGTATGACCAAGAGTCGTCGCGGAAAGCTCTACATCAACGACGCAGGCTGGGGCCTCGAGGCCGGCTTGATTGAGTACGGGTACCGGGTCCCCTTTGGCGGAATACACGTCTTCATTGGCAAGATCGGCGAACCGGGCCCTAAGCCGAACATCTGCACCGACATCGTCGAGACGGCTCAGCGTGCAAGACCTGCCTGAGTTTAGCCTGCCGTAAAGCATGCCTTCGTGGGAGTCATCCACGGAGTAGAATCTTAGGATAGATCGGTATCTGGTGGCGAAACCGTCGTTTACTCTGATGACGAGTCTTCAACCGGAGAAACCGAGTCGCTGTATCAGCTGCATGATGGCCAGACTAGTGGCGGTTCTGATGGCGACAGTATTCCAGACCTCTCTAATCCGCCGACCTGAGTTGCGATTTTCATGGCTGGTATGCAGTCGGTGCAGCATTCTTCTACCGCAGTGGCGATGATTTCCGGTTCAGTAGCTGCAACACCCGCTGGGGCAGGAGGCCCCCGCCAGCGCCGGTTCAGGTTTTGTCCGATTTATTCGACACTTTGGCAACATTGCTGGCGGCTGAGGTTAACCGGTGGATCAGGATCAGCATAACGCAGAAATTGCAAAGGTGAAGGATCAGATAGCTTAAGCTAAGGTAGATCTGGCAGCAGAGAACACCAGGATGGCCGTAGAGCGGGCCGAGTTAGAGGCATAGGCTTATCGGCTTATGCTGGATGAGAGCGCATCAAACGATGTCATGAGAAGAAGGTACCGGTCTCACCTGCCTCCAGTTTACGAGGGAAGGAATCTCTGCAATACGCCAGGGCAGGAACCAGTAACCAGCCAGTGGTAAACCGGGTGGAGGCACCTGGAACGGGGGCACCGGTTCAGCCACGCACGATGGATCCGCCTCGTCAGAACAATATCCTGTCACAGCACGTCTCAACGCCTCCGGGTTATTACTCTAACCCGTTGGATAACATCGTTGCCGCCGCTTCACGATTGGCAGCTCTCTAGATCAAAGGCGAGTCTCCAGTAGCAGTTGAAACACGACGGGCTAGAGAGCTCCTTCAGACAGCTTTGACCCAACAACAGGCTTATTCGTACAATCACGAGAGGATTCATTCAACCGCCCGCCCAAGTCGGAGCTACAGCAGGCATATTGATGAACCGGCTGTGTCAAGCAGTGCACGAAACTGTAACCCGCCGCGAGGGCATAACCCGGCGGGCGGCGGTGCTAATGCCCAGGATGTGGTGGATCACGGTAGAGCACATTGAGAAGCCGAGTTAGCAGCGCAATACGCGGCCCGTCAGCTTACTCCAATTCATCCAACCACTTCGGTGGAACCAGGTGTGGTTTTCAGTTCTTTGGGGTGCCGTGTCTCACCCCGGCCTTACGCAACGTGCAGTTGCCCAAGGATTTCAAGGGTCCTCGTAAGGTACCCAATTACACTGCCGATTTACCCCCTGAATCATGGGTCGAGAGCTATGAGATGGCGATGGAGATGCTGGATGTGGATGATGTGGCATGTGCTAAGTACTTCACCATGATGCTAGAGGAACAGCTCGTACCTGGCTGAAAAGTTTACCAGCTAACTCCATTGGATCATGGGCTGAGTTAAAAAGTCGGTTTATCCAGAATTTCAAAGATACGTGTAAGCAGCCCATGTCAATTGTGGACCTAGCCGCCTGTGTTCAAGAGGAAGGGGAGTCTACAACCCATTGGGTGAAACGAGTATAAGGTATTATGCATTCATCAAAACGCATCAATGTTGATACGACGGTCTTGACATTGGAAGGCAATTGCCGGTTTACGCCTTTGAAGCTGAAGTTGGGAAGACTCAAGCATCACTGCAATGACATGGCAACGTTTATGGCAGCTCTGGTTAAGTATGCCGACTCGGATAGCACCAAGGACCTTGAGTCTGATGATGAAAATCCGGTGAAGGGAAAGAGGAATGGCAGTACCAAGGGGCGGCATAACCCGCCGGGTAATGGGAACAACGGTAAGCGCAAGGCGGATAGCAGTTTGGATTTTCTGGCGAACACCAACACCCAGGATAATGGTCAGCGCCGTAAGGGTAAACCGCCCCAATGGAGTGGAGGATCAGGTCCCAATCTTGAGCGCCTATTAAACCAGCCTTGCCCAAAGCACGGGTCGAAAGAAAGGCTAGCTACGCACCTTTGGAAAGATTGCTTTATTATGCAGGAATTTAAAAATTCGAATCTTTTCCAATACGACCATGGACCACCCGGCGGTTCAGGTGGCGTTTCTCATGGGCCGGGTTATGGTGGTGGCAGCTCCGGTTCAGAATTTCAAGGCAACCAAACCGGACATGGCAATTAAGGCAGTCAGGGCAACCAGGGCGGTTATAATCATCAGGGGAGTCAGCAACAATAACAATCGGGTTATCAGAGTAATCCGAAGCAGTTGAATAGTGGGAAGTACCATGTCTTCACCACTAGCTTATGTAAGCGCGATCAGAAGCTTCATAAAAGGGCAGTAAACTCCGTTGAACCGACGGTGCGCCGTTACTTGCGCTGGTCTGAACAGCCCATTTTGTGGAGTCGAGAGGATCATCCACCCCGGGTTGATAATCCGGGTCATCTGGCCTTAGTGGTGGCACCTCAGGTTGGGGGTATAAGTTCACCAAGGCACTCATGGATGGAGGGAGCAGTATCAATATCCTTTACTATGAAACCTTCCGTCGCATGGGGTTGACAGATAAAAATCTTAAACTGTCGAACACCATTTTTCCTGGTGTGGTGCCTGGTAAATCGGCGTACCCAGTTGGTAAGATAGCTCTATAGGTGGATTTTGGAGATGATCATGATTCAAGACCAGAAACATTGACTTTTGAAGTGGTAAAAATCAAGAGCCCATATCATGCCCTGTTTGGACGGCCGGCTTATGCTAAATTCATGGCAAGGCCCTGTTATGTTTATCTACATCTTAAGATGCCGGGTCATAAGGGGACCATCACAGTGCATGGGAGCCGGAAGATTGCTTTGGAATGTGAAGAAGGTGATGCGGCCTATGCTGAGTCGGTTTGTGCAACAGAGGAGTTGAAGTTCCACGAAGACAATGTTGATCCGGCAGATATGACTTCTCTGAAAAAGCCAACTACAGATCATGATCCAACTTTAAAGTTTAAATCGGCTGAGGAGACTAAGGTGGTTGACTTTGTTCCTGGCGATTCATCCAGGCAGTTCAGCATCAGCGCTAACCTGGATCCGAAATAGGAAAGCGCGCTCATCAAGTTCATCCATGAGAACCGGGACATCTTTGCATGGAAACCTTCCGATATGCCAGGTGTACCGAGGGAACTCGCTAACACACTCTTAATATAGATCCTAAGTTTAAACTAGTCAAGCAGTTTCTCCGCCGCTTCAATGAAGAAAGGCGCAAGGCTATTGGTGAGGAGGTAGCCCGGCTTTTGGTAGCAGGGTTTATTGTGGAGGTTTTTCACCCTGAGTGGCTAACTAATCCGGTGCTAGTACTTAAGAAGAACGGCACTTGGCGTATGTGTGTCGACTACAGATTTGAACAAGGCTTGTCCAGCTGATCCCTTTGCTCTCCCTTGTATTGATCAAATCATTGATGCTACAGCCGGTTTGTGATTGTTTGTGTTTTCTGGACGCTTATTCTGGTTATCATCAGATCAAAATGGCAGTTAAGGACCAGGAGAAGACATCTTTTATAACTCCCTTTGGAGCCTTCTGCTATGTATCTATGCCTTTTGGGATCAAGAGTGCCCAGGCGACTTATCAGTATTCTGTGCAGAATTGTCTTCATAATCAGATCGGGTGCAATGTTCATGCTTATATGGATGACATTGTGGTGAAGTCTAGAAAGGAGGAAACATTGATAGATGACTTGAAGGAGACTTTTGATAACCTCCGGCTAAATGTGTCTTTGGTGTACCAGCAGGCAAGCTCTTGGGTTTTCTGGTATCTAACAGGGGCATTGAAGCTAATCCGAAGAAGATCAAAGCTATTACTTCACTAGCCAAGCCAAAGTGTGTCAATGATGTTCAACGCTTGGCAGGCCGGATTGCTGCCTTAAGCCGGTTTATCAGTCGCCTTGGGGAGAAGGCCATCCCTTTGTATCAGGTGCTGAAGAATACGGATGACTTCGTTTGGAGTGATGCTACCAATGAAGCATTCTAGAGTCTAAAGCGGTAGCTAGCTGAGCCGCCTATCCTTGCTGCTCCTGTTGATAAAGAGCCCTTGTTGTTATATGGCTGTTAATGCCTGGGCTGTTAGTGTGGCTATTGTAGTAGAGCGCAAGGAGGCCGGAAAGAAACATCTGGTTCAACGGCCGGTTTATTATATCAGTGAGGTGCTTATTGAGTCCAAGCAGAGGTACCCACATTGGCAGAAACTAGTGTATGGAGTTTTCATGGCAAGCCGGAAGCTCAAGCAGTATTTTCAGGGTCATCCTATAACTGTGGTCAGTTCTGCCCCCTTGGGGATATCATCCAAAATAGGGAAGCTACTGGCCGGGTTGCCAAATTGGCTATTGAACTTGGCCCTCACGGGTTAAAATATATGCCTCGCATAGCGATTAAGTCCCAAGCACTTGTGGATTTCATCAATGACTGGACAGAGTTGCAAGCACCAGAGGAAAAGCCAGATAACACTTATTGGACTACTCATTTTGATGGGTCCAGACAATTGGAGGGCTCGGGGGCTAGAGTCGTGTTAACTTCCCCGCGAGGTGATAAGTTTTGTGATGTTCTTCGTTTAATGTTTCGTTGCACTAACAATGCAGGTGAATATGAGGCTTTACACCATGGTCTTTGAATGGCTAAGGAAATGAATCTAAGCCGAGTTAAGTTCTTTGGTGACTCGGGCCTGGTGGCTCAGCAAGTGTCTGGTACTTGGGATTCCAAGGACCCGCTCATGGCAGCATATCGGCGAGAAGTAGATATCATTGCAGGTCATTTCAAGGGTTATCAAGTCGACCATGTGGACCGGCGAAAGAATGAAGCGACAGACGCGTTAAGCCGTTTAGGTTCTCAACATAAACTGGTTCCACCCAATGTCTTTCTGGATGTTTTACATAACCCGTCGGTCAAGTTACCTACGGAGGAGGATTTGGCTGTTCCTGACCCGGAGGCTCAATTAGTGGCAGCTCTTCATATTATCCCGGATTGGACGGTCCCATACTCGGCGTACATGAACCGGGGCGAGTTACCGGAGGATGAAACTTTGGCCAGGCAGATAATCGGGCGATCCAAGTCAATGACCATTATCAATGGGGACTTGCATCATTGTAGTGTAACGGGGGTATTTCAGCGTTGTGTGTCTCCTCAAGAAGGCAGTGAGATTTTGCGTGAGATCCATGAAGGAGATTGTGGTCACCATGCCAGTTCAAAATCCTTGGTAGCTAAGGCTTTTCGTCACAGTTTCTATTGGTTGACGGCTCATGCTGATGCTGAGGATTTGGTAAAGAGGTGTGACAGTTGTCAGAAGTTTGCACGCCGCGCTCATGTTCCGGCTCAAGAATTAAGGATGATTCCAATCACTTGGCCGCTTGCAACTTGGGGGCTGGATATGGTTGGGCCCTTTAAGAGGTCCAAGGACAAGAAGATCCACCTTCTGGTGGCAGTTGATAAGTTCACCAAGCGGGTGGAGGCAGAGCCAGTCAGTAAGTGTTGTCGGGGTATGGGGTTCCGGCAAACCCTTAAGGTTCGAACACTGGGGTGCGCCCGAAGTCTTTCCCTTCAACCAATCTACGCTCTAGCTCGCTAAGATCCCGCAGACGAACTCGATGAACTCACAACACAGAAGGACACGGGGTTTATACTGGTTCGGGCCACCGTTGTGGTGTAATACCCTACTCTAGTGTGGTGGTGGTGGATTGCCTCTTGGGCTGATGATGAACAATACAAGGGAAGAACGACCTCCTGGGGTTGAGGCGTTCTTATGCTCGGTGAGCTTGTGTGTGGGGGGTGGTCTCTCTAGCCAAGATGATCTCCCCCTCCACTGTGGTGGCTAGTCCTATTTATAGAGGCCCTGGTCCTCTTCCCAAATATCGAGCGGGAAGGGAGCCAACAATGGCGGGCTAATTTGAAGGGGGACAGCTAGTACAAGCTATCATGACAAAAGTAGTCTTCGCCTGCACAAAGTTCTGGTGGTGACGCTGTTCTGGGCTCCACAATGACCTCCATCTTGCAGTCCATGGTCTTGGTCTTGTTGCACCAAAATGGCAACCTTTGCCTGAGGCCTCGGTACTCCGCGGCTGCGCTTGCCCCTTTGCACCAAAGAGGAAACAAGGACGTTGTGCGCGCTGGCGCCCGCCTGGTGTCGATCATCACGGCTCACATCACGAGAGCCTCGTGAGGTTTGCCTAACCTTGATATCTCCGCTCCTCGTGAGCCTGCCTAGCTAGGCCACTCCAGAGGAGGTCCTGCGTCGTCCGCCTCGCGAGGCTTGGCCCCTCCCGAGGGTCTTCGGTGCCTTGTTGGTGAAGATGGGCCATACAGACCTGCTAGCCCAGCCATGCCGCGGGCCGCAGGCAGGAAAGTCTGGGGACCCCCGTTCCCAGAACGCCGACACTAGCCCCCGAGCCCAAGGTGCACGCGGGCTTGGCTTTGCGGCAAAGCCAAGGGTCAAGTTCGGAGCACCGCGGGCCCCAAAAGCCTGCGGCCTTGGTTGACGCTTGGCGGTTGATTAGACGTGGGCGTCTCTGCTTCCCCACGCTGCCTTGACGACTGCACGACTTGACAAGTCCCTGCGACATGCAAGGGAAACCATCATTACCTGCGATCGTGGGGGACGCCAGTTGGCCTTTTCTTGCTATAAATGGGGAGGGGGCAAAGCCCCCGTTGCCCATCTCATCCTCTCTCGCTTCCTCCTTCTTGCTCCATTGCTTGTAGTGCCTCCGATGGCGCCTCAAAGGAAGTTCTCTGCTTCTGAGAGAAAGGCCCCTCGCGAGGGCCCTGGTTCCCCGGTGCCCAAGCGCGGTCGCGGCCGCCCGCGCAAGCACGCTGCGACCCCCGCCGTGGCCCACCGTCGAGGCGGCGCCACGGCACACGGAGGGGGCCGTCCCAACCATGGCGGTCCAGTTGACGGGGGGAGGTGCGCGATGGTGGCGAGGCCTCCCTGCACGCGCTTCCATTCAGCGGAGGCGTCGTCGGTGTTCATTGTTTGGTCGGAAAACGTGGCCGGCAACTGGCTCCAGCTTCCGCGCTTCCTTGTCGATGAGCTGCCAGCCCCGGGTCCAGGGGGCTCTGGTTGCAGGCAGATGGTTGCTGCAGCAAGGCCTCCTGGGTCACGGTCGAGACTTCTGCCACGGGCAACATAGCCTTGGCCCACGGCTGGCAGACGTTCGCCCGCGCGCGCGGCCTGGGCAGGCGGTGCACACTCCACTTCAAGTATGATGGCGGGTCGACCCTCTACGTGAGGGTGTTCGGGGAAGATGTCCACCGCACCGGGTGCTGCCCCGAGACGAACGACGGTGAGGAGGTGCTCGGCCTTGGCGACGGTCATGACGAGGGTGAGGGCGAGCCTGCCCTCAGCGGCGACCGCATCTCCTCCAGCTATGGTGGCTCTCCCTCCTGCGACAGCTCCAGCAGCAGTGGCTACGATCAGCTGCCACGTCGCCGCGCTCGCTTCGAAGGAGGCATCGGGTCATATCGTCGCCGTGCCTCCGTGAAGCACGAGGAGGGGTCTGACTAGGCTTGGGCGTCGCTACGGGCCTGCCCCCGTGGATTGTTGAAACGCCGCTTTGTTTGGTTTTTTCCTTTCTTTCGCTGCACTAGAAAATGAAACCAGTATGGGCCCAGAGGGACGTGTATCGAACTATGGTTCTTGGTTAATGCAACGTGCGTGTTATTCCCATGCCATGCTTGTTATTTTGCGCAGAGATAACCTAACCTGGCGTGTTTGGGACGCCCCTTCCTTCACGAGATATCTGCGTTTGCTCAGGAACTGCAAGAATTTGTTAGGGGGTGCGCTAGAGGATTTTGTCGTTCACCCGAACCTTGACTTGGCATTTTGCATCACGGTACCCGAGGGGCACGGATTTAGGAGAGTTGCGCCAGCTTCCAGGCTCGAACGAGGGTGACTCGCGAGAAGGCAGAGAGAAGGAAAAGCTCGCGAGGGCACCTGCCTAGCCCCCTCGCGAGGTATGCGAGAGAGAAAGAGAGAGATCACGGGTAAAACAGAGCCGAAAAACGTGGTAAAAGGCGAAGGAACCAAATCAACAAGGAACACCAAAGGCAAACTCGATTAAGGAAAATCAAGCCAACTACAGAAAGCAAATGAAAAGCCGCGTCCGGCACCTAATCTAGTCTTCGAGTCTTCTCACCAGAGCGGAGTTAAGTGATGTCCACTAGGCGTGGGAGGAAGCCCCAGGGCCTGAGGCCAGCGCTCCTGAGACTCCGGGGCGTGTACAGCCCCAACTCATTATTACGTGAGAGTGTCATGGGTGGCGATTCTTCACATGCACCGGGCCTTGCTTCACAGGCTCTGGGCCTTGCTTTACAGGCACTAGGCCTTGCTTCGCAGGCTCTGGGCCTTGCCTCACAGGCTCTGGGCCTTGCTTCTCAGGCTCTGGACCTTGCTTCTCAGGCTCTGGGCCTTGCTTCTCGGGCTCTGGGCCTTGCTTCTCAGGCTCTGGGCCTTGCTTCATGGGTAGAACTTCCGGAGGTGCTAGATGTTCCAGGCGTTTTGGATAGGTGTCCCCTCTTGCGTCTCCAAGCGCACGGCGCCAGGCCTGGTGATGTGAACGACCCTGAACGGGCCCTCCCACATGGGTGAGATCTTGTGCAAGCCTTCCCTGGAGAGGACCCGCCTCAGGACCAGGTCACCCGTCTCGAGCGTCCTGGAGCGAATGTTGCCGCAGTGGTAGCGCGGCAGCGCTTGCTGGTACCTTGCTGCCCTTAATGCAGCTTCGCGGCGTCGTTCCTCCCCAGCACGAGATCCATCCCTCGCATGGCATCCTGCTGCGTTTCGTCGAACGCTAGGACCCACGCGGAGCGATGCCTGACCTCGTGCGGGAGGACTGCTTCAGCTTCATAGACGAGGAAGAACGAAGTCTCGCTCATTGGCTTGGTAGCGGTGGTGCAGATGGACCACAGCACGGACTGGAGCTCGTCGTGCTAGCCCCTGCCGCAGGCCTCCAGCTTCTTCTTGAAGGTCCTGGTCTTGAGGCCCCTCAGGACCTCAGCGTTGGCGCGCTCGGCCTGACCATTGCTCCTGGGGTGGGCTACCGAAGCATAGCAGATCTGCGTTCCACGGTTAGCACAGTAGGTTTTAAAGAGGTTACTAGTAAACTGCGAGCTGTTATCTATGATAATGCGGTTGGGGACCCCGAAGCGGCTCACGAGGCCCTTGATGAACTTGACAGCAGAGCCGGCTGGAATGGTTCGAACGGCTTCCACCTCTATCCACTTAGTGAACTTATCGATGGCGACGTAGAGATAGCGGTAGCTCCCTGGCGCTTGTGGGAACGGGCCTAGGATGTCTAGCCCCTAGACCACGAACGACCACGTGAGCGGGATGGTTTGGAGGCCCTGAGCAGGCTGATGGATTTGCTTGGCATGGAATTGGCAAGCTTCGCAGGACTTCACCAGCTCAGCTGCATCGTTGAGTGTTGTAGGCCAATAGAATCCACTGCGGAAGGCCTTGCCGACGAGGGTCCGTGATGACGAGTTATGTCCACAGTCCCCACCGTGTATGTCAGTCAACAGCTCCCTCCCTTGATCACTGGAGATGCAGCGCAGCGTGACGTTGTTCGGTCATTTTCTGTACAACTCACCATCTTGAATGCAGTATGCTGTGGCCTGTTGGGACACGTGCTCTGCATCCTCTTATTTCTCCGGCAGTGTCCCGTGCATCAGGTACTCCCTGAGCTCCTTGGTCCAGCACTCCACCTGGGGCTCGAGCGCCAAGAGCAGCCGAGCTCCTGAGGTTGGGCCACAATCTGGGGCTCCCGAGGCCGGGGGCTGAGGGAGCTCCTCCCAAGGCTGAGTCGTGCCTGAAAGAGGCGGCGTAGCTGACGGCTTGAAGAGCCGCTCTTCGAAGACGCCGGGCTCTTGCGGTTGCCCCTTGGATGCTCTCTTGGCGATGTCGTCGGCTTCCTTATTGGTGCCTCGAGGCACGTGCTGCAGCTTCAAGCCTGCGAACTACTTTTCCATTTTGCGCACCTCAGCAAGGTAGGCCTCCATGTGCTCGTCCTTTGGCTCGTACACTTTGTTGGAGAAGTTGATGAGGAGCTGCGAGTCGCCATTGATGGTAAGGCGCCTCACCCCCATAGCCGCCGCAGCCTTCAGGCCGACTATGAGCTCCTCGTTTTCTACGATATTGTTGGAGACCTTCTCGCCATGCTGAAAGCAGAGTTGCACGGCGTAGCAAAGCTTGTCCTGAGTGGGTGAGATGAGCACTACTCTAGCCCCCGCGCCCTGGTGCGCAAAGGCGCCATCAAAATACATGACCCAGCCATCTGGTGCTTTAATTCCTGGGGAGGTGGACCGGTCTTCTCCTTCCTCAAGAGCCGGGGCATCTGTCCATTCTGCCACAAAATTGGCGAGCGCGACTTCCTTGATGACCCTGGTGGTGCTAAACTCCAGCTGAAATGCTTGCAGCTCGATGTTCCATTCAGCGACCCTTCCGGCTGAGTTTGGGCTCCTGAGTATCCTCTCCAACGGGTAAGATGAGACGACCTTGATGGGGTGCCCCTGGAAGTAGTGGCGCAGCTTGCGCGAGGCCACCAAAAGTGCGAGAAGGAGCTTCTACGGCATGGGGTAGTGCGCCCTCGCGTCCCGCAGTATAGTGCTGACGAAGTACAATGGGTGCTCGACGAGGGCTGGTACACTGTTGAGGCTCGGGTCCCGTGTAGATTGTGGCATATCCTGAGGTGATGGGTCTCCTGAGACCTGACCGCCCTCAGGAGCTTCCGCGATGTTGCTCTGCTGAGCTAGGTCCTTCGCCGCTATGGCTTTGTTGCACCTCTCTGGCCCGGTGCTGCCTCAGCTCTACCCTTGTCTTGACGCTCCTCCCGAATCGCCACTAGCGTCGCGCTGGCAGAGTACGGGGTGGCGGCAAGGTAGAGCAAGAGAAGCTCGAGAGGCCGCGGTGCCACCATCACCGGGGCACTGGTGAGGTATTTCTTGAGGTCTCGGAAGGCCTGGTCGGCCTCCGGGGTCCACTCGAAGGGGCCATTCTTCTTCATGAGCTTAAAGAAGGGCAAGGCTCGCTCGCCTAGCTTAGAGATGAAACGCCCTAACGCAGTCACCCGTCCTGCCAGCTTTTGCATCTCCTTGAGGGTCTGTGGTGGGCTCATGTCTTCGATGGCCTTGATCTTTTCCCGGTTCGCCTCGATCCCTCTGTGGGATACGAGAAACCCTAGCAACTTGCCGGATGGGACGCCAAACACACACTTTTCCGGGTTAAGCCTCAAGTTCACTTGGCGCAAGCTCTCGAAGGTCTCCTCCAAGTCTTGAATCAACGTCCTCGCCTCGCGAGATTTGATCACTATGTCATCAACGTAGGCCTCTGTGTTCCTGCCGAGCTGCCGCCCCAAGGCGATGTGCATCAGCCGCTGAAAGGTTCCGCCCGCGTTGCGAAGGCCGAAAGGCATGCAGGTGTAGCAGTACACCCCAGATGGTGTCAAGAAGGCCGTCTTCTCCACATCCTCCACCGCCATCTTGATCTGATGGTATCCAGAGAACGCATCCAAGAAACACAGCAAGTCGCATTCGGCTGTGGAGTCGACGATTTGATCGATGCGCGGAAGGGGGAACGAGTCTTGGGGGTAGGCTTTGTTTAGGTTGGTGAAGTCAACGCACATCCGTTCCTTCCCGCCTTTCTTCAGCACTACAACGGGGTTCGCCAGCCATTCGGGGTATCAAACTTCCCGGATTGTACCTGCCGCCTCCAGCTTGCGTGTCTCTTGGACGATGAAGGTCTGCTTCTCGGTGGACTGCCATCTTGCTTGCTGCTTCACGGGGCGTACGTTGGGGCACACCTTTAGATGATGCTGGATTACCTCTCTCGGGACCCCTACCAGTTGATCGGGCTCCCACGCGAATATCTCCTTGTTCGTGCGCAAAACCTCACCAAAGCTTCTTCTTGCCCCGGGTTAAGGCCGGTTCCTATGGTGAAGGTGGCTCCTGAAGACCCATCCTCGTTGACCGGCACCTACTTGGTCTCTGCCTTGTCTTGGGTGAACATTTGCTTTTTCTTGGTGGGCGGGCCTCCTTGGCCTCCGGCGCACCGGCGCCGGCTGGCTGCGCTGCTGCCGCGGTCTTGAAGGCGAGCCTGAGCGCCATCATGGCCTCCCTAGCGTCCCCTTGGATGGTGAGGATGCCCTTGCTCCATGGCATCTTCATGAGGTTGTAGGTCGGGTGAGTTGCCGACATGAACTGAGCAAGGGCCGGGTACCCGAGCATGGCATTGTACGGGAGACCGATGCGGGCGATGTCAAAGTCCACCAGCTCGGTGCGATAGCTATCTCGCGTGCCAAAGGTGACAGGGAGGCGGATCTGCCCCAAGGGGTGAGCAGCTCCACCACCCACCCCTGTGAAGGGCTTGTTGAGGCCGAGCCGTTCGAGCGGCACATGAAGAAGGTCGAAGGCTTCCACGGAGAGCAGGTTGAGACTGGCGCCGCCATCGATGAGGGTCTTGGTGACGGCCATGTTGCAGATGGTGGGCGTGCAGAGCATCAGAAGCATCGTTGAGCCGGCCGTGGAGCCGGGGTGGTCTTCCGATTCGAAGGTGAGGTCGACTTTCGGCGCGGCCCAACCCGGCAGAGCCCCCGGGCGCTTGTAGGCAGCCCCAATCTGGCGGAAGAAAGGCTTGACGTGGCGATCTGAAGGAGGTGCTTGGGAGCCGCCCAGCAGTGCCACGACTGCGTGGTGTGCCGGTGCCACGTAGCGCGCAGTGAAGAGGTCGCGGAGTCCCCCCAGGATGTCACCGTGGATCCCGGGAGGTCGAGCAGCCAAGCGCGCGGCTCGCCGGCGAGGGCCAGGGGAACAATTTTGCCATGATCTTGTCATATCCTCCGGCTTCGAGGACGGCCTCCTCGTACGCGAGCAGGAACAGCGTCGAGTCTGCTGCGCCATCTTAACGCGGCGGCATCTCCGGCCTGAACTTGACCGGCCACTGCACTCATCGCAGACCGGGGTCCAGGGCTCGGTATCCAGACTCCCTGCTGCTGGTGTTGGCCGAGGAGGTCGGTGGTGAGGCACCTGCCATGGGAGCGCGGTGCGGCGGTACGGGGCGCTAGTTGATGGAGAAAACCTTCGGTGCACCCCTACCTGGCGCGCCAAATGTCAGGG
Organism: Triticum urartu; assembly: GCF_056163025.1. Lineage (NCBI taxonomy): Eukaryota > Viridiplantae > Streptophyta > Magnoliopsida > Poales > Poaceae > Triticum > Triticum urartu. The sequence continues at coordinate 416,799,544 of NC_141875.1, forward strand.
TATGGGGTTCCGGCAAACCCTTAAGGTTCGAACACTAGGGTGCGTGCGAAGTCTTTCCCTTCAACCGATCTACGCTCTAGCTCGCTAAGATCCCGCGGACGAACTCGACGAACTCACAACACAGAAGGACACGGGGTTTATACTGGTTAGGGCCACCGTTGTGGTGTAATACCCTACTCCAGTGTGGTGGTGGATTGCCTCTTGGGCTGATGATGAACAATACACGGGAAGAACGGCCTCCTGAGGTTGAGGCGTTTTGTGCTCGGTGAGCTTGTGTGTGGGGGGTGGTCTCTCTAGCCAAGATGATCTCCCCCTCCACTGTGGTGGCTAGTCCTATTTATAGAGGCCCTGGTCCTCTTCCCAAATATCGAGCGGGAAGGGAGCCAACAATGGCGGGCTAATTTGAAGGGGGGCAGCTAGTACAAGCTATCCTGACAAAAGTAGTCTTCGCCTGCACAAAGTTCTGGTGGTGACGCTGTTCTGGGCTCCACAATGACCTCCGTATTGCAGTCCATGGTCTTGGTCTTGTTGCACCGAAATGGCAACCTTTGCATGAGGCCTCGGTACTCCGCGACTGCGCTTGCCCCCTTTGCCCCAAAGAGGAAACAAGGACGCTGTGCACGCTGGCCCCGCCTGGTGCCCGCCTGGTGTCGATCGTCATGGCTCACATCACGAGAGCCTCGTGAGGTTCACCTCACCTTGATATCTCCACTCCTCGTGAGCCTACCTAGCTAGGCCACTCCAGAGGAGGTCTTGCATCTTCCGCCTCGCGAGGCTTGGCCCCTCGCGAGGGTCTTGGGTGCCTTGTTGGTGAAGATGGGCCGTATAGACCTGCTGGCCTAGCCACGCTGCGGGCCGCGGGCAGGCAAGTCTGGGGATCCCCGTTCCCAAAACGCCGACAATTGTGATGCAGCTACGGTGGTTCAATTCATCAAAAAGGTGATCTTCCGTTTTGGTTTTCCACACGGCATCATAACCGATAATGGTACTAATCTGTCCAAGGGTGCTATGGAAGAATTTTGTCAACGTGAGCACATCCGGCTTGACGTGTCATCCGTGGCTCACCCCCAATATAATGGTCAACCAGGGAGAGCCAATCAAAAGAATTTGAGAGGCATCAAGCCCCGGCTTATGGTTCCTATAAAGCGGACACCAGGTTGTTGGGTGGAGGAGTTACCTTCTGTGTTATGGAGTATTAATACCACACCGAACAGATCTACGGGTTACACACCTTTCTTCATGGTTTACGGAGCAGAGGCAGTTCTCCCTAGTGACATCCGTTATGAGTCACCCCGTGTGGCAGCTTATGTTGAAGCTGATAATGAGAAAGCACGTCAGGATTCATTGGACCTGTTAGATGAGGAGCGTGATATTGCAGCGACTCGTTCGGCGATTTACCAACAAGACATGCGTCGTTATCACAGCCGCCGGGTTAAAACCAGAACTTTTCAAGAAGGCAATCTGGTGCTCCGGCTCATCCAGGATTAGACTAATATGCACAAGTTGTCCCCACCTTGGGAAGGACCTATTGCGGTCAGCAAAAATCTGCACAACGGATCATACTACCTTATCGATGTTCGAGAGGATAAAGACTCACGTAAATCGGAGGAGGAGACTCAATGGCCGTGGAATATAGCTCATCTTAGGCCTTACTATACTTGAGCCACATGCTCTTCTTATGTACATAGTTATGACAATGTATATATTATGATCAATATAATAAACTGGAGCCTCAGCTAAAGCGGGGTCTCTATTGTTTTTCTTACATCATGTGTGGTTACATAGGGGCTTCTGTTTATAAAGCGGAGTTCTGTCTACCCATTGATCCGGCTTATATAGCCATATATATATAATCACTTGGGGGCTTGGTTGTATTTGAACCATAGCTACACCTCTTGATCAGCATAAGGCCACCAGGGAAATCACTTGGGGGCTTGGTTGTGTTGGAACCATAGCTACACCTCTTGATCGGCTTAAAGCCAAAAGGAAATCATGTGGGGGCCAAAGAGAGTGTTGCAAAAGCACAACTCAAACATAGGCACCCACTGAGCACAGCTCAAATGTTGCTTGGGGGCTCTTTGCTTCTCAAAGAACAAAGAGTTTGCACCCTTGCAATAGGCTATCAAGCCAGGCTTGGAAGCCAGGTGTATTCACCTAAAACCCCGTGTTATCCTGCCTTTTTAAGTAAGCCACTCCATCCAGGTAATCCTGGTATGACCCGCCGAACGTTTGACAAGTCAATCTCATAGACCCTGAACTTGTCAAAGTTAAAACGACGATTGGTTAATGTGAGGTCCATCTTAAAAGGCTTTGTAAAATGGTTTAACTCAGTGGCGTGGCAGCCCATGAAAAGCCTCGATTTGGACCTGGCAGCCCATGAAAAGCCTCGCATGTTCTTCTTATGTTTTTATTTTGCCAAGTTCTTTTTACTTTGATGAGGTTTATAATATCTTATGATAAATCGGCGTTTAATAACCCAGCTTGGCTTTCAACTATAAGTTGTCAGTACATGATCGGTTATAATCCGGTGTTGATTAACCCAGTTTGGCTTTGACTACAAGTCGCCAGTATGATATAAGAATAACCTGGTGTTTATTACAACCCGGCATGGTTTTATTGTAAGCCAGCAAAGTAAGGAGGGGTTATCCGTATTCAAGATTTGGGCTATCACCCTTCCGACAAAATGTTGGTAAGCCAACGATGTGATTCAATATCACAGGTATCATATATTTCATATTTGATTATTATTATTTACACCCTGGTTATAAACCTGGGCTATATGTTGGGCATTATGACCCGCCTGGTGATAAACCGCCACAGCACTTTATACTTTTCATATGCAGAAACAGATTCAACAAAGTTACTAAGGATCATAAGCAGACATAATATAAATTATGGTGGATTAAACAGTATCAGGCAAAAGTGAATATGCACGATGGCATAGACACCAAGTGTTTAAACTAGCCTATTACAAGGCGCTTTAATGCCCAAAAGGATAACTGTTTTTCAAGCAATAGATTGAAGTATGCAGAGGGCTACACCGGCCTCCGGATCATGATTCTTCGGGCTGACTTGATGGTTGTGGATCATCCTGTGCCGGTTCACCCTCCTCCTCTCTACCCAGCAACTGGAAGTCAATGGTTGTCCAGTCGATTCCAGTTAGGGCCTCGAATACAGCTTCGTTGCTTATAAGGGTGGAGGGGTCAACATCAGGGGCATAGGTATGCTTACGGATTGGCGGGATAAGATCCTCCACATCATGAGTTGGAGCAGGATGTCGTGTGTTGTCAGTATCATAAACTGGCTGATAATGGGATAGATCTGTTTCTTCAGCCAATTTGCTCGCTATAGGGCGCATTTCCTTGGTCAACCTTCGAAGATCATCATTGTTAAATTCTGAACTGTCCTCCTTTAGGCTCGGATAGCCGCTTCCTATATATGCCGCGTCAAGATCTGGTAGCCAAGCTTTAGCCCGGATTAGCGCAGTCAGAGCACCTGACCTTGCAGCAGATCTTTTTAACTTGCCCAACCAGGCAGGTAACATTGATAGCTTCTCAAGTGTTTCCTTGATCAAGGTTGGGGGCGGTTTGTTATGAGCAGCAGTGCAAATGGCCCGTTGAGCGCCGGAATATAATTGCTCTATTAGGGTATAGGTAGCCTTCATCTTCCTCTGCATATCACAGCCCAGGTGGGTAATGCGGGATCCTGCATCATTGCACATATTGATAAACCGGCAGATTATGGGACAAATACATGTTGAAGCTTATCATAAAGATACTTACCAAACACAGCAGTGGTCATGGCATTGATTTGCCGCTTCAAGCCAGTCAACTCTTCTGTTACCGGTTTAGGAGCTGCTTCAGCATCCTCTGCCCGCTTTAGCAGAGTTGCTTTTTCAGCATCCCATGTCGCCCATTCGCTCTTGAAGCTTTCCTTCATTTGTTCCATGGTGGTTAAAGCGCCAGTCAGCTCCTCTTTAGCCTTGGAGGTTTCAGCTTGCTGAGACTTAATATTTTCCTGAAGGTCGGCGATTTGAGATTCTTTCTGACTAAGATCAGCCTACAAGCGACATTTTATAAGTCGGTAGTGCATGTTGGAAGTCCCAAGCACATAACAAGTTATACACTTGGCACTTGGGGGGCTAATGCATATAGCTTTTCTCAACTGACATTTTAAGTCCCTAGCACATAACAAGTTATATTCTTGGCACTTGGGAGCTAATGTATATTTTCTCAAGATAGAATTATAGTTTTTCTTCATCAGCCGGTTTATAGAGGTGGTTATCAAGAATTTTGGAAGCTTTGTAATAGGAAGTTACCGATTTATCCTAAAGGTATCAACCGGTCCCTGGGGGCTACACAAGCAAATTTGTAGGATTCATACTTTAAAAGTCCTGGTTCATCATAAAATGATAAAGTGGCCTTTGGGGGCTACGCATGCAAAAATTGAAGTATTATGAAGTCCTGGTTCATGTTGATATCATAAATTGTCCCTTGGGGGCTGCTGGAGTTGATAGTAGAAATGGAACAAGAGAAACAGTTATGAAGAGTTAAACAGTGTTTACCTCATATCGCTCCTTCATAAGGCCTACTAAACCGGCTTCATAGTCACGGCTGGTATACAGGCGGTTCAAGAATCCGGAATGAATCTCCTGGGCAGTCAGGTGGGCATAGCTGGATAAGTCTGCCTTCCACTTGCCTTTATCCATAGCAGCAAATTCTTCCTTGGCACCATGCTTTGGTAAAGCGATAGTATTGCCAGGGGTGGTATGGCCAACACCGGTAATCATGATGTCATATGTGTTATCTTCAACAGTCTTGGCTGGGCTTGGCGGTTTATCAGCCGCTTTCGCTGGGCTCGGTGATTCAGCAGTCTGGCTCATTGGATCTATTTCCATCGGTTCAGCAAAGGTATCATGGTGTTCTGGTTGTGGATCATCATGTATGTCATCAACGTTCATTCCAAACTGTTTTGGGTTATCTTCAGCCGGGTTATCATCAGCCGGATTATCATCAGCTGGTTTATTCAACTTGGCCTTTTTGTTGGGCCTGGCCTTGGCTCTGAAAGGAAAAGATATAAAAGTTAGTATAACACGCAAGTATAAAGCGCCAAAAGATTAAGTTCAAAGTGTTTACCCAGGAACAGTCTTAAGAGGAGGGAGTTGTGTGGCCATTGACTCACCAGATGATGAATGAGGCGTTCCCTGATAATTTGAATCGGACGGGTTAAGAGGTTGTCGGAAATAGCCTGCCTTGGGATAAGAAGTATCAGAAGTATGTGAGACCTCAGATTGACGTTTCCGAACCGGAGTGTTTGGTAAACCGGCTGAAGTGACTACTTGGCCGTTGTGCCGGGTTGTGTGGTGAGCTTCGTGTTGCTGCTTCTTCAAAAGAAAGTTTGGGTCCAAGTGAGCTAGGGGTGAGAAAATCTTACTTTCCGGCTTGCTTGACGGATTTTCTGTGTTGGCAGAGGATCTGAACCGGAGGAAAGAATAATTACCTCTGCGACATCGGCTTGGTTGCCTTCAGTGTCATCCTGATAATAGTCACTGTCAATGAGGTGTGTGAAAAACGAATCAAGAGAGTCAAGTTCTACCTCTGAGTCTGGATTATCCAGGTCATCACCAACGTTCGGTTCAGAGGGTCCAACGCTTTTCTTCTTGGAAGGACTTTTGGTAACCTTGGTCTTGGGGCGAGGTGTCTTGGCCGGTTTATCCTGTGGCTTCTTCTTCTAGAACGAATCATCGCCCTGTCAAAGATGGACAAAATTTTGAGAGGGTATTTAAAAGGATCAAGCTAAAACAAAAAGTTATATGGTTCTTACAGCTGGCGGTTTATTCAAAGTGTAGAAAGGACTTAGCCCTGTCTTGCTGCAAACAGCTTCCGGTTCATTCAATATTTCTTGATATACTCATTAACTTCAGCCTCTGTTAGCTGAATGTTAATATGGCGTTGAGGATCTTTCAAGTCCCCTGTGTACTCACACATTAAACCGGGGCGCCGGCTTAATGGCAGAATGCTCCAGGATAACCAGCAACGGACAAAGTCAACTCTTGTTAAACCGTTTGCCATAAAGGCTCTGAGCTTTGAGAGTTGTGTTGCGTAATTGGATCGTTCCTTTGTAGTCAGCCTCTGAGGAAATGGATGTGTGTTGCTAAGCCGATGAGGACGATAACCCGGCAGAGGATTCTCATCAGTTGGAGACGTGTCTCGGCAATAAAACCAAGTCTGATTCCAATCCTTGGGGTGACTATGAAGTTTGGTGTGAGGGAAACTAACATCCTTCCTCTTTTGAATAGCCATTCCACCAAGTTCAGTATTGGGCCCATTTGTAAACTCTGTACGATGGTTCAAATAGAAGAAATCCCTAAACAGTTCAACTTTGGGCTCTTCTTGAAGATAAGCCTCGCAAAATACTTGGAAATTGCAAACATTGGACACGGAGTTTGGTCCAATGTCTTGAGGATGGAGTTGGAAGCTAGCAAGCACATCTCGGAAATTTTTTGATCCGGGAGGGCTAAACCCTCGACCCAGGTGGTCAACGAACACGGCTACTTCTCCATCCTTGGGCTCAGGAGGATTTTCCGGACCAGGGGCCCTCCAGTGGATGACGTCTTTCTTTGCTACGGTTGCAACACATCCGGTTAGTTGCTCTTCGGTAACCCAGGAAGGGACACAGTTACAAGCATAAAAATGTTTGGCCATTTCAAATGAAAAGCTGGAAAAAGATCAAATGCTGGTTTAGGATTTATTACAGACAAGCATAAAGCGATGCAAGATCAGAAGGAGAAGACAGAGGCTGATGCACATTGTTAAAACGGAGCCTGGCATTGGAGGGGTTACAAAGATAAACGAATGGGCGGTTTAAGAGGGGACTAATGGTACCTGCCGGATTATCATTTTCTACCTGCCGGATTATCATTTTCTACCTGCCGGATTATTATTTTCTAAAAAATTTAAACCGCCTACATTGGTAAGGATGATACAGATCTGAAAATGTCAAAGTAAGGGAAAAACAAGTTTCACAGATCGATATGGTAATTTCAGATCTGCAGCGTATCGGTAAATCAAAGTATATTCATGCTCAAAATACAGGTGTTTAAATAGTTCATCAGGTCCAGATGGGTTTTTTCTATATGAAGAAGATGTTCTGAGGATGCAAAAAGGAATTATAATTGTGACTGCGCAAGAAGATGCTGGATCTGAGATCGCCATTTACGCTACGGAGATGAACAGAGAAGAATAGCTTCGAGCTTTGATGAACACCGAAACCCTAATGGCAGATCTAGAGCAAGGAAAAGGGAAACTTACTATTGCTAACGGAACAGTGAAGGCGCACCGCGTTTCTCTGGTACGTTCAGGTTGATGCAGCGGCCGGAGATGAAGACGAGGGTGGAGCTTGACGACGGCGGCTGCGCGTAAGGGTCAGGTCGTCGCAAGGAAGAAGAAGTGAGGAGGCACGAGGGAAAAAATGAAAAGGACCACCCGGTCTTATTTATAAGGTGAAGGGATAAGTGGCAGGCGTGAAAATCGAGGAGCCCAAAAGTTGGATATGTGACAGAGCTGTCGCCTCGATTGTCAGAGGCTCATTAATGAAGGTGAGATATATCCAATTTTTAATAACAGGTGACGTCATGGTGGTTTATTACGAACCTGGAAGATGACATCATGGCGGTTTACAAGATTTATGCGAAGGTGCTGAAGGAGGAATTTTCTAAGTGTTGAAGATTGACATGAACAGGTTCAAATCAATCTGGGGCCTAATGTTGGGGATATTAGTACTAAGTATAAACCGGCCATGAGGGGCCGGGTTATGCCCACAATGAGTTAGTCATATTTAAAGCCCATGAAGACAAGAAGTATGGCGCTTTACGGAGGAGATCTAATATGAAGGCCCAGGGCCCAAAGGCAGATTAGGGCCCGTAGACATAAACCGCCATATGATATGTAACTTATGGTGTAAAACGAGGAAAGGTAGAAACCAAGCCGGGCACGTTTATGAGCCGGCCTCGGGATTCTGTAAACTGAAGGGCGTCAACCTGTGTATATAAAGGGACGACTCGGCGGCGGTTTAGGGACAACAGACAATAACTCAAGAGCCAAGCAAACGGATTCGCTCCCTGGTCATTGAAACCCTAGCAATTCCATCACAACTGGAGTAGGCTTTTACCTTCATCGTAAGGGGCCGAACCAGTATAATTCCTTGCGTCCCTTGTTCCGCTTTAACCCCTTTAAGCTAACCTGCTGCGATGGCTCCACGACTAAGTCCTTTCACTAGGACATCTGTCGTGACAAAACCACGACAATTACGCTGTGGTGTTCCAGGCGGTGTGAGTTGTGAAACAATTCCACATTTCCTTAAGTGCGTGCCAAACTCGTGACTCAAATATTCCCCTCCACGATCTGATCGTAAGAACTTTATTTTCCTTTCACGTTGATTCTCTACAAATTCTTTGAACTTTTCAAAGGTCTCATACTTGTGTTTCATTAAGTAGACATACCCATATCCACTTAAGTCATCAGTGAGGGTGAGAACATAACGATAGCCACCACGAGCCTCAACGCTCATTGGACCGCACACATCAGTATGTATGATTTCCAATAAGTTGGTTGCTCGCTCCATTGTTCCGGATAACGGAGTCTTGGTCATTTTTCCCATGAGGCATGGTTCACACGAGTTAAATGATTCATAATCAAGAGACTCCAAAAGTTCATCTGCATGGAGTTTGTTCATGCGTTTGACACCAATGTGACCAGGCGGCAGTGCCACAAGTATGTGGGACTATCATTATCAACCTTACATCTTTTGGCATTCGCACTATGAATATGTGTAACATCACGTTCGAGATTAAACAAAAATAAACCATTGACCAGCGGGGCATGACCATAAAACATATCTCTCGTACAAATGGAACAACCATTATTCACGGATTTAAAGAGTAGCCATCTCGCATTAAACGAGATCTAGATACAATGTTCATGCTCAAAGCTGGCACCAAATAACAATTATTGAGGTTTAAAACTAATCCTGTAGGTAGATGTAGAGGTAGCGTGCCGACGGCGATCACATCGACCTTGGAAACGTTCCTGACGCGCATCGTCACCTTGTCCTTTGCCAGTCTCCGCTTATTCCGCAGCTCCTGTTTTGAGTTAAAAATATGAGCAACCGCATCGGTATCAAATACCCAGGAGCTACTACGAGCGCTGGTAAGGTACACATCAATAACATGTATATCACATATACCTTCGGCGTTGCCGGCCTTCTTATCTGCTTAGTACTTGGGGCAGTTCTGCTTCCAGTGACCATTTCCCTTGCAATAAAAGCAATGAGTCTTGGGCTTGGGTCTATTCTTTGGCTTCCTCCCGGCAACTGATTTACTGGGCGCGGCAACTCCCTTGACGTCCTTCTTGAAGTTCTTCTTACCTTGCCTTTCTTGAAACTAGTGGTTTTATTCACCATCAACACTTGATGTTCCTTTTTGATTTCCACCTCCGCTGATTTAAGCATTGAATATAACTCGGGAATGGACTTCTCCATCCCTTGCATATTGTAGTTCATCACAAAGCTCTTGTAGCTAGGTGGAAGCAGCTGGAGGATCCAGCCAATGACCGGGTCATCTGGAAGATTAACTCCCAGCTAAGACAAGCGGTTGTGCAATCCAGACATTTTGAGTATATTCTCGCTGACAAAACTGTTTTCCTCCATCTTATAACTTTAGAACTTGTCGGAGACTTCATATCTCTCGACCCGGGCATGAGGTTGGAAAACCATTTTCAGCTCTTGGAACATCTCATATGCTCTATGCTGCTCAAAACGCTTTTGGAGCCCCGGTTCTAAGCTGTAAAGCATGCCGCACTGAACCAGGGAGTAATCATCACTACGCAACTGCCAGGCATTCATAACGTCTTGAGTTGCTGGGAAAATGGGTGCGTCACCTAGCGGTGCTTCAAGGACATATGCTTTCTTGGCAGCTATGAGGATGATCCTCAAGTTACAGACCCAGTCTGTATAGTTGCTACCATCGTCTTTCAGCTTAGTTTTCTCTACGAACGTGTTGAAGTTGAGGGCAACATTAGCGTGGGCTATTTGATCTACAAGACATTTTGTAAAGACATTTTAGACTAAGTTCATGATAATTAAGTTCATCTAATCAAATTATTTAATGAACTCCCACTCGGATAGACATCCCTCTAGTCATCTAAGTGATACATGATCCGAATCGACTAGGCCATGTCCGATCATCACGTGAGACGGACTAGTCATCAACGGTGAACATCTTCATGTTGATCATATCTACTATACGACTCATGTTCAAACTTTTGGTCTCTTGTGTTCTCAGGCCATGTTTGTACATGCTAGGCTCGTCAAGTCAACCTAAGTGTTTTGCATTTGTAAATCTGGCTTACACCCATTGTATGCGAACGTTAGAATCTATCACACCCAATCATCACGTGGTGCTTCGAAACAACGAACCTTCGCAACGGTGCACAGTTAGGGGGAACACTTTTCTTGAAATTTTAGTGAGGGATCATCTTATTTATGCTACCATCGTTCTAAGCGAATAAGATGTAAACATGACAAACATCACATGCAAATCATAAAGTGACATGATATGGCCAATATCATCTTGCGCCTTTGATCTCCATCTTCGAGGCGCGACATGATCACCATCGTCACCGACATGACACCATGATCTCCATCATCGTGTCTTCATGAAGTTTTCTCGCCAACTATTACTTCTACTACTATGGCTAACGGTTAGCGATAAAGTAAATTAATTACATGGCGTTTTCATTGACACGCGGGTCATACAATAAATTAAGACAACTCCTATGGCTCCTACCGGTTGTCATACTCATCAACATGCAAGTCGTGATTCCTATTACAAGAACATGATCAATCTCATACATCACATATATCATTCATCACATCCTTTTGGCCATATCACATCACATGGCATACCCTGCAAAAACAAGTTAGACGTCCTCTAATTGTTGTTGCATGTTTTACGTGGCTGCTATGGGTTTTTAGCAAGAACGTTTCTTACCTACGCAAAAACCCCAACGGTGATATGCCAATTGCTATTTACCCTTCATAAGGACCCTTTTCATCGAATCCGATCCGACTAAAGTGGGACAGACAGACACTCGCTAGCCACCTTATGCATCAAGTGCATATCAGTTGGTGGAACCAGTCTCACGTAAGCGTACGTGTAAGGTCGGTGCGGGCCGCTTCATCCCACAATGACGCCGAATCAAGATAATACTAGTAACGGTAAGCAAATTGAACAAATCATCGCCCACAACTACTTTGTGTTCTACTCGTGCATATAATCTACGCATAGACCTAGCTCATGATGCCACTGTTGGGGAACGTAGCAATAATTCAAAATTTCCTACGTGTCACCAAGATCAATCTAGGAGATGCTAGCAACGTGAGAGAGGGAGTGCATCTTCATACTCTTGAAGATCACTAAGCGGAAGCGTTACAAGGAACGCGGATGATGGAGTCGAACTCGCGGCGATTCAAATCGCAGAAGATCCGATCTAGCGCCGAACGGACAGCGCCTCGCATTCAACACACATATAGCCAGGGGACATCTCCTCCTTCCTGATCCAGCAAGGGGAGAGGAGAAGTTGAGGGTGATCTTCGGCAGCACGACGGTGTGGTGGTGGATCTTGCACTTCTTCGGCGGGGCTTCGCCAAGCACTACAGAGGAGGAGGAGGGCTGCGCCAGGGGAAGGGTGTGGCTACCCTCCCACCCCCTCTATTTATAGGGTGAAGGGAGAGGGGGTCGGGCCCCCTTAGATGCATCTAGAGGAGGGCGGCGGCCAAGGGGGGACTTGCCCCCCATGTCAAGTGGGAGGCGCCCCCACCCCCTAGGGTTTTCAACCCTAGCCACCTTGGGACCTTGGGGGCGCACCAGCCCACCAGGGGCTGGTTCCCACCCTTGTTAAGCCCACTTGGCCCACCGAGTCAGGTGGCCCCACCCGGTGGACCCCCAGACACCTTTCAGTGGCCCCGGTACAATACCGATAACCCCCGGAACCATTCCGGCGACTAAAACTAGACTTCCCATATATAATTCTTCACCTCCGGACCATTTGTAACTCCTCGTGATGTCCGGGATCTCATCCGGGACTCCGAACAACCTTCAGTAACCACATACTATTTCCCATAACAACTCTAGCATCACTAAACCTTAAGTGTGTAGACCCTACGGGTTCGGGAACCATGCAAACTGGACCGAGACATCTCTCCGGCCAATAACCAACATTGGGATCTGGATACCCATGTTGGCTCCCACATGTTCCACGATGATCTCATCGGATGAACCATGATGTCGAGGATTCAATCAATCCCGTATACAATTCCCTTTGTCTATCGGTATGTTACTTACCTGAGATTCGATCATCAGCATCTCTATAACTCGTTTAATCTCGTTACCGGCAAGTCTCTTTACTCATTACATAACACATGATCATGTGGCTAACTCCTTAGTCACATTGAGCTCGTTATGATGATGCATTACCGAGTGGGCCCAGAGATACCTCTCCGTCATACGGAGTGACAAATCCCAGTCTCGATTCGTGCCAACCCAACAGATACTTCCAGAGATACCTGTAGTGCACCTTTATAGCCACCCAGTTACATTGTGACGTTTGGTACACCCAAAGCATTCCTACGGTATCCGGGAGTTGCACAATCTCGTGGTCTAAGTAAATGATACTTGACATTAGAAAAGCTTTAGCAAATGAACTACACGATCTTGTGCTACGCTTAGGATTGGGTCTTGTCCATCACATCATTCTCCTAATGATTTGATCCCGTTATCAATGTCATCCAATGTCCATGGTAAGGAAACCATGACCATCTATTGATCCCGTAATGCATGATCTCGTGATCAACCACTTGGTCACCTTGAGCTCATAATGATGATGCATTACCGAGTGGGCCCAGTGATACCTCTCCGTTATATGGAGTGACAAATCCCAGTCTCGATCCGTGTCAACCCAACAGACACTTTCGGAGATACCTGTAGTGCACCTTTATAGTCACCCAGTTACGTTGTGACGTTTGATACACCCAAAGCACTCTTACGGTATCCGGGAGTTGCACGATCTCATGGTCAAAGGAAAAGATACTTGACATTGGAAAAGCTCTAGCAAACGAACTACACGATCTTTGTGCTATGCTTAGGATTGGGTCTTGTCCATCACATCATTCTCCTAATGATGTGATCCCGTTATCAATGACATCCAATGTCCATAGCCAGGAAACCATGACTATCTGTTGATCAACGAGCTAGTCAACTAGAGGCTTACTAGGGTCATATTACGATCTATGTATTCACACGTGTATTACGGTTTCCGGTTAATACAATTATAGAATGAACAATAGACAATTATCATGAACAAGGAAATATAATAATAGCCACTTTATTATTTCCTCTAGGGCATATTTCCAACATTTTGTTGCCGAGTTAGGGCACTAAAGATCTGAACTAATGATTTCCATCGTTTTGTCGTCTAGTTCATTGAGTTCATCACTAGGGTAATTAAATGCTAATTTTTACTACCCAGTTTGATCTTCACTCCACTCAAAAATCATCAAGTGTTGTTTTTACCACTCTTTCAATTCTTCAGCACTTCCATTTGGCCAGTCTTGGATACTTCATCTAAGTTGTGCTTAAAAAGTAGATTCCTCAATTGTGCAAATTGCCTAAATATGTACAACTCTAAAACCTAGGTCAAGAACACTTAGTGAATTTCATCAAGACGATAAGGGTTAATTTCCTCAACTGGTGTATTTTGAAAAACTTCTAAGAACGCATGTGACTCTTCCCAGTTTCCTCACTACTATACTCTATTCACAGGTACAAATGCCAACGAATCTCTTGGTTCTCATCAACTTAATTCATTTGCAGTGTTGCTAGAGGAGAATCTTCAAACTTCTTCGGAGTCATCAAAAGCTCAAAATCCTAAGTTGAAGAAAATGGTTGAAAGAAAAAGGCCTCTAAAGGGAGGAAAGAGGAACAAATAGCTTTCACATTGCAGCATGGGCTCTAGACTAGATGAGTGAAGTCACTCTTTATAAATATCACGTGTTGATGAACTTCTTCATGCTCTACCAGTTGACCCACCCCATGAAGAAGCCAAGAAGATCTATCAGGAACCTGAGTTGCCAAATCATCTGATGTAAGTGTTAATGAAGCCATTGGCTAGAGGAGAAGCTCCAAGGACAACCTTATTGGTGAAGGATTTGCTTTATGTGCCTCGAACAGTCTACCGTATTCTGGCCAAGACCCTCAGCCTCATCAAAGGTCACAACTCCAACACTGAAGAAGTTGTGGGAGTCATGAAGAATCTGCTATTCCACATCATACATGGTACTCCCATCAACATCCATGATTTCTTCATGAGGACATTGGTCATAGTGGCCCGATAACCTTTTGATATGAAACCATATGCCCAATGGATCGTTAGATTCATCAGATCCCAGTCTTCAATTCATTACAAGGATGATTGTCAGAATCATCTCAGCTATCTGTTGCAAATAGAAGTTCTTCAGAGCACCATATCCTCAGTTCCTGACAAGGGAAAGGCTATCATAGATGAAGGAATTCGTCCCCTTGATGGACAATTTCGTCATCCTGTCTCTAATTCCACTTGTGATGAAACTGCTAGCTAGGACACTGCTGCAAATGCTTCAAGGCCATCTCCTCCATCTGAAGCACCACGTGGCATGGCTGATGATACGTCTCCAAAGTATCTATAATTTTTTATTGTTCCATGCTATTATATTATTTTTTGGATGTTTATGGGCTTTATTATGCACTTTTATATTATTTTTGGGACTAACCTATTAACCCAGAGCCTAGTGCCAGTTTATGTTTTTTCCTTGTTTTAGAGTATCGCAGAAAAGGAAAATCAAACGGAGTCCAATTGACCTGAAACTTCACAGAACTTATTTTTGGACCAGAAGAAGCCCACGGAGTATCGAACATGGACCAGGAGAGTCCCGGGCTGCCCACGAGGGTGGGGGGCGCCCCCCTGGGCACGCCCCCTGCCTCGTGGACAGCCCGGAGGTCCACCGACGTACTTCTTCCTCCCATATATACCCATATACCCTAAAAACTTCGGGGAACACAATAGATCGGGAGTTCCGCTGCCAGAAGCCTCCGTAACCACCGAAAACCAATCTAGACCCGTTCTGGCACCCTGACGGAGGGGGCAATCCCTCTCCGGTGGCCATCTTCATCATCCCTGCGCTCTCCGTGACGAGGAGGGAGTAGTTCTCCCTCGGGGCTGAGGGTATGTACCAGTAGCTATGTGTTTGATCTCTCTCTCTCTCTCGTGTTCTTGAGGTGATACGATCTTGATGTACGCGAGCTTTGCTATTATAGTTGGATCTTATGATGTTTCTCCCCCTCTACTCTCTTGTAATGGATTGAGTTTTCCCTTTGAAGTTATCTTATCGGATTGAGTCTTTAAGGATTTGAGAACACTTGATGTATGTCTTGTGTGGGATACCTGTGGTGACAATGGGGTATTCTATGATCCACTTGATGTATGTTTCGGTGATCAACTTGCGGGTTCCGTGACCTTGGGAATCTATGCATAGGGGTTGGCACACGTTTTCGTCTTGACTCTTCGGTAGAAACTTTGGGGCACTCTTTGAGGTTCTATGTGTTGGTTGAATAGATGAATCTGAGATTGTGTGATGCATATCGTATAATCATACCCATAGATACTTGAGGTGACATTGGAGTATCTAGGTGACATTAGGGTTTTGGTTGATTTGTGTCTTAAGGTGTTATTCTAGTACGAGCTCTATGATAGATTGAACGGAAAGAATAGCTTCATCTTATTTTACTACAGACTCTTGACTAGATCAAACAGAAAGGATAACTTTGAGGTGGTTTCATACCCTACCATAATCTCTTCGTTTGTTCTCCGCTATTAGTGACTTTGGAGTGACTCTTTGTTGCATGTTGAGGGATAGTTATATGATCCAATTATGTTATTATTGTTGAGAGGACTTGCACTAGTGAAAGTATGAACCCTAGGCCTTGTTTCAACGCATTGCAACACCGTTTATGCTCACTTTTATCATTAGTTACCTTGCTGTTTTTATATTTTTAGATTACAAAAACTATTATCTACTATCCATATTGCACTTGTATCACCATCTCTTCACCGAACTAGTGCACCTATACAATTTACCATTGTATTGGGTGTGTTGAGGACACAAGAGACTCTTTGTTATTTGGTTGCAGGGTTGCTTGAGAGAGACCATCTTCATCCTACGCCTCCTACGGATTGATAAACCTTAGGTCATCCACTTGAGGGAAATTTGCTACTGTCCTACAAACCTCTGCACTTGGAGGCCCAACAACATCTATAAGAAGAAGGTTGTGTAGTAGACATCAAGCTCTTTTCTGGTGCCGTTGCCGGGGAGGTTAGCGCTTGAAGGTATATCTTTATATCTTGCAATCGAATCTTTTTGTTTCTTGTTTTTAGCACTAGTTTAGTTTATAAAAGAAAACTACAAAAAATGGAAGTAAGTTTGCCTCGTACGCTTCATCTTTTTAGTATCTTTCGTGTGTATGATGGAAAGGAAAATTGTGCCAAAGTGTTAGAAGAAGAATGCATTAAAATGTTTGGCACTAAATCTTTGAATGATGAGCATGATTGCAATGTTGTTAGTATGAACTCCTTGAATATCCATAGTACTAATGATGATTGCACTAGTTATGATGAAAATGTCTCCTATAAACATGTCAATTTTTGTGGAGTGCATTGGGTTTGCAAGTACACACCAAATAGGGAAGATAGATATTGCAAGAGGCATAAGCATTTAGAAACTAAATTGTTGCAAGAAAGGCTAGATGTTTGTGCTGAAAGATTCAATATTTATCGCCATCCTTGTGAACTTTGCAATGAACATGGTCATTTAAAGCTCCAATGCTATTTGTTTCATGATCAAGCCATGTCCAAAAATTGTGATAACTTGATTACCCTTGAGCATCATAAAGAGCTTAGTCTTATTTTGGGTTATGAAGAAATTAAATGTATAACTGAGGGTATTCCAAAATTTAATCTCAATAAATTTCTTGATTTTGATCTAGAGGAAATTTATATGTGTTGTGCGGTGAACTGCATTGAAAACCCTTATATTGCCAATTACATAAAGAAAAGAAAACAAATAGAATATGAAGAGAATACTAACGAAAGGGAAGAGACTTCCCAATATCCTCCTATTATTTCTTATGATGAATTAGGTAACGAGGAGGAGCCTTCTATTCAACCAATCTCATTAATAAGGAGCTCCAAAAAGAGGATTGAACCCACACATGATGTGGTGAAGAAGAAGAAAAGAAAAAGGAAGAGAGGTAAAAAGATATCTCTCCCAAATAATTTTGCTCCTATTACTGTTGTGCCTCATGAAAATATAATTGTGGAAGATGATGCACTTGATGATGATCTCGTTATGCCTATTGCTTGTTGTGATTATTATGATTGAGAAGATAATGATACTTATTATGATCTTGAAAATCTTTTTGGCACTTGCTTGGAAGAATATGATAATTGCTATACTATTGGTGCTATCCATAATATTAATGATGAGAGTGATTATGCTTATGATATGAAAAGGACCAAGCTTGGGGATGCTATGTTTGATGAAGATGATGTTTTTGAGAATATATTTGCTGCAATTAATGTTAGTCCCAAGCTTGGGGATGCTATGTTTAATGAAGATGATATTTCTAGTCTCCCAAGTTTTGATATGCAAATTTATTATGATAATAGAATGCCTCCTACTTATGATGATTATATTGATGAAAGTGTATTTGCAGAGGTCATGACTTTATTTAGTAATGATTCCACTATCTTGGAAGAGGTTTCAATCGATTATGATGAGAACAAAGTTGCTACTTATGATGATTATTGTGATGATACTTATGCTATAAAAAGTAGTGATGATTACATTTATAAAACTTGTCGTGGTTATGATTACCCCTTTTCTGCACATTACCCTTTTAATATGGAAACAATTTATAGTATTCGAGTTTCTTATGATACTCCCACTATTCCGAATGAGAAGAATTTTGCTTATACGGAGAGTAATAAAATTTCTATGCTCGTAGATCATGAAAAGAATGCTTTATGTGATAGTTATATTGTTGAATTCATTAATGATGCCACTGAAAATTATTATGAGGGAGGAATATATGCTTATAGGAATTGCAATTATATCAAGTTTCCTCTCTATGTGCTTAAAGTTTTGAAGTTATGCTTGTTTTACCTTCCTATGCAAGTTGATTCTTGTTCCCACAAGTTGTTTGCTCACAAAATCCCTATGCATAGGAAGTGGGTTAGAATTAAATGTTCTAGTCATATTCTTCATGATGCTCTCTTTATGTTTCAATTCTTATCTTTTAAGTGAGCATCGTTGAAATCATCATGCCTAGCTAGGGGTGTTAAACGATAGCGCTTGTTGGGAGGCAACCCAACTTTATTTTTGTTCCTTGATTTTTGCTCCTGTTTAGTAATCAATAATTTATCTAGCCTCTGTTATGATTGAGTTTTTATGTTTTAATTAGTGTTTGTGCCAAGTAGAACCGTTGGGAAGACTTGGGGAAAGTCTTTTTGATCTTGCTGCAAAAAACAGCAACTTTAGCGCTCACGAGAATTGCTGCCATTCTCTATTCGAGAGTGATATTTAGTTAATTATTTTTTCAGATGATTAATAGACAAATTCCTCATGTCCACCAATTTATTTGAGAATTTTATGAGTTCCAGAAGTTTGCGTTAGTTACAGATTACTACAGACTGTTCTGTTTTTGACAGATTCTGTTTTTCATGTGTTGTTTACTTATTTTGATGAATCTATGGCTAGTAAAAGAGTTTATAAACCATAGAGAAGTTGGAATACAGTAGTTTTAACACCAATATAAATAAAGAATGAGTTTATTACAGTACCTTGAAGTGGTGTTTTGTTTTCTTTCGCTAACGGAGCCTGCGAGTTTTCTGTTAAGTTTTGTGTTGTGAAGTTTTCAAGTTCTGGGTAAAGATTCAATGGACTATGGAATAAGGAGTGGCAAGAGCATAAGATTGGGGATGCCCAAGGCACCCCAAGGTAATATTCAAGGACAACCAAAAGCCTAAGCTTGGGGATGCCCCGGATGGCATCCTCTCTTTCGTCTTCGTTCATCGGTAACTTTACTTGGAGCTATATTTTTATTTACCACATGATATGTGTTTTGCTTGGAGCGTAATTTTATTTTATTTAGTTTTGCTTGCTGTTTGAATAAAATACCAAGATATGAAATTCTTAAATGTTAGAGAGTCTTCACATAGTTGCATAATTATTCGACTACTCATTGATCTTCACTTATATCTTTTGGAGTAGTTTGTCATTTGCTCTAGTGCTTCACTTATATCTTTTTAGAGCACGGTGGTGGTTTATTTTATAGAAATAATCGATATCTCATGCTTCACTTATATTATTTTGAGAGTATTTTAGAACAGCATGGTAATGTGCTTTGGTTATGAATTTAGTCCTAATATGATGGGTACCAAACTTTCATATGAAGTGCATTGAATACTAAGAGAAGTTTGATACTTGATAATTGTTTTGAGATATGGAGATGGTGATATTAGAGTCATGCTAGTTGAGTAGTTGTGAATTTGAGAAATACTTGTGTTGAAGTTTGTGATTCCCGTAGCATGCACGTATAGTGAACCGTTATGTGATGAAGTCGGAGCATGATTTGTTTATTGATTGTCCTCCTTATGAGTGGCGGTCGGGGACGAGCGATGGTCTTTTCCTACCAATCTATCCCCCTAGGAGCATGCACATAATAATTTGTTTCGATAACTAATAGATTTTTGCAATAAGTATGTGAGTTCTTTATGACTAATGTTGAGTCCATGGATTATACGCACTCTCACCCTTCCACCATTGCTAGCCTCTCTAATACCGCGCACCTTTCGCCGGTATCATAAACCCACCATATACCTTCCTCAAAACAGCCACCATACCTACCTATTATGGCATTTCCATAGCTATTCCGAGATATATTGCCATGCAACTTTCCACCGTTCTGTTTACTATGATACGCTCCATCATTGTCATATTGCTTTGCATGATCATGTAGTTGACATTGTATTTGTGGCAAAGCCACCGTTCATAATTCTTTCATACATGTCACTCATGCATCATTGTTATCCTGGTACACCGCCAGAGGCATTCATATAGAGTCATACTTTGTTCTAGTATCGAGTTGTAATCTTTGAAGTTGTAAATAAATAGAAGTGTGATGATCATCATTAATAGAGCATTGTCCCAAAAAAGAGAATGGCCGAAAAAAGAAAAGAAAGGCCAAATAAAAAAAGGCAAAAAAGAGAGGAAAGGCCAAATAAAAAAATAAAAAAATAAAAGGGACAATGCTACTATCCTTTTTTCCACACTTGTGCTTCAAAGTAGCACCATGATCTTCATGATAGAGAGTCTCTTGTTTCGTCACTTTCATATACTAGTGGGAATTTTTCATTATAGAACTTGGCTTGTATATTCGAACAATGGGCTTCCTCAAATGCCCTAGGTCTTCGTGAGCAAGCAAGTTGGATGCACACCCACTTAGTTTCTTTTTGTTGAGCTTTCATATATTTATAGCTCTAGTGCATCCGTTGCATGGCAATCCCTACTCACTCACATTGATATCTATTGATGGGCATCTCCATAGCCTGTTGATACGCCTAGTTGATGTGAGACTATCTTCTCCCTTTTTGTCTCCTCCGGAACCACCATTCTATTCCATCTATAGTGATATGTCCATGGCTCACGCTCATGTATTGCGTGAAGATTGAAAAAGTTTGAGAACATCAAAAGTATGAAACAATTGCTTGGCTTGTCATCGGGGTTGTGCATGATTTAAATATGTTGTGTGGTGAAGATGGAGCATAGCCAGACTATATGATTTTGTAGGGATAACTTTCTTTGGCCATGTTATTTTGAGAAGACATGACTGCTTAGATAGTATGCTTGAAGTATTATTATTTTTATGTCAATATTAAAATTTTGTCTTGAATCTTATGGATCTGAATATTCTTGCCACAATAAAGAGAAATACATGATGAATATGTTAGGTAGCATTCCACATCAAAAATTCTGTTTTTATCATTTACCCACTCGAGGACGAGCAGGAATTAAGCTTGGGGATGCTGATACGTCTCCAACGTATCTATAATTTTTGATTGTTCCATGCTATTATATTATCTGTTTTGGATATTTATGGGCTTTATTATGCACTTTTATATTATTTTTGGGACTAACCTATTAACCCAGAGCCCAGTGCCAGTTTTCTGTTTTTTCCTTGTTTTAGAGTATCACAGAAAAGGAAAATCAAATGGAGTCCAATTGACTTGAAACTTCACGGAACTTATTTTTGGACCAGAAGAAGCCCACGGAGTATCGGAGATGGACCAGGAGAGTCCCGGGCTTCCCACGAGGGTGGGGGCATGTAACATCCCAAATTTTCAATTTGGAATGTTATACATTAGATCATCATGCATATCATATTTTATTTTGCTTTTGGTTTTGATCCTAGAAAATCCTAAGCAACTCAAGGACCCACGGAGAGAGTTGGGGATTTCATTATTTACATATTTGAGTTTTCTCACATTATGTAAACAGGATCATTTGATTTTATTTATTTTATCATCAATTATTTCTATTACAAAAATATGAGAGAGGGAATAAAATGACTTTCCCAAAATATAGAAATATTGAGGATTTAATAAAAAATTCAAATAAGATTTATTTCGAAGTTTTTTGGTATTTTTATTTGAATTTAGGAAAAATGCGCGTTTTTCAAAATTGCATTTAGGGCCCAAATAAATGTTCACTTTTTCGGGCTTGATTTTAGAAGCCCGGGAAAATTTATTTCGGGATTTTTGGAGTCCGTTTAGTATTTCTTTTTATTTTTCTTCCGAGCGGAATTATAAAAAAAACGCGGAACCGACTATGGGCCGTACTCGGCCAGGACACCGCCGGCCGAGGCTTTATAAGCCGCCGCCCCGGGCGAGAGAGAGAGCCCAGCCGCCAAAACCCTAGAGCCCAGCCGCCGAAAACCCTAGGGCCCAGCCGCCGCCACCAGCCCAGCCGCCGCCGCCGCCGAAGTTGCACGCCGCCACCAGCCCAGCCGCCGCCGCCGCCAGCCGCCGCCGGAGTTGCACGCCGCCCGAGGTTCGCCGCCACCTCGTTTTCCATGCTGTTTTAAAAAAAAATTCCGTTCGTCGTTTTTCTTTTTCGTCGGATTTTTCCGTGGTTATTTTCTGATCGCGATTTCTGATCCGATTTTCGTTTTAGTATAACTTTTCGCTCGTTTATCGGAATCAGGCGATTCAAGCGCCTGGAGTTTCGTCTCGAAATTATCTTTCCGAATAATCAACTTAAACAAGTTTTTGCTACTGTAAAATTTGGCTTAGACCCAGATTACTAGAACGAAGTTGTTTTCTTTCGCCATTTGATTTCTTTTGCTTCGTTCGATTTGATTCTTTTTGCAAACCAGGGTTCTTAAGTTGAACTTTCTGGTTAGATCTTCTAATTGAGTTTTACCCGTGCATTAGATGAGTACTTATTGTATGCTTGTTTGTTTGTCTGCGATAGAATACCCGGAGTGCGCCGCCTGTTACTTCGAATCTCTAGGTTTCGCGGATCATCAGCAAGGCAAGTAACACTTTGATCATACCTTTTCTACAACCCAGTTTTATTGCATTTGATCAATCCTCACACATTGCATGATTAGGATCTAATTAAATTGTGGGATGGGAAGTAGATGAGGTAGTACCTATTACCTGTTTATTATCAAACCTTTGGGAGTTACTTCTACGTTTGCTTATTATGCCATGCTATGCTAGTAGACGTGGATTGGGTGAGTGATATCCATGACAGATGTGAGTTTGTTAATTAATGGTTTATCTAAGGTGGCAACCTAAACACACATCTGGGTGGATTGAGGCACCTGGGGATTCCAGGACTTGCCTGTTTTTCTTTTGGACCGCCACCCAGGCTCAAAGGGTCATGAGATTATTCATACTAGAAACTTCCGTGTGCAGCCACAAGCCATTATGGGCTCTGGCATAGTTGACTAAGTTCTGGAAAATCTTACAATGGTAGACTAGCAGATGTAGGGGATGTAGGTGGTACGGTCTACCCGATCGTAAGGTGCTAGCGCTTCTGAAAGACTATGTCTCGGTCATCCGTTTTCTCAAACACCCTGTAGTGCGAGAAACCAAACAGAGGCGATCGAGTCTTGTGGGGAAAAGTGCGCAAACCTCTGCAGAGTGTATTAAACTAATCATGGTTAGCCGTGTCCCCGGTTATGGACATCTTGAGTATCTAGTACCTGGATTATCATGTGAATCTCAACATATTACTCTAAAGTTAATTTTGTTGGGTTAAATGATGCTATTTTAATTGGGATTGAGAATGCTGTCAACCATTCTCAATGTTTAACAACCACCATGATAGTAATTAAATTTATTTCTTTGAAGTAGGGAAAAATTGGCTTTACGCAAAAACTGTAACCATAGAGCTTTCCACCAGCCAAATATGCATATAGTATAGCTGTTGCATTCCATTACTCTCTATGTGTTACCTTGCCAGCTTATTCCATGTGCTGACCCGTTTTCGGGCTGCAACGTTAATGTTGCAGACTTTTCATACGACGATTAAGGAGTTTTAGGTCGTGGTTCTATACTCAGTGATGCCGTTAGAGTTGATGGACTCACTTACCTTCCAAGCCTTCCGCTGTTATCGTTATTAGATGGCCTTAAGCCATATTTATTGTAATAAGTTCTCTTTTGAGACACTCGAAGTAATAAGTGTGTGATTGCTACTCTGCTATAAATCCTCCGAGTACTCTGTGGTGTCAGCATTACTGATCCAGGGATGACACCGGAGCACAGAGATCAGACTGTTTGAGGTCTGGTCGCTACAGAGATGGTATCAGAGCACACGCTGACTGTAGGACACGACCACTAAGCTAAAGACCTAGATCACTACTCACTCTCTTCTCTTCTGACTTCTCATCTTTTCTACTCTTTAGGATGGCGGATGCAAGAAACAAGTTCACCCAACCAGATGAAGATACACCCTTTGGAGGCCACTTGAAGGAAGTCACTCGATACCTGAACATAGGAGTACCAAGCTTCACGGGAACCTACAACGCCACTCTACCTGAAGAAGAGCGCTGGATGATTCAAGTTCAAGTTCCAAGAAGGACATTCATGCCAGTCACTGAGCCCATAGAGTTTTCTTTTGATGCACCAACTTGGAGTCTAGGAAAGAGTATGGCAGCTCACATCGCCATGGGACGCATTGGAGAAGACTACCGCAAGGATCTCAAGGATACTATCTACCAGATTTGCGGATGCCGAGATGAACACTGGGAGATGATCAGCACCAGGAAGGATAGATCAATTACAGCTTTTATTCAGGAGTTAAATCAGCACATTCGACGACAGAAGAATCAGATGTGCGCCGACATGATAGATCTAAAGAAGGCTAAGACTAGAATCAAGGAACTGGAGGAAGAACTCAAGGCTACACGTGAAGATTATGAAGAAGAAATTGAAGTATTGGTGGATAAGAATGCCGACCTAACTATGAAGCTAGCAGTATTCATGGGAGGCCCGACACCAGTAGATGAAGACGAAGAACCCAAGGAGATTAGCCCGGAAGACTACATCATCATTGACGGCACCGACTCGGAACAAGATAGTAGCAATGATGACTATATTGATGAAGCAGGAGAAGATATCATGGAGTCTACAACCATAGAATATTTCTAGTAGACCACCTCATCAGTAGTAGTAGTCCACCATGTAAATATAGTAGTTCGAGCACTTTGCGATAGTTAGATTGATTGTATGCCTTTGTTTGTTTGAATGAAGTGAATTGTTTGCTTTTGCCTCATGTGCATATGGGTAGTGTTTTCTCTTTAGACCCCCTCTATTCTTATATCTCATTTTTCTAAAACCCTCAGATGCCTCCGAGACGTGACCCCGGATTTACCTTTCCGCCGGAGCTCACCCAGTTGATCCAGCAGCAGAGCACTTTGATGCAGTTGTTAGTTCAAAATCAGAATCAGGGGAACAACAATAACAACCCACCACCACCACCACCTGTAGACCACTTAGCCCGTTTTCTTAGGCTGAATCCGCCGGTGTATTCCAGTAGCACCGAGACGATAGTAGCAGATGATTGGCTCCGCAAGATAGCTAGGGAGTTGACCACAGCAGGATGCACAGATGCGGAGAAGGTGAAGTTTGCCGCACATCAGCTAGAAGGACCCGCAGCATCCTGGTGGGAGAATTTCACAGCCACCTTCCCAGTCGACACTGTCACATGGGACCAGTTTCAGCAGGCTTTCCGTACTGCCCATGTTTCAGCAGGAGCAATGGCCATGAAGAAGCGTGAGTTTCGTAACTTGCGCCAAGGAGGACGGACAGTTGGCCAGTATGTGGAGGATTTTAGTAAGCTAGCACGTTATGCCCCAGATGACGCTGCTACGGATGCAGCTAAGCAGGAGAAATTCCTGGAAGGACTGAATGATGAGTTGAGTATGCACTTGATGGTAGCCACCTTCAACAACTACCAGGAGTTGGTAGATCGTGCTCTTATGATTGAAGGGAAGCAGCAGCAAATTGAGAACCGCAAGAGGAAGTCCGGACAAGGAAAGTATAATTCGGGAGCTCAGCAGAAGCCACGTTTTACCCCTAGACCGGGAGGACATTTTCAGCATACCCATGGAGTAGGTAGCTCACACAATCACAATGGCACCAAGAATGGTAATGGGAATGGAGGAAGCAATGGACAGAACCGCAGCACCCCATCAACCCCAGTCAAGACGGACTTGAGTCACGTCACTTGCTATAAGTGTTCAAAGCCAGGACATTATGCAAATGACTGTCCTGAGGGACAAAATGGCAATGGAAGTTCTAGGAAGAAGCCGAACCCTTTCAACAGGGGACAGGTGAACCACGTTAGCATGGAGGAGGTTGAAGCTCAGCCCAATGCAGTAATAGGTAAGTTTTTGGTTAAGTCATTTACTGCACTCGTTCTTTTTGATACTGGTGCATCGCATTCATACATCTCAAGGGGATTTGTGGATAAGTATAACCTACCAACCCAAGCCCTTAGGTCACCCATGCTAGTAACCTCGCCAGGAGCAGAGTATGTGGCAAGTCTATGGTGTGATCGGTTACCATTAAGGATTGGTAACTATGTTTTTCCCTCAGACCTAATAGTATTGGAATCTCAAGGATTGGATGTGATATTAGGCATGGATTGGTTATCAAAGTATGAAGGGAATATTGAGTGTGCTAGTAAGTCAATTTTGCTTACCACACCAGAAGGGAGAAAGATCAAGTACATATCCCGGCATGTACCAAAGAGGACACAAGTAAATTCCTTATCAGGAGTTGTGCAGGAGGAAGTACCAGTGGTAAAGGATTTTCCTGATGTATTTCCAGAAGAGTTGCTAGGCATGCCACCAGATAGAGACATTGAGTTTTTGATTGAGCTTTTGCCAGGCACTGGGCCAATATCGAAGAGACCATATAGGATGCCAGCAAAAGATTTGGTGGAAATTAAGAAGCAGATTAAGGAGTTACTGGATAAGGGATATATTCGCCCAAGTTCTTCGCCTTGGGGATCACCAGTACTTCTAGTGGAGAAGAAGGATGGATCATTAAGAATGGTTGTTGATTATCGTGGATTGAACGAAGTAACGATCAAGAACAAGTACCCGCCGCCAATGATCAATGATCTGTTTGATCGATTGCAAGGAGCTAAAGTGTTTTCCAAGATTGATTTGCGATCAGGATACCACCAGTTAAAGATTCGAGAACAGGATATTCCGAAGATAGCTTTTACCACTAGGTATGGGCTGTATGAGTATACCGTTATGTCATTTGGTCTGACTAACGCGCCTGCCTATTTTATGAACATGATGAATAAAGTGTTTATGGAGTTTTTGGATAAGTTCGTTGTAGTGTTCATTGATGATATCCTGGTATATTCAAAGAATGAAGAGGAGCATAAGGAGCATTTGCGTTTTGTACTTGGAAAGCTCAGAGAACATCAATTATACGCCAAGTTCAGCAAATGTGAGTTTTGGTTGAAGGAAGTAGGATTCCTCGGACACGTTATATCCGGAGAAGGTATAGCAGTAGATCCCGCTAAAGTTGAAACTGTGACCAAGTGGGAAGCCCCAACAACAGTTGGAGAGATCCAGAGTTTTCTTGGACTCGCAGGATACTACCAGAGATTTATTGAGAATTTCTCAAAGATTGAGAAACCTATGACGGAGTTGTTGAAGAAGGATACTAAGTTCAAATGGACTGAGGAGTGTGAGGCAAGTTTTCAGGAATTGAAGAACCGTTTGGTTACCTCACCAGTGTTGGTTTTGCCAGATCAAACCAAGGATTATGAGGTGTATTGCGACGCTTCACGTCGAGGACTTGGAGCAGTGCTTATGCAGGAAGGGAGAGTTGTTTCGTATGCCTCAAGACAACTGAAGCCTCATGAGTTAAATTATGCCACGCATGATTTGGAGTTAGCCGCCATAGTGCATGCATTGAAGACATGGAGACATTTCCTTATTGGAAACCATTGTGAGGTGTACACGGATCACAAGAGTTTGAAGTACATTTTCACACAGAAGGAGTTGAACCTCAGACAAAGGAGATGGTTGGAGCTCATCAAGGATTATGATATCAAATTGCATTATCATCCCGGGAAGGCTAATGTAGTAGCTGACGCATTAAGCCGCAAGAGCCATGTCGATACGTTAATGATGGGAGAAATACCCAAGGAGTTAGCAGAAAACCTTCGTGAACTATGTTGGAAATAGTTCCGAGAGGCTATGTAGCAGCATTGGAAATTCAGCCAACTTTGATGGATAGAATCAGGGAAGCTCAGAAAACTGACAAGGATATTGCTTCCATAAAGGAGAAAATGAAAGGAGGAAAAGCTAAAGGATTTCGTGAGGATGAGCACGACACCCTATGGTTTGAAGATCGTGTTTTTGTACCCAATGACCCGGAGATCAGAAAGTTGATTCTGCAAGAGGCACATGATTCACCGTATTCGATTCACCCAGGAAATACCAAGATGTATTTGGATTTGAAGGATATTTTCTGGTGGACCGGAATGAAGAAGGATATTGTGGAGTATGTAGCAGTTTGTGACATATGTCAGAGAGTAAAGGCAGAGCATCAGAAGCCAGCAGGATTGTTGCAACCATTGCCGATACCCGAATGGAAGTGGGATAAGCTAGGCATGGATTTTATCACGGGATTACCGAGGACTCGTTCAGGCTATGACTCGATTTGGGTTGTAGTTGATCGATTGTCGAAGGTAGCTCATTTCATCCCAGTAAAGACCACTTACACCAGTGCTAAGTTGGCAAAGATATACATGACCAGGATCGTATGTTTGCATGGAGTTCCGAGGAGCATCGTATCAGATAGAGGAACCCAGTTTACCTCAAAGTTCTGGAAGCATTTGCATAAGACTTTGGGTACTAGGCTAGAATTTAGTACAACTTTTCATCCGCAGACAGATGGACAGACCGAGCGAGTCAATCAGATTTTGGAGGATATGCTGAGAGCTTGTGCGCTAGATTATGGATCTAGTTGGGACGATAATTTGCCATATGCAGAGTTCTCTTACAATAATAGCTATCAGACCAGTTTGAAGATGGCCCCTTTCGAAGCTCTGTACGGAAGGAGGTGCAGGACACCATTGTCGTGGGATGAAGTTGGAGATCGTCAGTTGTTTGGACCTGACTTGATTAAGGAGTCTGAACAGAAGGTGAAGTTGATTCGCGATAGTCTCAAGGTAGCCCAGTCCAGGCAGAAGAGCTACGCAGATTCTAAACGCAAGGAGACAGTTTACGAAGTCGGAGATAGAGCTTATCTTCGAGTATCCCCACTTCGAGGGATTAAGCGCTTTGGAGTTAAGGGGAAGTTAGCACCACGATTTGTAGGGCCATATCGAGTTTTGGAGCGTATGGGAGAAGTGGCCTACAAGTTGGAATTGCCAGAAGGATTGACAGGAGTGCATGATGTGTTCCACGTTTCTCAGTTGAAGAAGTGTCACGCGGAAATGGCTGGCATACCTTTGAGAGACATAGTGCCATTAGAAGCAATTCAGTTGGATAACAATTTGACCTATGAGGAGAAACTACTCAAGATCCTCGAGTTTGCCAGCCGAGTCAATCGCAGCAAGGTTATCAAGTTTTGCAAAGTTCAGTGGAGCCACCATACGGAGGATGAAGCCACCTGGGAGCGAGAGGAAGATTTGCTCAAAGACCACCCTCACCTATTTTCTAGCCAACCCGAATCTTGAGGGCGAGATTCATCTTAAGGGGGTAGGTTTGTAACATCCCAAATTTTCAATTTGGAATGTTATACATTAGATCATCATGCATATCATATTTTTTTTGCTTTTGGTTTTGATCCTAGAAAATCCTAAGCAACTCAAGGACCCACGGAGAGAGTTGGGGATTTCGTTATTTACATATTTGAGTTTTCTCAAATTATGTAAACAGGATCATTTGATTTTATTTATTTTATCATCAATTATTTCTATTACAAAAATATGAGAGAGGGAATAAAATGACTTTCCCAAAATATAGAAATATTGAGGATTTAATAAAAAATCAAATAAGATTTATTTCGGAGTTTTTCGGTATTTTTATTTGAATTTAGGAAAAATGCGCGTTTTTCAAAATTGCATTTAGGGCCCAAATAAATGTTCACTTTTTCGGGCTTGATTTTAGAAGCCCGGGAAAATTTATTTCGGGATTTTTGGAGTCGGTTTAGTATTTCTTTTTGTTTTTCTTCCGAGCGGAATTATAAAAAAACGCGGAACCGACTATGGGCCGTACTCGGCCAGGCCACCGCCGGCCAAGGCTTTATAAGCCGCCGCCCCGGGCGAGAGAGAGAGCCCAGCCGCCGAAACCCTAGAGCCCAGCCGCCGAAAACCCTAGGGCCCAGCCGCCGCCGCCGCCCTAGCCGCTGTCGCCGCCACCGCCAGCCGCCGCCGGAGTTGCACGCTGCCCGAGGTTCGCCGCCACCTCGTTTTCCGTGCCATTTAAAAAAAAATCTGTTCGTCGTTTTTCTTTTTCGTCGGATTTTTCCGCGGTTATTTTCTGATTGCGATTTCTGATCCGATTTTCGTTTTAGTATAACTTTTCGCTCGTTTATCGGAATCAGGCGATTCAAGCGCCTGGAGTTTCGTCTCGAAATTCTCTTTCCGAATAATCAACTTAAACAAGTTTTTGCTACTGTAATATTTGGCTTAGATCCAGATTACTAGAACGAAGTTGTTTTCTTTCGCCGTTTGATTTCTTTTGCTTCGTTCGATTTGATTCTTTTTGCAAACCAGGGTTCTTAAGTTGAACTTTCTGGTTAGATCTTCTAATTGAGTTTTACCCGTGCATTAGATGAGTTCTTATTGTATGCTTGTTTGTTTGTCTGCGATAGAATACCCGGAGTGCGCCGCCTGTTACTTCGAATCTCTAGGTTTCGCGGATCATCAGCAAGGCAAGTAACACTTTGATCATACCTTTTCTACAACCCAGTTTTATTGCATTAGATCAATCCTCACACATTGCATGATTAGGATCTAATTAAATTGTGGGATGGGAAGTAGATGAGGTAGTACCTATTACCTGTTTATTATCAAACCTTTGGGAGTTACTTCTACGTTTGCTTATTATGCCATGCTATGCTAGTAGACGTGGATTAGGTGAGTGATATCCATGACAGATGTGAGTTTGTTAATTAATGGTTTATCTAAGGTGGCAACCTAAACACACATCTGGGTGGATTGAGGCACCTGGGGATTCCAGGACTTGCCTGTTTTTCTTTTGGACCGCCACCCAGGCTCAAAGGGTCATGAGATTATTCATACTAGAAACTTCCGTGTGCAGCCACAAGCCATTATGGGCTCTGGCATAGTTGACTAAGTTGTGGAAACTCTTACAGTGGTAGACTAGCAGATGTAGGGGATGTAGGTGGTACGGTCTACCCGATCGTAAGGTGCTAGCGCTTCTGAAAGACTATGTCTCGGTCATCCGTTTTCTCAAACACCCTGTAGTGCGAGAAACCAAACAGAGGCGATCGAGTCTTGTGGGGAAAAGTGCGCAAACCTCTGCAGAGTGTATTAAACTAATCATGGTTAGCCGTGTCCCCGGTTATGGACATCTTGAGTATCTAGTACCTGGATTATCATGTGAATCTCAACATGTTACTCTAAAGTTAATTTTGTTGGGTTAAATGATGCTATTTTAATTGGGATTGAGAATGCTGTCAACCATTCTCAATGTTTAACAACCACCATGATAGTAATTAAATTTATTTCTTTGAAGTAGGGAAAAATTGGCTTTACGCAAAAACTGTAACCATAGAGCTTTCCACCAGCCAAATATGCATATAGTATAGCTGTTGCATTCCATTACTCTCTATGTGTTACCTTGCCAGCTTATTCCATGTGCTGACCCGTTTTCGGGCTGCAACGTTAATGTTGCAGACTTTTCAGACGATGATTAAGGAGTTTTAGATCGTGGTTCTATACTCAGTGATGCCGTTGGAGTTGATGGACTCACTTACCTTCCAAGCCTTCCGTTGTTATCGTTATTAGATGGCCTTAAGCCATATTTATTGTAATAAGTTCTCTTTTGAGACACTCGAAGTAATAAGTGTGTGATTGCTACTCTGCTATAAATCCTCCGAGTACTGTGTGGTGTCAGCATTACTGATCCAGGGATGACACCGGAGCACAGAGATCAGACTGTTTGAGGTCTGGTCGCTACAGGGCGCGTGCACCCCCCTGGGCGCGCCCCCTGCCTCGTGGACAGCCCAGAGGTCCACCGACGTACTTCTTCCTCCCATATATACCCATATACCCTAACAACTTTGGGGAGCACAATAGATCGGGAGTTCCGCTGCCAGAAGCCTCCGTAACCACCGAAAACCAATCTAGACCCGTTCTGGCACCCTGCCGGAGGGGGCAATCCCTCTCCGGTGGCCATCTTCATCATCCTGGCACTCTCCATGACGAGGAGGGAGTAGTTCTCCCTCGGGGCTGAGGGTATGTACCAGTAGCTATGTGTTTGATCTCTCTCTCTCTTGTGTTCTTGAGGTGATACGATCTTGATGTATCATGAGCTTTGCTATTATAGTTGGATCTTATGATGTTTCTCCCCCTCTACTCTCTTGTAATGCATTGAGTTTTCCCTTTGAAGTTCTCTTATCGGATTGAGTCTTTAAGGATTTCAGAACACTTGATGTATGTCTTGCATGGGATACCTGTGGTGACAATGGGGTATTCTATGATCCACTTGATGTTTGTTTTGTTGATCAACTTGCGGGTTCCGTGACCTTGGGAATATATGCATAGGGGTTGGCACACGTTTTCATCTTGACTCTCCGGTAGAAACTTTGTGGCACTCTTTGAGGTTCTATGTGTTGGTTGAATAGATGAATCTAAGATTGTGTGATGCATATCGTATAATCATACCCACGGATACTTGAGGTGACATTGGAGTATCTAGGTGACATTAGGGTTTTGGTTGATTTGTGTCTTAAGGTGTTATTCTAGTACGAACTCTATGATAGATTGAACGGAAAGAATAGCTTCATGTTATTTTACTACGGACTCTTGAATAGATCGGTCAGAAAGGATAACTTTGAGGTGGTTTCGTACCCTACCATAATATCTTTGTTTGTTCTCCGCTATTAGTGACTTTGGAGTGACTCTTTGTTGCATGTTGAGGGATAGTTATATGATCCAATTATGTTATTATTGTTGAGAGGACTTGCACCAGTGAAAGTATGAAGCCTGGGCCTTGTTTCAACGCATTGCAATACCGTTTACGCTCACTTTTATCATTAGTTACCTTGCTGTTTTTATATTTTCGGATTACAAAAACTATTATCTACTATCCATATTGCACTTGTATCACCATCTCTTCACCGAACTAGTGCACCTATACAATTTACCGTTGTATTGGGTGTGTTGGGGACACAAGAGACTCTTTGTTATTTGGTTGTAGGGTTGCTTGAGAGAGACCATCTTCATCCTACGCCTCCTACGGATTGATAAACCTTAGTTCATCCACTTGAGGGAAATTTGCTACTGTCCTACAAACCTCTGCACTTGGAGGCCCAACAATGTCTATAAGAAGAAGGTTGTGTAGTAGACATCAGCTAACCGTGAACTCCTCATTAGCTTGCACCAAAAAGTTGACCAGAATCTAAACTGGGTTAAGCGTCAATTTGCTGCAATTCAAGCAAATATGACAGTGACTCATAACATAGTGCGCAAGAACCACTAGTATGCCCACAAAATATTTGACAGAAACTGGGCCATCATCTCACATTTGAAGACAGATGAAGAACTTGTTGCAATGGAATTCCAGATGAACTTTCATTGGGCAGATCTGCCGATGTCGTGGTATCACACGATCACCTATGGGGCCATCAGCCCCTTTGTGGTTCGGCAAGGGGGAAGGTCACGTTACACAAAGAGCAGAGGCCATAGAATAGCACAATAGCGGTGACTTAGGCAGCTTTTACCCATGTTCGGGCTGCCGCAAGGTGTAAAACCCTACTCCTGCTTTGGTGGATCGATGAGAGGACCGTAGTGGAGACGCAGTGCCCAAGACCAGCAAGGTCGCCTTGGGACGAGAGCATCCACGCGCGTATGAGTGTACAAGGGTCCGAATCCTTTCTAAGGTTGCCACGACCCTCCTTTTATAGGACAAGGGGTCACCACAATGGCAAAACAGTCATTATCCAGTGATTAGATAGCCATAGTGCTATCATACCTAACTCTGCACACATGACAAAGTGCATTAAATGCATCACTTAGTGTCACATCATGGATGTAGCCCAACATGCCTTTCTGTACCATTCTGCCACATTTTCGCCTGCCTACGTGACACGCCCATGGACGGGTGTCATTTAGGGGTGACCTTCCTCAGAAATGGCTGCCACGTGCCAAACGCCAGCCACTTATTCACTTGGGGGCTCTACACCGCACCGATAAGTGACTTGCGTCGCTATGAAGTGGAGCGGTGGAGCCTTGGTGGGGAAGCAGGCCGCCAGCGTCCCGACAACCCTTGCCGTGGTAGTCTTATGACTTGTCCTTGGAGTGGCCTCGACACGACCAGGCTCGCCTGCCCGGCAAGGGAGGTTTTTCCTTAGTGATATCTTGCCCTTTTTGGCTTGTCTTGGTCTTCCTGATCCGCCCTTTGATTTCTCAAAGAGCTATATCTTCTGCTTGGCCTTGTCTTGGATACTGTAACCTTGCCCTTGAGCCTGTGTACAGTCCGAGCAACATACACCAGGTTTTTTTGCACCGACAGGGGCCCTCGAGCCTGGCCCAAACGCGTTACCGTGTGTTGTTGGGGTAGGCCCTACCTAGTACACAGGCAGGGAGCTTGTGGTATCTCATTCCTTGAGATTTTCTTTACTTCTTTATTAATCTGCGTTTGAGTCAGTTTCCTGCTTTCCCATGCGTCGTGTGATGCCAAACATGGTGGGGCTCTGTAATGGCCCGTTAATGACTTTAATTAACCCACGGGAGGGGGGCTAACTGCCGATTCACTCATCCCACCATGCCCTTATCCTTTGCCGCGTATATTGCATGTAGCGAGTGGGATAGGTAATAGAGGCGCGTGGTGCGGAAAAAATGCTTCATGGCACAGATCTGAACCTCCTAGATTGGTGTGAGAGGGTGGCCGATGGGTTCAGCCACCATTCACAGCTCGGGCGGGTCGGACTTAATGGAGCCCCCTCCCCTAAGTAGGTGGAGGATCAGCCCCCGGCCCTGGCTCGCCTATGAAAAGGGGAGCACTTAGGGGGAGTGGAGGCATCCATCCATGCACTTCCGCCTTCTTCTTCCTTGCCTTCTTCTTTGTCATGCTGAGGTTGAGATATCTGGGACAAGCCCTGGTTCTCCGTTCGAGGATGAAACGATGGTCTTGGAGGCTAGCGCCATTCATCAGGGAGTGAGTATGGTCCGGGGCCGCGGAAAGCGTGGTGATCGCGGTTTGCGGCGACGTGTCGGCGAATGCTGCATCGACCACGGTGTGGAGGGCGCCATGTTTCTTCATGATGGAGAGACGCTCGCCTTCCCCACACGAGCTTGCCGCCAAAGGAGGGAGCATCGTTCCTGCCACGAGTTGGTGGAGTTCGCCGACCCGTTAGTGGAGCCTTCAGGGCCTCTGGTGCTCGTTCGTGGGGATGTGCTTAGGATCTTGAGTAATCCCGGTA
Source organism: Triticum urartu (assembly GCF_056163025.1). Classification (NCBI taxonomy): domain Eukaryota; kingdom Viridiplantae; phylum Streptophyta; class Magnoliopsida; order Poales; family Poaceae; genus Triticum; species Triticum urartu. The sequence continues at coordinate 416,834,907 of NC_141875.1, forward strand.
TTGCTCCTTTTGGCGAGGTTGGGGATGACGCTGAAGACAACACTGTCCTCCTGCCCGCCAAGGTGGATAGTGGCGCTCCCCACGCGCATGGAGTGCTGCCGCCACCCCCAGCCGCTTTAGGGGAGGCGACGTGCCAAAGGCTCGGCGTCCTCCCTAAGAGAAAGTGATGAGGAAAGAATAGGCGGGGATGAAGACGGCAGGTGGTAGGCCGTCAGGTAGGAGTACGATGGCACCGACGCCTTCATCTCGTATTGCCGGCCCGCTGCCTCATCTTTCCGCTCCTCCCCTCCCTCCCCAGCACCATCATCACCAGCTTCTTCGGGTGGTAGCCGAGGAGGGGATGTTCTCTTGGTGCCCTTGCCTCCTCCAGCAGTCTTCCAGCTGGGCTCCGGCAGGCGCTCCCTACCGGGGCTTGTGGTGGGGTGTCTTGATGGCCTTGGCGGTGGTGACCAGGGCACTGCCAAGCTGCTCCCCCCGTCCTCCTCCTTCGTAGCCTCACCACTCCCGATCTTCTCAGGCTGCTCCTAGTGGGGCCCGGCGCGGTCGAGCTGGGCTTCTGGCCAGGCACTCCTTTTGCCCTCTTCGCCTCCCCCTGTAGTTCCTAGGAGGAGAGGGACAAGAAAGGGATTACGGGGAACTTATCTCTTTTTAGTTTAAAATATGTAGGCAGCTGCCAAACTTTAATCTTAATCATGTAATCTTCTTTATCCATGTTTGTGCTATATAAGATATGTACTTGTTTATCTGCATATTAATGAATAAGACAAGTCTTGTCAGATACTTGTGCATGTATTATGTCCATGCAGAGGTGGAATGCTGCTACCTCTTAAGCATGCGTTGGTTTTACCTTGAAGAGGGAAGGGTGATGCAGCAAAGTAGCGTAAGTATTTCCCTCGATTTTTTAGAACCAAGGTATCACGCCGACCGCTATCTACTACTATTACTCCTACATCTTCTGCATCTACTACTATTACTCCACACATCGACCGCTATCCAGCATGCATCTGGAGTATTAAGTTCATAAGAACGGAGTAACGCTTTAAGCATGATGACATGATGTAGAGGGATAAACTCATGCAATATGATATAAACCCCATCTTGTTATACTCAATGGCAACAATACAATACGTGTCGTTTCCCCTACTGTCACTGGGATCGAGCACCGCAAGATTGAACCCAAAGCTAAGAACTTCTCCCATTGCAAGAAAGATCAATCTAGTAGGCCAAACCAAACTGATACTTCGAAGAGACTTGCAAAGATAACCAATCATACATAAAAGAATTCAGAGAAGATCCAAATATTGTTCATAGATAATCTTGATCATAAATCCACAATTCATCGGATCTCGACAAACACACCGCAAAAGTAGATTACATCGAATAGATCTCCAAGAGAATCGAGGAGAACTTTGTATTGAGACCCAAAGAGAGAGAAGAAGACATCTAGCTAATAACTATGGACCCAAAGGTCTTAGGTAAACTACTCACACATCATCGGAGAGGCTATGGTGTTGATGTAGAAGCCCTTCGTGATCAATGCCCCCTCCGGCGGAGCGCCGAAAAGGCCCCAAGATGGGATCTCACGGGTACAGAAGGTTGCGGCGGTGGAATTAGGTTTTTGTGGTGCTCCTCGATGGTTTGGGGGTACGTAGGTATATATAGGAGGAAGAAGTAGGTCGGTGGAGCCACGAGGGGCCCACGAGGGTGGAGGGCGCGCCCAGGGGGGTAGGCGCGCCCCCTACCTCGTGGCCTCATCTTTGATTGCTTAACGTCCACTCCAAGTCCTCTGGATCATGTTTGTTCCAAAAATCACGCTCCCGAAGGTTTCATTCCATTTGGACTCCATTTGATATGCTTTTTCTGCAAAACACTGAAATAGGCAAAAAAACAACAATTTGGGCTGGGCCTCTGGTTAATAGGTTAGTCCCAAAAATAATATAAAAGTGTATAAATAAGCCCGTTAAACATCCAAAACAGAATATATAATAGCATGGAACAATCAAAAATTATAGATACGTTGGAGACGTATCAAGCATCCCCAAGCTTAATTCCTGCTCGTCCTCGAGTAGGTAAATGATAAAAACAGAATTTTTGATGTGGAATGCTTCTTAGCATAATTTTCAATGTAAATCTCTTTATTGTGGCATGAATATTCAGATCTGAAAGATTCAAGATAAAGTTTAATATTGACATAAAAATAGTAATACTAACTAAGCAATCATGTCTTCTCAAAATGACATGGCCAAAGAAAGTTATCCCTACAAAATCATATAGTTTGGCTATGATCTATCTTCACCACACAAAATATTTAAATCATGCACAACCCCGATGACAAGCCAAGCAATTGTTTCATACTTTTTATGTTCTCAAACTTTTTCAACTTTCACGCAATACATGAGCGTGAGCCATGGACATAGCACTATAGGTGGAATAGAATGGTGGTTTTGGAGAAGACAAAAAGGAGAAGATAGTCTCACATCAACTAGGCATATCAACGGGCTATGGAGATGCCCATCAATAGATATCAATGTGAGTGAGTAGGGATTGTCATGCAATAGATGCACTAGAGCTATAAGTGTATGAAAGCTCAACAAAAGAAACTAAGTGGGTGTGCATCCAACTTGCTTGCTCACGAAGACCTAGGGCAATTTGAGGAAGCCCATCATTGGAATATACAAGCCAAGTTCTATAATGTAAAATTTCCACTAATTTATTAAAGTGACAACATAGGAGACTCTTGGTGCTACGTTGAAGCACAAGTGTGGAAAAAGGATAGTAGCATTGTCCCTTCTCTCTTTTTCTCTCATTTTTTTCTTGGGTGTCGGTGTCAAAACCGGCGGATCTCGGGTAGGGGGTCCCGAACTGCATCTAAGGCGGATGGTAACAGGAGGCGGGGGACACGATGTTTACCCAGGTTCGGGCCCTCTCGATGGAGGTAATACCCTACGTCCTGCTTGATTGATCTTGATGATATGAGTATTACAAGAGTTGATCTACCACGAGATCGTAGAGGCTAAACCCTAGAAGCTAGCCTATGGTATGATTGTTGTTGTCCTACGGACTAAACCCTCCGGGTTATATAGACACCGGAGGGGGCTAGGGTTACACAGAGTCGGTTACAAGGGAGGAGATCTACATACCCGTATTGCCAAGCTTGCCTTCCACGCCAAGGAGAGTCCCATCCGGACACGGGATGAAGTCTTCAATATTGTATCTTCATAGTCCAACAGTCCGGCCAAAGGATATAGTCCGGCTGTCCGGAGACCCCCTAATCCAGGACTCCCTCAGTAGCCCCTGAACCAGGCTTCAATGACGATGAGTCCGGCGCGCAAATTTGTCTTCGACATTGCAAGGCGGGTTCTTCCTCCGAATACTCCATAGAAGATTTTGAACACAAGGATAGTGTCCGGCTCTGCAAAACAAATTCCACATACCACCGCAGAGAGAATAATATTTCCACAAATCTAATCTGCTAACACATTATCAACATGACATCACGCCATGGCCCGGTCATTATTCGAACCGTTTTTCTCAACCAGCACTGCACATATTGCGAGGCGGTTTTCTTGACATGTCTTGTCGAAGCAGAGATCGTGTCCCCCTTATTACGGGATTCTCATCAATACGGACGTGGGTAACCCAACCCCGCCATCAATTACGGCGCTCAGGAATAAGCGATTTTACCAGGTAAGTGGGGAGGCGCATAGCCTCTTCCGCCCTTATAAAGGGACAAAGATTCACCCTTTTTACCCATGTCTTCTTCGTCCTTACTTATCCATTCTCACGCACTCGAGCTCCAGCGCCCAAGTTCGCGTGTTTCTCCTCAAACCACTCCAAGCATGTCCGGAGCGGGAGGCAAGTGGATGGTCTCCTCTGTCACGGTGGAGAACATCGCAAAGCTACGGGAAGCCAGATATCTGGCCGTGGACATCGCGCACCGGCTGCCAGATGCGGGGCAGATCATCCCTATGCCCGCACCCCATGAGAGGGTAGTTTTCCTTACCCACTTTGTTCGCGGACTGGGATTTCCCCTTCACCCGTTTGTCCACGGGCTCATGTTCTACTACGGGCTGGATTTTCATGATCTAGCCCCCAATTTCATCCTCAACATCTCGGCGTTTATCATCGTGTGCGAGGCCTTCCTCCGCATCAGGCCCCACTTCGGCCTATGGCTGAAGACCTTCAATGTTAAACCGAAGGTGGTGGTCGGCCAGCAAGCGGAGTGCGGAGGCGCCATGGTGGGCAAAATGCCTAACGTCACCTGGCTCGAAGGCTCCTGGGTGGAGACCATAAAGGGCTGGCAATCGGGGTGGTTCTACATCACCAAGCCGTGTGACACCAACTGGGTGGCGGCCCCCGAATTTCGATCTGGAATCCCCACGCGGCTCACCTCCTAGAAAGAGAAGGGCCTATCCTGGGGTTCCCCGGTAGAGCTGACCGGACTCCAGACCTGCATCAAGAACATGATGAGCAAAAAAATCAAGCTCGTCAACGTGGTCCAGGTCATGCTCTTCCACCGGATTCTCCCGTGTCAACGATGGGTATTTAATTTGTGGGAGTTCGACCCAGCCAAGCACCAAACGCTGCGAGAGCTCTTTGACACGATGCACAAGGACGTTTGGAAGGTGCTGTTCAAGGGCGCCGAGGTACCTCCTCCCCTTACCGAGGACTGCGGACTCAGCGCAAAGTGCCATGCCAATCTGGTAAGTTTTGATATCTCACAGGATATTTATTTGCCCCAGTTTAATCATGTGCCGGATCTAAGCTTCCATGCCATTAACAGGACTGGGTAGACAAAGCGGAGCGGATTGATTGCCCAGCCCCCCTGCCTGAAGATCCTGCAGATGCTGTCCTAACGGAGATGCTGGTTCCGGTGCCTTACGAGGTGCCAGTGAAGAAGGCCAAGAAGAAGGCCACGAGGACCCGAAAGGGTCTCCGGCGCAAGGTTATATCGGACTCATCGTCCAATAACTCTGAAGCGCACTCCTCCCACAAAAACGAGGAGGAGGAAGAGGAAAGTTCTCCCCCCCCCAACCGGGGGAGACAAGAAAAGGAAGGCCGCCCCAACCGGGGAGGCCGAAGGGTCCAAGAAGGGAAGGACCCTCCTTCCAGACTGCTCCATGACGGCCACCCACAACGACGACGAGTGGTTACCCAGGGACAAGCCCCTGGCGAAGTCGTAAGTATCCAGATACCATAGTAATTCATGGTATGTTTTATTGCACTGCTTCTCCTTACACCGAATATGGTTATGCAGTCCGTCCCGAGCCCGTATCGATGTATCTTCGTCGGACGGTTCTTTGGACTCGTCGGATATGAATAGCGATTCATTTCCGACCGCCTCCACCCCTTGTCCTATGGACAACGTCGAGGTGTTGTCTCAAAAGGCACCAGGCTGAGGGGAGGTAGTCCTAGGGGCGCCTCAAGGCGACCTTCCGGACCCTGGGCGCAAAGGGAGCAAGACTCCCACGGGCTCCAAGTTCGGCCCCCAGCCGAACACTGCGCCAGAACCTTCGGTCGTTTCGGACTCTGGCAGGCGACCTCCTATTGAGGGGGCAAGCCACCCGTGCCGGTGGCCTCTGTCCATCCAAAGGCACCGGACAACTTGCTGGAAGCGCTTCGTGGCACTTCCATCGACGAAGAGCATCGCACTATCATGAGTGCGGTGATCGAGAAAGTTCAGTCTGCCAAAAGCGGACTAACCGAAGCTCGTGCCAGCCTCCTAACACGCTTTCAGGTAAGCAATCAAAATATAGGAAAATATTACCGCATAGACAGTAGCCCCTGATGCTCTGTTTGGCGTTCGCAAAGAAAGGCCGAATAGAGGATCAAATAATGACTCGGGAGTCTAATCAGAATATGTCTATGTGCATATGCAGGTTTCACTGCTGGCCGCTGCCGCACGTACTGCGGAGGTCGCTGCACTGAAGCAGGACCTTGAGCGGTTCGAGGACGAGCTCGGCCTTACCAAGAGGCAGCTCGAGGAGAGCAAAGGTAAGAAATACCTTGTCTATATATTAAAAAGAAATTTGGTTGTAAAATAATAGGTTCATCATGAATTTGCCAGGGGCCACGACCGAGGTGGCGACCCTGAAGAAGGCGCTGTCCGAGGCCGAAGACAAAGCGGCCAAGGAGCACATTGAGCGGGAAAAGCAAGAAGCCCGGGTAGGCGAGGTGCAGCAAGAGCTCGAGGCTCTCGCCAAAAAACACGAGTCCTTGGAGCTTGACTCTAAGACGCGACAGTCCGAGCTTGCGAAGGCGCTCGAAAGCGCACAGAATGCCAGGGCTGAAGCCCACAAGGCCCTCCAGGAAATTGATGCGGTGAAGAAGATAGCGGTGGGTAAGGCATTCATTATGCAAAGCAAGCATGTGAAGGAAACTTTCCTTTTACTTACTCGAGTTCGGAGCTCTCCAGGAGCGTTCGTAGATCTTCCCCGCAGTGTGATGGATGCCGCGGAGTTTTACCGAGCTGAGGAGGGGAGCTCGACGGAAAAGTTGTTCTGGTCTCAGTATACTAGGACCGAACACCCAATGCCCTTGAGTGACAAGCTGAAGCAACTGGTCGAGCTTCACAAGGCGGCCGAACAGGCCATGAAGCGTCTTATAGTCCGGATGTGGCCTGGCGATCCCCTGCCTAGCAGCTACTTCGGTGTGGTGAGGCGGCTTGTGGATGCCTGCCCACGGCTTGAAGTCATAAAGCGGTCCGTCTGCATCGAGGGTGCACGCAGGGCTTTTGCCTAGGCAAAGGTGCACTGGGTGAAGCTGGACGCCGTAAAGCTGGTGAAGGAGGGGCCGCCGAAGGGCAAGGAGCATCGCTGCCCCGAAATGTATTATGACAGTGTCCTGAAGGGTTCCCGCCTTGTGGCGGATGAATGTGCTAGAGATGTAATTTTTGAATGAACATGCTCATGTGATCCTGTAATGTGAAACGAGTTCATTTGCGCTATGCGACACTTTTTGAATTTAAAATATTACCTTCTGTGCGGACGTTTATAAAATTTGAGAGTTGGCCAGTCGTCGGCTTCTGCCCCCATGTAACTAGTACTGGGGTGTTCGGGATAAACCTGAGCACTCTTTTTCCCAATTTTGGGTCCTTCGAGGGAGGTGTTCAGCACAACGAACCAGGCAATCAGACTATAAGGCTTTATCGCTCTCACTTAGCCATAGAAGTCTACAATTTTAAATTTTGGGGAAGCCCCTAGTATTCGGAAGGCCGAATTTGGGGCGCTATATACGCCTAAGTCGGGCAAGGCCGACTCCTCGCCCTAAGCAGAAAAAGTCTTGAAGGACTTGAGACCTCTCGAACAGCCAGCTCTCGCCTTATCATGACAGTCAGTTTTCGGCTTTCCCTACTGAGGTGCTCGTCCGGAAGAACCGGGACACAATCACAGTAGTTCTCCCAGCGCTACCTTAGCCGATATAGCGGAACGTAAGGTACCAAAACATGGGAGCCGGGTGAACCCAACTATTGACCCAAGACATGATTTGGAGCTGATGCATATAATGCTATAAGTTCGGGGTGCCGCACTGTCGAAAGTGTTCGGACTTCTCACGTCATATTATGGGGTAAACGAAAGCCCCTAGCGTACTGACCGTACCAGAATGTACGGGTGCAAGTTTTCGTAAATGAACATATAAGAAAAAGAGGATGGGTAATGCAATAATAGACTAATGTTATGCATTGTTATTTAAATAATACGTCTAAGCGTACTGGTACGAGTAGTGCAATAAGCAAAAAATAGGACTATTTGACATGTCCTATCCAAGGGCAAGCTGCGTATGGGTAGTAAAAAGCGGGTATATCGTTTGTTATTAGAGACCACTTGGGGGTTCCCTTGTACGTCTTAGCTTCTTGCCTCCTTGGTTGTTCCTTCCCGTAATGTGTTTGGCAATCATACTGTGGAAAGGGCTTCCAGAGAGTAAGGTCATGAAAGAGAAAAAATGATAAAGGTATGCAGCCCCTAGGGCGGTTAAGCTGCATTGCGGGATGTGCCCTGATCGTGCCCCCGCCTATGCCCATGGTATTTTCAGTGCGTAATTATGTATGTGCGGCACGGATTTTGTCGCTTGACTGGGACTAGGACGGCGGCCGAATTGCTAGGCGAGCTCTGAACGTGCCAGGCGATCCCGTTGCAGGTTAATCCGGACTCGCTTGACGGTGTCCGGGGGCTGTATCGCCGAATTGGCGGTTTGCCTTAAAAGGCTGTTTTATGCTTCTGCTGTGAGGGCCGCAGTGTGCTCTTCCGTGCGGAGCGAGCGTTATGTGTTTCCATTGACTGTTATGACCCCCCTAGGTCCTGGCATCTTGAGCTTGAGGTATGCGTAATGCGGTACCGCATTGAATTTTGCAAATGCGGTTCACCCGAGCAGTGCGTGATAGCCACTGCGGAACGGGACGATATCGAAGATTAACTCCTCGCTTCGGAAGTTGTCCGGAGATCCGAAGACCACTTCCAGTGTGATTGAGCACGTGCAACGGGCCTCTACACCTGGGATGATGCCCTTAAAGGTGGTTTTGGTGGGTTTGATCCTCGAGGGATCTATACCCATTTTGCGCACTGTATCCTGATAGAGCAGGTTTAGGCTGTGGCCGCCGTCCATAAGGACTCCAGTGAGGTGAAATCCGTCGATGATGGGGTCTAGGACCAATGTGGCGGATCCGCCATGACGGATACTAGTGGGGTGGTCCCTGCGATTGAAGATGATCGGACAAGAGGACCATGGGTTGAACTTTGGGGTGACGGGCTCCATCGCATAGATGTCCCTTAATGCATGCTTCCGTTCCCTCTTGGGAATGTGGGTTGCGTATATCATGTTCACCGTCTTCACTTGTGGGGGGAACCTCTTCTGTTCTCCTGTGTTCGGCGGCCGGGGCTCCTCCTCGTCATCACTATGCAGCCCCTTGTCCTTGTTTTCGGCATTCAACTTGCCGGCCTGCTTGAACACCCAACATTCTCTGTTGGTGTGATTGGCTGGCTTATCGAGGTGCCGTGGATTTGACACAAGCAATCGAGTATGCGATCCAAACTGGACGGGCCCGTAGTACTTCTTTTGAATGGCTTTTTCCGCTGACCGGATCTAGAGCCTCTGAATCCGGCATTGAATGCCGTATCATCGGCGTTATCGCCATTGTTGTGGCGCTTGTGTCTGTTACGACGTGGTCTGCCGTTGGCATCTTTAGTATCTGAAGTGCCCGGATTCCTTGATGTGTTGTTGCTGCGAGCCAGCCAGCTATCCTCGCCCACGCAAAAGTGGGTCATGAGTGTCGTGAGGGCTGCCATAGACTTCGGCTTCTCCTGGCCGAGGTGCCGGGCGAGCCACTCGTCCCGGATGTTATGCTTGAATGCCGCTAAGGCCTCTGCATCCGGACAGTCGACAATTTGTTTTTTCTTAGTTAGGAATCGTGTCCATAATTGCCTGGCCGATTCCCCTGGCTGCTGAGTTATATGTCTCAAGTCATCAGCATCCTGTGGTCGCACATAAGTGCCCTGGAAGTTGTCAAGGAATGCATCTTCCAAATCCTCCCAACTGCCGACGGAGTCTGTTGGCAAGCTATTCAGCCAATGCCGAGCTGGTCCTTTGAGTTTTAGTGGGAGGTACTTGATGGCATGCAGATCATCACCGCGAGCCATGTGGATGTGGAGGAGGAAATCCTCAATCCATACAGCGGGATCTGTTGTACCATGATACAATTCGATATTTACGGGTTTAAAACCCTCTGGGAATTCGTGATCCATAACTTCATCCGTGAAGCATAGGGGGTGTGCGGCGCCTCTGTGCCGGGCTATATCACGACACAGTTCATATGAGTCTTGTCTGCTGTATTCGGCCCGGCTGGATTTACTTTTAGTGTATCCAGCGTGACGGTCATCGTCCCGCGTTGGCGTGCGTCCCCGTGACCCGTATATCGACCTTGCATGTTTTTCCCTGCTTTCCAATACGTCTCGCAGGTCCCGCGTGTTACCCCAGACCTTGGTATTTTTGTTTGAGTGGCGGCGGGGTGCAGGTTGAACTACAGGCTGAAACGCCTCTCTGGCTCGGCCACGAGGTGGCCGGTCAGTCACAATGTACGCTGTTGATGTAGGTTTCAATGCTTCCTCCTCGAGGTGAGGTAGCAACCTGCGCTTTGGGTAACTCCTGGAGGGGCTCTCGAGTTTGTATTCCTCGGCCGCAAGGACTTCGGTCCATCTGTCTGCTAGCAAATCTTGATCAGCTCGAAGCTGTTGTTGCTTTTTCTTCAAGCTATTTTTTGTGGCCATAAGCCGGTGCTTGAAGTTCTCCTCCTCGACGGGATCCTCAGGCACGATAAATTCTTCGTTGCCGAGGCTCACCTCATCTTCGGAGAGAGGCATGTAATTGTCCTCCTCCGATTCACCATCTGATGCCTGATACGTCTCCAACGTATCTAATTTTTGATTGCTCCATGCTTTATTATCTACTGTTTTGGACTATATTGGGCTTTATTTTCCACTTTTATATTATTTTTGGGACAAACCTATTAACCGGAGGCCCAGCCCAGAATTGATGTTTTTTGCCTATTTCAGTGTTTTGAAGAAACTGAATATCAAACAGAGTCCAAACGGAATAAACCTTTCTGGAACGTGATTTTCTTCCCGAATATGACCCAGGAGACTTGGACCCTACGCCAAGGAAGCTTCAAGGTGGGCACGAGGTAGGGGGCGTGCCCTATACCCCAGGCGCGCCCCCACCCTCGTGGGCCCACCGAAGCTCCACCGACGTACCCCCAAATGAACAGATACGGAGCCAAAAACCTAATTCCACCGCCGCAACTTTCTGTATCCACGAGATCTCATCTTGGGGCCTGTTCCGGAGCTCCGCCGGAGAGGGCCGTCATCACAGAGGGCTTCTACATCATCATAGCCTCTCCGATGAAGTGTGACTATTCTAACTCAGACTTTCGGGTCCATAGTTAGTAGCTAGATGGCTTCTTCTCTCTTTTTGGATCTCAATACAAAGTTCTCCCCCTCTCTCGTGGAGATATATTCGATGTAATCTTCTTCTTTTTGCGGTGTGTTTTTTGAGACCGATGAATTGTGGGTTTATGATCAAGTCTATCTATGAATAATATTTGAATCTTCTCTGAATTCTTTTATGTATGATTGGTTATCTTTGCAAGTCTCTTCGAATTATCCGTTTGGTTTGGCCAACTAGATTGGTAATTCTTGCCATGGGAGAAGTGCTTAGCTTTGGGTTCGATCTTGCGGTGTCCTTTCCCAGTGACAGAAGGGGCAGCAAGGCACGTATTGCATCGTTGCCATCGAGGATAACAAGATGGGGTTTATTTCATATTGCATGAATTTATCTCTCTACATCATGTCATCTTGCTTAAAGCGTTACTCTGTTTTTAACTTAATACTCTAGATGCATGCTGGATAGCGGTCGATGAGTGGAGTAATAGTAGTAGATGCAGAATCGTTTCGGTCTACTTGTCACAGAAGTGATGCCTATATAGATGATCATGCCTAGATATTCTCATAACTATGCTCAATTATGTCAATTTCTCAACAGTAATTTGTTCACCCACCATAGAATACTTATGCTCTTGAGAGAAGCCACTAGTGAAACCTATGGTCCCCGGGTCTATTCTCATCATATCAATCTCCATCACTTTAATCTTGCTTTGCTTTTTTACTTTGCCTTTTACTTTTCACTTTGCATCTCTATACCAAAAATACCAAAAATATTATATCTATCAGATCTCACTCTCATAAGTGACCGTGAAGGGATTGACAACCCCTAATCGTGTTGGTTGCGAGTAGCTATCGTTTTGTGCAGGTATGAGGGACTTGAGCGTGGCCTCCTACTGGATTGATACCTTAGTTCTCAAAAACTGAGGGAAATACTTACACTACTCTGCTGCATCATCCTTTCCTCTTCGGGGAAATCCAACGCAAGCTCAAGAGGTAGCAAGAAGAATTTCTGGCGCCATTGCCGGGGAGTCTACGCAAAAAGTCAACATACCAAGTACCCATCACAATCCCTATCTCTCGCATTACATTATTTGCCATTTGCCTCTAGTTTTCCTCTCCCCCACTTCACCCTTGCTGTTTTATTCGCCCTCTCTCTCTCTATCCTCCCTCTCTATTTGCCTCTTTTGCCCGCTTGCCTTTTGTTTGCTCGTGTATTGGATTGCTTGTTTGTCGCGATGGCTCAAGATACTACCAAATTGTGTGACTTCACCAATACCAATAATAATGATTTCCTTAGCACTCCGATTGCTCCTCTTGCCAATACTGAATCTTGTGAAATCAATACTGCTTTGTTGAATCTTGTTATGAAAGATCAATTCGTCGGCCTTCCTAGTGAAGATGCTGCTACTCATCTGAATAGCTTCGTTGATTTATGTGATATGCAAAAGAAAAAAGATGTCGATAATGATGTCATTAAATTGAAGCTATTTCCTTTTTTGCTTAGAGATCGTGCTAAAGCTTGGTTTTTGTCTTTGCTAAAAATAGTATTGATTCTTGGAACAAGTGCAAAGATGCTTTTGTCTCTAAGTATTTCCCTCCCGCTAAGATCATGTCTCTTAGAAACAATATTATGAATTTTAAGCAACTTGATCATGAACATGTTGCACAAGCTTGGGAGAGAATGAAATTAATGATACGTAATTGCCCTACTCATAGTTTGAATTTGTGGATGATTATACAAAAATTTTATGCCGGATTTAATTTTGCTTCTAGAAATCTTTTAGATTCGGCCGCGGGAGGCACTTTTATGGAAATCACTTTAGGAGATGCTACTAAACTCCTAGATAATATTATGGTTAATTATTCTCAATGGCATACTGAAAGATCTTCTAATAAAAAAGTGCATGCGATAGAAGAAATCAATGTTTTGAGTGGAAAGATGGATGAACTTATGAAATTATTTGCTACTAAGAGTGTTTCTTCCGATCCTAATGATATGCCTTTGTCTACTTTGATTGAGAATAACAATGAATCTATGGATGTGAATTTTGTTGGTAGGAATAATTTTGGTAACAACGCTAATAGAGGGAATTTTAATCCTACGCCATATCCTAGTAATCCTTTTAATAATTATGGTAATTCCTACAACAACTCTTATGGAAATTATAATAAGATGCCCTCTGAATTTGAGACTAGTGTTAAAGAGTTTATGAATTCACAAAAAAATTTAATGCTTTGCTTGAAGAGAAATTGCTTAAAGTTGATGATTTGGCTAGGAACGTTGATAGAATTTCTCTTGAGGTTGATTCTTTAAAGCTTAGATCTATTCCTCCTAAGCATGATATCAATGAGTCTCTCAAAGCCATGAGAATTTCCATTGATGAGTGCAAGGAAAGAACCGCTAGGATGCGTGCTTCCAAAGATGCCTTTATTAAAGCGTGTTCTTCCAATTCCTATGAAAATCAAGATGAAGATCTAAAAGTTATTGATGTGTCTCCTATTAAATCTTTGTTTTGCAATATGAATCTTGATGAAATTGAACATGATCTTCCTTTACCTAGAAGGCGTTCTAAAAATTCGGAGTATTTAGATCTTTATGATGAAATTGATGAAAGTGGGACTGAAAGAAATAAAAATCTAGATGTTGCTAAGCCCACTATATTGGATTTCAAGGAATTTCATTATGAAAGTTGCTCTTTAATTGATTGTATTTTCTTGTTGCAATCCGTGCTAATTTCTCCACATGCTTATAGTCCAAAGAAAGCCTTCACCGAACATATTGTTGATGCCTTGATGCAATCTTATGAAGAAAAACTTGAGTTGAAAGTTTCTATCCCTAGAAAACTCTATGATGAGTGGGAACCAACTATTAAAATTAAAATTAAAGATCATGAGTTTTATGCTTTGTGTGATTTGGGTGCTAGTGTCTCCACTATCCCCAAAACTTTGTGTGATTTGCTAGATTTTCGCGATTTTGATGATTGCTCTCTAAACTTGCATCTTGCGGATTCTACTATTAAGAAACCTATGGGAAGGATTAATGATGTTCTTATTGTTGCAAATAGAAATTATGTGCCCATAGATTTCATTGTTCTTAATATAGATTGCAATCCTTCTTGCCCTATTATTCTTGGTAGACCTTTCCTTAGAACGGTTGGTGCGATTATTGATATGAAGGAAGGGAATATTAGATTTCAATTTCCATTAAAAAGGGCATGGAACACTTTCCAAGAAAGAAAATAAAATTGCCATATGAAACTATCATGAGAGCCACTTATGGATTGCGTACCAAAGATGGCAATACCTATATCTATCCTCGCTTTTATGCCTAGCTAGGGGCGTTAAATGATAGTGCTTGTTGGGAGGCAACCCAATTTTATTTTTATTCCTTGCTTTTTTATCCTGTTTAGTAATAAATAATTTATTTAGCCTCTGTTTTGGTTGTGTTTTTTGTGTTTAATTAGTGTTTGTGCCAAGTAGAACCATTGGGAAGACTTGGGGAAAGTCTTGTTGAACTTGCTGTAAAAACAGAAACTTTAGCGCTCACGAGAACTGCTGTCATTTTTATTTGGAGAGTGATATTTAGTTAATTATTTTTGCATATGATTAATAGATAAATTCCTCACGTCCAGCAATTTATTTTAAAAAATTTGGGGTTCCAGATCTTGCGCTAGCTATAGATTACTACAGACTGTTGTGTTTTTGACAGATTCTGTTTTTCGTGTGTTGTTTGCTTATTTTGATGAATCTATGGCTAGTAAAATAGTTTATAATCCATAGAGAAGTTGGAATACAGTAGGTTTAACACCAATATAAATAAAGAATGAGTTCATTACAGTACCTTGAAGTGGTATTTTGTTTTCTTTCTCTAACGGAGCTCACGAGATTTCTATTGAGTTTTGTGTTGTGAAGTTTTCATGTTTTGGGTGAATTCTTTTGATGGATTATGGAACAAGGAGTGGAAAGAGCCTAATCTTGGGTATGCCCATGGCACCCCCAAGATAATCCAAGGACACCAAAAATTCAAAGCTTGGGGATGCCCTGGAAGGCATCCCCTCTTTCGTCCACTTCCATCGGTAATTTACTTGGAGCTATATTTTTATTCACCAACATGATATGTGTTTTGCTTGGAGCGTCTCGTATTATTTGTGTCTTTGTGTTTTAGTGTGCCACAATCATCCTTGCTGTACACACCTTTTTAGAGAGCCATACATGAATTAAAATTTGATAGAATACTCTATGTGCTTCACTTATATCTTTTGAGCTATTTAGTTTTGCTCTATGTGCTTCACTTATATCTTTTGAGCGTTATAATTTTTCTCTATGTGCTTCACTTATATCTTTTGAGCTATGTAGTTTTGCTCTATGTGCTTCACTTATATCTTTTGAGCGTTATAATTTTGCTCTATGTGCTTCACTTAGATCTTTTAAGAGCACGGTGGTGGATTTGTTTTAAAAAAACTATTGATCTCTCATGCTTCACTTAAATTATTTTGAGAGTCTCTTAATAGCATGGTAATTTGCTTAATAATAATATGCTTGGTATTCCAGATTTGTGAAACTTTCTTTTGAGTGCATTGAATACTAAGAAAAGATTGAAGCATGATAATTGTTTTGAGATATGGAGGTGATAATATTAGAGTCATGCTAGTTGAGTAGTTGTGAATTTAAAGAATACTTGTGTTAAAGATTGTGATTCCCGTAGCATGCACGTATGGTGAACCGTTATGTGATGAAGTCGGAGCATGATTTATTTATTGATTGTCTTCCTTATGAGTGGCGGTCGGGGACGAGCGATGGTCTTTTCCTACCAATCTATCCGCCTAGGAGCATGCGCGTAATACTTTGCTTTGATAACTTCTAGATTTTTGCAATAAGTATATGAGTTCTTTATGACTAATGTTGAGTCCATGGATTATATGCACTTTTTCCCATCCTTCCACCATTGCTAGCCTCTCTAATACCGCGCACTTTTCGCCGGTATCATACACCTACCATATACTTTCCTCAAAACAGCCACCATACCTACCTATCATGGCATTTATATAGCCATTCCGAGATATATTGCCATGCAACTTTCCACCATTCCATTTATTATGGCATGCTCCATCATTGTCATATTGCATATCCCAGTACACCGCCAGAGGCATTCATATAGAGTCATATTTTGTTCTAAGTATCGAGTTGTTGAGTTGTAAGAAAAATAAAAGTGTGATGATCATCATTTTTAGAGCATTGTCCCAAGTGAGGAAATAATGATGGAGACTATGATTCCCCCATAAGTCGGGATGAGACTCCGGACGAAAAATAAATAAAAGAGGCCAAAGAAGCCCCAAAAAAAGAGAAAGAAAAGAGGCCATAAAAAATAGAAAAGGACCAAATAAAAAAATAATAAATAAAAAAATTGAGAGAAAAAGAGAGAAGGGACAATGTTACTATCCTTTTACCACACTTGTGCTTCAAAGTAGCATCATGATCTTCATAGTAGAGAGTCTCTCATGTTATCACTTTCATATACTAGTGGGAATCTTTTATTATAGAACTTGGCTTGTATATTCTAATGATGGGCTTCCTCAAATTGCCCTAGGTCTTCATGAGCAAGCAAGTTGGATTCACACCCACTTAGTTTCTTTTTGAGCTTTCATATACTTATAGCTCTAGTGCATCTGTTGCATGGAAATCCCTACTCACTCACATTGATATCTATTGATGGGCATCTCCATAGCCCGTTGATACGCCTAGTTGATGTGAGACTATCTTCCCCTCTTTTTGTCTTCTCCACAACCACCATTCTATTCCACATATAGTGCTATATCCATGGCTCACGCTCATGTATTGCGTGAGGATTGAAAAAGTTAGAGTATGAAACAATTGCTTGGCGTGTCATCGGGGTTGTGCATGATTTAAATACTTTGTGTGGTGAAGATAGAGCATAGCCAGACTATATGATTTTGTAGGGATAACTTTCTTTGGCCATGTTATTTTGAGAAGACATAATTGCTTTGTTAGTATGCTTGAAGTATTATTATTTTTATGTCAATATAAACTTTTGTCTTGAATCTTTCGAATCTGAATATTCATATCACAATTAAGAAGATTTGCATTGAAATTATGCCAAGTAGCACTCCGCATCAAAAATTCTCTTTTTATCATTTACCTACTCGAGGACGAGCAGGAATTAAGCTTGGGGATGCCTGATACGTCTCCAACATATCTATAATTTTTGATTGCTCCATGCTATATTATCTACTGTTTTGGACTATATTGGGCTTTATTTTCCACTTTTATATTATTTTTGGGACTAACCTATTAACCGGAGGCCCAGCCCAGAATTGTTGTTTTTTGCCTATTTCAGTGTTTCGAAAAAACGGAATATGAAACGGAGTCCAAACGGAATAAACCTTTCTGGAACGTGATTTTCTTCCCGAATATGACCCAGGAGACTTGGACCCTACGCCAAGGAAGCTTCGAGGTGGGCACGAGGTAGGGGGGCGCGCCCTATACCCCCAGGCATGTCCCCACCCTTGTGGGCCCACCGAAGCTCCACCGACGTACTTCTTCCTCCTATATATACCTATGTACCCCCAAATGAACAGATACGGAGCCAAAAACCTAATTCCACCGCCGCAACTTTCTGTATCCACGAGATCCCGTCTTGGGGCCTATTCCGGAGCTCCGCCAGAGAGGGCCGTCATCACGGAGGGCTTCTACATCATCATAGCCTCTCCGATGAAGTGTGAGTAGTTTACCTCAGACCTTCGGGTCCATAGTTAGTAGCTAGATGGCTTCTTCTCTCTTTTTGGATCTTAATACAAAGTTCTCCCCCTCTCTCGTGGAGATCTATTCGATGTAATCTTCTTCTTTTTGCGGTGTGTTTGTTGAGACCGATGAATTGTGGGTTTATGATCAAGTCTATCTATGAATAATATTTGAATCTTCTCTGAATTCTTTTATGTATGATTGGTTATCTTTGCAAGTCTCTTCGAATTATCTGTTTTGGTTTGGCCAACTAGATTGGTAGTTCTTTCCATGGGAGAAGTGCTTAGCTTTGGGTTCGATCTTGCGGTGTCCTTTCCCAGTGACAGAAGGGGTAGCAAGGCACGTATTGCATCGTTGCCATCGAGGATAACAAGATGGGGTTTATTTCATATTGCATGAATTTATCTCTCTACATCTAGTCATCTTGCTTAAAGTGTTACTCTGTTTTTAACTTAATACTCTAGATGCATGCTGGATAGCGGTCGATGAGTGGAGTAATAATAGTAGATGCAGAATCGTTTCGGTCTACTTGTCACGGACGTGATGCCTGTATACATGATCATGCCTAGATATTCTCATAACTATGCTCAATTCTGTCAATTGCTCAACAGTAATTTGTTCACCCACCGTAGAATACTTATGCTCTTGAGAGAAGCCACTAGTGAAACCTATGGCCCCCGGGTCTATTCTCATCATATCAATCTCCATCACTTTAATCTTGCTTTGCTTTTTACTTTGCCTTTTACTTTTCACTTTGCATCTCTATACCAAAAATACCAAAAATATTATATCTATCATATCTCACTCTCGTATGTGACCGTGAAGGGATTGACAACCCCTAATCGCATTGGTTGCGAGTAGCTATCGTTTTGTGCAGGTACGAGGGACTTGAGTGTGGCCTCCTACTAGATTGATACCTTGGTTCTCAAAAACTGAGGGAAATACTTACACTACTCTGCGGCATCATCCTTTCCTCTTCGGGGAAATCCAACGCAAGCTCAAGAGGTAGCAATGCCCGCTCTGGAGGGCTAGCTTGTCCACCCTCTCGCTCTAAATCGTGCTGGAGGGGATTGTTGTCGTCTTCAGCACTATTCGGAGTGTTATTGTCTCTTGTGTCGGTATCACTACTTTTGCTATGGCGGGACTTAGAGCGGCGCCGCTGACGTCGGCGGTTGGGTTGCTTCTTGGAGGGGTCATCCTCCGCTGTCTCGTCGCCATTGCCTTCTTTGCGGATGTCCACCATGTATATATCATATGATGAGGTGGCGGTCCAGCGCCCTGTGGGCGGTGGTTCCTGTTCGTCTCCTGCATCGTCGTCCATACCGTCGGTGTCTTTGGAGTCGAAGTCGAGCATGTCAGTTAAATCGTCGACAGTGGCTACTAATTGGGTGGTGGGTGGGGAGCGAATTTCTTCATCGTCCGCATCCCATTCTAGCCGGACATAGTTCAGCCAAGGATCTCCTAACAAGGAGAGAGACCTTAATGAATTTAGCACGTCGTCAAAAGGTGAGTGCTGAAAGATATCCGCGGAGGTGAACTCCATGATCGGTGCCCAAACGGATTCGATAGGCATGGACGCAGGTGGCTCGGAGTCCGTGGCCGGAGACGAATCCAGTGGTTTGGCAACACGGCTCTCGTAAGAGGTGAAGTCAGTATTCGGCTCTATCGCCACCGAGAGTGCGGCCTCCATGGCGGGGTCTATCCCCCCATCCTCGGATGGCGCAATTTGCTCCGGATTGAAGGCTGGAGTGGTCGCAGGTGTGATCTCCCGAACACTGTCCGACGGCAGAGTTACGTCATGCTCGTCGTGATTGTGCGGTGAACCTGACAAGGGCTCGGATCCGTCGAAGATCAAGTCTCCGCGGATGTCGGCAGTGTAGTTTAAGTTTCTGAACTTGACCTGATGGCCAGGGGCGTAGCTCTCGATGTGCTCCAGATGGCCAAGCGAGTTGGCCCGCAGTGCGGAGCCACCTAACACGAAGATCTACCCGAGGAGGAAAACCTCACCCTGGGCCACATCGTTACCGATGATCGAAGGAGCCATCAAGCCTTATGGTGACGGCACAGTGGAACTCTCAATGAAATCACCAATTTCGGTGTCAAAACCGGCGGATCTCGGGTAGGTGGTCCCGAACTGTGCGTCTAAGGCGGATGGTAACAGGAGGCGGGGGACACGATGTTTACCCAGGTTCGGGCCCTCTCGATGGAGGTAATACCCTACGTCCTGCTTGATTAATCTTGATGATATGAGTATTACAAGAGTTGATCTACCACGAGATCGTAGAGGCTAAACCCTAGAAGCTAGCCTATGGTATGATTGTTGTTGTCCTACGGACTAAACCCTCCGGGTTATATAGACACCGGAGGGGGCTAGGGTTACACAGAGTCGGTTACAAGGGAGGAGATCTACATATCCGTATTGCCAAGCTTGCCTTCCACGCCAAGGAGAGTCCCATCCGGACACGGGACAAAGTCTTCAATCTTGTATCTTCATAGTCCAACAGTCCGGCCAAAGGATATAGTCTGGCTGTCCAGAGACCCCCTAATCCAGGACTCCCTCATCGGGCCTTCTTTTTTTTCTTTGGCCTCTTTTTTTATTTAGTCCGGAATCTCATCCTGACTTGTGGGGGAATCATTGTCTCCATCATCCTTTCTTCACATGGGACAATGCTCTAATAATGATGATCATCACACTTTTATTACTTACAACTCAAGAATTACAACTCAATACTTAGAAAAAAATATGACTCTATGTGAATGCCTCCGGCGGTGTACCGGGGTATGCAATGAATCAAGTGTGACATGTATGAAAAATTATGAATGGTAGCTTTGCCACAAATACGATGTCAACTACATGATTATGCAAAGCAATATGACAATGATGAAGCATGTCATAATAACGGGACGGTGGAAATTTGCATGGCAATATATCTCGGAATGGCTATGGAAATGCCATAATAGGTAGGTATGGTGGTTGTTTTGAGGAAGGTATATGGTGGGTTTAAGATATCGGTGAAAGTTGCGCGATACTAGAGAGGCTAGCAATGGTGGAAGGGTGAGAGTGTGTATAATCCATGGACTCAACATTAGTCATAAAGAACTCACATACTTATTGCAAAAACCTATTAGTTATTGAAACAAAGTACTACATGCATGCTCCTAGGGGGATAGATTGGTAGGAAAAGACCATCGCTCGTCCCCGACCGCCACTCATAAGGAAGACAATCAATAAATAAATCATGCTCCGACTTCATCACATAACGGTTCACCATTTTTGCATGCTACGGGAATCACAAACTTCAACACAAGTATTTCTCAAATTCACAACTACTCAACTAGCATGACTCTAATATCACCATCTCCATATCTCAAAAAAATTTATCAAGTATCAAATTTCTCATAGTATCCAATGCACTTATATGAGAGTTTTTATTATGCCTAAAAGCAAATTATCATGCTGTTCTAAAGGACTCTCAAAATAATATAAGTGAAGCATGAGAGATCAATTATTTCTATAAAATAAAACCACCACCATGCTCTAAGAGATATAAGTGAAGCACTAGAGCAAAAACTATATAGCTCAAAAGATATAAGTGAAGCACATAGAGTATTCTAATAAATTCCGATTCATGTGTGTCTCTCTCAAAAGGTGTGTAAAGCAAGGATGATTGTGGTAAACTAAAAAGTAAACACTCAAATCATACAATACGCTCCAAGAAAAACACATATCATGTGGTGAATAAAAATATAGCTCCAAGTAAAGTTACCGATGAACAAAGACAAAAGAGGGGATGCCTTCCAAGGCATTCCCAAGCTTAGGCTTTTTGGTTTCCTTGGATTTTACCTTGGGGTTCCATGGGCATCCCCAATCTTAGGCTCTTGCCACTCCTTGTTTTCCATCAAATCTTTACCCAAAACTTGAAAACTTCACAACACAAAACTTAACAGAAAATCTCGTGAGCTCCGTTAGCGAAAGAAAACAAAACACCACTTCAAGGTACTGTAATGAACTCATTATTTACTTATATTGGTGTTAAACCTACTGTATTCCAACTTTTATATGGTTTATAAACTCCATTACTAGCCATAGATTCATCAAAATAAACAAACAACACACGAAAAACAGAATCTGTCAAAAACAGAACAGTCTGTAGTAATCTGTATCAAACACATACTTCTGGAACCCCAAAAATTATAAAATAAATTTCTGGACGTGATGAATTTATCTATTAATCATCTTAAAAAAGAATTAACTAAATATCACTCTCCATTAAAAAGTTGTAGCTAATCTCGTGAGCGCTAAAGTTTCTGTTTTTTACAGCAAGATCAAAAAGACTTTCCCCAAGTCTTCACAACGGTTCTACTTGGCACAAACACTAATTAAACACAAAAAACACAACCAAAACAGAGGCTAGATAAATTATTTATTTAATAACAGCAAGGAAAAATATTGGGTTGTCTCCCAACAAGCGCTTTTCTTTAAAGCCTTTTAGCTAGGCATTGATAATTTGAATGATGCTCACATGAAAGACAAGAATTGAAGCACAAAGAGAGCATCATAAAACATGTGACAAACACACTTAAGTCTAACATACTTCCTATGCATAGGTATTTTATAAGTAAACAAATTATCGTAGCAAGCAAAAACTAGAATATGCAAGGAAGCGGAAAGAAATGATAGCAATCTCAACATAATGAGAGGTAATTTTGTAACACGAAAATTTCTACAACCATAATTTCCTTTCTCATAATAATTACATGTAGGATCATAATCAAATTCAACAATATAGTTATCACATAAAATATTCTCAACATGATCCACATGCATGTAAAGTTGACACTCTTTCCAAAATAGTGGGATTATCATTAACTAAAATCATGACCTCTCCAAACCCACTTTTAATATTATTACAAACATTATAATCAATCTCATAATCATCATGGGGCTTAAATAAATTTTCAAGATCATAATAAGAATCACCCCAATCATAGTAGATATAGAAAAACTAGCATCCCCAAGCTTAGGGTTTTCCATATTATAAGCATAATTTTCATTAATAGAATTTATACTATCAACATTGCAATCATGCTTTCTATTCAAAGATCCATCGTGAATCACTCCATAAAGTATTTCATTACAATTTTCAGATTCACGAATTTCAAGAAAAACTTCATAAAGATAATCTAGTGCACAAAACTCACTAGTAGTTGGTTCATCATAATTGGATCTCTTAAAAAGATTACTAAGCGGATGAGGATCCATAGATCTTACGTTCTCTGTTTAGCAAGAAATAAACAACTATTCCAACCAAACGAGCCAAGTAAGTCATCAAAGGAAACGAAAAGACGAACAGAAGAAGGGTGAATAAAATGGCAAGGGTGAAGTGGGGGAGAGGAAAGCGAGAGGCAAATGACAAATAATGTAATGCGAAGGGAAAGAGTTGTGATGGGTACTTGGTATGTCTTGACTTGTGCGTAGACTCCCCGGCAACGGCGCCAAAAATCCTTCTTGCTACCTCTTGAGCATGCATTGGTTTTCCCTTGGAGAGGAAAGGGTGATGTAGCAAAGCATCGTAAGTATTTTCCATCGTTTTTGAGAACCAAGGTATCAATCCAGTAGGAGACCACACGCGAGTCACCTCGTACCTACACAAACAAATAAGAACCTCGCAACCAACGTGATAAAGGGGTTGTCAGTCCCTTCACGGCCACTTGCAAGAGTGAGATCTGATAGAGATAATAATAATAAGATAAATATTTTTGGTATTTTTATGATATAAATTGAAAGTAAAGATTGCAAAATAAAATAGATTGGAAACTTGTATGATGGAAAATAGACCCGGGGGCATAGGTTTCACTAGTGGCTTCTCTCAAGATAGCATAAGTATTACGGTGGGTGAACAAATTACTATCGAGCAATTGATAGAATTGAGCATAGTTATGAGAATATCTAGGTCTGATCATGTATATAGGCATCACGTCTGTGACAAGTAGACCGACTCCTACCTGCATCTACTACTATTACTCCACACATCGACAGCTATCCAGCATGCATCTAGAGTATTAAGTTCATAAGAACGGAGTAACGCTTTAAGCAAGATGACATGATGTAGAGGGGTAAACTCATGCAATATGATATAAACCCCATCTTTTTATCCTCAATGGCAACAATACAATACGTGTCGTTTCCCCTACTGTCACTGGGATCGAGCACCACAAGATTGAACCCAAAGCTAAGCACTTCTCCCATTGCAAGAAAGATAAATCTAGTAGGCCAAACCAAACTGATAATTCGAAGAGACTTGCAAAAATAACCAATGATACATAAAAGAATTTAGAGAAGATTCAAATATTGTTCATAGATAATCTTGATCATAAACCCACAATTCATCGGATCTCGACAAACACACTGCAAAAGAAGATTACATCGAATAGATCTCCAAGAGAATCGAGGAGAACCTTGTATTGAGATCCAACGAGAGAGAAGAAGCCATCTAGCTAATAACTATGGACCCGAAGGTCTGAGGTAAACTACTCACACATCATCGGAGAGGCTATGGTGTTGATGTAGAAGTCCTCTGTGATCAATGCCCCCTCCGGCGGAGCGCCAGAAAAGGCCCCAAGATGGGATCTCACGGGTATAGAAGGTTGCGGCCGTGGAATTAGGTTTTCGTGGTGCTCCTCGATGGTTTGGGGGTACGTAGGTATATATAGGAGGAAGAAGTAGGTCGGTGGAGCCACGAGGGGCCCACGAGGGTGGAGGGTGCGCCCGGGAGGGTAGGTGCGCCCCCCTACCTCGTGGCCTCCTCGTTGATTGCTGACTACCACTCCAAGTCCTCTGGATCACGTTTGTTCCAAAAAATCACGCTCCCGAAGGTTTCATTCCGTTTGGACTCCGTTTGATACTCTTTTTCTGTGAAACACTGAAATAGGCAAAAAAACAGCAATTTGGGTTGCGCCTCCGGTTAATAGGTTAGTCCCAAAAATAATATAGAAGTGTATAAATAAGCTCATTAAACATCCAAAACATAATATATATAATAGCACGGAAGAATCAAAAATTATAGATACGTTGGAGACGTGTCACTCCCCTGGATGTTTTAAGGGTATAAGAGTATATATAGGCGAAAGAAGTAGGTCGCTGGAGCTGTAAGGGGCCCACGAGGGTGGGGGCGCGCCTGGCCTCCCTGGGCGTGCCGCCCTACCTCGTGGCCGCCTTGCTGCTTCCTTGACGTCCACTCCAAGTCTCCTGGATTTTGTTTGTTCCAAAAAAGATCCTCATGAAGGTTTCATTCTGTTTGGATTCCGTTTGATATTCCTTTTCTGCGAAACACTGAAATAAGCAAAAAAACAACAATTTGCACTGGGCTTTCAGTTAATAGGTTAGTCCCAAAAATAATATAAAAGTGCATAATAAAGCCCATAAACATCCAAAACAAATAATATAATAGCATGGAACAGTAAAAAAATTATAGATACGTTGGAGACGTATCAAGCATCCCAAGCTTAATTCCTGCTCGTCCTCGAGTAGGCAAATGATAAAAACAGAATTTTTGATGTGGCATGCTACCTAACATAATTTTCAATGTACTCTTTTTATTGCAGCACGAATGTTTAGATCCGAAATATTCTAGATAGAAGTTTAATATTGACAACAAAATAATAATACTTCAAGCAATGCTAACCAAGCAATCATGTCTTATCAAAATAACATAGCCAAAGAAAGCTTATCCCTACAAAGTCATATAGTTTGGCCATGCTTCATTTTCGTCACACAAAATGCTCCCATCATGCACAACCCCGATGACAAGCCAAGAAATTGTTTCATACTTTAGTATTTTCAAACTCTTTCAACTTTCACTCAATATATGACCGTGAGCCATGGATATAGCACTATGGGTGGAATAGAATATGATGATGGAGGTTGTGTGAGAAGACAAAAACGGAGAAAGTCTCACATTGACACGGCTAATCAACGGGCTATGGAGATGCCCATCAATTGATGTCAATGCAAGGAGTAGGGATTGCCATGCAATGGATGCACTAGAGCTATAAATATATGAAAGCTCAACAAAATAAACTAAGTGGGTGTGCATCCAACTTGCTTGCTCACGAAGACCTAGGGCATTTTGAGGAAGCCCATTGTTGGAATATACAAGCCAAGTTCTATAATGAAAAAATCCCCTAGTATATGAAAGTGACAACATAAGGGACTCTCTATCATGAAGATCATGGTGCTACTTTGAAGCACATGTGTGGAAAAAGGATAGTAACATTGCCCCTTCTCTCTTTTTCTCTCATTTTGGCCTCTTTTTTTATGGTATTTCTCTTTTTTCGAAGAACTTTCCTCACATGGGACAATGCTCTAATAATGAAAATCATCACACTTTTATTTAGGAGTACTTTACAACTCAATAATTACAACTCGATACTTAGAACAAAATATGACTCTATTGAATGCCTCCGGCGGTGTACCGGGATATGCAATGAATCAAGAGTGACATGTATGAAAGAATTATGAATGTGTCTTTGCCACAAATACGATGTCAACTACATGATCATGCAAGGCAATATGACAATGATGGAGTGTGTCATAATAAACGGAACGGTGGAAAGTTGCATGGCAGTATATCTCGGAATGGCTATGGAAATGCCATAGTAGGTAGGTATGGTGGCTCTTTTGAGGAAGACATAAGGAGGCTTATGTGTGATAGAGCATATCATATCACGGGGTTTGGATGCACCGGCGAAGTTTGCACCAACTCTCGAGGTGAAAAAGGGCAATGCACGGTACAGAAGAGGCTAGTAATGATGGAAGGGTGAGAGTGCGTATAATCCGTGGACTCAACATTAGCCATTAGGAAATCATATACTTATTGCAAAAATCTACAAGTCATCAAAACCAAGCACTACGTGCATGCTCCTAGGGGGATAGATTGGTAGGAAAATACCATCGCGCGTCCCCGACCGCCACTCATAAGGAAAGCAATCAAAGAACACCCCATGCTTCAAATTTGTCACACAACTTTTACCATGCGTGCATTGTACGGGACTTGCCAACTTCAACACAAGTATTTCTCAATTCCATAATTACTCAACTAGCAAAACTCTAATATTACCACCTTTATATCTCAAAACAACTATCAAGAATCAAATTTCTCATAACATTTAATGCACTCTATATGAAAGTTTTTATTATACCCACCCCGGATGCCTGTCATATTAGGACTAATTTCATAACCAAAGCAAATTACCATGCTGTTCTAAAAGACTCTCAAAATAATATAAGTTAAGCATGAGATATCAATAATTTCTATAAAATAAAACCACCACCATGCTCTAAAAAGATATAAACGAAGCACTAGAGCAAAATTATCTAGCTCAAAAGATATAAGTGAAGCACATAGAGTATTCCAATAAATTCTGATTCATGTGTGTCTCTCCCAAAAGGTATGTACAGAAAGGATTATTGTGGTAAACTAAAAAGAAAATACTCAAATCATACAAGACGCTCCAAGCAAAACACATATCATGTGGTGAATAAAAATATAGCCTCAAGTAAAGTTACCGATAGATGAAGACGAAAGAGGGGATGCCTTCCGGGGCATCCCCAAGCTTAGGCTTTTGGTTGTCCTTGAATTTTACCTTGGGGTGACTTGGGCATCCCCAAGCTTAGGCTCTTTCCACTCCTTGTTCCGAAATCCATCAAATCTTTACCCAAAAACTTGAAAACTTCACAGCACAAAACTCAACAGAAAATCTCATGAGCTCCGTTAGTATAAGAAAACAAACCACCACTTTAAGGTACTATAATAAACTCATTCTTTATTTATATTGGTGTTAAAACTACTGTATTACAACTTCTCTATGGTTCATACCCCCTGATACTAGCCATAGATTCATCAAAATAAGCAAACAACACACGAAAAACAGAATCTGTCAAAAACAGAACAGTCTATAGTAATCTGTATGTTTCAAATACTTCTATAACTCCAAAAATCCTGAGAAGTTAGGATATCCTAAATAATTTGTATATTGATATACTGCAGTCAGAATTAGTATTTTATCGCTCTCTGGTTAAAAATGAGAATTATTCTCGTGAGCGCATAGTTTCTGTTTTTTCAGCAAGATCAAATAACAGTCATCCAAGAAGATCCTAAAGGATTTACTTGGCACAAACACTAATTAAAACATAAAAAACACAATCATAACAGAGGATAGATGATTTATTTATTACTAAACAGGAACAAAAAGCAAGGAACAAAAATAAAATTGGGTTGCCTCCCAACAAGCGCTATCGTTCAACGCCCCTAGCTAGGCATCTATAATTTTAATGATGCTCTCATGAAAGATAGCAATTGAAACACGAAGGGAGCATAATGAAGCATATGAAAATCACATCTAAGTCTAACATACTTCCTATGCATAGGCATTATATAAGAAAACAAATTATCAAGACAAGCAAAAACTAGCATATGCAAGGAAGGAAAAAGAAACAATGGCAATCTCAACATAACGAGAGGTAATTTAGTAACATGAAAATTTCTACAACCATATTTTCCTCTCTCATAATAATTACATGTAGGATCATAAGCAAATTCAACAATATAGCTATCACAAAACACATTCTTAACACGATCCACATGTATGGAAAGTTGACACTCTTCCAAAATAGTGGGATTAACATTAACTAAAGTCATGACCTCTCCAAACCAACTTTTATCAAAAACTTCATAAGATTGGACATTCTCCAAATATGTGGGATCTAAAGTTGACACTCTTCCAAACCCAGTTTCAATATTTAAAACATTATTATCAATCTTATATTCATCATGGGGCTTAGATAAATTTTTGAGATCATACGAAGAATCACCCCAATCATGATCATTGCAACAAATAGTGGTCATAGCAAAACTAGCATCCCTAAGCTTAGGGTTTTGCATATTGTTAGCACAATTGACATTCATAGAATTTATAATAACATCATTGCAATAATGCTTTTTATTCAAAGATCTATCATGAATCACTTTATAAAGCACTTCATCACAATTTTCAGATTCACGGATTTCAAGCAAAACTCCATAAAGATAATCTAGTGCACTCAACTCACTAGCAATTGGTTCATCATAATTGGATATCTTAAAAAGATTAGCAATAGGATGAGGATCCATAACAATAGATATTTAGCAAGCGAAGATGCAAGCTAATAGAAGGCACATGGTAACAGGAGCAAACAGAAGGACGAACGGAAGAGGGTGAATAGAATGGCAAGGGTGAAGTGGGGGAGAGGAAAACAAGAGGCCAATGGCAAATAATGTAATGCGAGAGATAAGAGTTTGTGATGGGTACTTGGTATCTTGACTTGGCGTAGATCTCCCCGGCAACGGCGCCGGAAATGGCTAGTTGACAGGAGATCAAATCTTGACTTGACTTGGTGCAAATCTCCCTGGCAACGTCGCCAGAAATCCTTCTTGCTACCTCTTGAGCATGCGTTGGTTTTCCCTTGAAGAGGAAAGGGTGATGCAGCAAATTAGCATAAGTATTTCCCTCAGTTTTTGAGAACCAAGTTATCAATCTAGTAGGAGACTACACACAAGTCACCAAGTACATGCACACAAGAAAAACAAGAACCTCACAACCAACGCGGTAAAGGGGTTGTCAATCCCTTCACGGTCACTTACGAAAGTGAGATCTGATAGAGATAATAAGATAAATATTTTTGGTATTTTTGTTGTATAGATTGAAAAGTAAAGATTGCAAAATAAATAGTAAACTAGAATTGTAGATCGGAAACTTATATGATGTAAAGTAGACCCGGGGGCCATAGGTTTTACTAGTGGCTTCTCTCAAGATAGCATATATTACGGTGGGTGAACAACTTACTGCCGAGCAATTGATAGAAAAGCGCACAGTTATGATGATATCTAGGCATGATCATGAACATAGGCATCACGTCCATGTCAAGTAGACCGAAACGATTCTGCATCTACTACTATTACACCACACATCGACCGCTATCCAGCATGCATCTAGAGTATTAAGTTCATAAGAACAGAGTAACGCATTAGGCAGGATGACATGATGTAGAGGGATAAACTCAAGCAATATGATATAAACCCCATCTTTTTATCCTCGATGGCAAAAATACAGTACGTGTCTTGCTGCCCCTGCTGTCACTGGGAAAGGACACCGCAAGATTGAACCCAAAGCTAAGCACTTCTCCCATTGCAAGAAAGATCAATCTAGTAGGCCAAACCAAACTGATAATTCGAAGAGAATTCCAAAGATATCAAATCATGCATATAAGAATTCAGAGAAGAATCAAATATTGTTCATATATAATCTTAATCATAAACCCACAATTCATCGGATCTCGGCAAACACACCGCAAAAAGAATTACATCGAATGGATCTCCAAGAACATCGAGGAGAACTTTGTATTGAGATCCAAAGAGAGAGAAGAAGCCATCTAGCTAATAAATATGGAACCGAAGGTCTATGGTAAACTACTCACACATCATCGGAGAGGTTATGGTATTGATGTAGAAGCCCTCTGTGATTGAATCCCCCTCCGTCAGATCATCAGAAAAGGTCCCCATATGGGATCTCACGGGTACAGAAGGTCGTGGTGGTGGAAAAGTGGTTTAGTGGCTCTCCTGGATGTTTTTCAGGGTATAAGAGTATATATAGGCGAAAGAAGTAGGTCGGTGCAGCTGCGAGGGGCCCACGAGGGTGGGGGCATTCCTGGCCCCCCTAGGCGCGCCGCCCTACCTCGTGGCCGCCTCGCTACTTCCTTGACGTCCACTCCAAGTCTCCTGGATTACGTTTGTTCCAAAAAAGATCCTCGCGAAAGTTTCATTCTGTTTGGATTCCGTTTGATATTCCTTTTCTGCGAAACATTGAAATAGGCAAAAAACAACAATTTGCACTAGGCTTTTGGTTAATAGGTTAGTCCCAAAAATAATATAAAATTGCATAATAAAGCCCATAAACATCCAAAACAGATAATATAATAGCATGGAACAATCAAAAATTATAGATACATTGGAGGCGTATCAAATGCCTCTATACATTTAAGTAAACAAGTTTTCTCCGGCAAGCTATCTTGCCGGTGCGTTCCATTCGTTGTTGCGGGGCTTAAGCCTACCGTGCTCGGATTTATGGAGAGGGACCATCCCCCCCCCCCACGTCGAACCTTCTCCATCAAAGGCCACTACAACATCTTGTTTGAATCAATTTTCGGGTCAATGGATGGGAGAACCCATGCTTCGAAGGTGGTGAGGTTTCCATATGCACAACATTCTCTTTACAGAACATATATGGATAAGAAGGAACTTATCTGTTTGGCTTGTCGGGGATCAATATGTAGACTTGTCACCGTTTCTTCTCTTTTGGGATTGAGCCCGCGGCAAGAGACCTGCAGTTTAGTGCAGAGGAAAACAAGGCTGCATATGATCCTATCTACATGATCATGCTATGCTCATGATATGCTATGCATGCATGCAAGTTTTGGGGGGCCTCCTAGCGCTTCATTTATTCATCTATTGCTCTGGGTCTGCGCCTGGCTTTGTACAAAGGGTTACATACAGCATCGGCAAAGCTTGTACAAAAGGGTGGCTGCCGAGCAGGCCCCGACAGCCGCCCCTTACGGGTAGAACTTAGGAGATGCTCAATGTTCAATGAGTTTGGCAATTGAATGCCATCTCCGATCTCCAGACAGACTGTGACGGGTCTGGTGACTCATACTACCCGGTAAGGGCCTTCCCACTTTGGCATCAACTTGTTTGCACCCTTGGCGGACTTAACACACCTAAGGACAAAGTCGTCTTCCTCAAGGCTCCGGGGCGTGAACCCTGCGGCTGTGGTAGCGACGCAGGGCTTGCTGATAGCGTGCAGCACGCATAGCAGCCCGGAGACGGTTCTCCTCGAGGAGCACGACATCGCCATGCCGATGCTGCTCTTGCTCTACTTCATCGTAGGCAAGTACTCGAGGTGGCCCATATATGAGTTCTGTGGGGATCACTACTTCTGCCCCATAGACTAGGAAGAATGGAGTCTGGCCGGTGGCTCGATTTGGTGTCGTACGGAGGGACCAGAGGACCACCAGAAGCTCATCAATCCAGCGCCTGCCGCATTTCTGCAGCCTATCAAATGTTCTTGTCTTCAGTCCTCGCAGCACTTCAGCGTTCGCGCTCTCACCTTGTCCATTACTTCTGGGATGGGCAACAGAGGCAAATGAGACCTTGCTTCCGAGGGCTTGAACGCATTGCATGAAGGCGCGACTTGTGAATTGGGTGTCGTTGTCAGTGATGACTCTGGTGGGTATCCCGAAGCGACACACCAATCCCTTCAAGAACTTGATAGCTGACTGCACGGTTACCTTCCTCACGGGCTCCACCTCCGGCCACTTTTTAAACTTGTCGATGGCAACGTACAAGAATTCAAAGCCCCCGGTAGCATGGGGGAAGGGGCCCAAGATGTCGAGCCGCCAGACCGAAAATGGCCTTGATAAAGGAATCATCTAGAGAGCTTGAGCAGGTTGATGGATATTCTTGGAGTGGAACTGGCAGGCTTCACATCTGGTGACTAGCTCAATTGCATCTTGGAGGGCTGTGGGCCAGTAGAAATATTGTCGGAAAGCTTTTCCAACCAAGGCCCTTGATCCAATATGAGAGCCGCACATGCCTTTGTGTATCTCTGCCAACAGTTTCTTTCCCTCTTCCTGGCAAATGCACTTCAATTTCACACCGTTGGGTCTCCTTCTGTATAGAACGTCATTGATGAACTGATACATACTGGCCCTCCGGACTACTCTTTCAGCTTCTTCTTCCTCTTCGGGTAGTTCTCCTGTCTAGAGGTAATGGACTATGTGTCGCGCCCAAGTTGGAGCCAGAGGCTCAACAACAAAGATCAGCGGCACCTCCTCGATCGTGGGAGTGCATGCCTCAACCGCAAAGACTGGTAGTTTGGCGGGAGGGTGTGATACGTCTCCGTCGTATCTACTTTTCCAAACACTTTTGCCCTTGTTTTGGACTCTAACTTGCATGATTTGAATGGAACTAACCCAGACTGACGCTGTTTTCAGCAGAATTGCCATGGTGTTATTTTTGTGCAGAAATAAAAGTTCTCAGAATGACCTGAAAATCAACGGAGAATTATTTTGGAATATATAAAAAATTGGAAGGAAGATCCACGTCAGGGGGGGTTCCACCTGTCCATGAGGGTGGGGGCGCGCCCTACCCCCCTAGGCGCGCCCCCTGCCTCATGGGCCCCCTGACGCTCCACCGACCTCAACCTTGACTCCATATATTCACTTTCGGGGAGAAAAAACCCAGAGAGAAGGATTCATCACGTTTTACGATATGGAGCCGCCGCCAAGCCCTAAACACTCTTGGGAGGGCTGATCTGGAGTCCGTTCGGGGCTCCGGAGAGGGGAATCCGTCGCCATCGTCATCATCAACCATCCTCCATCACCAATTTCATGATGCTCACCGTCGTGCGTGAGTAATTCCATCGTAGGCTTGCTGGACAGTGATGGGTTGGATGAGATTTATCATGTAATTGAGTTAGTTTTGTTAGGGTTTGATCCCTAGCATCCACTATGTTCTGAGATTGATGTTGCTATGACTTTGCTATGCTTAATGCTTGTCACTAGGGCCCGAGTGCCATGATTTCAGATCTGAACCTATTATGTTTTCATCAATATACGAGAGTTCTTGATCCTATCTTGCAAGTCTATAGTCACCTACTATGTGTTATGATCCAGCAACCCTGAAGTGACAATAATCGGGACCACTCCCGATGATGACCATAGTTTGAGGAGTTCATGTATTCACTATGTGTTAATGCTTTGGTCCAGTACTCTATTAAAAGGAGGTCTTCATATCCCTTAGTTTTCGCTAGGACCTCGCTGCCACGGGAGGGTAGGACAAAATATGTCATGCAAGTTCTTTTCCATAAGCACGTATGACTATATTCGGAATACATGCCTACATTACATTCATGAACTGGAGCTAGTTCTGTGTCACCCTAGGTTATGACTGTTACATGATGAACCGCATCTGGCATAATTCTCTACCACCGATCCAATACCTGTGAGCTTTCCATATATTGTTCTTCGCCTATTTACTTTTCCATTGCTATTGTTATCATCACTACAAAACACCAAAAATATTACTTTTGCTACCGTTACTTTTGTTATCGTTACCACTACTATCATATTACTTTGCTACTAAACACTTTGCTGCAGATACTAAGTTTCCGGGTGTGGTTGAATTGACAACTCGACTGCTAATACTTGAGAATATTCTTTGGCTCCCCTTGTGTCGAATCAACAAATTTGGGTTGAATACTCTACCCTCGAAAACTGTTGCGACCCCCTATACTTGTGGGTTATCAAGACTATTTTCTGGCGCCGTTGCCGGGGAGCATAACTCTATTCTTTGAGTCACTCGGGATTTATATCTGCCTATCACTATGAAGAACTTGAAAGATCCAAGAACCAAGATTTATCCCTCAACTACGAGGGGAGGTAAGGGACTGCCATCTAGCTCTGCACTTGATTCACCTTCTGTTTTGAGTAAGCTTGCGACACCTAAACCTGCTTCTGCTATTAATTCTGATATGTCGCATGTTATTGATGATGCCACTTCTACTATGCATGATACTTATGATGAAACTACTTCTATGCTTGATACTACTGTGCCACTTGGTGAATTTCTTGATGAACAACTTGCTAGGGCTAGAGAGAATGAAATTATTGAAACTGATAATATTGATGAAAGTGATGATGAAGATTCTCCCCCTAGATATGAATTGCCTGTTGTTCCTGAAGGTTATGTTATGGATGAAGAAACTGCTAGAGACTTTCTTGCTTGCAATGATAGGAGTGATCTTAAGAAACTATTAGCTAAGCTGAAACAACAAACTCTGAATGCTAGAATGAAGTATGATCATGCTTATGCTACTTCACCTATCTTTGTTACTGATAAGGATTATGATTTCTCTGTCGACCCTGAGATAATTACTTTAGTTGAATCTGATCCTTTCTATGGCTATGAATCTGAAACTGTTGTGGCACATCTTACTAAATTAAATGATATAGCCACCCTGTTCACTAATGATGAGAAAACTCGCTATTATTATATCCTTAAATTATTTATGTTCTCATTAAAGGGTGATGCTAAGACATGGTTTAATTCTCTTGATCCTGGTTGTGTGCGTAGCCCCCAGGATATGATTTATTACTTCTCTGCTAAATATTTCCCCGCTCATAAGAAACAAGCTGCTTTAAGGGAAATATATAATTTTGTGTAAATTGAAGAAGAGAGTCTCCAACAAGCTTGGGGGAGGCTTCTCCAATTACTTAATGCTTTTCCTGATCATCCTCTTAAGAAAAATGAAGTACTTAATATCTTTTATAATGGACTAGCCGATGCTTCTAGAGACCACTTGGATAGTTGTGCTGGTTGTGTTTTCAGGGAAAGAACACCAGATGAAGCTGAAATTTTATTAAATAATATGTTGACTAATGAAAATAATTGGACACTTCCTGATCCAATTCCTGAACCAACTCCTAAGCCAACTCCGAAGAAAAGGGGTGTTCTATTTCTCAGTCTTGAAGATATGCAAGAGGCAAAGAAATTTATGAAAGAAAAGGGTATTAAAGCTGAAGATGTTAAGAATTTACCTCCTATTGAAGAAATACATGGTCTTAATTTGCCGCCTGTTGAAGAAATACATGGTCTTGATAACCCGACACAGGTAGTAAAGGTAAATTCTCTCTATAGATATGATAAAGCTGAAATCCCTCCTACTAAGTTGCTAGCCAATGTTTGGATGAGTTTGATAACTTTATGGTTAAGCAAGAAGACTTTAGTGCTTATTTTGGTACAGTATTAAAACGCAATGCTTACATGAATGAACACTTGAGTGATTATATGGCTAATGTTAAAGGTGAACTAAAACTTATTAGTAAACATGCTTCTATGGTTACCACTCAAGTAGAACAAGTACTTAAAGCTCAGAATGATTTGCTCAATGAATTGAATAGTAAAAAATAATGATTTTGCTGTTAGGGTGGCTACTAGAACTGGTAAGATGACTCAGGAACCTTTGTATCCTGAGGGCCATCCTAAGAGAATTGAGCAAGATTCTCAGAGAACTAATATTGATGAACCTAGTCTTTCTAAAAGGAAGAAAAAGAAAAATGATAGGACTTTGCGTGCTTCTAGTGAACCTGTTGATGACACACCTGAGAATCCCAATGATATTTCTATTTCTGATGCTGGAACGCAATCTGGTAATGAACATAAACCTAGTAATAATGTTAATGATGATGTTCATGTTGATGCTCAACCTAGTAATGACAATGAAGTAAAGATTGAACCTGCTGTTGATCTTGATAACCCACAATCAAAGAATCAACGTTATGATAAAAGAGACTTTGTTGCTAGGAAGCACGGTAAAGAAAGAGAACCATGGGTTCAGAAACCCATGCCTTTTCCTCCTAAACCATCCATGAAAAAGGATGATGATGATTTTGAGCGCTTTCCTGAAATGATTAGACCTATGTTCTTGCGTATGCGTTTGACTGATATGCTCAAAATGAATCCTTATGCTAAGTATATGAAAGAAATTGTTACAAATAAAAGAAAGATACCGGAAGCTGAAATTTCCACCATGCTTGCTAATTATACTTTTAAGGGTGGAATACCAAAGAAACTTGGAGATCCATGAGTACCAACTATACCATGCTCCATTAAAAGAAACTATGTTAAAACTGCTTTATGTGATCTTGGAGCCGGTGTTAGTGTTATGCCTCTCTCTTTATATCGTAGACTTGATTTGAATAAGTTGACACCTACTGAAATATCTTTGCAAATGCAAATGGATGATAAATCAACTGCTATACCTGTCGGTATTTGTGAGGATGTGCATGTTGTGGTTGCAAACGTTACTATTTTAAGGGACTTTGCTATTCTTGATATTCCCGAGTACGATAGTATGTCTATTATTCTTGGAAGACCCTTTTTGAATACTGTAGGGGCTGTTATTGATTGCACCAAAGGCAATGTCACTTTTCATGTTAATGGCAATGAGCATACGGTACACTTTCCGAGGAAACAACCTCAGGTCCACAGTATCAACTCTATTGGAAAAATTCCATCGATTATTTTTGGAGGTTTTGAATTTCCTCTTCCTACTGTCAAGAAGAAATATGATATTCTTATTTTTGGGGACATGCATAGCCCCGTTGAGGTAACCTAGTGTTATTCGAAAATTCTCCGATTACATGTTATTCGGAATGAGTTTGTTAACAAGACCTGATCAACCTTGTTAGTGGATTCCTTTTGATGAGCATGAGATGGATGAATTTAGAAAGCACAACTCTCTGTACCCTCCTTTTACTTTCTGTTATTTAGATTAAATAAAGAAAAAATAGTATTTTCTGTCTGTTTTCTAAATTATCAATGCAATGGAAAATACCCCAAAAATAAAAGTTCTCCAAATGCCCTGAAAATTAAATATGATTTTTTTTGGAATATTTGAGAATATCTGGCACTGAAAACACGGCAGGGGAGCAAGCACCTGGCCACGAGGGTGAAGGGCGCGCCCTACCCCCCTGGGGGCGCCCCCTGCCTCGTGGCCCATGGTGGCTCCCCTCGACTTATTCCAGCTACCACACACTCCTTCTTCCTCCCAAAAACATCACTAGCCAGCTCAAACCCGAGTCCAAGCTCATCTTGCTGCCATTTTTGATCTCCTTGCTCAAAGTTCCATTCGCAAAACTGCTTTGGGGGATTGTTCTTTGGTATGTGACTCCTCCAATGGTACAATTAGTTTTTGTTCTAGTGCTTTATTCATTGCATTTTTTTGCTGCTTAGGTGACCCTGTTCTTGAGCTTGCATGTCAAATTTATGTGGTCAAAAGTAGTTTTGATGCATGATATTGTCTCTAGGCACTTGTAGGAGTAGTTGCTATCAATTTTGTTGAGTTTGGTTCACTTTTATTTTGAAGTTACTAAAATTTTCAGAAAAAGATGAAGAGATTTTTGAAGGGCTCATCGAGCCGAAGCTCGAAGGATAAGCAAAGTGAGGAGGATAAGAGGCCCAAATATAATCTCCCTCGCACCGCGGAAGTTCGGCCGTGTGAATGGCCTTGTGATAATTTCTTGAGAGCAGCCGGGATTTATGATGATTTCTAGGAATTGGCTGAGAATGCAGGCCTCACCGCCTTCCTCCATGACCAACGCGAATAGTATCTCTTACTCACCAATATCTTTGTGCAAAACTTTCATTTCCATGCTAGGAGCTCACCACCAACAGTGGAATTTTATTTATATGATGAGCATAAGGAGACATCACTTCATGATTTTTGTCGAGTTTGTTTAATACCTTTTGAGGGCAGCGTAGAGGAACCACATCATGACGACGTGGATGGGTTTATTGATACCATTGCTGTAGGGGAAACAAGGAAGGTTTCCGATGCATGAATTACTAGCATACATTTTCCTGTTTTACGTTACTTCGCAATATTTGCTAGTAGATGCTTAATTGGTCGCGGAAACTGTGGCAACCTTAGTGCCCCTGATATTGTTATTTTGTGCCATGCCTTGTTCCGTGATGACACATTTAGTATGGGCGCTATTGTTGCAAAGCGGTTAAATCTTAACCGTACTAAGGGCCCCGTCCTTGGAGGCATCTTCGCCTCGCGCCTCGCTGCACACTTTAACATACCTATTAGGCATTATGAGAAGGAAGAGAAGTTGCTGCCTCCTGTTTTTCTAGATTATAAGAGCATGATAGCACATGATTTTATTGTTAAGAATAGGGAAAGGTGCTTAAGTACAAATTAATATTTGGTAAAAACCATCCTGAGACTATTACCTTGCCTGCTCCTTCCTTGTTTGATTTATCTGCAGGCAAGTACCTTGTTCCTTTGGAGGCCATTCACGCCTACCGGAACCCTACATCAGCTACAAAGCCAGAGCCGGAACCACAATTTGATCCTCCATGACAGTCTGATTACCAGTGGGATCCGAAGGTGATTGCCAACCAATGGCAATTCGAGGCTTCTTCACAGTACGACCCCAACTGTTACTTTGTATATCCGCCAGGCCAGCCGTGGCCATAGACCAACTTAGGCCAAAAGCGTAAGCTTGGGGGAGTACGTATTTCTCACCGACATTACATTCATGTTCACACACTCATGCTAGTTGTCGGTGCTCATACTTTTTCATTGTATCATCCATGCTAGTTTATTTCCTTTTTATGCTTTCTTCTTCTGTGTTTAATAAACCTTAATAAAAAAAATTAGTTGTAGCTTTTATTTAGTTTACTTTTCATGTTGTAGTAGTAATAACTAAAAAGAAAACCCAAAAAGATTTATCGTTCTTCTTTTGCTTGTTGGGACCTTTCCTGTGTAAATAGTTTTATTTCTTTTCTTGTTCTCTGGGGGTCGAGAGGAGAATACCATAATTAAAATGTTAAAGTGGCTCTTACATGCATTATCGTTGATCTAACAAAGAGCCCATATTACCTTGTCTTCTCTCTTGAGTTGAATGCTTGCAGATTCCAGCTTAGTCCAATGCACGTGCACTATTATTATTATCCACACTATTCGGTCATGCAAGTGAAAGGCAATAATGATGATTATATGATGAACTTATTGAGATGAGAAAAGCTGGTATGAACTCGACCTCTCTTGTTTTTGTAAATATGATTAGTCCATCGTTCCTAATTCAGCCTATTATGAATAAACATGTTTGCAATGACAATTAGAGATTATAGTTGCTTATGCCATGCTTAATTAGCTAGGAGCTTATAATGGTTTACCTTGCATGCCAACATGCTATTAAAATGGTTGTGATGTGGTATGATAGGGTGGTATCCTCTTTTGAACAATTCGAGTGGCTTGACTTGGCACATGTTCACGCATGTAGTTGAAACAAAATCAACATAGCCTCTACGATATTTATGTTCATGGTGCATTATATCCTACTCATGCTTGCATTCAGTGTTGATTAATTTTAATGCATCTTCATGACTGTTGTCGATCTCTAGCTGGTCGCTTCCCGGTCTTTTGCTAGCCTTCACTTGTACTAAGCGGGAATACTGCTTGTGCATCCAATTCCATAAACCCCAAAGTTATTCCATATGAGTCCACCATACCTACCTATATACGGTACCTACCTGCCGTTCCAAGTAAATTTGTATGTGCCAAACTCTAAACCTTCAAATAAACATTCTGTTTTGTATGCTTGAATAGCTCATGTATCAAGTAGGGCTGTCCGTATCTTCCATGTTAGGCGGGTTATTCTCAAGAGGAGTGGACTCCGCTCCTCACTGACGAGAAAATGGCTGGTCACCGGGATGCCCAGTCCCATGCTTTATGCAAATCAAATCAAAATAATTGCAAACAAAACCCCCCGGGACTGTTGTTAGTTGGAGGCACTCGTTGTTTCGAGCAAGCCATGGACTGATGCTTGTTGGTGGAGGGGAGTATAAACTTTACCATTCTGTTTGGGAACCGCCTATAATGTGTGTAGCATGGAAGATATCACCATCTCTTGGTTGTTATGTTGACAATGAAAGTATACCGCTCAAAATTGTCGGACTTCGGGTTCCGACAGACCCTTGAGGTTCGAACACTGGGGTGCGCGCGGAGATTTTGCCTGCTACCTACCTGCACCCCTCCGCCATGCTAGGATCTAAACTAAGGAAAGAACAACACAAGAGACATAGGGTTTATACTGGTTCGGGCCACCGTTGTGGTGTAATACCCTACTCGAGTGTGTGGTGTGGTGGATTGCCTCTTGGGCTGATGATGATGAACAATACAAGGAAGAACAGCCTCGCGGGGGTCTGTTCTTGGCTGAGGGGATGAACTACTCGGAGGAGTTCAGTCACCTTTCTCTCTTTCTCTCTCTCTCTCTCTGCTCCCCACTGACCGACCTCCCCCTGATTTCGGCCCCAGCTTGTTTCTGGGTTGGCCGATTCTCGATCCTCCCTACCTTGGGGGTGGCTAGTCCTATTTATAGAGGCCCTGGTCCTCTTCCCAAATATTGAGCGGGAAGGGAGCTAACAATGGCGGGCTAATTTGAAGGGGGACAGCAAGTATCAGCTATCCTGACAAAGGTAGTCTTCGCCTGTGCAAAGCTCTGGTGATGACGCCGTCTTGGGCTCCACGGTGACCTCCGACTCGTAGTCCTCCTGGTCTTGGTCTCGTTGCACCGAAATGGCAACCTTTGCCTGATGCCTCGGTACTCCGCGGCTGCGCTTGCCTCCTTTGCACCAAAGAGGAAAGGAGGACGCTGCGCGGGCTGGCACCCGCCTGGCGCCCTGAGTCGTCATGGCTTGCATCACGGGCGCCTCGTGAGGTACCCCGCCTTGATCTCTCCGCCTCCTCGTGAGCCGGCCTGACGAGGCCGTGCCTGAGGAAGCTCCGCGTCGTCCGCCCCGCGAGGCTTGTCCCCTCGCGAGGGTCTTGGGTTTGTGTTGGTGAAGATGGGCCGTGCCGGGCCCCCCTTTGAGCCACGCCGTAGGCCGCAGGCAGGCAAGTCTGGGGACCCCCGTTCCCAGAATGCCGATAGTAGCCCCCAGGCCCAAGGCGCGCCCGGACATGGCCGTGCAGGGAGGCGGAAGGGCGAGAGCGAAGCGCCGCGGGCCCTAACAGCCTGTGGCCTTGGGCGCCGCGTGGCGGTTGACTGGACGTGGGCGCCTTAGCAACCGCGCCTAGGCCCTGCTTCTTGCTTTCCCCGGTTGCTGCTCAGATCCCCTTTCTTGCGCCTCTCCTTCCTTCCTCCGAAATTTCCAGATCTGCTCTGACTGCGCGACCTAGGGAGCCATGGCGCCTCGTCAGCCCCCGGCCGCAGCTTGGTACTCGTCTGCCCTGGACTCGCTGAACGTGTCGGAGGCGGGCCTTGCCCGGTTGCGCCGGATGGCGACGGCGTGGGGCATCGACGGGGCGAAGGTGTTCAAGGCCGGCTCCGCCACCCCTGAGGGTCAAAGGAGAACCTTCTATCCACTCTTCGTAAGTGCCATTGTTGCTGGCCTGGTGCCTCCCTTCTCCGAGTTCTTCTTCTCTGTCCTCCGCCATTACAAGCTACAGGCTCTGCATCTCCATCCCAACTCCGTCCTTCTCCTGGCAATCTTTGCTTATTATTGCGAAGCACACGTTGGGGTGCAGCCCTCAGTGGCCTTGCTACGCCACTACATCTACCTCCGGACCTCTCGTGGTACTGCTTCCGCGTGCGCGAGCTTCGTCGCGTACGGCGGCGCCATTGCCATCTCAAACTCTGGGAAGAGGATTGAGCGCTTCAGGAGCAAGTGGATCTTGGTGGATGCTGGGCGCATCCACCCTCGGCTGATCCTGCCCACGGAGCAGCCCACGAGCTCCAGCGACTGGGGTCGAGCGGAGCTCGCGGATCCCCGCACGAAGATGGTGTTGGAGAAGATGGACGCGGATCTGAGGCCGACCGACATGGCGGCGGCGAAGCTGACCGGCGCATCGCTGCTAAGGGAGTTCTTGGAGCACCAGCTGGCCCCGCTTCGGCAGTACTCACTTCCAATGTGGAGGCCCCGTTCGAGCCCAGTGGCCTTGGCCGACGGAGACCTGGCTGCGGTTCTCCAATCTCTGGTCGGGGGCAATGTGGCGAGGCTAGAGGGCGCTCCTACGCCCTTGTTCCTCCGCAACGACTTGGAGCGGGTGGTGAAGTCCATGCCCGTCTTCAACGGGGATGGGCCCGTGCCCCTGGAAGCTCCCGAGGGACCGGTGGGCGTGCCCTCCGACGACTCCAGCGAGGAGGAGGAAGGAGGGGAGCGGGGAAAAGGGCCTGACTCCGAGGCGACTGACGGAGAGTCGAGGGCTCCCCTCCCCCGGCGCAGGTCCTGCGTTCTCCGCCTCTCTCCGAACGATGACGACGAGGATGACGACGAAGACGACGACGAGCAGGACGGCGGGAGCTCGCCCCCTATCCCGAAGAAGGACATGACCGGGCTGATCTCCCGAGGGTCACCCCCGGCCCCGGGGCGAACCGCAGACACACCTTCCGCCTCCAAGCTTCCCGAGGTTGACCCTTCCAACCGGCTTTCAGGCTTCAAATTTGGCCGGAGGCCGCTTGAGCTCACTGGCGACGACCCGTAAGCATTCGATTCTTGTCTTTATCTCTTGCTCTGCTTCTGAGGCTTGACGTCCGCATCTTTGGATAGGTTGGCGCCCGCAGCAAACAAGCCGAAGGGGGCTCCCGAGGTTCCATCCATGGCGGCGCTTCTGCCCGCGAAGGAGGGTGACCACGACGCAGAGGCTTCTCCTGCCCGGTCGTCCTCATGAGGTTTGGCTGAGCCGGCTGGGGCGAGCTCAGCCCCCACGGCCCAAGTGGCTCCCGAGGTGCTCTTGCCTGCCGCCGCCACTACAGCTGTCGGGGCGCAGCAGACTCCGCCTCAGGATGCTACGGCTGCGCTGCCGCCTTCTCCTCCTACTCCACCGGCCGCTGTCTCTCCAACTCCTTCTGCGGTTCTGGATCATGCTGTTGCTGAGCTAGACCGACTGCGGCAGGATCTTCTTGGCGCCGACCCCCGCTTGGTGGCCGGGCGTTTGGAGCTAGCTTCTGGATGGGTTCGCTCCGACGCTTCGATTCGGGCGGTGATGGTCCAGGCCTCGACGGCATGCGACGAGGAGAAGCAGGCCATCCTTGAGGCGAAGGCCACTCGTGATGCAGCCCTGGGGGAGGTGGTCGACGTCCGTGGTCGCTGCAAGGCGCTAGAGGACGAGCTGCAAGGCCTGCGGGATCAGCTCGCGAAAGAGGTCCGCCTTCGCCAAGAGCAGGAAGAAGGCGTGAAGGCTCGCGAGGCGGCCGTCGAGGGCCGGGAGGCCAAGCTTAGGAAGCGCCGCGACCGCTTAGGCGCGCTGGAGCAGGAGTTGGGGGCGAGGACGGCCAAGCTGGACGACGAGGCCCTGGTTCTTGCCGAAGACCGCGTGGCCTTCACGGAGATGGAGGCGAGGGCTCGCTCCTCACTGAGGACGCTTTACGACAGCGGCCTGGAGAGCCCACTGGTTGGCCCCGAGGACGGCCCCGCCAAGCTGCTTCCCTTCCTGGTTCACGCTCTTGAAGATGTCGTCCTTGGCCTTGGCCCCACGGCCGAGGCCGAGGCACGTGTCCTGTCTTCTGCAGCACTGACGCAGGTCCTCACCCATGTCTACCTTCGTGATCCCGGTGTCGACCTCGACAGCCTGCTGGAGCCAGTGAGTGGTGAGCGTGCCGCTGCCGCTGCCGAGGCCGTGAAGGGTCGCGCGGAGGCTCTGCTGGGGAAGTTCCGGGCCTTCAGCACCAAGCCGGAGCACGGCGCTGCCGACCCCGCTGCTCCGTGAGGCGAACCCACTCCGCGCTGCTCCCCCGCCGCCAAGTGACTCCGTCGTGGCTCTTGTCCTGCTTTTAATTCCTACACACGTATCATGCCTCGAGGAGGCGTTTAAACTTGCGTTTGGCATTGAGATAACAGTGTGGACTGTAATATTTGCTTTTGAATTCCTTGAAATTTGCGCTTTTCCTTCCTACTTGCTTATGTTCTACGCCGGCAGAGCCCGGCCCCGCGCGTACCTCACCCAGCAATAGTCCCAACCAAAAACCAGGACGGGACCAAGGAGTGAGGGGCTACGTGACAAGTTAGGCTCCTGAGTCGCGATGCTC
Organism: Triticum urartu; assembly: GCF_056163025.1. Lineage (NCBI taxonomy): Eukaryota > Viridiplantae > Streptophyta > Magnoliopsida > Poales > Poaceae > Triticum > Triticum urartu. The sequence goes on from NC_141875.1 coordinate 416,879,286, forward strand.
AGGAGTCCCCCTTGGCGCACGAACAGCAAGTAGGGAGGTGTGATGCGGGTGGATCTACCATTCTACGTCTGCAGAGCCCGACCGCGCGCATGCCTCACCCAGCGATGGTCCCGACCGGAAACCAGGACGGGGCCACGGAGTGAGGGGCTACGTGACCAGTTAGGCTCCTGAGTCGCGATGCTCAGGAGTCCCCCTTGGCGCACGAACAACAAGTAGGGAGGTGTGATGCGGGTGGATCTACCATTCTACGTCTGCAGAGCCCGACCGCGCGCGTGCCTCACCCAGCGATGGTCCCGACCGGAAACCAGGACGGGGCCACGGAGTGAGGGGCTACGTGACCAGTTAGGATCCTGAGTCACGATGCTCAGGAGTCCCCCTTGGTGCACGAACAACAAGTAGGGAGGTGTGATGCGGGTGGATCTACCGTTCTACGTCTACAGAGCCCGGCCGCGCACGGGACGGGGCCACGGAGTGAGGGGCTACGTGACCAGTTAGGCTCCTGAGTCGCGATGCTCAGGAGTCCCCCTTGACGCTCAAACGGCCTTCGTACCTTGGCTCTGCTCGGGGAGAGACGCGTGACGAACCAGGCCCGGGGGAACCTGGCTGGGCGGCGTGCGTCTGGGTGTGACCCAGGCACAGCCCCCATGCCCAGCCCCCTCACGCGGCACTCCCGAGGGGAGGCGTTACGATGAGGCTAGACACTGAGCTCTGGGCTACCTGAGGTTGATGCGGCCCGGGGGCCACCCTCAGTTGTTTATCACCAGCGCGGAGCATAGTGCTACCGTATGTGTACGGGCATAGCCGCTCCTCGGCAGTGTCGTCAGCCAGCGCGAAGCATGGTGCTTCCACTGGTACGTGGGAGGGGGCCCCCCTCCGGGACCGTGGAGCCGTCGGTGCGGTAGTTGTCGCGTGCCCCGAAGGTGACAGGGAGGCGGACCTGCCCAATCGGGACCGTGGAGCCGTCGGTGATACCGGAGAAGGGCTTGGTTGGCTGAAGCTGGCTGTAGGGCACTTGGAGGTTGTTGAATGTCTCCACGGACAGGACGTTGAGCCCTGCCCCGCCATCGATGAGGGTCTTGGTGACCACCACGTTGCTGGTGATTGGGGAGCAAAGCATCGGGAGAACTCCGGCTGTAGCCGCACACTTGAGCTGATCCGCTGAGTTGAACGTGATGGCGCACGCTGACCACCTGAGAGGGTGCGTGGCTTCGAGCCTGGGGAGGACTGCATTCACTTCGCGGGCGAACTGCTTGAAGATGCACTGAGAGGCAGGGGCTTGTGCTCCGCCCAAGATGCAGGCGATCGTGCGCGGCTCCTGGAAGCCCCCAGCCTCCTCGTCCTGGTGGCGGTCCTCGTTTCTCCTTGGCTGCAGCGGCAGCGGTGGTTGGCCTGCGTTGCCTTGCGGGCGATCCTCGCGAGGCCGATCCCTCCAGTCTCCCTCGCGAGGCTGATCCCTCCATCCTCTCTCGCGAGGCGGGTCTTGCCATCGATCTTCGCAAGGTTGGTCGCGCCACCCTTGGCGCGGGCCACGGTCTTCCCAGCATCCTGCGTTCCTTCCTCCTCCTCGACCGTAGCCCCGGTCACCGCGGTCAGGGCGACGGCCGATCCTTCCTTCACGCACGGCTCGGAGTTCTTGACATTCGTTGGTGTTATGGGTGTGGAGGTCGTGGTACACACAGTACCGGCTGCCCTTGGAAGGTTCGGGCTGATCTCTGCCCCGCTTGGTGTCTGGTTCTGCCGCGAGCACGGCAGCCCCATTGCGCTTCACATCCTTGGCCTTGAGCTTCTTCTCTTCTGGGTCTGCGGCAGGCAGCTCGAGGAGGGAGAGACGCCCTTCCTCAGCCCTGGCGCACTTGTTTGCCAGGATGAACAGCTCCAAGGAAGTACACAGGTCTTCATGCATCGCCAGCTCCTCCTTCATCTTGACGTCGCGCACACCGTCGGAGAAGGCCGAGATGATGGCCTCCTCAGTCACCTTGGAATCTTGAGGCGTGCGTTGTTGAAGCGCTGGATGTACTTCTGCAGGGTTTCCCCAGGCTGTTGCTTGATGCGGCGCATGTCGCTCACGGCGGGTGGCCGGTCGCGAGTGCCTTGGAAGTTGGCGATGAAGCGGGTGCGCATCTCGTCCCAGGAGGAGATTGTGCCTGGCGCCAGGTTCAGGAGCCAGGTGCGGGCCCCATCCTTGAGTGCCATGGGGAACCAGTTCGCCATGACCTTCTCGTCTCCGTTGGCAGCTTCGATGCCTAGCTCGAAGAGCTGGAGGAACTCTGCAGGGTCAACCGTGCCGTCGTAGCGAGGAGGCAGGTCTGGCTTGAACTTGCCGGGCCACACTACACTGCGTAGTTCGGTGGTGAAGGCGCGGCAGCCTGCTGTGGCCACGGGAGGCCTTGGGTGACGGAGAGCCTGGTCTTGCATGTCCCCACGCGCTGCAGCTGGGAGCAGCGCGGGGTCTTGACATGCGGGAGCAGGAGCATGGTCGCGACGTGCGGGAGCAGGGAGCGCCCGGGCAGCTTCTTGCGGGCGAGGGACTTCCTGGCAGCTCTGCTCTTGCCGCGCTGGCGCCTGACGGAGCGGGTTCCGCCCAGGGGCCACGCGCCTTGGGGCCACGCGCCTTGGGGCCATGGCGTCTTCTTGAGGAGGAGGTGGCCGGGGCGCCGCCGGCGCCTCGTCGCTCGCGTGGGGCGGGGTGCGGTGCAGTGGAACGGACGGCACAGGAGAGCCCCCTGCGGTGCGGACGAGCTCGGCGACGCGGTCGAGCCATTCTTCATAGACGTCGTCGATGGGACGGTAGCGCAGGAGCTCGTTCGCCGCGATGAGCGCAGCTCGAGCCTCCATGGGTGCGCGGAGTGCGCGGGACGAAGAACCAACTGGGGTGAGCGAGGGAGTTGCGGTGCGGCCGTCTTGCCGCACGGACGGATGCTGAGATGATGCTTGCCGCTCGTCCCCCGCCGGGTCGGTGGCGGCGTTGACGGCAGGTGACGGGGAACGGCGTGGATGCCCGCCGATAGGGGCCGTCTGGGCAACGCGGGAAGCGAGTGCGGCCCGGCGCTCGGCGCGAGCCCGACGAGCGTCAGACATGGGCGTGATGGTCGGAGGAGAACGGGGCGGTGGAAGACGAATTCCGGCGCACCCCTACCTGGTGCGCCAAATGTTGGATTTCGGGTTTCGGCAGACCCTTGAGGTTCGAACACTGGGGTGCACGCGGAGATTTCGCCTCCTACCTACCTGCACCCCTCCGCCATGCTAGGATCTAAACTAAGGAAAGAACAACACAAGAGACACAGGGTTTATACTGGTTCGGGCCACCGTTGTGGTGTAATACCCTACTCCAGTGTGTGGTGTGGTGGATTGCCTCTTGGGCTGATGATGATGAACAATACAAGGAAGAACAACCTCGCGAGGGTCTGTTCTTGGCTGGGGGGATGAACTACTCGGAGGAGTTCAGTCACCTTTCTCTCTTTCTCTCTCTCTCTCTCTCTCTCTCTCTCTCTCTGCTCCCCACTGACCGACCTCCCCCTGATTTCGACCCCAGCTTGTTTCTGGGTTGGCCGATTCTCGATCCTCCCTACCCTGGGGGTGGCTAGTCCTATTTATAGAGGCCCTGGTCCTCTTCCCATATATTGAGCGGGAAGGGAGCCAACAATGGCGGGATAATTTGAAGGGGGACAGCAAGTATCAGCTATCCTGACAAAGGTAGTCTTCGCCTGTGCAAAGCTCTGGTGATGATGCCGTCTTGGGCTCCATGGTGACCTCCATCTTGTAGTCCTCCTGGTCTTGGTCTCGTTGCACCGAAATGGCAACCTTTGCCTGATGCCTCGGTACTCCGCGGCTGCGCTTGCCTCCTTTGCACCAAAGAGGAAAGGAGGACGCTGCGCGGGCTGGCACCCGCCTAGCGCCCTGAGTCATCATGGCTTGCGTCACGGGCGCCTCGTGAGGTACCCCGCCTTGATCTCTCCGCCTCCTCGTGAGCCGGCCTGACGAGGCCGTGCCTGAGGAAGCTCCGCGTCGTCCGCCCCACGAGGCTTGGCCCCTCGCGAGGGTCTTGGGTTTGTGTTGGTGAAGATGGGCCGTGCCGGGCCCCCATTTGAGCCACGCCGCAGGCCGCAGGCAGGAAAGTCTGGGGACCCCCGTTCCCAGAACGCCGACAAAAATATTATTCATATCTATTTCAAAACTGAGCTCTGGAACCTCTACAAATTCCTGCTTCCCTCTGTGAAGGGCCTATATATTTACTTTTATGTTGAGTCATCATCCTCTTATTAAAAAGCACCAGTTGGAGAGCACCAATGTCATTTTCATTCATTACTGTTAGTTTACATTGAGTATGACTTGAGTGGATCTCTTTTACCATGAATTACAATGTCTAGTCAGTCCTTGATCTTTAAAGGTTCTCTACATTTATGTTTTGCGGTCTCAGAAAGGGCTAGCGAGATACCATCTTGTTATATCATATCATGATTGTTTTGAGAAAGAGTTGTCATCCGAGATTTATTATTATTGCTCGCTAGTTGATTATGCCATTGATATGAGTAAACATGAGACCTAAATGTTATTGTGAATATGGTTAGTTCATAATCTTTGCTTAAAACTTGAATGCTGGCTTTACATATTTACAACAACAAGAGCAAACAGAGTTTGTAAAAGTTTTTCTTTATCACTTTCAATTTATCAAGTGAATTGCTTGAGGACAAGCAAAGGTTTAAGCTTGGGGGAGTTGATACGTCTCCGTCGTATCTATTTTTTCAAACACTTTTGCCCTTGTTTTGGACTCTAACTTGCATGATTTGAATGGAACTAACCCGGACTGATGCTGTTTTCAGCAGAATTTCCATGGTGTTATTTTTGTGCAGAAATAAAAGTTCTCGGAATGACCTGAAAATCAACGGAGAATTATTTTGGAATATATAAAAAATACTAGAAGGAAGATCCACGTCAGGGGGGCCTCCACCTGTCCACGAGGGTGGGGGCGCGCCCCCTGCCTCGTGGGCCCCCGGACACTCCACTGAACTCAACCTTGACTCCATATATTCACTTTCGGGGAGAAAAAAACCAAAGAGAAGGATTCATCACGTTTTACGATACGGAGCCGCCGCCTAGCCCTAAACTCTCTCGAGAGGGCTGATCTGGAGTCCGTTCGGGGCTCCGGGGAGGGGAATCCGTCGCCATCGTCATCATCAACCATCCTCCATCACCAATTTCATGATGCTCACCGCCGTGCGTGAGTAATTCCATCGTAGGCTTGCTGGACAGTGATGGGTTGGATGAGATTTATCATGTAATCGAGTTAGTTTTGTTAGGGTTTGATCCCAAGTATCCACTATGTTCTGAGATTGATGTTGCTATGACTTTGCTATGCTTAATGCTTGTCACTAGGGCCCGCGTGCCATGATTTCAGATCTGAACCTATTATGTTTTCATCAATATATGAGAGTTTTTTATCCTATCTTGCAAGTCTATAGTCACCTACTATGTGTTATGATCTAGCAACCCCGAAGTGACAATAATCGGGACCACTCCCGATGATGACCGTAGTTTGAGGAGTTCATGTATTCACTATGTGTTAATGCGTTGGTCCAGTACTCTATTAAAAGGAGGCCTTAATATCCCTTAGTTTCTGCTAGGACCCCGCTGCCACGGGAGGGTAGGACAAAAGATGCCATGCAAGTTCTTTTCCATAAGCACGTATGACTATATTCGGAATACATGCCTACATTACATTGATGAACTGGAGCTAGTTCTGTGTCACCCTAGGTTATGACTGTTACATGATGAACCGCATCTGGCATAATTCTCTATCACCAATCCAATGCCTACGAGCTTTCCATATATTGTTCTTCGCTTATTTACTCTTCCGTTGCTATTGTTATCATCACTACAAAACACCAAAAAATTACTTTTTCTACCGTTACTTTTGCTATCGTTACCACTACTATCGTATTACTTTGCTACTAAACACTTTGCTGCAGATACTAAGTTTCCAGGTGTGGTTGAATTGACAACTCAGCTGCTAATACTTGAGAATATTCTTTGGCTCCCCTTGTGTCGAATCAACAAATTTGGGTTGAATACTCTACCCTCGAAAACTGTTGCGATCCCCTATACTTATGGGTTATCAGGGTGCTGCTCACAAAGCGAAATGGAGTTGTTCCCACCAACCTCTCTACTGGGGGCTTCGAGAAGCTCTACTGGGAGAGTTTTGCTGGAGTCCAATTTCCTCCTCTTTCTGGCCATCGTTGCGGGGATACAGAGGGTTGAATCATGTGAAGAACAAAAGTCCTTGGTTCCACAGGAAGCTTTTGCGCAGCGCACTTTGACAGATGATCAGCAATGTTGTTTTCTGCACGCGGCATGTGCTTTGTTTGCAATCCGTCAAAGTGCTCTCTAGCTTTCTCACTTTCTCCACATATGCCTCCATCAATGGACTATGATAATCCTTGTTCACTTGCCTCTCCACGAGTTGTAAGTCTCCGCGAAGTCTTCTTGATTCCCAATGCTGTTGTAATCCTGAGCGTGGCAAGGAGTCCTTCATACTCTGCAGTGTTGTTGGTAGCTTCCTCCTGGGGGAAATGCATCTGGACCACATACTTAAGGTGCTCTCCAGTGGGTGCAATGAGGATCACACTGGCCCCTGCACCCCGTAATAAGAAGCCACCATCAAAGTACATGATCCATTCTTGGGGCGCTTCCTTGCCGAGAATATCTATTTCCAGTGCCTCTTCGTCCAGGGTGGGCGTCCACTCCACAATGATTAAACTCCGCCAGTGCTCTGCTTCGAATGGTTGATGTGCTCTCGAACTTCAAACCAAAGCTTGATAACTCCAAAGCCCATTCCACTATTCTGCCAGTGGCCTCCGGGTTCCTCAGTATGCGTTGCAAAGGAAATTGGGTGACAACCGTGATCTCGTGGGCTTGGAAGTAGTGGCGCAGTTTCCTTGAGGCCATGATGAGGCCAAAGATTAACTTCTGCATGCCAGAGTACCTTGATCTAGCCCCTGTAACAGGGAGCTGATAAAGTAAACTGGTCACTGCGCCACCTTCTTCCTTGCCACAGCCTTGGGATTGCCTTTGCTTCTCTACTCTTCCTTCTCTTGATTTGCGTCTGCCTTGCCGGGATAGTTTTGCTTTCCTCTTCGTAAGGGACAGTAGCCATGACTATTCCTTCATCTACTTCCCGCTACCCCACCAGCGCTGCACTAACCACTTGATTAGTTTCCACTAGGTATAGCAGCAACGACTCTTGTGGTTTAGGAGCGACTAAGGTGGGAACAGAGGAAGGATTGGTCTTTAGGTCTCACAGCGTTGCTTCTGCCTCCGGGGTCCACTTCACTGCCCCTGCCTACTTCAAAATTTTGAAGAACAGCAAGGCACACTCAGCGGACTTAGAAATGAACCTGCTCAATGCGGCAACACATCCGGTTAGACGCCTCACATCTTTAACTGACTTGGGTGCTTGAATCTGCTCGATCACCTTCATCTTGTCGGGGTTGGCCTCTATCCCTCGATGGGACACGAAGAAGCCAAGTAGCTTGTTGGGAGGAACGCCAAACACACACTTCTCTGGGTTTAGCTTTAGGTTGATCCTGCGCAGATTTGCAAAAGTCTCTTCTAAGTCCTGAATGTGCGTTGATCTGTCCTTGGTCTTGACCACTATATATTTCATCCATATAAGCCTCAATATTTGTGTGCATCTAGGATTCGAACCCCATTTGCACAGCTCTTGCAAAAGTGGACCCGGCGCTCTTCAACCCAAAGGGCATCTGTATGAAGCAGTATGTGCCACATGGGGTTATGAACATTGTCTTTTCTTTGTCTTCCTTGTACATGAATATCTGGTGATACCCATAGTAGGCATCCAAGAAGGAAAGCAGATCATAGCCGGAGGTGGAATCCACGATCTAGTCGATGCGCGGCAAGGGGAATGGGTCCTTCAGGCATGCTTTATTCAGATCTGTGAAATCTATGCAATGCCTCGACTTCCCATTCGCCTTGTGCACTACCACTGGGTTTGCCAACCATGTCGGATGCAATACTCCTCTGACCAAACCAGCCGCTTCAAGTTTCTTGATCTCATCAGCAATGAACTGCCGTCGCTCCAAGGCTTGTTTCCTGACCTTTTGCTTGACGGGTCGGGCATGAGGGCGAACAGCAAGGTGGTGCTTGATTACCTCCCTGGGAACATCGGGGATGTCATATGGTTGCCAAGCAAACACATCGACATTCGCCCGTAGGAAGGCAATGGGCACGCTTTCCTATTTGTCGTCAAGGGTGGAGCTGATAGTGAATGTACCATCAGTGCCAGCCAGCCCTGTCGGGACCTTCTTCACAGCGGGTGCAGCAAACTTGGATCTCTTGCTAGTGGAACTCTCCGGTAGGTCATCGACGGGCGTGGCGCACTTCGTAGAGGCGCTCTTCCCAAATTCCCCACCGGTATCCTTACTAGCTTTCTTCCCTTTCTTACTTTCCTTGGCGGGAAAGGTAGCTTCCACGGCCTCAACGGCGACTGCTTCCTGGTACATCTTATCCACACATATAATTGTGTCCTTCTTGTCCGATGGAATGTAAATGACGCCCATCGGCCCTGGCATCTTTAGCGTGTTGTAGGCTGATACGTCTCCAACGTATCTATAATTTTTGATTGCTCCATGCTATTATATTATCTATTTTGGATGTTAATGGGCTTTATTTTACAATTTTACATCATTTTTGGGACTAACCTACTAACCGGAGGCCCAGCCCAAATTGCTGTTTTTTGCCTATTTTAGAGTTTCCCTGAAAAGGAATATCAAATGGAGTCCAAATGGAATGAAACCTTCGGGAACGTGATTTTCTCAATGAACATGATCCAGAAGACTTGGAGTGGGCGTCAAGAAACAATCGAGGAAGCCACGAGGTAGGGGGAGCGCCTACCCCCTGGGCACACCCTCCAACCTCGTGGGCCCCTCATTGCTCCACCGACGTACTTCTTCCTCCTATATATATCCACGTACCCCCCAAACATCCAGGAGCACCACGAAAACCTAATTCCACCGCCGCAACCTTCTGTACTCGAGAGATCCCATCTTGGGGCCTTTTCCGTAGCTCCGCCGGAGGGGGCATTGATCACGGAGGGCCTCTACGTCAACTCCATGGCCTCTCCGGTGATGTGTGAGTAGTTTACTTCAGACCTACGGGTCCATAGTTATTAGCTAGATGGCTTCTTCTCTCTCTTTGGATCTCAATACAAAGTTCTCCTCGATCTTCTTGGAGATCTATTCGATGTAATCTTCTTTTGCGGTGTGTTTGTCGAGATCTGATGAATTGTGGGTTTATGATCAAGTTTATCTATGAACAATATTTGAATCTCCTCTGAATTCTTTTATGTATGATTGGTTTATCTTTGCAAGTCTCTTCGAATTATCAGTTTGGTTTGGCCTACTAGATTGATCTTTCTTGCAATGGGAGAAGTGCTTAGCTTTGGGTTCAATCTTGCGGTGCTCGATCCCAGTGACAGTAGGGGAAACGACACGTATTGTATTGTTGCCATCGAGGATAAAAATATGGGGTTTATATCATATTGCATGAGTTTATCCCTCTACATCATGTCATCTTACTTAAAGCATTACCTTGTTCTTATGAACTTAATACTCTAGATGCATGCTGGATAGCGGTCGATGTGTGGAGTAATAGTAGTAGATGCAGAATCGTTTCAGTCTACTTGTCGCGGACGTGATGCCTATATACATGATCATACCTAGATATTCTCATAACTATGCTCGATTCTATCAATTGCTCGACAGTAATTCGTTTACCCACCGTAATACTTATGCTCTTGAGAGAAGCCACTAGTGAAACCTATGGCCCCCGGGTCTATCTTCCATCATATTAAATCTTCCAACACTTAGCTATTTCTATTGCCGTTTATTTTACTTTGCATCTTTATTTCTCCTTATCATAAAAATACCAAAAATATTATCTTATCATATCTATCAGATCTCACTCTCGTAAGTGACCGTGAAGGTATTGACAACCCCTTTTATCGTGTTGGTTTTGAGGTTCTTATTTGTTTGTGTAGGTGCGTGGGACTCGAGCGTGATCTCCTACTGGATTGGTACCTTGGTTCTCAAAAACTGAGGGAAATACTTATGCTACTTTACTACATCACCCTTTCCTCTTCAAGGGAAAACCAACGCAGTGCTCAAGAGGTAGCAAGAAGGATTTCTAGCGCCATTGCCAGGGAGATTCGCGCCAAGTCAAGTCCAGATTTGACTCCCGACAACGAGCCATTTCTGGCGCCGTTGCCGGGGAGTCTACGTACAAGTCAAGACATACCAAGTACACATCACAAACTCTTATCTCTTGCATTACATTATTTGCCATTTGCCTCTCGTTTTCCTCTCCCCCACTTCACCCTTGCCGTTTTATCCGCCCTCTCTTTTTCCGTTCGCCTCTTTGTCGCTTGCTTCTTGTTTGCTCGTGTGTTGGATTGCTTGCTTGTCACGATGGCTCTACCTAGATTTGGTGATCTTCACCTTAAAAGGTTAGAAGAGATCGAAAGCAACGTCAGGAGTTTTATGACTTTACAATTTGACCATAATAATTTCTTTAGGAATGAGCTTAAGGAACAAAAAAGCTTTATGGGTTATATGAATAAAGAGCTCGATGATATGTCTAAAGAATTTTATGGTTTGAAATCTCAGATTGCCCATCTCGAAAAAAATAATTGCTGAAGTTTCGGATAAGCAGGCCACCTTAGTCAATAAGATGGCCACTAAGCCAGATTTCTTTTATGAAAATAAAGATGTATATCTAAAAGTTATTGATGTGTCTCCTATTAAATCTTTGTTTTGCAATATGAATCTTGATAATGATGGGACTGAAGATGAGCCACCTTTACCTAGAAGTCAATCCAAAAATTCAGAGTTTTTAGATCTTGATGCAAAATTTGGTAAAAGTGGGATTGAAGAGACTAAAACTTTAGATATCAATGAACCCACTATTTTGGATTTCAAGGAATTTAATTATTATAATTTCTCTTTGATAGTTTGTATTTCCTTGTTGCAATCCGTGCTAAATTCTCCTCATGCTTATAGTCAAAATAAAGCTTTTACTAAACATATTGTTGATGCTTTGATGCAATCTTATGAAGAAAAACTTGAGTTGGAAGTTTCTATCCCTAGAAAACTTTATGATGAGTGGGAACCTACAATAAAAATTAAATTTAAAGATCATGAGTGTTATGCTTTGTGTGATTTGGGTGCTAGTGTTTCCATGATTCCAAAAACTTTGTGTGATTTGCTAGGTTTCCGTGAGTTTGATGATTGTTCTTTAAACTTGCACCTTGCGGATTCCACTATTAAGAAACCTACGGGAAGAATTAATGATGTTATTATTGTTGCAAATAGGAACTATGTGCCCGTAGATTTCATTATTCTTGATATAGATTGCAATCCTTCATGTCCTATTATTCTTGGTAGACCTTTTCTTAGAACGATTGGTGCAATTATTGATATGAAGGATGGGAATATTAAATTCTAATTTCCATTAAGGAAAGGCATGGAACACTTCCCTAGAAAGAAAATTAAATTACCATATAAATCTATTATGAGATCCACTTATGGATTGCCTACCAAAGATGGCAATACCTAGATCTATCCTTGCTTGTATGCCTAGCTAGGGGCGTTAAACGATAGCGCTTGTTGGGAGGCAACCCAAATTTATTTTTATTCCTTGATTTTTGCTCCTGTTTAGTAATAAATAATTTATCCAGCCTCTTTTTTGGTTGTGTTTTTTTTCTGTTTAATTAGTTTTTGTGCCAAGTAGAACCGTTGGGAAGACTTGGGGAAAGTCTTTTTCATCTTTCTGTAAAAACCAGAAACTTTAGCGCTCGCGAGAATTTCTGCCATTTTTATTTGGAGAGTGATATTGAGTAAATTCATTTTGAAGATGATTAATAGATAAATTCCTCACGTCGATCAATTTATTTTAGAATTTTTGGGGTTCCAGAAGTTTGCGTTAGCTACAGATTACTACAGACTGTTCTGTTTTTGACAGATTCTGTTTTTCGTGTGTTGTTTGCTTATTTTGATGAATCTATGGCTAGTAAAAGAGTTTATAAACCATAGAGAAGTTGGAATACAGTAGGTTTAACACCAATATAAATAAAGAATGGGTTCATTACAGTACCTTGAAGTGGTGTTTTGTTTTCTTTCTCTAACGGAGCTCACGAGATTTTCTATTTTGAGTTTTGTGTTGTGAAGTTTTCAAGTTTTGGGTAAAGATTTGATGGATTATGGAACAAGGAGTGGCAAGAGCCTAAGCTTGGGGATGCCCATGGCACCCCAAGGTAAAATTCAAGGACACCAAAAAGCCTAAGCTTGGGGATGCCCCGGAAGGCATCCCCTCTTTCGCCTTCATCTATCGGTAACTTTACTTGGAGCTATATTTTTATTCACCACATGATATGTGTTTTGCTTGGAGCGTCTTGTATGATTTGAGTATTTGCTTTTTAGTTTACCACAATCATCCTTGCTGAACACACCTTTTTAGAGAGACTCACATGATTTGAAATTTATTAGAACACTCTATGTGCTTCACTTATATCTTTTGAGCTATATAGTTTTTGCTCTAGTTCTTCACTTATATCTTTTAGAGCACAAGGTGGTTTTATTTTATAGAAATAATTGATCTCTCAAGCTTCACTTATATTATTTTGAGTGTCCTTTAGAACAACATGGAAATTTGCTTTAATATAAAAACTTTCATACAAGTGCATTGAATACTATGAGAAGTTTGATACTTGATAATTGTTTTGAGATATGGAGATGGTGATATTAGAGTCATGCTAGTTGAGTAGTTGTGAATTTGAGAAATACTTGTGTTGAAGTTTGTGATTCCCATAGCATGCACGTATGTTGAACCGTTATGTGATGAAGTCGGAGCATGATTTATTTATTGATTGTCTTCCTTATGAGTGGCGGTCGGGGACGAGCGATGGTCTTTTCCTACCAATCTATCCCCCTAGGAACATGCGCGTAATACTTTGTTTCGATAACTAATAGATTTTTGCAATAAGTATGTGAGTTCTTTATGACTAATGTTGAGTCCATGGATTATACGCACTCTCACCCTTCCACCATTTCTAGCCTCTCTAGTATCACGCAACTTTCACCGGTATCTTAAACCCACCATATACCTTCCTCAAAACAGCCACCATACCTACCTATTATGGCATTTCCATAGCCATTCCGAGATATATTGCCATGCAACTTTCCATCATTCCGTTATTATGACACGCTTCATCATTGTCATATTGCTTGCATGATCATGTAGTTGACATCGTATTTGTGGCAAAGCCACCGTTCATAATTCTTCATACATGTCACTCATGCATCATTGCACATCCCGGTACACCGCCGGAGGCATTCACATAGTCATATTTTGTTCTAAGTATTGAATTGTAATTCTTGAGTTGTAAGTAAATAAAGTGTGATGATCGTCATTATTAGAGCATTGTCCCAAGTGTGGAAAGGATGATGGAGACTATGATTCCCCCACAAGTCGGGATGAGACTCCGAACGAAAAAAAGAAGAGAAAAGAGGCCAAAAAAAGAAGGCCCAAATAGAAAAATAAAAAGAATGAGAGAAAAAGAGAGAAGGGACAATGCTACTATCCTTTTTCCACACTTGTGCTTCAAAGTAGCACCATGATCTTCATGATAGACAGTCTCCTATGATATCACTTTCATATACTAGTGGGAATTTTTCATTATAGAACTTGTCTTGTATATTCCAATGATGGGCTTCCTCAAAATGCCCTAGGTCTTCATGAGCAAGCGAGTTGGATGCACACCCACTTAATTTCTTTTGTTGAGCTTTCATATACTTATAGCTCTAGTGCATCCGTTGCATGGCAATCCCTGCTCACTCACATCGATATCTATTGATGGGCATCTCCATAGCCCATTGATACGCCTAGTTGATGTGAGACTATCTTCTCCTTTTTTGTCTTCTCCACAACCACCATTCTATTCCACATATAGTGCTATATCCATGGCTCACGCTCATATATTGCGCGAAGATTGAAAAAGTTTGAGAACATCAAAAGTATGAAACAATTGCTTGGCTTGTCATCGGGGTTGTGCATGATTTAAATATTTTGTGTGGTGAAGATAGAGCATAGCCAGACTATATGATTTTGTAGGGATAACTTTCTTTGGCCATGTTATTTTGAGAAGACATGATTGCTTGGTTAGTATGTTTGAAGTATTATTATTGTTATGTCAATATTAAACTTTTATCTTGAATCTTTCAGATCTGAACATTCATGCCACAATAAAGAAAAATTACATTGAGAAATATGTTAGAAAGCATTCCACATCAAAAATTCTTCTTTTATCATTTACCTCCTCGAGGACGAGCAGGAATTAAGCTTGGAGATGCTTGATACGTCTCCAACGTATCTATAATTTTTTATTGCTCCATGCTATTATATTATCTATTTTGGATGTTAATGGGCCTTATTTTACACTTCTATATCATTTTTGGGACTAACCTACTAACCAGAGTCCCAACCCAAATTGATGTTTTTTGCCTATTTTAGAGTTTCACCGAAAAGGAATATCAAACGGAGTCCAAACGTAATGAAACCTTCGGGAACGTGATTTTCTCAACGAACGTGATCCTGGAGACTTGGAGTGGGCGTCAAGAAACAATCGAGGAAGCCACGAGGCAGGGGGGCGCGCCAACCCCCCTGGGTGCGCCCTCCACCCTCTTGGGCCCCTCATTGCTCCACCGACGTACTTCTTCCTCCTATATATATCCACGTACCCCCCAAACATCCAGGAGAACCACGAAAACCTAATTCCACCGCTGCAACCTTCTGTACCCAAGAGATCCCATCTTGGGGCCTTTTCTGGAGCTCCGCTGGAGGGGGCATTGATCACGGAGGGCCTCTACATCAACTCCATGGACTCTCCGGTGATGTGTGAGTAGTTTACTTCAGACCTACGGGTCCATAGTTATTAGCTAGATGGCTTCTTCTCTATCTTTGGATCTCAATACAAAGTTCTCCTCGATCTTCTTGGAGATCTATTCGATGTAATCTTCTTTTGTGGTGTGTTTGT